>NC_092417.1:73254824-73898574 GCF_040894005.1 Engystomops pustulosus | reverse complement strand
CCACCCATGTCACCGAAATCGCCACTCCTCCAGCTCCTGCACCTCAGCCTCCCCCCCCCCCAGTCTGCCCCCTCCCAGGAAAATTTGGCATTTGAACCGGCATACTCTGAGGAACTGTTTTCTGGACCCTTCCCACACTCACAAACCACTTGTCCGGTTGCTGCTGAGCAATTTTCCGATGCCCAGGTTTTCCACCAGTCACAGTCTGTGGGTGATGATGACCTTCTTGACGTAGTGGAAGTGTGTAAAGAGGTGTCCGACGATGAGGAGACACGGTTGTCAGACAGTGGGGAAGTTGTTGTCAGGGCAGGAAGTCCGAGGGGGGAGCAGACTGAGGGATCGGAGGAGGATGAGGTGACAGACCCAAGCTGGGTTGAGAGGCCGGGTGAACACAGTGCTTCTGAGACGGAGGAGAGTCCTCGACCAGAACAGGTTGGAAGAGGCAGTGGTGGGGCCAGACGGAGAGGCAGTGCCAGAGCTGGTGCATCAGCGCCAAATGTGTCAACTAGTGAAGCTCCCGTGGCGAGGGCTCTTGCGGCGAGGGCTAGATTTTCAGAAGTCTGGAGGTTCTTTAAGGAAACACCGGATGACCGACGGACTGTGGTGTGCAACATTTGCCAAACCAGGATCAGCAGGGGTTCCACCACTACTAGCTTAACTACCACCAGTATGCGCAGGCATATGAATGCTAAACACCCCACTCAGTGGCAACAAGCCCGTTCACCTCCGGCCGTGCACACCACTGCTCCTTCCCCTGTGTCAGCTGATAGTCAGCCCCCTGCCCAGGACCCTGCCACAAAAACCCCATCGTCGCCTCCACGATCCTCCACAGCATCCACCAGCGTTCAGCTCTCCATACCCCAGACGCTGGAGCGGAAACGCAAATATAGTGCAACCCACCCGCACGCCCAAGCCCTTAATGTCCACATCTCCAGATTGCTTAGCCTGGAGATGCTGCCCTATAGGCTAGTAGAGACCGAGGCCTTTGCAACCTCATGGCGGCGGCCGCCCCTCGGTATTCGGTCCCCAGCCGCCACTACTTTTCCCGATGTGCCGTCCCAGCCCTGCACCAGCACGTGTCAGACAACATCATCCGTGCCCTGACCAACGCCGTTTCTGACAAGGTCCACCTGACCACGGACACGTGGACGAGTGCTGCCGGGCAGGGCCACTATATATCGCTGACGGCACATTGGGTTAACTTGGTGGAGGCTGGGACCGAGTCTGACCCTGCGGCTGGTCATATACTGCCGACGCCGAGGATTGCGGGGCCTACCTCGGTCCAGGTGTTTCAGGCCTACTATGCCTCCTCCTCCTCCCACCCCTCCTCCACCTCCGAACTACCATCCGTGGGCATGGCGCCATCAGTCGGTAGCTCTAGGCACAGCAGCAGTGCCGTCGCTAAGCGACAGCAGGCGGTGCTCAAACTGCTGAGCCTAGGCGATAAAAGGCACACCGCCCAAGAGCTATTACAGGGCATCACGGCGCAGACTGATCTGTGGCTGGCACCGCTGAACCTGAAGCCAGGCATGGTTGTGTGTGACAACGGCCGTAACCTGGTGGCGGCTCTGCAACTCGGCAGACTGACACATGTGCCATGCCTGGCCCATGTCTTAAATCTGATAGTTCAGCGTTTCCTCAAGACATACCCCAATCTGTCAGATTTGCTCACGAAGGTGCGCCGCATCTGTGCGCATTTCAGGAAGTCCAGCACAGATGCTGCCACTCTCAGGGCAGCGCAGCGCCGCCTCCAACTGCCCGCTCACCGACTGTTGTGCGACGTGCCCACGAGGTGGAATTCAACACTGACCATGTTATCCAGAGTTTACCAGCAGCGCCGAGCGATTGTAGACTGCCAGATGTCAACTTCCACCAGAACTGGTAGTCAGGTCAGTCAGCTTCCTCAAGTCTACAATGAGGAGTGGACGTGGATGTCTGATATCTGTCAGGTGCTGAGTAACTTTGAGGAGTCAACACAGATGGTCAGTGGCGATGCCGCCATCATCAGCCTCACCATCCCGCTGCTTGGCCTGTTGAAAAACTCTCTGATCAGCATGAAGTCGGAAGCTTTGCGCTCGTCACAAGAGACGGGGGAAGAAGATTCCCTTGTTGATAGCCAAAGCACCCTTAGGTCTGTTTCTCAGCGCATATCGGAGGAGGTGGAGGTGGAGGAGGATGAGGAGGAAGAGGAGGAGAATGTTGGGGAGACACAAGAGGGGACCATTGTTGAGTCCTTCACTGTTCAGCGTGTATGGGCAGAAGAAGAGGAGTTGGAGGAGTTGGAGGAGGAGGAAATGGACAGTCAGGCCAGTGAGGGGAGTGAATTCTTACGCGTTGGTACTCTGGCGCATATGGCAGATTTCATGCTAGGCTGCCTATCCCGTGACCCTCGCGTTCAAAGAATTTATTCCAGCACCGATTACTGGGTGTTCACTCTCCTGGACCCACGGTACAAGCAAAATCTTTCCACTCTCATCCCTGGAGAGGAAAGGAGTGTGAGAATGCATGAATACCAGCAGGCCCTGGTGCACAAGCTGAAACAGTATTTCCCTTCTGACAGCGCTAGCGGCAGAGTGCGTAGTTCTGCGGGACAAGTAGCGAGGGAGAGTAGGCGAGCAGGCAGCTTGTCCAGCACTGGCAAGGGTACGCTTTACAAGGCTTTTGCCAGCTTTATGTCACCCCAGCAAGACACTGTCACCTGTCCCCAGTCTCGGCAGAGTAGGGCTGATCTTTACAGAAAGATGGTGAGGGAGTACGTAGCTGACCATACCATCGTCCTAAATGATCACACAGCTCCCTACAACTACTGGGTTTCAAAGCTGGACATGTGGCACGAACTGGCGCTGTACGCCTTGGAGGTTCTTGCCTGCCCTGCCGCTAGCGTCTTGTCCGAGCGGGTTTTCAGTGCAGCTGGTGGCATCATCACCGATAAGCGTACACGCCTGTCGACTGACAGCGCTGACAGGCTGACGCTTATTAAGATGAATAAAGCCTGGATTTCTCATAATTTCCAATCTCCACCAGGTGAAGGAAGCTCAACCTGAATAATTTATCCACTCCTCCTCCTCATTTTCCTCCTTCTCCTCCTCTTTGTACAGTAAAGCAGAGGAAACTGGCTATTTTTTGACAGGGCCCACTGGCTCTAGCTATAGTACTTTATGCATTTAATTTTTCTGGAGGGCCACCGACCCGGTCCTCTGTTTTAAACAATTTTTGGGAGTGCCACATACAGGCACTCAATCTATTCCATTTTTCTGGAGGGCCACCTACCTGCTCCTCTGGTTTGAAAACTTTTTTGGACTGCCACATACAGGCACTCAATCTATTCCATTTTTCTGGAGGGCCACCTACCTGCTCCTCTGGTTTGAAAACTTTTTTGGACTGCCACATACAGGCACTCAATCTATTCCATTTTTCTGGAGGGCCACCTACCTGCTCCTCTGGTTTGAAAACTTTTTTGGACTGCCACATACAGGCACTCAATCTATTCCATTTTTCTGGAGGGCCACCAACCTGCTCCTCTGGTTTGAAAACTTTTTTGGACTGCCACATACAGGCACTCAATCTATTCAATTTTTCTGGAGGGCCACCTACCTGCTCCTCTGGTTTGAAAACTTTTTTGGACTGCCACATACAGGCACTCAATCTATTCCATTTTTCTGGAGGGCCACCTACCTGCTCCTCTGGTTTGAAAACTTTTTTGGACTGCCACATACAGGCACTCAATCTATTCCATTTTTCTGGAGGGCCACCTACCTGCTCCTCTGGTTTGAAAACTTTTTGGGACTGCCACATACAGGCACTCAATCTATTCCATTTTTCTGGAGGGCCACCTACCTGCTCCTCTGGTTTGAAAACTTTTTGGGACTGCCACATACAGGCACTATCCAAATTAAATTGTCTCCATAGCAGCCTCCACACGTTGTCTCCATTGCTACCTCCAAAAGTCGTCCATATAGCTGCCTCCATACATCGTCCCTTTATCAAACAAGGTGTGTCAGGCAGAAATTTGGGTTGTTTTCATGGATTCCACATCAAAGTTGTTAACTTTGTCGCCACCCAGCTGTGTTATCCACAAAATATACTGGCAAACTTTTATCATTTACCAATATTATTTCAGCGCTTCTTGCGCATCTGTTTACATTCCCCTCACCCGCCATATCCCAAACTTATAAGAACGCTACTACACTTGATCTTATACAAAAGGTTCTTAGAAGTGCTGTTTGGGGAGTAGCCTAGAGACAGGGGCTTGGATTGGCGAAAGCTCGCCTGGCAGCGGAGCGCCAGCTCCATGCCAAGATTCAACTAACATAGTTTTAACTGCAGCACCTTTAATCTACTACTAGTTCACTGCCTCCATACATGGTCCCCTTATCAAACGAGCTGTGTCAGGCAGAATTTTGGGTTGTTTTCATGGCTTCCACATCAAACTTGTTAACTTTGTCGCCACCCTGCTGTGTTATCCACAAAATATACTGGCAAACTTTTATGATTAACCGATATTATTTCAGCGCTTCTTGCGCATCTGTTTACATTCCCCTCACCTGCCATATCCCAAACTTATAAGAACGCTACTACACTTAACTTGGTGCAGGCTGGGACCGAGTCTGACCCTGGGGCTGGTCATATACTGCCGACGCCGAGGATTGCGGGGCCTACCTCGGTCCAGGTCTCAAAAGCCTACTATACCTCCTCCTCCTCCCACCCCTCCTCCACCTCCTCCTCCTCCGAATTACCATCCGTGGGCATGGCGCCATCAGTCGGTAGCTCTAGGCACAGCAGCAGTGCCGTCGCTAAGCGACAGCAGGCGGTGCTCAAACTGCTGAGCCTAGGCGATAAAAGGCACACCGCCCAAGAGCTATTACAGGGCATTCCACATCAAACTTGTTAACTTTGTCGCCACCCTGCTGTGTAATCCACAAAATATACTGGCAAACTTTTATCATTTACCGATATTATTTCAGCGCTTCTTGCGCATCTGTTTACATTCCCCTCACCCGCCATATCCCAAACTTATAAGAACGCTACTACACTTGATCTTATACAAAAGGTTCTTAGAAGTGCTGTTTGGGGAGTAGCCTAGAGACAGGGGCTTGGATTGGCGAAAGCTCGCCTGGCTGCGGAGCGCCAGCTCCATCCCAAGATCCAACTAACATAGTTTTAACTGCAGCACCTTTAATCTACTACTAGTTCACTGCCTCCATACATGGTCCCCTTATCAAACGAGCTGTGTCAGGTAGAATTTTGGGTTGTTTTCATGGCTTCCACAACAAACTTGTTAACTTTGTCGCCACCCTGCTGTGTAATCCACAAAAAATACTGGCAAACTTTTATCATTTACCGATATTATTTCAGCGCTTCTTGCGCATCTGTTTACATTCCCCTCACCTGCCATATCCTAAACTTATAAGAACGCTACTACACTTGATCTTATACAAAAGGTTCTTAGAAGTGCTGTTTGGGGAGTAGCCTAGAGACAGGGGCTTGGATTGGCGAAAGCTCGCCTGGCAGCGGAGCGCCAGCTCCATGCCAAGATCCAACTAACATAGTTTTAACTGCAGCACCTTTAATCTACTACTAGTTCACTGCCTCCATACATGGTCCCCTTATCAAACGAGCTGTGTCAGGCAGAATTTTGGGTTGTTTTCATGGCTTCCATGTTAACTTTGTCGCCACCCTGCTGTGTAATCCACAAAATACACTGGCAAACTTTTATCATGTACCGATATTATTTGAGCGCTTCTTGCTCACCTCCTTTGGTTCCTCTCCGCCACCCATTGGTTTGAAGCCTGAGTCCATTTAGGGTATGTCGCCATGCCACTCTCTAGCCTGCTGCCGCTGCCTCTGCATGCCGTTCCCTATAGTGTCAGGGTCAATTATTGGATGTTTTAGATGCTATCTAGCTTCATTCTGTCACTCTGTCATGGCCATGCTGTTGCCCATAATTTTGGCATAATGGTGCGATTATGCAGCCTCAGAGGCATCCATGCATGCTGCCCCTGCTGTTTCCTGTCCATTTCCGTGGTGTTTCCATCCTTTTCTGAGGTTCCCAGGTGTTTGGCCAAGCTTCCCTGTGCAGAGCCTTGGTCCCCTTGAAAAATGCTCGAGTCTCCCATTGACTTCAATGGGGCTCGTTATTCGAGACGAGCACTCGAGCATCGGGAAAAGTTCGTCTCGAATAACGAGTACCCGAGCATTTTAGTGCTCGCTCATCTCTAATCAAGACCTTTTGTCCTGGTGTTTTAGTAAAATGGTAAAAAGTCTCATTATCAGCAAATCACTTCAGAAAACTTGAGATTTTAGCTAATTATCAAGTTTCCTCCTGTCAGGTCAGAGGTCAGACAGTACAGTGGCTCCCTGTTCAAATTAACCTTGTCTGATCAGGGTGGATGTCAGGAGACGTGCCACTCGCTGATAATCGTTTCAACATCACCATTATTATTAATATGACTGTGGGAATTGGAAAGTAACCTCCATCATTACTCTCACATGAAAACAGTAGATTTTGTAGAAATACCATTGTCTTTTAACCCCTACGGGACGCAGCCTCTTTTGGCCTTAAGGACGCGGCCCCATTCTTCAAATCTGACCTGTGTCACTATAAGTGGTTATAGTTTTGGAACGCTATGAGATATCCAGGGGATTTTGAGATTGTTTTCTCGTCACACATTGTACTTCAAATTAGTTCAAAAATTTGGATGAAATCTTTTGTGTTTAGTTATGAAAAAAGACAAAATTTGGCAAAAATTTGGAAAAATTCTTTATTTTCAACGTTCTAAATTCTCTACTTTTGATGCAGATAGTCATAGCTCCCAAATAAATTCATAACTTACATTTCCCAAGTGTCTGCTTTATGCTGGCATGGTTTTTTAAGATTCCACATATTTTACTAGAATGTTCTGAGGCTCAGAATTTAGGTATCATTTTTCACATTTTTTGTAAAATCACCAAAACCTGTATTTAGATGGACCTGCTCAACTTCTAATTGACACTGAGTGGCCTAAATAATAGTGAGACTCGTAAATTACCCCATTGTGGAAACTACACACCTCAACGTATGAAAAACCACTTTTAAGAAGTTTGTTAACGCTTTACGTGTTTTATAGGGGTTAAAACAAAATGGAGGTGCAGTCTCCAAATTGTAATATTTTTTCACAATACACCCATTTTGGGTGGAAAATTAAACATTTACAATGGATTAAATGAATAAAGGCTCCACAAAGTTTGTTACCCAATCTCTCCCGAGTACACGGATACCCCATATGTGGTGGTAACCTGCTGTATGGGCGCACGGCCGGGCATAGAAGGGAAGGAGGTGCCATCCAGATCAGATTTGCTATGTCACATTGTACAGGCTATAATTTTTTTCTTTTTTTTATTGTGGACCTATAGGGGCTTATTTATTTTGCCACATGAGATGCACTTTTCTGGTACGTAATTTGGGGGAATCTATAGGCTAATTGGTGAGATTTTATTAACTCTTTGTTGGTGGAGGAAATGAAAATCATCACTTTTCAGGAAGATTTTTATGGGTTTTTTTTTTTGGCTGTTTACCATACCATAAAAATAGTATATTATTTTTATTCTATGGGTCGCCACGATTACAAAAAGACCTCATTTATATAGATTTTTTATTTTTTTCCCATTTTTATTGCATAAAAAGTAATTTGGCAAAAATGTTGTTAATTTTAGCATCACCGTCTTTCATATGCATAACTTTTTTATTTTTCGCCTCACAAATCTGTTTAAGGGCTTATTTTTTGCGAGAAGGATTGTTCTTTTTAGTGGTCTCATTTTAGAGTGCATAACATTTTTTAAATCCCTTTTTAGAGCATTTTTATAGGGTATTAATTGAAAATGATCTTTTTTCTGGAGCTTTTTTTTGTTTTGTTTTTTACGGGGTTCACTTTGCGGATCTAATAACGATTCTGTTTTATTATACAGATTGTTACGGACGCAGGGATACCAAATATGTGGGGGTTTTGTGTATTTTATTCAATTGTACTGAATAAAAACCAATTTGGAGAAAATCTTATTCATTTTAGCATCACCATCTTTTCATATGTATAACTTTTTTATTTTTCGGCTGACAAATCTGGTTAGGGGCTTATTTTTTGCGAGAAGAGTTGTTCTTTTTAGTGGGCTTATTTTGGAGTGCATAACATTTTTTTAAATTACTTTTTAGAGCATTTTTTTATAGGGTATTAATTAAAAATTATCTTTTTTCGGAACGTTTTTGCGTTTTTTTTCTACGGCGTGTACCGTGCAGGTCCAGTAACGATTCTGTTTTATTATACAGATTGTTACGGACGCGGCAATACCAAATATGCGGGGTTTTTTGTGTTTTTGTGTTTTTTATACTTTATTAAGTGTTTTTATGGGAAAGTGACATTTTAGGGGCTTATATTTTTATGTATTTATTTTTTATTTATTATAATGTGTAGTGTTAAGTGTTTTTGCATATTTTTACTTATACATACTTGAACTTAAACCAGTGATGCTCTGATCACTGGTTTAAGTTCAATACACTGCTCTACAATACTATTTTATTGTAGAGCAGTGTAAACTGTCTGAGCAAGCTTGCGCATGCTCAGACAGTTTACAGTCAGACCCGGAAGGGGTCTGGCTGCCATGGAGACCGGGCAGCTCCGGGGCACATGCCAGTCCTCGGAGCTGCCCAGAAGTGGATCGGATCCCCCGGTAAGCGGCACGGGGGATCCGATCCACAGCGCAAACACCCTTACACGCCGCGGTCATGTTTGACCGCGGCGTGTAAGGGGTTAACACCCGCGATCGGAGCCGGCTCCGATCGCGGGTGTTAGTGCAGGCTGTCAGCTGTACTAGACAGCTGACAGCCGCTGCTTCTGGTACCGGCTCCGTTCGTGAGCCGGTGCCAGAAGCAGGACGTTATAGAACGTCCCCGTGCGCTAAGCATCTAGCCCCGGGGACGTACTATAACGTCCTGGTGCGCCTAGGGGTTAAACAATTACACAGATAGTTTTGCTTAATCGGGAAAGTAATATGTTATTTCAGTGGTGAAGGTATAGGGGGATAGCCAGGCCTTGGCACTAGTATTTGGGAGTAAGCAGAGGCCCCTAATTTTACCACAAAAAACTGGGAAAACCTATTGACTCGAGTATAAGCCGAGGGTGGAAAATGCATTGGTCACTGCCTCCCCAGTATTTAGCCTGCGAGCCCCTGCCTCCCAGTATATAGCCTGCCAACTCCTTGCCCCAGTATACAGCCTGCCAGTCCCCTGCCCCAGTATACAGCCTGCCAGCCCCCTGCTCCAGTATACAGCCTGCCAGCCTCCCCTACCCCAGTATACAGCCTGCCAGCCTCCCATGCTCCAGTATACAGCCTGCCAGCCTCCCCTGCCCCAGTATACAGCCTGCCAGCCTCCCCTGACCCAGTATACAGCCTGCCAGCCTCCCCTGACCCAGTATACAGCCTGCCAGCCTCCCCTGACCCAGTATACAGCCTGCCAGCCTCCCCCGTCCCAGTATACAGCCTGCCACAGTAAATAGCCGCTCCCCCATCCCAGTATACAGCCTGCCACAGTAAATAGCTGCTCCCCCGTCCCCCATAGTAGAGATAGTTGATTAAAAAAATTAATAAATCTAAACTCATCTTTCCGGCGGCCCCCTCAGGTCTTCTGCGCGATCCGCCCGGCAGCAGCAGCAGAGGCAGCTCCATGCGGCACACAGCTCTGATGTCAACAGTTTTTTATTTATTTTTTTTGACTCGAGTATAAGCCGAGTTTGAGTTTTTCAGCACATTTTTTGTGCTGAAAAACTCGACCTATACTCGAGTATATACGGTATATGGTTTTGGTGCTATACTCAGTGATGTCTGGTTAACCCATTAACGCCGAAGCCACTTTTCACCTTCCTGACACGGCCCATTTTTTCAAATCTTCCCTCTGACACTATAAATGGTTATAACTTTGGAACGCTTTAACATATCCAAGTGATTTTAAAATTGTTTTCTCGCGACACATTGTACTTCATGTTAGTTAAAAAATTTTGGTGGTATGTTTTGCATTTATTTATGAGAAAATCAGATATTTGGTGAAAATTTTTAAAAATTAGCAATTTTCGAAATTCAAAATTTTCTACTTTTTCCACACATGAGTCATAACACCAAAAAACGTAATAACTAACATTCACCGAATGTCTACTTTATGCCTCCGTGTTTTTTTATGCATCCTCTTATTTTTGTAGGATGTTATGGGGCTTTGAACGTCAGGTGCAATTTTTCACATTTTCATGAAAAAAGCAAAATCGTACTATTGAGGGACCTGAGAGGCCTAAATAAAGTAAAACCCCATAAATTACTCCATTATAGAAACTACACCCCTCAACGTACGTAAAACAACTTTTATGAAGTTTGTTAACCCTTTAATTGGTTTACAGGGGTTATAACAAAATCGGATGCAATTTCGAAATTACATTTTTTTTGGCTAAATGAATGTGTTTTTCATAAAATGTACAAATTCTCAGTGGATAAAATACCAAAACGCTCCACAAAATTTGATACCCAATCCCTCCCGTGTATAATAATACCCCATATGTGGTGGTAACCTGCTGTATGGGCACACGCCAGGGCATCGAAGGGAAGCTGCGCCATTAAGAGCAGATTATGGCTATACAATCTTTATTTTTTTGGCAATTTGGACATATAAGGGCTTATTTTTTGCGACATGAGATGCACTTTACAAATACTTCATTTAAGTGGGTCTGTAGCTTTTCGATGAGATTTTATTAACTCTTTAATGTATGGAGGAAAAGAAAATTGTCACTTTGGGGTTTCTTTTTTTTTGTATATTTTGGGGGTCTTACATCATACACTAAAAATACTATAATATTTTCATTCTATAGATCACTACGATTACAGTGATACCTCATTTATATCGTTTTTCATTTATTTTTACAATTTTACTGGAGAAAACTAATATAGAGGAAATCTCATTTGTTTCTGCATTGCCATCTTTTCGGGAACTTAACCTTAATATTTTTTGGTTGACAGAGCTAGTTTAGGGCTTATTTTTTATGTGTGGAGTTGTTCTTTCAATTGGTACCATTTTGGGGCACATAACTTTTTTTGATCACTTTTTAGAACATTTTTGTGAAGGGATTTTATGAAAATTTATATTTTTGGCGAGTTTTTCGGGTTTTGTTTTTACGGCGTTCACCGTACGGGTCCAATAATATTTCTGACTTATTGTACAGATTGTTACGGACGCGGCAATACCAAAAATGTGGGGGGTTTTGGTGATTTTCAGGTATTTTTACTTTATTAGATGTGTATAGGGAATGTTTGTGTTTAGGGGACTTTAACTTTAATTTTATTAATTATTTTTATTAAAAATTGTGTTTATTTAGTGTTTTTAACTTTTTTTTTCTTTACTTTTACAGGTTAGCTTGAACAAGTGATCCACTGATCACTTGTTCAAGCTATTCTTCACCTAATACAGTGTAATACAGATACAGTGTAATACAGCGCATGCTCAGTGTGTAACAGCCGGGTCCTGCCAGAAGGCACGGACCCGGCACCCGGAAGAAGATCGCGCAGCCCCGGGCACTGGCAGTCCTGGGGCTGCGATCGGAGCAGCGGGACCCCCCCGGTAAGCGCGGCGGGGGGGGGGGGTCCGAATCCATTTAAATGCCCCTAGCACGCCGCGGTCAGCGCGACCACGGCGTGTTAGGGGTTAACACCCGCGATCGGAGAAATCTCCGATCGCGGGTGTTAGAGGAGGGTGTCGGCTATAATATATAGCTGACACCCGCAACTTCTGGCCAGAAGTTTGACGTACTATTACTGCATATTGCGGGAACGCACCTCCCGCCATGCAGTAATAGTACGTCAAATGTTGGGAAGGGGTTAAAAGGAACCTGTCACCACATTTTCACAATTACAGCTGGTGACAGGTTCTTATACAAACTACCCTTCTTTTAGCTAAAAATTGTTTTCCTTACATCCCCATAAATCAACTTTGGCATCATCCTGCTTGGCCGACACCTCTAATCTATTCCACCCGAAGTCCCATGCCTCTTCTCAGCATGTCATGTGACCAGTGTGACATAATCAAAGGTTCTGTTACATTTGCAACATCTACCCCATGTATGCATCTAATCAAATAAAATCACAGCATGCCTCCATGGACTTCTACTCCTGTACACCCTCCATGGAATTCTACTTCTCCCCATCTTCCATGGAGGCTGCTGTGATTTCATGTGATCAGATACATACATGGTGTAGATAGTGCAGATGTAACAGTACTTTGGATTATGTCATCCTGGTCATATGATTTTAAGTGCCCAGTGATGTAACAAAGCACTCTCTCAATGTTCCATACACTAGTATATCATAGTGCTCAGACCTGTCAATAAGGAACAAGGAGACAGGACAAAACTACATTTTAATATGCATGACTCACATCAGGTGAGTTGCATATATAATGCAGCAATGGAAAGGAACCATATAGGGATAAGGCAATGCTTTTAAATCATAGTTTTCAATGAAGTTTTTATTTTGGGAGGGTTAATTTGCAGGACAGGTTCTCTTTAAAGATGTTGGAGATAATAAGTTACTGCCAACGTTGCAGTTCCTCGCTGTGACAAGGTGAAAAACAACTTTTGTAGACAGATTGTTCCTGTGTCTTCTATCAGTCTCTGCTCCATCGATACATTGATCTGTCATAAAAACTGCAAAATGCAGAAGAAATTCCTATTGATTGGGCAGTCAATGGAATTTTTACTCCTTGTTCTTTATCTTTTTTCTTTTCAATTCAAGTGGAAATTGTGTCTGTGAGTGAATAAAATACTATTGTTTAAAGAAGACGAGAGAGAAAGCCTAGTGCCTGCAGTGTGGCGTCATGACGTGACATGGAGTGGTAGAAACAAGTGACTGGAAATGTTTACAGCATTGACAGAATAGCACATTCTGCAAAATAAACATTCTTTTGCAGAAACAGTCTCAATTTCCCTGACTATGATCAATTTATAGGAAATCTAGCATCAAAATCAAGCATGATAAACCATGGACACTAACACATAGATCCAGACACTGTGACTGTGGTAATCTTCTTATATTTATTATCCATGACTACTTCCTTCTAAAATCAACTTTTAAAAGTATGCAAATGAGTTATAAGGGCTACTGGGGGGTGTTACCAGAGCCCCTCCATTCTGTAGCTTCACATGATGTCACACTGTTACCCCTCTGTTTACTCAGCAATTCCCCTCCATCCGCCTGATGTAATCTCACTGAGCAGAGGAAGTTTCATCACACAGTGGGAGGAACAAGTGATCCTTTTACACTCTAATAGCCTTAGATTCTGCAGCACAGATAACACCCCCATGAGCCCTTCAGGCTCATTAGCATACATTTAAAAGTTGATTTTAGAAGGAAGGAAGCCCTGGATAAAAATATAAGAAAATTACCACGGGCACATTTACTAAGGGTTTTGCCCTGAATTGCCCCAGGTTTTTGGCGCACGCAATCGTATTGTGGCGCATCGGCGCCGGCTTGCATGGGACACAAATCGGGGGGCGTGGATGACGGACAACCCGACTGATTCGGACAAACCACGGAATTTAAAAACCAAATTGTGTCGCAAGATCAGCACTCACATACACCGGGAAGAAGAAGGCGAACTCCGGCGGACCTGACCTGGGAATCGACACATGCAGGATATCAGGCGCACAATCTCAGTGAATCGCAGCAACCCCGAATCCTCGTCGGACATTCCGTATCGGCAGCGTTAACGGGACAGGTAGGTAAATCTGCCCCACAGTGTCTGGATCTATGAGCAATTATCCCTGGTTTATCATGTATGATTTTGTCCCTTACATCCCCATAAATCACCTTTATGTTATATTACCTGGCATCAGAGTGGGCGAGTCCTGCTTGACTAGCAACCCCCCCTCCCCAGGGCAGGGCAATGCAAGTAAAATTTAATATGCAGGACAAATTTTTTTTTTAACATTGCAGCCCTTGAAAGGAACCATTTAGTGACTTCTTAATGAAGTATTTATTTGGGATGGGTTAATTTAAATGGCAGGTTCTCTTTAAGGAGAGGAGTGTGCAGAACTTATGGAAGGAGACAATTTATCTACTTACATGATGATGATGGTGAGAATAGAGAGGCATGGAACAGGACCTATGGTCACCCAGTAGCCCTTATGTATAGAAAATTATTGAATTGAACGCAAGAACCACAGTGAAGACTGACACACAGAGCAGTAGAGATGTACCTAACCGCACTAATTCCGATGTTACTCTCAGTGCAGCAGCTCTTGTCTCATTCTCCATCTTGCGGAATTTGTTGGTGCAAAACTTTGTAATTATGAAAGAATAATTAGGTTAAAAAGAAGAAAACAGAAAGCTTGTAATTATTTTTGGAACGTGTGAAGTTTCTCCTGATCTCTCATTATTTGTGATGAGCTGAACTGTACATTGCTGTAAATTACCTCCGCTTCGAGCGGCCATCTTACGTAAGTTAATTGAAGTCACTTGTTTATTCTGAAATAATTAATGTCTAATTATAAACCCGATTCTGAACACTCAGTCTTTGATATCAATAACAACCATTTTATACAGTACATGAGAATAGCCGCCATTTTCGAGAATTCCGCAATAATTTGTTTATCAGTCCTCTGGGAAAGTAGAGCTGTATGAGACACATGGGGGGTCATTTACTAAGGGCCCAAATCGCGTTTTTTCGTCGGGTTACCCGAATTTTACCGGTTTGCGCCGATTTTCTCTGAATTGCCCCGGGATTGTGGCGCACGCGATCGGATTGTGGCGCAGTCCAGTGAACTCCGGACTTCAGCGCAGCAGCGACACCTGGTGGATATCGGGCGCACTACCTTAATGAATCGCCGGAAGACCCGAATTCTCCACAGAGAACGTGCCGCTGGATCGCGAATGGACCGGGTAATCTGCCCCATGATGGGATATGTAGTGCTTTGTGTTGTGGTATCACTTTAGACAGGGGCGAAGCTTGAGGTGGGAGGTAACGCATGGTTGGACTGAAGTGCTAAGGGCCTACAAGTAAAATCTAGAGATGAGCGAGCACTAAAATGCTCGGGTACTCGTTATTCGAGACAAACTTTTCCCGATGCTCGAGTGCTCGTCTCGAATAACGAGTCCCATTGAAGTCAATGGGAGACTCGAGCATTTTTCAAGAGGACCAAGGGTCTGCACAGGGAAGCTTGGCCAAACACCTGGGAACCTCAGAAAAGGATGGAAACACCACGGAAATGGACAGGAAACAGCAGGGGCAGCATGCATGGATGCCTCTGAGGCTGCTTAATCGTACCATTATGCCAAAATTATGGGCAACAGCATGGCCATGACAGAGTGACCGAATGAGGCTAGATAGCATCTAAAACATGCAATAATTGACCCTGACACCATAGGGGACGGCATGCAGAGGCAGCAGCAGCAGCGGCAGGTTAGAGATTGTCATGGCGACATACCCTAAATGGACTCAGGCTTCAAACCAATGGGTGGCAGAGAGGAACCAAAGGAGGTGAGTAAGAAGCGCTGAAATGATATCCTATGTGAACAAAAGGTTGACGGTATATTTAGTCGATAACACAGCATGGTGGCGACATAGTGACCAAGTTCCATAACGTATCTGGTGAAACACCCAAAAAATGAGCCTGACAAGGCTCTTTTGATAAGGGGACGACATGTGGAGGCAGCCATGGAGACGACTTCCATGATTAAGAGCAACAGTATGGGGCATCCATATTGCGCTGCTATGATTGCAACTTCAGGTCTCCAGCATGGCGGCGACAGATGGGCCAAGTTCCACTATGTATCTGGTGAAACACCTGAAAATTCTGCCTGACACAGCTCGTTTGATAAGGGGATGATGTGCTGCATATCCTCTCGTGCTCCAGCGTCTGGGGTATAGAGAGTTGAAAGTTGCGCATGGAGACATTGGTGGATGCTGTGGAGGATCGTGGAGGCAAAATGGACAGGAAACAGCAGGGGCAGCATGCATGGATGCCTCTGAGGCTGCCTAATCTTGAGATGGAGCTGGCAGTCCGCTGCCAGGCGAGCTTTCGCCTGTCCAAGCCCCTGTCTCTCGGCTCCTCCCCACCCAAAATGGGCCTGGGGGCCAGAAGCGTTTACTTTGAAAAAATTATAATTTTCAAAGCAGGCCGGGTCGTTTGAATATTTCACCTAGGAATAATGGAATAGCATAGTGGTTCTATTTTTAATTGTTTTTTCAGAAATGGTTCCATGATTAAGAGCGACAGTATGGGGAATCCATATTGCGCTGCTATGATTGCAACTTCAGGTCTCCAGCATGGCGGCAACAGATGGGCCGAGTTCCACTATGTATCTGGTGAAACACCTGAAAATTCTGCCTGACACAGCTCGTTTAATAAGGGGACGATGTATGGAGGCAGTGAAGTAGTATTAGATTAAAGGTGCTGCAGTTAAAACTATGTTAGTTGGATCTTGGGCTTTCGCCAATCCAAGCCCCTGTCTCTTGGCTACTCCCCAAACAGCACTTCTAAGAACCTTTTGTATAAGATCAAGTGTAGTAGTGTTCTTATAAGTTTGGATTATGGCGGGTGAGGGGAATGTAAACAGATGTGCAAGAAGCGCTGACATAATATCGGTAAATGATAAAAGTTTGCCAGTATATTTTGTGGATTACACAGCAGGGTGGCGACAAAGTTAACAAGTTTGATGTGGAAGCCATGAAAACAACCCAAAATTCTGCCTGACACAGCTCGTTTGATAAGGGGACGATGTATGGAGGCAGTGAAGTAGTAGTAGATTAAAGGTGCTACAGTTAAAACTATGTTAGTTGGATCTTGGGATGGAGCTGGTGCTCCGCTGCCAGGCGAGCTTTCGCCAATCCAAGCCCCTGTCTCTCGGCTACTCCCCAAACAGCACTTCTAAGATCCTTTTGTATAAGATCAAGTGTAGTAGTGTTCTTATAAGTTTGGGTTATAGCGGGTGAGGGGAATGTAAACAGATGCGCAAGAAGCGCTGAAATAATATCGGTAAATGATAAAAGTTTGCCAGTATATTTTGTGGATTACACAGCAGGGTGGCGACAAAGTTAACAAGTTTGATGTGGAAGCCATGAAAACAACCCAAAATTCTGCCTGACACAGCTCATTTTAAAAGGGGACCATGTATGGAGGCAGCTATATGGACGACTTTTGGAGGCAGCTATGGCAATGACGTGTGGAGGTAGCAATGGAGACAACATGTGGAGGCAGCTACAAAGACGACGTGTGGAGGCTGCAATGAAGACAATTTATAATTTGGATAGTGCCTGCATGTGGCAGTCCAAAAATGTTTTCAAACCAGAGGAGCAGGTAGGTGGTCCTCCAGAGAAAATTAAATAAATTGAGTGCTTGTATGTGGCAGTCCAAAAAAGTTTTCAAACCAGAGGAGCAGGTAGGTGGTCCTCCAGAAAAATTAAATAGATTGAGTGCCTGTATGTGGCACTCCCAAAAATTGTTTAAAACAGAGGACCGGGTAGGTGGCCCTCCAGAAAAATTAAATACATAGAGTACTATCGCTAGAGCCAGTTGGCCCTGACAAAAAATTGCCAGTTTCCTCTGCTTTAGTGTACAAAGAGGAGGAGAAGGAGGACAATGAGGAGGAGGAGTGCATACATTATTCAGGTTGAGCTTCTTTCACCTGGTG
This sequence comes from Engystomops pustulosus, assembly GCF_040894005.1. Taxonomy (NCBI): domain Eukaryota; kingdom Metazoa; phylum Chordata; class Amphibia; order Anura; family Leptodactylidae; genus Engystomops; species Engystomops pustulosus. Next base: position 73,880,883 of record NC_092417.1, on the reverse strand, counting down.
GAGAATGGAAATCCTGAGAAATCCAGGCTTTATTCATCTTGATAAGCGTCAGCCTGCCAGCGCTGTCAGTCGACAGGCGTATACGCTTATTGGTGATGATGCCACCAGCTGCACTGAAAACCCACTCGGACAACATGCTAGCAGCAGGGCAGGCAAGAACCTCCAAGGCGTACAGCGCCAGTTCGTGCCACATGTCCAGATTTGAAACCCAGTAGTTGTAGGGAGCTGTGTGATCATTTAGGACGATGGTATGGTCAGCTACGTACTCCCTCACCATCTTTCTGTAAAGATCAGCCCTACTCTGCCAAGACTGGGGACAGGTGACAGTGTCTTGCTGGGGTGACATAAAACTGGCAAAGGCCTTGTAAAGCGTACCCCTGCCAGTGCTGGACAAGCTGCCTGCTCGCCTACTCTCCCTCGCTACTTGTCCCGCACAAGTACGCCCTCTACCCCCTAGCGCTGTCAGAAGGGAAATACTGTTTCCGTAGTGCACCAGGGCCTGCTGGTATTCGTGCATTCTCACACTCCTTTCCTCTCCAGGGATGAGAGTGGAAAGATTTTGCTTGTACCGTGGGTCCAGGAGAGTGAATACCAAGTAATCAGTGCTGGATAAATTCTTTGAACGCGAGGGTCACGGGATAGGCAGCCTAGCATGAAATCTGTCATATGCGCCAGAGTCCCAACGCGCAAGAATTCACTCCCCTCACTGGCCTGACTGTCCATTTCCTCCTCCTCCAACTCCTCTTCTTATGCCCATACACTCTGAAAAGTGAAGGACTGAACAATGGTCCCCTCTTCTGTCTTGCCATCATTCTCCTCCTCTTCCTCCTCATCCTCCTCCACCTCCTCTGATATGCGCTGAGAAACAGACCTGAGGGTGCTTTGGCTATCAACAAGGGAATCTTCTTCCCCCGTGTCTTGTGACAAGCGCAAAGCTTCCGACTTCATGCTAACCAGAGAGTTTTTCAACAGGCCAAGCAGCGGGATGGTGAGGCTGATGATGGCGGCATCGCCACTGACCATCTGTGTTGACTCCTCAAAGTTACTCAGCACCTGACAGATATCAGACATCCACGTCCACTCCTCATTGTAGACTTGAGGAAGCTGACTGACCTGACTACCAGTTCTGGTGGAAATTGACATCTGGCAGTCTACAATCGCTCTGCGCTGCTGGTAAACTCTGGATAACATGGTTAATGTTGAATTCCACCTCGTGGGCACGTCGCACAACAGTCGGTGAGCGGGCAGTTGGAGGCGGCGCTGCGCTGCCCTAAGAGTGGCAGCATCTGTGCTGGACTTCCTGAAATGCGCACAGATGCGGCGCACCTTCGTGAGCAAATCAGACAGATTGGGGTATGTCTTGGGGAAACGCTGAACTATGAAATTTAACACATGGACCAGGCATGGCACATGTGTCAGTCTGCCGAGTTGCAGAGCCGCCACCAGGTTACAGCCGTTGTCACACACAACCATGCCTGGCTTCAGGTTCAGCGGTGCCAGCCACAGATCAGTCTGCGCCCTGATGCCCTGTAATAGCTCTTGGGCGGTGTGCCTTTTATCGCCTAGGCTCAGCAGTTTGAGCACCGCCTGCTGTCGCTTAGCGATGGCACTGCTACTGTGCCTAGAGCTACCGACTGATGGCGCCATGCCCACGGATGGTAGTTCGGAGGTGGAGGAGGGGTGGGAGGAGGAGGAGGCATAGTAGGCCTGAGAGACCTGGACCTAGGTAGGCCCCGCAATCCTCGGCGCTGGCAGTATATGACCAGCCCCAGGGTCAGACTCGGTCCCAGCCTCCACCAAGTTAACCCAATGTGCCGTCAGCGATATATAGTGGCCCTGCCCGGCAGCACTCGTCCACGTGTCCGTGGTCAGGTGGACCTTGTCAGAAACGGCGTTGGTCAGGGCACGGATGATGTTGTCTGACACGTGCTTGTGCAGGGCTGGGACGGCACATCGGGAAAAGTAGTGGCGGCTGGGGACCGAATACCGAGGGGCGGCCGCCGCAATGAGGTTTCAAAAGGCCTTGGTCTCTACCAGCCTATAGGGCAGCATCTCCAGGCTAAGCAGTTTGGAGATGTGGACGTTGAGGGCTTGGGCGTGTGGGTGGGTTGCACTATACTTCCTTTTGCGCTCCAGCGTCTGGGGTATGGAGAGCTGAACGCTGGTGGATGCTGTGGAGGATCGTGGAGGCGAAGATGGGGTTTTCGACGGGAGGTGTTTGGGCCGGGGTCCTGGGCAGGGGGCTGACTAGCAGATGACACAGGGGAGGAGCAGTGGTGTACACGGCCGGAGTTGAACGGGCTTGGTGCCATTGAGTGGGGTGTTTAGCATTCATATGCCTGCGCATACTGGTGGTAGTTAAGCTAGTAGTGGTGGAACCCCTGCTGATCCTGGTTTGGCACAGGTTGCACACCACAGTCCGTCGGTCATCCGGTGTTTCTTTAAAGAACCTCCAGACTTCTGAAAATCTAGCCCTCGCCACGGGAGCTTGACTACGTGAAACATTTGGCGCTGATGCACCAGCTCTGGCCCTGCCTCTCCGTCTGGCCCCACCACTGCCTCTTCCAACCTGTTCTGGTATAGGACTCGCCTCCGTCTCAGAAGCACTGTGTTCACCCGGCCTATCAACCCAGCTTGGGTCTGTCACCTCATCATCCTCCGATCCCTCAGTCTGCTCCCCCCTCGGACTTCCTGCCCTGACAACAACTTCACCACTGTCTGACAATCGTGTCTCCTCATCGTCCGACACCTCTTTACACACTTCTTTCACTACGTCAATAATGTCATCATCACCCACAGACTGCGACAGGTGGAAACCTGGGCATCGGAAAATAGCTAAGCAGCAACCGGACAAGTGGTTTGTGACTCTGGGAAGGTTCCAGAAAACAGTTCCTCAGAGTATGCCGGTTCAAATGCTAAATTTTCCTGGGAGGGGGCAGAGTGTGGGGAAGGAGGCTGAGGTGGAGGAGTGCTGATTTCGGTGACATGGGTGGACTGCGTGGAAGACTGACTGGTGGACAAATGGCTAGAAGCATTGTCCGCAATCCACGACATCACCTATTCGCACTGTTCTGGCCTCAACAGTGCTCTACCAAGAGTCCCAGTAACTTGAGACATGAACCTAGGGAGTGTAGCTCTGCGGCGTTCCCCTGCTCCCTCATCAGCAGGTGGTGTCTCACCCCACCCAAGACCACTGCCTCTGACCCCTGCAGTAGTTGGACGCCCACATCCACGTCTCCGTCCTCTACCCCTAGCCCTCGGGTTAAACATTTTCAAAATTAAAGTGTAAACTGTAAATTTTTTTTTGTTTTTTGTGTTTTTTTGTGTTTTTTTTTTTTTTTTTTTTAAACAAAACGATGCTATATCCTATTGCTATGGCTAGTTTCTAACCTACACTGACAGCACACAACTGGATTTTGTGCTGTGCCTGATGACTTTGAGTTCTAAAAGTAAATAAACGTAAAAAAAAATAAATCAGCAGACTGTGCCTAATTCAAATCAAACCCCTAATAAATTGTCCCACTTCGGTGTTTGAGGTGGATATGTGTGTCACTAAGAGCTAAACACAATGGTCGCAAGTCTCCCTGCAAATTACTCACAATATGGTACTAGCTGCACTACTAGTGGCAGCAAGCCCAGCCACAAGCAAATAAAAAAAAAGTAAATATATAAAGTTATTGTAGCCCTAAGAAGGGCTGTTGGGTTCTTGTAGAATCACTCCTGCCTAACACTATTCTAATAGAACACCCTAACGCTTTCCCTGACGAGCAGCAGCTCTCTCCCTAACGGCATCCAGACAGAGAATAATCCGAGCAGCGCGGGCAGGGGCTAGTCTATTCCAGGGTCACCTGATCAGGCCAGCCAACCACTGCTATCGACGTGTAAGGGTACTACGTCATGCTGGGTGGAGTGCAGAGTCTCCTGGCTTGTGATTGGCTCTGTTTCTGGCCGCCAAAAATCACAAAGGCGGGAGATGCCATTTTCTCGAGCTGGCGAAATACTCGTCCTAGCAACGAGCAGTTTCAAGTACGCTAATGCTCGAACGAGCATCAAGCTTGGACAAGTGTGTTCGCTCATCTCTAGTAAAATCCATTCTTGGCATTACTGCACTGCTCGCTCGTTGCTAATATTACCTCTACTCATTCAAAATTTCCTAAAACATAGCAAACAAATTATTGTCCTGGGAGTCCTGTTACTATCCTACAGGCCCTCAGTATACATGCCCAGGCCTAAGTTTCCCAGGTCCAGACCTCAGGCAACAGCTACATAAACAATGTGGCCAGATAATACATCTAGAAGACATCTCAGCTATCCAATGCATCTACAGTATATACAAATGGAGATTGTTAAATGATCTACCCATACTCTAAAAGGAAACCTACTAGAGATGAGCGAACACTAAAATGCTCGGGTACTCGTTATTCGAGACGAACTTTTCCCGATGCTCGAGTGCTCGTCTCGAATAACGAACCCCATTGAAGTCAATGGGAGACTCGAGCATTTTTCAAGGGGACCAAGGCTCTGCACAGGGAAGCTTGGCCAAACACCTGGGAACCTCAGAAAAGGATGGAAACACCACGGAAATGGACAGGAAACAGCAGGGGCAGCATGCATGGATGCCTCTGAGGCTGCTTAAACGCACCATTATGCCAAAATTATGGGCAACAGCATGGCCATGACAGAGTGACAGAATGAAGCTAGATAGCATCTAAAACATCCAATAATTGACCCTGACACTATAGGGGACGGCATGCAGAGGCAGCGGCAGCAGCGGCAGGCTAGAGAGTGGCATGGCGACATACTCTAAATGGACTCAGGCTTCAAACCAATGGGTGGCAGAGAGGAACCAAAGGAGGTGAGCAAGAAGTGCTCAAATAATATCGGTACATGATAAAAGTTTGCCAGTATATTTTGTGGATTACACAGCAGGGTGGCGACAAAGTTAACATGGAAGCCATGAAAACAACCCAAAATTCTGCCTGACACAGCTCGTTTGATAAGGGGACCATGTATGGAGGCAGTGAACTAGTAGTAGATTAAAGGTGCTGCAGTTAAAACTATGTTAGTTGGATCTTGGCATGGAGCTGGCGCTCCGCTGCCAGACGAGCTTTCGCCAATCCAAGCCCCTGTCTCTAGGCTACTCCCCAAACAGCACTTTTGTATAAGATCAAGTGTAGTAGCGTTCTTATAAGTTTAGGATATGCCGGGTGAGGGGAATGTAAACAGATGCGCAAGAAGCGCATGATGCGCATGGAGCTGGCGCTCCGCTGCCAGGCGAGCTTTCGCAAATCCAAGCCCCTGTCTCTAGGCTACTCCCCAAACAGCACTTTTGTATAAGATCAAGTGTAGTAGCGTTCTTATAAGTTTAGGATATGGCGGGTGAGGGGAATGTAAACAGATGCGCAAGAAGCGCTGAAATAATATCCCTAAATGGTCAAAGTTTGCAAGTATATTTTGTGGATTACACAGCAGGGTGGCGACAAAGTTAACAACTTTGATGTGGAATGCCCTGTAATAGCTCTTGAGCGGTGTGCCTTTTATCGCCTAGGCTCAGCAGTTTCAGCACCGCCTGCTGTCGCTTAGCGACGGCACTGCTGCTGTGCCTAGAGCTACCGACTGATGGCGCCATGCCCACGGATGGTAATTCGGAGGAGGAGGAGGTGGAGGAGGGGTGGGAGGAGGTATAGTAGGCCTTTGAGACCTGGACCGAGGTAGGCCCCGCAATTCTCTGCGTCGGCAGTATATGACCAGCCCCAGGGTCAGACTCGGTCCCAGCCTGCACCAAGTTAAGTGTAGTAGCGTTCTTATAAGTTTGGGATATGGCGGGTTAGGGGAATGTAAACAGATGCGCAAGAAGCGCATGATGCGCATGGAGCTGGCGTTCCGCTGCCAGGCGAGCTTTCGCCAATCCAAGCCCCTGTCTCTAGGCTACTCCCCAAACAGCACTTCTAAGAACCTTTTGTATAAGATCAAGTGTAGTAGCGTTCTTATAAGTTTAGGATATGCCGGGTGAGGGGAATGTAAACAGATGCGCAAGAAGCGCTGAAATAATATCCCTAAATGGTAAAAGTTTGCCAGTATATTTTGTGGATAACACAGCAGGGTGGCGACAAAGTTAACAACTTTGATGTGGAATCCATGAAAACAACCCAAATTTCTGCCTGACACACCTCGTTTGATAAAGGGACGATGTATGGAGGCAGCTATATGGACGACTTTTGGAGGTAGCAATGGAGACAACGTGTGGAGGCTGCTATGGAGACAATTTAATTTGGATAGTGCCTGTATGTGGCAGTCCCAAACATTTTTCAAACCAGAGGAGCAGGTAGGTGGCCCTCCAGTAAAATGGAATAGATTGAGTGCCTGTATGTGGCAGTCCCAAAAATTCTTCAAACCAGAGGAGCAGGTAGGTGGCCCTCCAGTAAAATGGAATAGATTGAGTGCCTGTATGTGGCAGTCCCAAAAATTGTTCAAACCAGAGGAGCAGGTAGGTGGCCCTCCAGTAAAATGGAATAGATTGAGTGCCTGTATGTGGCAGTCCCAAAAATTCTTCAAACCAGAGGAGCAGGTAGGTGGCCCTCCAGTAAAATGGAATAGATTGAGTGCCTGTATGTGGCAGTCCCAAAAATTCTTCAAACCAGAGGAGCAGGTAGGTGGCCCTCCAGTAAAATGGAATAGATTGAGTGCCTGTATGTGGCAGTCCCAAAAATTCTTCAAACCAGAGGAGCAGGTAGGTGGCCCTCCAGTAAAATGGAATAGATTGAGTGCCTGTATGTGGCAGTCCCAAAAATTCTTCAAACCAGAGGAGCAGGTAGGTGGCCCTCCAGTAAAATGGAATAGATTGAGTGCCTGTATGTGGCAGTCCCAAAAATTCTTCAAACCAGAGGAGCAGGTAGGTGGCCCTCCAGTAAAATGGAATAGATTGAGTGCCTGTATGTGGCAGTCCCAAAAATTCTTCAAACCAGAGGAGCAGGTAGGTGGCCCTCCAGTAAAATGGAATAGATTGAGTGCCTGTATGTGGCAGTCCCAAAAATTCTTCAAACCAGAGGAGCAGGTAGGTGGCCCTCCAGTAAAATGGAATAGATTGAGTGCCTGTATGTGGCAGTCCCAAAAATTGTTCAAACCAGAGGACCGGGTAGGTGGCCCTCCAGAAAAATGGAATAGATTGAGTGCCTGTATGTGGCACTCACAAAAATTGTTTCAAACAGAGGACCGGGTAGGTGGCCCTCCAGAAAAATTAAATGCATGAAGTACTATAGCAAGAGCCAGTGGGCCCTGTCAAAAAATAGCCATTTTCCTCTGCTTTACTGTACAAAGAGGAGGAGAAGGAGGAAAATGAGGAGGAGGAGGAGTGGATCAATTATTCAGGTTGAGCTTCCTTCACCTGGTGGAGATTGGAAATTCTGAGAAATCCAGCCTTTATTCATTTTAATAAGCGTCAGCCTGTCAGCGCTGTCAGTCGACAGGCGTGTACGCTTATCGGTGATGATGCCACCAGCTGCACTGAAAACCCGCTCGGACAAGACGCTAGCGGCAGGGCAGGCAAGAACCTCCAAGGCGTACAGCGCCAGTTCGTGCCACATGTCCAGCTTTGAAACCCAGTAGTTGTAGGGAGCTGTGTGATCATTTAGGACGATGGTATGGTCAGCTACGTACTCCCTCACCATCTTTCTGTAAAGATCAGCCCTACTCTGCCGAGACTGGGGACAGGTGACAGTGTCTTGCTGGGGTGACATAAAGCTGGCAAAAGCCTTGTAAAGCGTACCCTTGCCAGTGCTGGACAAGCTGCCTGCTCGCCTACTCTCCCTCGCTACTTGTCCCGCAGAACTACGCACTCTGCCGCTAGCGCTGTCAGAAGGGAAATACTGTTTCAGCTTGTGCACCAGGGCCTGCTGGTATTCATGCATTCTCACACTCCTTTCCTCTGCAGGGATGAGAGTGGCAAGATTTTGCTTGTACCGTGGGTCCAGGAGAGTGAACACCCAGTAATCGGTGCTGGAATAAATTCTTTGAACGCGAGGGTCACGGGATAGGCAGCCTAGCATGAAATCTGCCATATGCGCCAGAGTACCAACGCGTAAGAATTCACTCCCCTCACTGGCCTGACTGTCCATTTCCTCCTCCTCCAACTCCTCCAACTCCTCTTCTTCTGCCCATACACGCTGAACAGTGAAGGACTCAACAATGGTCCCCTCTTGTGTCTCGCCAACATTCTCCTCCTCTTCCTCCTCATCCTCCTCCACCTCCACCTCCTCCGATATGCGCTGAGAAACAGACCTCAGGGTGCTTTGGCTATCAACAAGGGAATATTCTTCCCCCGTCTCTTGTGACGAGCGCAAAGCTTCCGACTTCATGCTGACCAGAGAGTTTTTCAACAGGCCAAGCAGCGGGATGGTGAGGCTGATGATGGCGGCATCGCCACTGACCATCTGTGTTGACTCCTCAAAGTTACTCAGCACCTGACAGATATCAGACATCCACGTCCACTCCTCATTGTAGACTTGAGGAAGCTGACTGACCTGACTACCAGTTCTGGTGGAAGTTGACATCTGGCAGTCTACAATCGCTCTGCGCTGCTGGTAAACTCTGGATAACATGGTCAGTGTTGAATTCCACCTCGTGGGCACGTCGCACAACAGTCGGTGAGCGGGCAGTTGGAGGCGGCGCTGCGCTGCCCTGAGAGTGGCAGCATCTGGGCTGGACTTCCTGAAATGCGCACAGATGCGGCGCACCTTCGTGAGCAAATCAGACAGATTGGGGTATGTCTTGAGGAAACGCTGAACTATCAGATTTAACACATGGGCCAGGCATGGCACATGTGTCAGTCTGCCGAGTTGCAGAGCCGCCACCAGGTTACGGCCGTTGTCACACACAACCATTCCCGGCTTGAGGTTCAGCGGTGCCAGCCACAGATCAGTCTGCGCCGTGATGCCCTGTAATAGCTCTTGGGCGGTGTGCCTTTTGTCGCCTAGGCTCAGCAGTTTGAGCACCGCCTGCTGTCGCTTAGCGACTGCACTGCTGCTGTGCCTAGAGCTACCGACTGATGGCGCCGTGCCCACGGATGGTAGTTCGGAGGAGGAGGTGGAGGAGGGGTGGGAGGAGGAGGAGGCATAGTAGGCCTGAAACACCTGGACCGAGGTAGGCCCCGCAATCCTCGGCGTCGGCAGTATATGAGCAGCCCCAGGGTCAGACTCGGTCCCAGCCTCCACCAAGTTAACCCAATGTGCCGTCAGCGATATATAGTGGCCCTGCCCGGCAGCACTCGTCCACGTGTCCGTGGTCAGGTGGACCTTGTCAGAAACGGCGTTGGTCAGGGCACGGATGATGTTGTCTGACACGTGCTGGTGCAGGGCTGGGACGGCACATCGGGAAAAGTAGTGGCGGCTGGGGACCGAATACCGAGGGGCGGCCGCCGCCGCCATGAGGTTGCGAAAGGCCTCGGTCTCTACTAGCCTATAGGGCAGCATCTCCAGGCTAAGCAATCTGGAGATGTGCACATTAAGGGCTTGGGCGTGCGGGTGGGTTGCACTATATTTGCGTTTCCGCTCCAGCGTCTGGGGTATGGAGAGCTGAACGCTGGTGGATGCTGTGGAGGATCGTGGAGGCGACGATGGGGTTTTTGTGGCAGGGTCCTGGGCAGGGGGCTGACTAGCAGCTGACACAGGGGAAGGAGCAGTGGTGTGCACGGCCGGAGGTGAACGGGCTTGTTGCCACTGAGTGGGGTGCTTAGCATTCATATGCCTGCGCATACTGGTGGTAGTTAAGCTAGTAGTGGTGGAACCCCTGCTGAGCCTGGTTTGGCAAATGTTGCACACCACAGTCCGTCGGTCATCCGGTGTTTCCTTAAAGAACCTCCACACTTCTGAAGATCTAGCCCTCGCCGCAAGAGCCCTCACCACGGGAGCTTCACTAGTTGACAGTGGCGCTGATGCACCAGCTCTGGCCCTGCCTCTCCGTCTGGCCCCACCACTGCCTCTTCCAACCTGTTCAGGTCGAGGACTCTCCTCCGTCTCAGAAGCACTGTGTTCACCCGGCCTCTCAACCCAGCTTGGGTCTGTCACCTCATCATCCTCCGATCCCTCAGTCTGCTCCCCCCTCGGACTTCCTGCCCTGACAACAACTTCCCCACTGTCTGACAACCGTGTCTCCTCATCGTCGGACACCTCTTTACACACTTCCACTACGTCAAGAAGGTCATCATCACCCACAGACTGTGACTGGTGGAAAACCTGGGCATCGGAAAATTGCTCAGCAGCAACCGGACAAGTGGTTTGTGACTGTGGGAAGGGTCCAGAAAACAGTTCCTCAGAGTATGCCGGTTCAAATGGCAAATTTTCCTGGGAGGGGGCAGACTGGGGGGGAGGAGGCTGAGGTGCAGGAGCTGGAGGAGTGGGGATTTCGGTGACATGGGTGGACTGCGTGGAAGACTGACTGGTGGTGGACAAATTGCTCGAAGCATTGTCAGCAATCCACGACATCACCTGTTCGCACTGTTCTGGCCTCAACAGTGCTCTACCACGAGTCCCAGTAACTTCAGACATGAACCTAGGGAGTGTAGCTCTGCGGCGTTCCCCTGCTCCCTCATCAGCAGGTGGTGTCTCACCCCGCCCAGGACCACGGCCTCTGACCCCTGCAGTAGTTGGACGCCCACGTCCCCGCCCTCGTCCTCTACCCCTAGCCCTGGGGTTAAACATTTTTAAAATGAGAGTTATAACTTTTTTTTTTTTTTTACTTTTTTTTTTTTTTTTTTGTGTTTTTTTGTGTTTTTTGTTTTTTTTTGTGTTTTTTGTTTTTTTTTGAGTTTTTAGAACCAAACAATCCTATCCTATTGCTATGGCTATTTTCTAGCCAAGTATCAAAGGAAGCACACTACTATGCCAGATGAGATGACACTGAGTTATTGCCTAATAGAAATCCAACCCCTACTGAATTTTGCCACTTCAGCCTTTGCTATGGATATGTGCGCCACTAAGCGCAGAACACAGCGGTCGCAAGTCTCACTACAAATTGCTCAGAATTGGCAAGTACATGCACTGCAGAAACTACAGCCACCAGCAGATCAACCAGAAATCAAATATATAGAACGCTACTGTAGGCTTCAAGAAGCTATTTGTATTCTCCTATGGCTATTTTCTAGCCAAGTATCAAAGGAAGCACACTACTATGCCAGATGAGATGACACTGAGTTATTGCCTAATAGAAATCCAACCCCTACTGAATTTTCCCACTTCAGCCTTTGCTATGGATATGTGCGCCACTAAGCGCAGAACACAGCGGTCGCAAGTCTCACTACAAATTGCTCAGAATTGGCAAGTACATGCACTGCAGAAACTAAAGCCACCAGCAGATCAACCAGAAATCAAATATATAGAACGCTACTGTAGGCTTCAAGAAGCTATTTGTATTCTCCTATGGCTATTTTCTAGCCAAGTATCAAAGGAAGCACACTACTATGCCAGATGAGATGACACTGAGTTATTGCCTAATAGAAATCCAACCCCTACTGAATTTTCCCACTTCAGCCTTTGCTATGGATATGTGCGCCACTAAGCGCAGAACACAGCGGTCGCAAGTCTCACTACAAATTGCTCAGAATTGGCAAGTACATGCACTGCAGAAACTAAAGCCACCAGCAGATCAACCAGAAATCAAATATATAGAACGCTACTGTAGGCTTCAAGAAGCTATTTGTATTCTCCTATGGCTATTTTCTAGCCAAGTATCAAAGGAAGCACACTACTATGCCAGATGAGATGACACTGAGTTAGTGCCTAATAGAAATCCAACCCCTACTGAATTCTCCCACTTCAGCCTTTGCTATGGATATGTGCGCCACTAAGCGCAGAACACAGCGGTCGCAAGTCTCACTACAAATTGCTCAGAATTGGCAAGTACATGCACTGCAGAAACTACAGCCACCAGCAGATCAACCAGAAATCAAATATATAGAACGCTACTGTAGGCTTCAAGAAGCTATTTGTATTCTCCTATGGCTATTTTCTAGCCAAGTATCAAAGGAAGCACACTACTATGCCAGATGAGATGACACTGAGTTAGTGCCTAATAGAAATCCAACCCCTACTGAATTTTCCCACTTCAGCCTTTGCTATGGATATGTGCGCCACTAAGCGCAGAACACAGCGGTCGCAAGTCTCACTACAAATTGCTCAGAATTGGCAAGTACATGCACTGCAGAAACTAAAGCCACCAGCAGATCAACCAGAAATCAAATATATAGAACGCTACTGTAGGCTTCAAGAAGCTGTTTGTATTCTCCTATGGCTATTTTCTAGCCAAGTATCAAAGGAAGCACACTACTATGCCAGATGAGATGACACTGAGTTAGTGCCTAATAGAAATCCAACCCCTACTGAATTTTCCCACTTCAGCCTTTGCTATGGATATGTGCGCCACTAAGCGCAGAACACAGCGGTCGCAAGTCTCACTACAAATTGCTCAGAATTGGCAAGTACATGCACTGCAGAAACTAAAGCCACCAGCAGATCAACCAGAAATCAAATATATAGAACGCTACTGTAGGCTTCAAGAAGCTGTTTGTATTCTCCTATGGCTATTTTCTAGCCAAGTATCAAAGGAAGCACACTACTATGCCAGATGAGATGACACTGAGTTATTGCCTAATAGAAATCCAACCCCTACTGAATTTTCCCACTTCGGTCTTTGCTATGGATATGTGTGCCACTAAGAGCTAAACACAACGGTAGCAAGTCCCCCTGCTAATTCCTCACAAAATGGTAAAAGATGCAAATTAAAATAAAAAAAGTAGAACGTTATTGTAGCCCTAAGAAGGGCTGTTGGGTTCTTTGAGAATCACTCCTGCCTAACAGTAAGCTAATAGAACACCCTAACGCTTTCCCTGACCAGCAGCAGCTCTCTCCCTAGCGGCATCCAGAGACAGAATGATCCGAGCAGCGCGGCCAGCGGCTAGTCTATCCCAGGGTCACCTGATCTGGCCAGCCAACCACTGCTATCGACGTGTAAGGGTACCACGTCATGCTGGGTGGAGTGCAGAGTCTCCTGGCTTGTGATTGGCTCTGTTTCTGGCCGCCAAAAAGCAAAACGGCGGGAGCTGCCATTTTCTCGAGCGGGCAAAGTATTCGTCCGAGCAACGAGCAGTTTCGAGTACCCTAATGCTCGACCGAGCATCAAGCTCGGACGAGCATGTTCGCTCATCTCTAAAACCTACCATCAAAATCAAGCATGATAAAGCAGGGCCCGGGACGGGGCATTTTGGTGCCCTAGGCAGACATGCAAAATTGCCCCCCCCCCCAAAAAAAAAATAATAATAATTTAGGGCGATCATAACGGTAAAGATTAAATGCCTTCCCCCATTAAAACAATAAGAAAGGCTAACTGGTATAGAAACATCTACAATAAGGTCTCCCAGCCGTGAATATAGCATAAAATAGAAAAGTATGTCCCTGCAGTGAAACTACTTGCAATGCTTATATCAAAAAGAATCTAACATAAATATATTCCAGCAATGAATAAACAAAACACATAGATACCAAACAGTGGGCCCCACATATAGATATTTAACAGCAATGAATAAACAGCACGTACAGCATTACATATACTATACATATCAATATATACCAGCATTACATGTCCTGCACATCTGGGCTGCACTCAGGCACAGACATCACTTACTCTTAGTTTGCTGCTGTCTCCTTCTATGTCTGTGTTGGTCTGGTCCATCCTGCTCCTCTTCCTGTAGCCTCCTGTATATACAGCTAGTACACTACTACCCATCATTATACTATAATATATACTACCGTATAATTTCCCCCTCATTAATCCAGTAGACCCAGCATGCTTCCCCAGTATATAGGTAGCCCATGTCTTCAGTATATAGCCAACCAATATATATCCAGCCAGCCCCATAGTATATAGACAACCAGTCCCCAGAACCCAGTATATAGCCAGTCAGTCCCCCAGTAGTATATAGCCAGCCTATCCCCCTGTATTATATATCTAGCCTGCCCCCTCAATAGTATATAGCCAGCCGGTCCTGCAGTATATAGCAAGCCTGCCCCCCCAGTAGTATATCGCTAGCCCTCGTAGTAAGCAGCCAGCCTGCCCCTCCCTGTAGTATATAGCCTTCCCCCCTTGTTGTATTCAGCCAGCCTGCCCCTCCCTGTAGTATATAGCCTGCCACCCTTGTTTTATTCAGCCAGACTGCCCCTCCCTGTAGTATATAGCCTGCCCCCCGTTGTATTCAGCCAGCCTGTTCCCCTGTAGTATATAGCCTGCCCCCATGTATTATACAGCAAGCCAGCCCTACTGTAGTATAAAGCCTGCCACCTTCAGTTGTATACAGCCAGTATGCCCACCTGTAGTATATAGCCACGCTCCAAAAAATAATAAAATAATATTCACCTACCTGCGCTCTCTGGAACTGCATGGTTCGTCCCACATGCGCACAGCAACCAGTAATTATGTGTATTTTAAAGATACACATATCGCTGGTCGCTACAGGGCAGGGACGGTGGCCCAGGATGGGAGGCAAGTGTAGTGCCCTAGGTGATCGCTTACCCTTGCCTAACCCTCGTCTCGGCCCTGTGGTAAAGCATAGATCCATAATCTTCTTATTCTTCCTTCTAAAATAAACTTTTAAAATTATGCTAATGAGCCTCAAAGGCTTTAGGGGTTTTATCAGAGTTCCTCCATGCTGCAGCTTCACAGGCTGTTTAACTGCCTTACTCTTCCCCTGCTTCTCCTCAGCACTTTACCCCTCCCTACTGTTGGAAGGGGAAGTGTATTAGCGTAATCTTAAAAATTTATTTTAGAAGGAACGAGGCCATGGATAACAAATATAAGAAAATTACTACAGTCACAGTGCCTGGATCTATGAGTAAGTGTCCCTAGTTTATCATGCTTGGTTTTGATGGTAGATTTCCTTTAAACTCTTCAAGACCAAATTTTTAAGGCTTTTGAGTTTCCGTTTTTCACTCCTCTCCTCGCCAAATCTTTTTGATCTTTTCTGTTTACAAAGATTGATGAGGGTTTGTGATCTACGAAAGAAATTGTACTTTCCAGTGGAACCATTTAATATTACATGCCATGTTCCGGGAAGCTGGAAAAATAATTTGAAATGCGGTGGAATTGGCAACAACTGCAGTTGTGTTACAGGCTTTGTGTTACAGGCTTTCGCTGTGTGGTCCAGATGACACAACCCTGTATTCTTTGGGTCAGTATGATCATGGAAATACTAGGAAATAATAAATTAGGGATATACATTTCAATGCAGGAAAAGCATCTTCATTAGGGCAAATAATGTAATATAATATAACAGTGATGTAAGTCTAAGTGAAATTATATAAAATGTGTAATATGGCAAGTAGGTAAGCGAGTAGAAAGTAAAAATAATAATAAAAAATGATTTTTACCCTAATAATATCCCTGGGATTGAAGAATTGAAAGAGATTGATGATGGTATGATCACTGTCTGTTATAAGCTAAGGAGCCCATGGCCATCCTTTTTGGATCCTGTGCACAGTGGGTATCCTCAGCCACCCTCCCATGAGTGGATTTTATCTCTTATCTCCAAGGGATTGCCACTGGATATTAAGGCCAGTATTTCTAGCCTGCACCCTCCCCCTTTACAAATCGAATATAGATAACTCAAAGCCCCTCTTTCCCCTTCCCCTCTTTCCCTTATGTGTCCTCTTTGTTTATACTTCAATTTCTGTGTTCTTTTATGTCCTACTTGATATGTTTCTTTTTTGATGCATGGGGCTCTTGATAGCTTTGTTCCAGCTTAGATTCTGCCCCTGATATTAAACAGTTTTATTGTCTTATGTACTTATGATTTCTGTTCTATTCTGTTCAATAAAGTTTTATTGACCTATAGAAATGATTTTTACTTTTCACTTTCTACTTGTTTATCTACTTGTTGTGATATACATTTTATGTTATTTCACTTATTATCGCTTATACTTCTCTTTCGCTTATACTTATTATTATCCTGGATTCATCGAAGCAGTGCAAGAGGAGTATGTAAGGCCGATGTTCCTAATTGGACTCAAATTTATGTGACAAACGTTTGTTTGTTTTTTTACATTGTGCCCATATACAGCTCTCATACAGGTTGATTTTGGACTACATATCCACAACGACCTGTAGTTGGTTTAGACTTCCAAATCAATCTGACAGGCCCCCCTGCACTTTTGACGTAAAATTGTCAATTACAGCAGTAGAGGAAGAATGTGTGTTTTTTTCCATTGTTTATTTAATCCTCTATATAAATAACTGGGTCTGAACACCCAGAGCACCATTAACAGCTGTTATACATTTTTGTTACTTATTTTATATTTAGCTATTTTTATATTTATTTGTTTATTACACTTTTCTATGCTATGTTATTCCCACCATTTCCCATCCCTCTAGCCCGATTTTACAGCCATTTTGGGTGTTAAAATTCAGATCTCCATTGAATTCATGTTTCGGTTAAAAAAACTATTATAAACTTCAGGACCTTGGGAAAGCTGGATTCACATTACACACAAGCTTTCTGAACAGCCAAGACAGGACTAATAAACCTTAGCTGGATCAGTCATACACAGCAGCTGGAGGATGGTGCAGCAATTGATTATTCTGCCTGGCAGGGAGAACAGTGACTGTGTCGTCCTCTGGAGCAGTGCATAACTAATGTGAAAGGAAAAGCGCCGAGCCCAGGCACCAAAGCGACAGAACTTCACTATCATAATTTTAGAATAGTTTTTTTTCGGCAAAACCACTTAGCTAAGGGATTAAACAAGATATAATCCTGCATCAGTGTACCTACAGCAGTCTGAAGGTATGTTTGCTTCATAATGCATCAAATCAAATGGTAGGTTTCCTTTAAAGTGTATTCTGGTATATCGTCCAAGCCCAAATTTTGCCCATCTTGCTCATCACTGCGCCTCATGTACACACACTGAACTACTTATTCCTAAAAACTACAAACTCTTAGGTGTGCGAGTTGCTCTCCCTGTGATGAACCTTCCTGTTTTACTGTGGATCCGGCTGTACCTGGTGATGTGGTAATGGGGTGATGTATTTCTATTTAAAGAAATGATCACAGACTATAATGGTGAACTTTACTTTTCTCATGCATCAGTAGCAGGTCAACTCTTGATGGTTTCAAATCACATAAAAGACACCAAAGCTTCAGGAATCCGGTTCACAAAAAGGGCACTGTTACTTAAACTTGTACAACATAACTTCAACAGTTTGAAGAATACATTAGTTTTAATTATTTTCAACTCTCTGGGGCTTGAGACCATTGTTGGATTCACGCCTCTGAACCATGTTCCTTTCATACTAGGAACCTTGTCTTTCACACACATGCATTTAAACCTATGTTTACTTCACAGAGGCTGTGTAAGGCTCCATGCCCTATGGTTTTAGGCTGTGTGTAGATGTGTATGTACAATTTATTTCCAGATCGGATTTCTGAACTCATTGGACATGGGCATCTGTTATTCATTAAATTCAATTTAATATAAAAATAAAAAAATATGATTTGTTGCTATCCATTATACTTTGGGACACTATGCCTATTAATGCCAATTAACATACATCACCAGCACTAAATATAATGTTCCAAACTTGTTCACCTGGGGTCACTGCCGGTAGTTAGCTGGTCGGGCATGCTCAGTTCCATCACTAGGACACTGCCAAGAATGGGAGGAGACATTAAGATGAGATTTGGCAAGCTCAGCACTGCATTATCTGTGTGTGCTATATAAATGAAGGAATTTTTATTATAATGAGAATTATAGTTTGCCACTTAGTGCTAAAAAGAAGCACTTAGGGATCAACAGCATAACAAAAAATAGAAACAAGTTTACAAGATACTTTAGGAAGAACCATTGTGTCCTGGATTGGATTGATAACATCCAAGTTACCTAATATATAAATTGGTTTCACACAAGTACAGCCCTGACAGCCCTGCTAGTTCCATTCTCTCACACACAGCACTGATACATCCATTCACTCACACACATAGCTCTGCTTCTTCAATTTATTATCACACAGCTCTGCTACTATCATTCAATCACACAAAGCTCTGCTACAACTATTCACTCTCACACCTCTTTCTACATTCATCCACTTACTCAGGTCTGCTACATAATCAGCACTGCTACATCCATTCAGTCATGCACATTCTTCTCTTCTTCATACCCAGTCTCAGCCACAACTTCTTCTCTGTCCTTCTCTGGCTCTGTCATGACCTATTGCTGCCAGCATGAAATGATTTAAGGACCTTGCAGTAATGCACAAATCATGTGATCAGTAGAATTTTTGCAGGTACTTTTTAGCAAGTTTTTTTATTTTTTACTTTTATATTTTTATAGCATATTTAGTGCAGCTTTGGCTATGCCCCCTTTGCTTAGACCATGCATAGCTTACAAATATGTAAATTTGGTGGCTGCAAGAAGTGCGCAGGAGGGGAGCACCGCACACCGGCTCACTCCCCGTTAGCTGTGCCCACGCCCCAGCCGCTAGCATCACGCAGAAGCCCTGAAAAATAACCCAACAATGTGTCTATAAATAGTTGTGGTTTTGCAGTTGATTTATGAAGTCAATAGGATTTCAAGCAGCAAAATGTCATGTTATATAAAATATTTAGATTGTCCCTGCAAGAGCTTGCGGCGGGAAATATGTGTAATATCCTCCTAATGCCCATAATCACATAGGATACAGAGGATTAGGGATGGCTGATAACAGGTAACAAACTCACAGTGGTGGGGAGAATCACAAGCTGCTTGTCACCTCCAGAAACTTTGGCATCACATTATTAAAATGTTTTTAATAGAGTTTCGACTGAATATGTATCGGAAACTGCCATGGTCGCACTTAACGCGCTTATCGGATGGGTCCTTGCTGCTTACAAGACTCATTTGTAAACATGATTTATTCAAATGCACATGGAGGTCGGAGGAAATGTTTGAATCATGCACAGAGTGTTCAATGCTTTTCAGTGAGATCTGCCCTCAAGGGAAGAATACACTGCTGTACAAAAACCCCACACCATTGTCTGCGTAGAGAAGCAAACTTTTCATTTATAGACCAGGTGTCACTGAGACCTCCGGGGCCCCAAACCCCCAAACAGAAGAAGAGACTCCAACTGTAGCTCTCCATTTGTTGTAAAACTCTAACCTGTACTTACATGTAATGTCTGATCACAGACCCAGAAATCAGTTCATTATGAATACATCCTCTTAACCCCTTAAGAACGCAGGGTTTTTTCGGTCATTTCTCACTCTCCACCTTCAAAAATCCATAACTTTTTCATTTTTCAGTGTACACAGCTGTTTGAGGCTTATTTTGTGCATAAATAATTTTACTTTCCGTGATGTTGTTTATTATTCCATGCCGTGTACTGGGAAGCAGGTAAAAATTTCCAAATTTGGAAAAATTAAAAAAAAACGCATGTGCGTCACATTCCGTTTTTACGACTTTCCCTTTGCGCTCCAAATAACACCTCTACTTTATTCTTTGGTTTGGTGCGATCGTGGTGATACCAAATTTATACAGGCTTTATTGCGTTTTAATACATTTTCAAAAATTAAACGAATGTGTACAATAAAGGTAAAAAAATGTTTTGCCATCTTCTGATACTAATAATTTTTTCATACTTTGGTGTACGGAGTTGGGGGGGATGTAATTTTTTGCTAAATGAGCCGACGTTTTCATTGCTACCATTTTGAGGTCTGTACGACATTTTGATAATTTTTTATTACATTTTTTATATCATGTAAAAAGGTGTAAAAATCACATTTCGGACTTTTGGGCGCCATTTCCTGTCTCGGAGGTCACCGCCGGCCGTAACCGTTTTTATATTTTGATAGATCGGGCATTTTGGGACGTGGCGATACCTAGTTTGTTTGTGATTTTTACCGTTTATTAAGTTTTATATCAGTTCTAGGGAAAGGGGGGTGATTTGAATTTTTCATATTTTATAATTTTTTTTTATTTTTTTAGCTTTTCTTTTTTTTTTCACTATTTCTTAGACACTCTAGAGTACATTAACCCTAGATAGTCATATCGTTCCTACCATATACTGCAATACTACTGTATTGCAGTGTATGGAGTTTTTGCATGTGATTCATTACAATGAGCCACTGGCTCGTAATGAATCTGCAGAAACCATGCAGCCTCGGGCATGACGAAGACTCGAGGCTGTCATGGCAACCAATCGCTGCACCCATATGACGTTCGGGGGAGCGACGATCTGAGGAAACATGGTGGCGCATGGGCGCCGGCGACTTTGCAGGCAGCAAAGAAGAGGTTAACACCCACGAACGGTGCAAGATCTGACCGCGGGTGATAGCAATGGGTCTTTGCTGCAATATACAATATAAACCATTTGATTTTGTATTTTTGGTCAGTAGAATATGAGTCAAATGCTTTGCATGGTACAGCAATCTGACAACACTTATTATTGTCACGGGTGCTCCTGCGACCCGCACTTGCGCCCCTCTCAGCAGCTCCATCTCTCCCCAATGTCACTCACCTCGTAAATTTAAAGTGCCAGCCAACCTTTTTCCTATTTTTTAAAGAGCACATTGACGAAAACTAAGCTATGATTAGTTGCGAGGGGAAACATACTTGTTTTTTTGTTCAGTTTTATAACTCTGTCCCAATGAGGTGATGCAGTCTATTCTGTGGACATGACCCCTGCAGTGTGACCACTGTCTGTAGGCAATGATATCATATTACTCGTGGGGTGTAGGTGTTGGTCGCTCACATGATGTCGCACTTATGTTGTATAATTGGATAAATATTTTTTGCACCTCCTGTGGTTGCAGTCGTCGCTGAATGAACCCATGAATAAGGTAAAATTTTGACTGTTTGCACAGCTACTTGATCCTGCAGGCAGGAGCGACTGGAAAACGATGTAAGGAAAGCACCAGGACATGTTAATGAGGGGAGAACGTATCAGCTCATACATCAACCTGGCTGATCATGACGGGCTGAGACGTTACGCAATGCTCTGTATCGTGTATATAGAAATGGGATGTGATACCTAAGCCAGGCGTTGTACTCCGGGCCATATTCTCTAGTGTTGTAAGAGTATGCTGCTCAGGCAACCAGGTTCTGTACAAAGGGCTTTCCACGCAACATAAGATAAGCAACAGCTACATACAGGATCCCTCATGAACCTTCTTATCTCATAGTCCTCCTGTACAAGACCACGTCTTTTGGCTGTGTGCTAGCGGTTTTTTAATGGCTTCCAGGCGGCCACATTAAATAGTATCATCTTCATAGACTTTAGGGCAGATTTATCTTCATTTTTTCTATTTTGTGGGGTTTTTTTGCACCTAAAATGTCTTTATTTTGCGCCATATTGTCAAAATTTGCTTAGATAGATATGTTCATTCTCATGGCTTGTTTTTGAAACTTTTTCATATTTTTGTGACTTATTGTAAAAAGTCTCAATGAGAAAAAAGCCTATAAATCAGCTTCAGCTAACAACATTCTGCTAGATACATACAATCATATAACATTTAGGAACATTATTCAGACTAATAGTATTTTTTTTTGGGGTGGGGGCAGCTGTATGCTTTTGACAAAATGTTTATATGAATTTTCTAAACAGTTTTTCAATTTTTTTTCACAATGAAGTCTATGGGAGAGTGAAAATCTGCATCAATGGGGCACATGTATCATAGTTTCAGCTAAGCAAATTGTAAAATTTTAGCAACTTTTGCCGTTTTTGCGCCATTTTTGCGACTTTTAACTCTGTTTTGTTTCAATTACGCCTTGTCTGCAGCTTTGTGCAGTGTGCCTTATTTATTTGTTTCCCAGATGTTTCGTGCAACATTTTGCCATTTTTGCAACATTTTTGTGCCATTTTAAAACTATTTTTGGCGCAATTCTGCATCTGGTCCAGGGCAGGTGCATAGGAAGTTTTTTTTTTCATGGACCCGATTCTACCATGTAAATTGGAATTATTTGACATGCTTTAACTGTTTAACATTTTGCACAGTAACCTCTTTTGTCAAAATTCTTAAATGTTTGCCTTTTATTTTCTTTTTTATTGGTTACTTCTAACAGTGACGTCACACGTAGCTGTTTAATTGCATTTTTAGTGCATTTTGAAACTAATTACAACAGCTGTGCGGAGGTGATTTGCCTTATTTCATTACTGTTAACATTTGCGTTTACAAAACACAATAGAAAAGTCACATTAACGCATGTTTTAACATTGCATTTACTATGTGTTTTGTACATTCAAATGTTAACAGTCATCTAACTAGGAAAATCCACTCGCCTCAGCTGTTGTAATAGGCTTCAAAATCCATTAAAAATGCAACATGTTAAATCCCAAATTAACAGTAGTGTCCATTCCAGTATATAACCCCCTCACGTGGCTTGTGTCCACTCCTGTATATAACCCCCTCACGTGGCTTGTGTCCATGTGGATTTGAGACATTTGCAACAAAAAGTCTCAAAAAGAAACCAAAATTTGCGCCTGCTCGGATAGGAAAAACGGAACATGTATCACAAGTAAAAAGACAGGATCATACATAAGGTGCAAAAACTAGCTGCCAAGTCTCTAAATTTCACCTCAGAGAGACCAAACTATTATACATGTGCCCCAGTGGTAGTTTTCATGCAGAATTCCTTCAGCCAAAAGAGATGGGAAAAAAACAAGAAAAAAACGCATGCGGAAAATCTGCATGAAAACCACACATACAAAGTGCACGTATTGGATGCGAATTTTGCGCATGACAATCCACAACATGTGCAGATAGCCAAACACACTGAGTTTTTTTTTTACCTATATTTTAAGATGACAAAAAGCAGAAAGTTGATTTATCAAATGTGTCAAATAGGTTTTTTATGGTCATCTATGACACTCCTGTAAAGGAACAGTTTTGAGACATTTTTAAAAAGTTGCGTATCATAAATTAGGAAAAACATGTGGATTCCTAAGTTAAGTAAGGCGTACTTGGCTAAAACTCATGCACCGGTTACATTTGAAAAGTCTCAAAAAATATGGCACAAACACATACTTGAGACAAAAAAGTAACAAAAAATTTAACAAAAAGTCACAAAAAAACAAAGATAAATCTGCCCCTTTGTTTTCAGGGCCACGTGAATCTTTTTCTATCGCCTTTGTTGTGTGAGCTCCACTTACCCGCCGATGAAAGTCCCACGAGACCTTGCTGCTCGAGGAACTACACACTTCATGTGCAGATAGGATTATTCTGTTTCAGCACCATTCGTTCTTATTGTGCTATTATATTCCTGAATCATGACACTCAGGATAAACAAAGCTATTGGTGTCATACACAGTCCATACATCTTCCATATCTATCTTCTCTGGATTTGTGAATGCCACTTTGTTCTTCATTGCAACACATACACATTCTTCATTGCTTGTTTGCTGTGATGAGATTTATTAATCAAGCCATAAATTGAAAGCAATGGGACATAATAGGACGGACTCTTACTGAACATTGCGGAGATGATCGAACACTGCTAGAGCTCACAGAACATTCTACACATGGGAAAAATTTCCTTTTACTGGCTATATCAGTGTTAAGACATGAAGAAACAGTGGAGGGTTTTCTGATTTACATACAGAGCAGATACGAAAGAACCTTGCAAAATCTAATAGAGACACTTCAGATAAATGATATCTTAGAATAATGTTAGAGCTAAATTTATAATTAATAGGCCTGTAGGGCCCCTACTAATTCATGCAGTTTGTTATCAATATATTGCCACATTAACAATGTGACATGTAACAGAACCCTCTGAATAGGTTCTGATTGCAGGCTTCTGAGCTTGTGAGTACACCCTAAGGCCATGGTCACATGAAGCATTTCGATTACTTTTTGGACAGTTTTGTGCAAAATGCATACGGGTGAAAACAAATTGGGGCTTATTTACTAAGTATCCGCAGATCACATTTTCGTCGGAACTCCTGACGTTTTCTGGATTTGCGCGGCTGTGACAGGTATTTAGCAGGGGATTGTGTCACATGCGATCGGATTTTGGCACAGCTGTGCTGTGTCACATCCAATGCATTTACATACATTGGAAAGAAGGTGGTGAATTCCGCCTGACCTGAGCGGGGAAACGACACATGCAGGATATCGGGCGCATGATCTTAGTGAAGCGCGGTAGAGTGCAAGATCGTTGGAACAATGCACTTTGGATGAATTCCTCGGCCAGGTAAGTAAAATGTGCCCTATTGGTGTTGATTGTGACAGAATTGTTGCAGCCTTAGGGCATGGTCATTTGCCGGAGAGCACACATGGTTGATAGTGTAGCTTGTTACACCCCAGGTTAAATACGCCAAATACGCCAAAACAAGCGCACCCACATGCCTATGGCTATTAGGAAAGGGCCTAGTCCTAGGCAGTCTAGGAGAGGGGAGTGCCAGCTTCTTTACCCCCAACAGTGGACTTCTTGAAGAAAAGGACCCCCGGAGTGCTGCCCCCATGAGGCAAGAGGGTGGCGTAGATAGTGGCACTTCTCCTCTATAGAGACACAAAGTGCCCTTACTTCCCTGCAACAGCATCACAGATCATCTCAGACACGCAGCACTGCACAACAGACACCATTACAAGAGAAAAGACTTCTCCTTGAGCCTCCTGATTCTGCTTGAGACCAGTAGCCTCCACCAACAGCACTGTATGCTCCCCCATAGATCTTTTTCACCGTGCTGGACCCAGGGTCCCTGTGTCTCCCCCTAACACCACCATCACCTGGACTTGCTATCCCCCCTTCTACATTTGGGATAGGTATTCAGACCCTGGACTAGTACAGGGGACACAGACCCTGGCAGTCCACATATGGCGACCTCACACCCTGGACATGCTGAGGAGGGTACTGCTTCCCCACTCTCTCCAAGAAATGGACCTCTTGGCTTCTCAAAGTTTACTGCATGCAATAGGCAGCAAACACCCAGAACTAACACCCACGATTGCCACTGGCACCAGTCTCAGGTGTTAGCTTTGCTGCCATATTACCTTCTATTATAACCTCTCATGGTTCACCAGGGTGGCGATCAATTGCTGTGACAGACAGGAATCTGTCCAAGACTCTCAGACCTGTCGCTGGAGGAGAAGTAAAATCTCCCTGTACACTGCAATACAGTATATAAATGGTATATAGTACTATCGCTCATACCATCTAAGTACCCCAGCGGGCATCAATATTGGTATTTTATTTTGTTTTAAGTTCAAATTTAAAAAAATCTATAAAGTTCAAAGTCCTAAAGTTCAAATCACTCCCTTTTCTCACAACTGATATAAAATATATAACCCGATGAAATCATAAACATGTTAGGTAACACTGCATTCCAAAATGGAATATAAAAACTATTCCTGGCAGTGAACCACATAATGGAAAATATCATCCAAATATCTAAAACATCATTTTTTTGCATAAAATTAGAATAAAAAGTGATCAATCCCAAGCAATGAAAACGTTAGTTCCTCCTCAAAAAAAAGGGGACTTACCCAGGTCCGTAGACTGAAGTATGAAAAAGTTATTGGCCTTAGAATATGATGAAACAAAGAATTTTTCTAGATATATTAAAACATAATAAAACCTGTATAAATTGAGTTTTTTATCAAACCCAAAGAACAAGGGGAGATGTTATTTGGAACATACAGTGAAAAACTTATAAACGTCTTTTTGTCAATTTCGATGCATTTAGAATTTTTTCCAGCTTCCCAGGACACGGCATGGAATACTATTTGTTATGCAGAAAACAAGTTTTAATGGAGGGGAACAAAACACAAAACCGAAATAGGGCATTGACAGGAAGGGATTAAGAGTACGCTCAGCTGCCATGCATTATTATACATGTAGTATTTTCATTAGTATTATTATCATTTCTTCTGTTCTCATGTAGGTCATGACTGTTCTGGCTGTGAGCTTTTATCTTACCATTCTGTCTATATAATGAATATTTTATCTCCAGTGTTTATACAAATTAAAACAAATATTTGTTACCTTGTGTCAGTGATTTTCCTGTGGGAGATCTAATAGCCCTGAATATAATTACTGTTCCTGTAAATAACACAGGGACTGCTGGACGCTGGTTCTGTGCCAATCACTCACCTCTGTGCATTCATCATGACGGCACAAGCCTATGATTATAACAATAATTGTATGGACACAAGAACAAAGCAGATGTGGTGATGCCCCTGCAATCTATGGAAACAATGCAAATATCAGTATCGAAATAATCAACCACATAACAATAACATTTTGGAGAAGCTAAAATCTTCCAGTATGTCTTACTCCTAAGAGATGGGTAAACCTGAGAAGTCAGCAGCGTTATGTGGGGAAGTGAGGTGATAAGTACGGTTTGTTAAATTATGTTCTTAGTACCCTTTCTTGCATAAGTTGTGTCTGAGGAAAGCTTGAAAAAAATTTTAATCGATAAGGTTCATCACTTCTGAGAATTGAATGCAATTGTGGCTCTTGCAGAGAAAACCTTGACACTCTTGAAGTCATTTGGTAAGGTAGGTCACCATCAAAGTGCAATCAGTTTTTCACATTTTTTCACATATTGCTTTAAGCCCCTTGCACATGAAGAAGTTTAGTCCGTGGAATCGGACCTGTGTGCTGGTCAGACCCCACTGTTCGGTCCGTGGGGTCTGACCAGCACACGGGTCTGATACCAGAAACATAACATGTTCATTGGGCATTCAGCCATTCATCATTTTTTTGTTTTTACTGATGTGAGAAATACTGACACATGTGAGGGAATAGAATCCATTTTCTATTGTGTTCTCCCTCTATGTGTCTTTTTCTTTGGCTCTATTGATAGAAAAGACCCCTATGCATAGTACCATCCCCCCCCGTGTACACAGATCGTTTTACACTCATACATCCTGTTGAAGGCTATTGGAATGTGGACATGCTCAGTAGGTTCCTTTGTCCCAAGAACCTATAAAAATTGTCTGCTACCTAAATAAATTGGAATTCTCTCAAACATGTGAAGGTCTGAGTGATTCACCGAGCAGCTCGTACTATACAATAATTTTTTGTGTGGTAGGATCCAAATCTGCTTGAGGGAAGGGGACTACAGTCATTTCTTGACAGGCAAATGGTTTAGGAAAAAAATAAAATAAAACTGGTTAAAACTGCCCTAGGGAAGAGTGACTGCGAGTATGTGCCGGCACTAGAGATATATAGAAAATTATGGAAAAATTGCTAGGTAGGTGAGAGGCAATTCGGAGGGAAACCAGTAGTACAGATCGTGAAAGAGAGAGGGAAAAGAGGCTGTAAAAGAATGTCAGAGAATGTTGGAAAAGGACAAGTATATCAAAAGATGGTTGTTTGTATGTTAGTAAATGGAAAGGTTCTTAAAAGAACAAAGGCTGGTTGCATGATAATGATACGATGGAAATTGCAAGTGGATAGAAGAAAGTTACAGAGGA
Organism: Engystomops pustulosus; assembly: GCF_040894005.1. Taxonomy (NCBI): domain Eukaryota; kingdom Metazoa; phylum Chordata; class Amphibia; order Anura; family Leptodactylidae; genus Engystomops; species Engystomops pustulosus. Next base: position 73,853,458 of record NC_092417.1, on the reverse strand, counting down.
AGTGACCAGAGGAGGTTATAAAGAAACAGCCATAGGAAATTGTGTGTTGTATGAGTGTTATGACGATGACAGCCAAAACGCTGGACAGACAAAAGACAAAGACAACATTCAGGAAAAGTTCTACCTCTACCCTAAAATGGTGGATGAATTGCAGAGTGTATGGAAACAAAGAAACAGACTGGCGGGAGACATGTGCAGTGTGGCACCTAGATCCAACCCCCACACTGGATATATCCGGTCATGACAAGATTAGAAAAAGTGCGGGTTCCCAATAAAGAAAAAAGACATATTTACTTACCCGGCCCATTCGCGATCCAGCGGCGCGTTCTCTGCGGTGGATTCGGGTCCGGCCAGGATTTATTAAGGTAGTTCCTCCGACGATGCTGCACTGAAGAGCATCAGAATGCACTGGAATACACCGAGCTGGGCTGAGTGAAGGTAAGTACAATTTTCGCGACACATTTTTTTTTTTAAATGCGGCGGTTTTTCCGAATCCGTTGGGTTTTCGTTCGGCCACGCCCCCTGATTTCGGTCGCGTGCATGCCAGCGCCGATGCGCCACAATCCGATCCCGTGCAGCAAAATCCCGGGGCAATTCAGGGAAAAACGCCGCAAATCGGAAATATTCGGGTAACACGTCAGGAAAACGCGAATTGGGCCCTTAGTAAATGACCCCCACAGTCTTCAGATGTTTCTCCTGTAGGAGGCATCTCACTTTGATATACTTTAGTAGACCAGTGGTATGGAGAATGATGCATTGCCTAAAGATCTGTGGATTTGCACCCACAGTCCGCTCAGCTGTATTTAGCTGTATTTGGCTGTATTTAGCTATATTTATTGCTGTAACTTTAGAGGACAACTAAGATATAGTACCCAGGGAATAAATGTAGGAGACTTTGCCTTCTTATCTAGGAGTCACCTCTCAGAACTTCAAAGTCCAAAAACCCGGGTAGTAACATATTTGTTACGGATTTTGGTCTTCTGTGCGGAGAGCTCCTGGACGGTTGTGCAGTCCCAATTGGATTCCCTGAGCTGACCCTTGCCAGATACTGTAGATGTTCTATAAGTTTATTCCTTTATACAGTCCTGCAGATTATGGCAAAGATATAAATATGTGTTTTGTCTATATCATGTATAGTGCTAGTGGTATTTCATCAGAGTTACCAGATGTGAGGAAAGCACAGCACACAATTGTGGATATTGTTCATTGCAGGCTTGGACTTGAGAAATCTTGTGATGTATGTTTAATGAAATCAGAAATGTAGTGTAAAACTTTATAAATACACCTAAAGTTTGAAGGGTGTGGTCAAAAGTTTTACCAATTTGTGTAGGATGATGGAGTGAACTTAGATTTTACAATGGTGTGTTAGATTCCTTCTTTGTTATCCTGGTATGCTGGGACACGTAGTACTACAGACACCACAGGGAGAAGGAGGGGACTGCCTCCCCTTCTTGTCTTAGTGAACACAGGAGGGGGAGGAGGGGGACAAATGATGGAATGTTGAGAGAAGAAAGGAACAATGAGAATGTGTGTTCATTACTGAGGACTGATAACCCTCATGGCCCTAAGCAGATTTTGGGTTTGATTTGCTGCAACTTCTGTAATTTTAATGTTTTAACCAGGAGTAAAACCTCCCTATGATGCCATACTATTAGTCCTATTCAGCAGCTATGACTGAGATTATTATTAGGAGATTTTTAGGCAGAAGTTATAACACCCCTAGAAGCCTCCTACGTCACTGGCTCTAGTGATGCTTCTGCTCAGTATGTGCCCCCAGTATGTGCCCCCAGCATGACTGTATAGTTTTATAATAAGATCTAAATAATTTGTATGCTGTATGTCTCCTATTATACAGCATTGATACATCAGCATTAGTCCCAAAACTGTGTTTTTTTTCTGGAGTATATTGCTCAGGCCGGAAGCTCTGCTGAACGTGTGTAACATGACAACCTGGACCCTCCTTGGTTTTGTATCCTACTGCTGCCTATGTATAAAAGCTTCTGTAGTAGTTTTCGACTATCCTGTTACTGTTTCACCTCTTCATGACCAGAAACCTTGGTTATAATGTGTCCTCTTTATAATGTATTACATTGAATCCAGCTCCACTACCTTTGCTAGATTCAAAGGGGGGAGACATTAAGTAGACAGGTTGTATTTAAAATTTTGTATTATCTTAATGATTAATGAATCAGTTACCTTTTAATATGTCAAAACTGAATATATCATTAATCTGCATTTTGAGTCTTTTGTAGATGGCTTTAGAAACCAGGAATGAAGTTAATTCTACATTAGATGCAGTGGTCACACAACATGAGGTTACAAAAGCAGAACCACTCCTAACCTACCTGTCTGCACAGGAGGTGACGACACTGATGGATGGGTGAAAAGTGGCAGAGGGTAGGAATGCCCCATGATTCCTGACATGATCTAGTAAGTATATCAACAACTATGAGACTTTGAAATAGCTGATAGAGGCCTTAGTGTTACAATAAAGGTCAATAAAGGTCTCTAATACATGAAGTGACCATACTGGTTACTAGAAAGCCTAGGGGAAAGGAGCCTGGATCAGTACAGTCCGTGACCCTCGCTGGCCCAGTAGGGTTATCTATACTCCTGTCTTTATGGAAACAGGCTTCACAGGTGAGGAAGCAAGACTGGAGTAACACTGGGACCCCATGGATGGAGGGAGGACTATGGCAAAGAGGTGACAAGCAATGTCTGCCAAGGGCCCTTTACCCTATGATGGTTCAGTGCACCCACAGGGTGAGACACCATTCTAAGACTCTATATGCTCCGTGGTGGATAAGTATTGAGTATCACTTAGATTCACTTTTGCTACTGTCCATTTACACAAGTATGTTTATATATGCTTAGTACAATGTAGGGAGAGTAGTGAAAACCCTTATATATACACTCCGAAGCCCCTTTACCCCTTCCACCGGTTGTAGATTGGCTAAATACAGCTACCAAAGGTAAGTAGCTATGAACATGTGCTTGTGTGTGTGGACCTCTTTTCTGGGTAATATGAACCCTATCCTGTAACTAAAGCAACTGTAAAGACCACAGCCAGGGATCGAGGAATATGTTAGTCCACTTATTCTAGAGACTAAAGTAAAAATCCCTATTGGAGTAGTAATCTAGTTGATGAGAGCTCTAGGGATTAAAAGACTTTTCACCTACTGAGGTTGTTTTTAGAATTGCCCCATGGATGAATACTTCCCTAAGGTTGTCCAGAGGTGTCATAGAGAATTGGTGGGATGTCCAAAACCTGCAGATACATTTTTTCCTTAGGTGCATAACCAAGTATCTGTTTTAGTTCCAGAACCTAAAGATGTGACTCACCTGAAGAGTCTTTTGAAGGGTCATCCCAAGTACATCTGACACATCAACGTGTAGAAACTACAAGGAGACTGCGACAGCTGAAGAAGAAGAGCGCTGGACCCAGAGACTGTGGAACATGAATCTGTGTATTTTGATGCATAATATCTTTAATGGGCTATGCAAAAGAAAGCTGTGACAGTGTGTGCGCTGTACTATGTCTAATAGTACTCAGGGGTGGGTAGGGTGACATATATAAGGATATAGACCAATAGGATGTAGAGATTCTGCCCTTTACAATGGATTTACATGAATTGTGTTGTGATGTAATGTTCAGGATGCTCAGGAGGGAAGCAGGTGAAGTGGTCAGATAAGTCCTGGATGTGTGACTAGCACATGTCAATGTACCACCTGAGCAGTACCTGAAATTATTCACAAAAGGGAGGAATTGTGAGGGAATAGAATCCATTTTCTATTGTGTTCTCCCTCTATGTGTCTTTTTCTTTGGCTCTATTAATAGAAAAGACCCCTATGCATAGTACCATCCCCCCGTGTACACAGATCGTTTTACAGTCATACATCCTGTTGATGGCTATTGGAATGTGGACATGCTCAGTAGGTTCCTTTGTCCCAAGAACCTATAACCTACTGCTACTACTGCTCCCTGCTACCTAAATAAATTGGAATTCTCTCAAACATGTGAAGGTCTGATTGATTCACCGAGCAGCTCGTACTATACAATAATTTGGACCCACACATCACAGAGATGGGGATATTTCCCTAACACACACTAAGAGGTAATACTATCAGTGTCAATTTCATAGTCATTCATTTGATAATACTGTGAAAGCTGTAACACAGTACAGTAGCAGTTTTGTCATTCTAGAGCTCGCTGAATCATACCTTACTCTACAGATGCCTTCTTTCAATGGTAATGGCAAAGGCCGAACAATCGCAGTCGCAGGGACGTAATGATCGCAGTCACAGGGGGTGGCAGGGGTATAACGATCTCAGTCACAGGGGATGTGACGGCGACCGGGCCTGAAGACAGAGACAATGCAGACCCCGGTTGTATAGCCGGTTCCGGGCCTTTTTCCTTAGTACTGTGACCCGTCATTGCGGCTGGTCAGGCCACATCGAGTACTATATGTATCAGTATCTTTTAGACGCCAGGACAGCTGAGAATAAGAGAATCGCGGCAGGGTTCCTCCACCTGCAGTCATCCCATGGCTTGCGTCATGACGTCACTGCATCAGGGGCAGAAGCTGATGGAAGATATGTGGTTTTGTTATTTTATTTTGGGCTCAATTAATAAAAAAATAAAGGTATACATCAGTATGTATTGGTATGCAATAGTAGTCAGAAACAAAATGATACTGTATTAAATACTGATTATGTACATACAATTATTTAGCAGTATAATTTTATAACTTATATTGGGGAGAATGAATTTATTTTGGGGGCACAATATCTATTTTTATTTGCTAAGAACCAGGGAAAAAGGGGGATAATAAAATATATTTTTTGCAAACTCATTTAAAATCGGAATATTTTTAAGTGTTTGATTTCCCTTAAAGATTCTTTTGTAATAAAAATTGGCACCCCATACGGTTATCCAGTCCCTCTTCTGTATTTTGATGATGGAACATTTTGCATTTACATTTAGAACCCTTAGGCCCACCTCATGAAAATCTAAGCCTTGGCTATCTTATTCTTACCTGATGAGGAATAAGCATTGTGAAGCAACTTTACATTCTGACTTACATTTTCTCTTTTCCCTTAACCACTTCTCACTACAATGTTAAAGTGGATCCTTAAAATACAACTTTCATAGGTGCCATTTCAAATCATCCAATTTTCTCTGTAGCCTCCACCATTCCAGAGCAACCGATTTTATGATTTTCAGATCTCTATTGTCAGATGGGTGTAGCGAGTTGGCCAATGGAGACTGGAACAATCACTTAGTTGGGCTCATATGGCTATGAAGCCTGGAGCAAATCACTTAGATGGGCATGTATGGCTATGAAGCCTGGAGCAAATCACTTAGATGGCCTCATATGGCTATGGAGCCTGGACCAAATCCCTTGGATGAGCATGTATGGCTATGGAGCCTGGAGCAAATCACTTAGATGGCATGTATGGCTATGGAGCCTGGAGCAAATCACTTAGATGGCATGCATGGCTATTGAGCCTGGAGCAAATCACTTGGATGGGCATGTATGGCTATGGAGCCTGGAGCAAATCACTTAGATGGCATGTATGGCTAAGGAGCCTGGAGCAAATCAGTTAGATGGCATGTATGGCTATGGAGCCTGGAGCAAATCACTTAGATGGCATGTATGGCTAAGGAGCCTGGAGCAAATCAGTTAGATGGCATGTATGGCTATGAAGCCTGGAGCAAATCACTTAGATGGGCTTGTATGGCTATTGAGCCTGGAGCAAATAACTTAGATGGGCATGTATGGCTATGGAGCCTGGAGCGAATCACTTATATGGGCTCATATGGCTATAGAGTCCATAGAAAATAACCTAGTTGGGCATGTATGGCTATGTAGCCTGGGGCAAATCACTTAGATGGGCTTGTATGGCTATTGAGCCTGGAGCAAATAACTTAGATGGGCATGTATGGCTATGGAGCCCGGAGAAAATCACTTACATGGGCTCATATGGCAATGGAGCCCATAGAAAATAACCTAGTTGGGCATGTATGGCTATGTAGCCTGGGGCAAATCACTTAGATGGGCATGTATGGCTATAGCCTCTTTGTACTTCTCATTTCTCTCGTCCATTGCGTCTTAGCAGTGTATGTTGGGAATTCTCTGTGAAATACTTAATCACTAGTTTATTTATGTACTATTCACCATGTATTTGTAAACTTTTTTTCAAAAACTTAATAAAAACACATTTTAAATAATAATGCACCTATGTACAGGAAAATAACTACTAAATTACTGATCTGCTCTGTATATAACTATTAAGTACAACATCTATGTACAAGAATTTAAATACTATAATAAAGTCCCTCTTCTTGTAAGACTTGTAATTTCTGTTTATAAACAATGGTTACTTTGGGACTATTCACTATATTGTGTGCAGGAGTTGCAGATGGATCTGGACAAGATCATCATGTTTTTCGCGGATGGTTAGCATCCACCATCAGCCTAGGCTTATCAATGCATCCAGAGGCTTCAATTAAACATGGTTCATCCTTGCACAGATTCCGCTGTGTTTTACGGCTGCCTATACTGCGGCTAATTAGCAGTGACGTCCTGCTGAGCCATCAATTGCAGCCAAATTAATACCTAATGAGTTTGTCCTGACACATGCAGAATGTGAGCAGAGCGCGCCTGCCTTGTGACAGGAGCTCGCCGCTGCTCAATATGTGATCAATAATTATAATTTATATGATATGAGGCGTTGCAAGCTTCCATATCGATCACTCCCTGCCAGCTTTGATCTACCTTCAAACACCTGGCAGCTGACAGATTCCAAGGCATAAAGCCAAGCAATGTAGGATCAGATCTGGGTGCAGACTCCATTACATAGCCTCAATGAAACATGTTTATTCTTCCTGGAAGATTAAATTGGATAACAACATTATTACAATGAGTCCCTACTGACATTTTATTCCTGTCGATCATAAAGGCAGGAGATTATTTGTCACATGACCCTGTCCATGACGCACTATCATCAATACTATTACCATCACCACCCCCACTATCACCAATACTGTTACCACCACCGACATCCGAACTACCAACCTTACTTTTGCCACTTCTGCCACCTATAACCAGCACTTTCACAATACTATTATCACTACCACCATTACAAACTCAACCACTTCTAGTAACTCAACCAACACTAAGAAAAGATGTAACGACTGCATATGCAGATTAGAGCCGTTGGATGTAGAACTGTAGACACTTTTTAAATCTCAGGTTTTTTTAATACAGCCACTTATCTTCTTTCTCCATTAACATGCAATCCCATTACTGCTAGGAACTTCCCAAATAGGCACCAGTTTCCCGGCCATGCATCACATCAACAAAAAGCCAGGAATGTGAAGAAAGTCTGAGGAGAGGCTGGACCCATATTGCTGACCTCCAGTGGACCCACCTGGGATCTACTGTGATCTCCTACTGCGTGTGCTGGATTCCTTTATCCTGTCCAGGCTCTGGCACATCATGGTCCTGTGCTATGTGAGTCTGACCTGTGGTAAATGCACTATGCTGGGTTTGTGCACATTTTTATTCCAGCATTAGGGAAGTTTCATTTTCTGCACTCTGTAAGTCTCTGGCAGGCAAACCGGTGGGGAGGTTGTGTGAGAAGGAGGAGGACATAGAGAGCAGGCTATGTGAGGATAAAGAGATTTAGGGGTACTGGCTTTGTGTGCAGGTGTAGGACATGGGGGGGGCGGCTGTGGGAGGAAACGGGAACAAGAGAGTACTGGCTGCGTACATGGAGGTGCTCACAGTATAATCAGAAGAGAGGCATGGGGTGCTGTCTGTCTGAGGAGGAGGGGGAAAAGGAGAACAGGCTGTGTGAAGGGACGGAAGGGAACATGCAGGTGGCTGGCTGTAAATGGAGGAGGGGGACACTGCGGTACAGGGTATGTGAGGAGGAGACAGGAAATATGTAGGTACATGCCTACATTAAATGCTGAAAATTGATCTCCATACTTACAGTACATGGGGATGGGTCACTTTTGCAAAGAAATTTGTATAATTTTTTTCCCCTTTATTTGAATGGTTCATCATAAACCTGAGATTCATCCACATAGTTAGGTGATTCTTCTGGGCCAGCTTTGCAATTTATTATGTCACAAGGGAAATGAGAATGTTCTGGAAATGTAATTTCTGCAATTATTGGAGTCGGAGCGATTACATTGCTCTTGTTTGTAGATAAACTTGGCAAAAACTATTCAATTTCTTTGGCTTTCAAATTATTATTGAAGAAGAATTGAAAGTGATTTCTGCATTTTTTGTTTCTCAAAGATTCACCAGAACAACTTAAAGGAGTCTTCCAAGATTATATATTTTTAACTAGTGACAGGGGCTGCTCTTAAAAATCAAAAAAACTCCTCATCTCTGAGTAGTTTTCACCTACTGCAGCCTAACAATGGCCTCAGACATTCCATTGCTCAGTTAGACCATCCGCCAAATTTATGGTGTAAAGTCCGACAGAAGTGTGTCGCACTCCCCATGTGAAAGCTGCACCCAAAAAAAAAGGGGTGCACTCTGTAAGAGCAGTGCAGAGGGAGGCAGATTCATGACGAACATGCACCACAAATCCTGAATGTGGTGCCCTCTGCACACTACACAGGAAAACTGCATATAGGGGGATATTTATCATACGCTGGCGCTCGTGCGCCAGCGTATGATAGCCCCGCCGCTGCAAATTCGGAAGCCGATACATCAAGAGGCTTCTGCCTCTTGATGTATCGGGCTGCCAGCAGAATACAACCACAGAATACAACATTTATATAATTACACTGTGATCAGATTTGATTGTCCCTATTAATGTCACCATTATAGTATATTATAGTATAAGGTACAGCTTTGTACTGTGAACACCATTCTGCTGTAATTGAATACATGCATCACATTGTCCGTGTTTCCCACTATGTTCATAATATTTTTCCCTGATGGGACTGAAGTAAAAGTTGTTTTATCTTGTTTTTATGACTTTTTTATCAACTCAGACTTTCTAACAAGTCAGAACCAAAAAAGTTGGATGACAAGTTGTCAAATTGAAGGAATTTATCTGGAACATTTGAGTCGATTCCAGTCATTTGGATATGAATCAGCTTTTGGCCCGGACGGAATTTCAGCGAATGTTACAACCGTGTTATTTTGTGTTATTTCTGCCTTTTTACATTCACATATCCTCAGCATCGCGCCAGTTGTGCTCCAGATGTGAGGAACAATTCTGGGGCCAGAGCCAGCATAACAGCCGCCTGTGTCCTCTGTAGTGTGGGCTGGGGTGTTCTCATGGCGTGAGAGTTGGACAGTAGCTCCACCATCTAACTGCTGGACTTATTATCTGATTGGTTCATATATACAAATCTTTCTCTGTTCAATAAATGTATGTCCACAAAGAGCTTCACATGAGCTTCTGACCTTTTTTTGTCTTCACCTGGAAATGCTGTGTCTCCAAACATTGTCAGACTTAGTTACAGGATGTTATTAGACAGATAATGTTAGCATCATTACAGATTTCAACTTTCCTAGACTCCTGAAACGCATATCTACCTAGCAATAGAGAAGAACGGAATGTCTATCTATATGACTAGCATAGGATAGATGTATGTTAGCCAGTTCTAGTTGGAAATGGAATCATGTCTGGACCACAAACAGATATGGCATATATTGCAGAAAAAATTGTCTCCAGCACCGTGTGAGAGCTAAATCTAAATTTTCTGTTTATTTACAATCTTCAAATGATCATATACTGTAAAAGTCCATTTGTTTGCAAGTGCTCATCCATATGCGTTGTTTAGACCAGTAAAAGTCAACGCATTTCTGCCTTTTAGAAAACTTACATATGACCTGCTTTCAAACTGCACCACTTTTCATGGTACTGTAATCCGCAGAAGAGGTTCTGCACACAAATGTAGTGCCGAGAAGATAGCAGAGTGTTATGATTTGGTTTTGTGTGTTTGTATGGGAATTTTATGGGATTATGTTTTTTTTTATTTATTTAAAAAAAAACATTTAAACACCTTAAGGCCAGGGGCCTTTTTCAGCTTAAGGACAGAGCCACAGTTTCCAAATCTAACATGCATCACTTTATGTGCAAATAAAATTTGAATGCTTTAACATATCCAGGGGATTTTGACATAGTTTTTTGTTACATATTTTATTATTATAGTTGTACATTTCAATTCATATACATTGGTGGTCATTTACTTAGGGCCCGATTCGCGTTTTCCCGACGTGTTACCCGAATATTTCCGATTTGCGCCGATTTTCCCTGTATTGCCCCGGGATTTTGGCGCACATGATCGGATTGTGTCGCATCGGCGCCGGCATGCACGCGACGGAAATCGGGGGCGTGGCCGAGCAAAAACGCAACAGATTCGGAAAAACCGCCGCATTTAAAACAATAAAAGTGTCGCTTGGGACGCGCTTACCTTCACCTGGCCTGGCTCGGTGAAGTTGAGTGCGTTCAGATGCTTTTCAGCGCAGCAGCGCCACCTGGTGGACGGCGGAGGAACTACCTTGATGAATCCCGGCCGGACTCCAATCCACCGCAGAGAACGCGCCGCTGGATCGCGAACGGACCGGGTAAGTAAATCTGCCCCATTGTGTTTATTTATGAAAAATCACCAAAGATTTGGAAGAATTTGCATGTTGTTATGCTTGAAATATTCGGCCTTGCAGAGTCAAGGCATTCCAATTAATTATTAAATAACATTTACCATATGTTTCCTTTATGTTGGTATAATTTTTTTAAACATCCTTTTATTATTTTAGGATGTTAGAAGGTTAACAAATGTAATTGTACATTTACAAATCTTCAGGAACATTTACATATAAAGTTTGTCAAACTACTCCCTTAAATTATGCAAAACAACTTTTAGGTTGTTTGTCAACCCTTTATGTGTTTTGTTGTAAAACATTAGAAGCAAGCAACAGGTAACAGCTGTCAGAAGGGGTTAACTGTAAAACATGTAGGGAGGTATGCCTGTTTGCTGAGTTTTAACTGTGATGGGCACAAATCACTTCAGACAGCTCTTATCTCTGATCTCCTGGCAGGAATGTGGAGATCACAGCTGCTGAGGCAAGACACTTCTTTCTTTTAACTTTTTAGCTATGACTGTTCAGTCAGATTTGAGGATGTCCCGGTGCAGGTACAGCTTTGAGAGGTCTTGGGTGTAATGACAGCTTTTGCCACTGTTCTATCACCTTGTGTTTACACAGGGTGACACTTTAACTGCATGACGCTATAGATCGTCTAAATGCCTTAATGGCTAGTTAATTTAGACAACTTATCTCGTCTTCTGTCTTCAAGCAGTTAAACTTATTTGTACTTTTATTCTTTATACAAACTTGGACTTGAACCAGTGATGCTCTGATTGCTGATTAAAGTCCAAGACACTGCACTGCAATACTGGGTACTATTAGGTCCATGAACATGTAGGGGTTAAAGTAGCTGTAAAGTGAATGTGATTTTGGAAAAGAAATGTAGACAATGTTTTTTTCTACACAGGGAAACTGTTGCTCGAAGCTGAAAATAAAATAATTATGTCACTTTTCTTGTGCGTCCTTTTGAATTTTATGCAGATTCTGTCTTGAAATTATTTCAGGTGGAAAAAAAAGAGATTAAAATAAATTCAGAAAAAACACATGTAAATCCTCTTAGAAATTCACTAGAAAACACAAATTTGCTTAAAAACAAGCATAAAAAGCATACTTATTTTGTGTGGATTTACATACAGTACATACACTCACCGGCCACTTTATTAGGTACACCTGTCCAACTGCTCGTTAACACTTAATTTCTAATCAGCCAATCACATGGCGGCATTTAGGCATGTAGACATTGTCAAGACAATTTCCTGCAGTTCAAACCGAGCATCAGTATGGGGAAGAAAGGTGATTTGAGTGCCTTTGAACGTGGCATGGTTGTTGGTGCCAGAAGGGCTGGTCTGAGTATTTCAGAAACTGCTGATCTACTGGGATTTTCACACACAACCATCTCTAGGGTTTACAGAGAATGGTCCAAAAAAGAAAAAACATCCAGTGAGCGGCAGTTCTGTGGGCGGAAATGCCTTGTTGATGCCAGAGGTCAGAGGAGAATGGGCAGACTGGTTCGAGCTGATAGAAAGGCAACAGTGACTTAAATCGCCACCCGTTACAACCAAGGTAGGCAGAAGAGCATCTCTGAACGCACAGTAGGTCAAACTTTGAGGCAGATGGGCTACAGCAGCAGAAGACCACACCGAGTGTCACTCCTTTCAGCTAAGAACAGGAAACTGAGGCTACAATTTGCACAAGCTCATCGAAATTGGACAGTAGAATATTGGAAAAACGTTGCCTGGTCTGATGAGTCTTGATTTCTGCTGCGACATTCGGATGGTAGGGTCAGAATTTGGCGTCAACAACATGAAAGCATGGATCCATCCTGCCTTGTATCAACGGTTCAGGCTGGTGGTGGTGGTGTCATGGTGTGGGGAATATTTTCTTGGCACTCTTTGGGCCCATTGGTACCAATTGAGCATCGTTGCAACGCCACAGCCTACCTGACTATTGTTGCTGACCATGTCCATCCCTTTATGACCACAATGTACCCAACATCTGATGGCTACTTTCAGCAGGATAATGCGCCATGTCATAAAGCTGGAATCATCTCAGACTGGTTTCTTGAACATGACAATGAGATCACTGTACTCAAATGGTCTCCACTGTCACCAGATCTCAATCCAATAGAGCATCTTTGGGATGTGGTGGAACGGGAGATTCGCATCATGGATGTGCAGCCGACAAATCTGCGGCAACTGTGTGATGCCATCATGTCAATATGGACCAAAATCTCTGAGGAATGCTTCCAGCACCTTGTTGAATCTATGCCAAGAAGAATTGAAGCAGTTCTGAAGGCAAAAGGGGGTCCAACCCGGTACTAGCATGGTGTACCTAATAAAGTGGCCGGTGAGTGTATTTTAGGCTTCCTTCACATGAACATGTGCATACAACAAATGCGTGGTCCATTTTTGCAGTCAGCATGTTATCAATAGCCACAGTGCCCAACAGTGGCCACAGTGCCCCTAGTGCTCCTCCAACAGCGAAAGTGCCCCTCCAGCAACCACAGTGCCCTCATTGCCTCCCCCAACAGTCACAGTGTCCCCAATAGCCACACTGCCCCTAGTAGCCTCAGTAGTCGTCCAGTAGTCATAGTTCACCCAGTAGCCACAATGACCCCGAGCAATCACAATTCCCCTAGCAGCCACACTACCATTCACCAGTTACAGTGTTCCCATTAGCCCCACTGCCCCGCCAATAGCCACACTGCCCCCTCAGTCACAGTGGCCCCAGTAGCCACACTGCCCCCCCCCAGTAGCCACACTGCTCCTCCCAAAGTCACAGTGGCCCCAATAGCCACACTGCCCCTCAGTAGCCACAATGCCCTTTAGCAGTCACTGTGCCCAAAGTAGTCACACTTCCTCCAACAACCACACTCCCCCCCAGTAGCCACAGTCCACCCAGTAGCCCTTCCTTTGTCCTTGCTCTCCCAAATCACAGCCAACAGCCATCTTCTTGTTTCAGCGTGCACCCAGTGTAAGTATCGGCTCTGAAGCCAGAGCATGTGATATGAAATCATCACTTCTGCTGGCTTCAGAGCAGGCATATACAGCGGGCACCCGCTGAAGCAGGAAGATGACTTCTGCCACTGCTTTGGGTACTGCACCCTCGTGTGCATCACTTTTATTATATGTTGGTGCCACAGAAAAATAATTTTTTCGTCACTCACCTTAATTTTCTTTTTATAGCTCAATTTCAGTGCAGCTTTTGAATCCTGACATTTTTTGGCACAAATTTTAGACCATAATAAGACAGGGAGGTGTGGGAAGAGTCTCTTGAGGCTAAAGTTAGTGGACTCCCTGGACCACCCCGGGGGATGATGGTACTAGCCACAACCCGGGAGCGGAGTCTAAGTGGACCCCTGGTCTTCGCCAGAGCCCGCAGAAAAGCGGAATGGTCTTGCTGTGGCGGGAAGCCACCAGGTCACTCCACGGGTGAGACTAGGTCTGCGGTGGCAGCCAAGTTAGGGACCTCGGGAAGGCAGGACCTCGGAAGGGCAGGACCCTGGAAGCCAGGACCTCAGGAAGGCAGGACCTCGGGATGGCCACCGGGATACAGGATCACCACAGGAACACAGGACCGCCACAGGAACACAGCACTGTCACAGGAGTACAGGACCGCCACAGGACTACAGGACCGCCACAGGAGTACAGGACCACCACAGGAGCACAGGACCCCCATAGGAAAACAGGACCACTACAGGAACACAGGACCACCACAGTAACACAACATTGCCACAGGAACACAGGAATACCACAGGAACATGGGAAACACAGAGGCGTCTGGAAACACTCAGGAAACACGGAGGGCTTTCTCTTCAGTGGAATTACTTGAATATTCGGCAGGGGATGCTGGGAGCCGCCGGATTATGTAGCAGAGCCGGGAATGCCAGCGCAATTAGGAGGACACTGGCCCTTTAAATCCAGAACAGTCGTTGCGCATGCACCCTAACAGCAGGAGCGCCAGCCCAGATGAGGCAGGTGTGCAGCCTGGCCAAAGACCATAGCCTGGAACCCGGAGAGGTAAGTACAGGCCCGGGGGAGTGGGACCACAGCGTCAGCGGGCACGGGTGCACCCGCGATCGCGGGTGTAACCGTGACAAACAGAAAGCAAGTCTACCAACTTCTAAACCCCATTATGAACGTGGGGTTTTGGGGTTTATGAACGTGCACCACAATATAACATCACAGTGCAAAACACTGCTAAAATCGTACGCCAAAAAATAATAGATGCCTCCCGATATGTCAGTGTGCCATCCATTGAAAAAAAAATGTTTTGAATATCTCATGCCCCTTGTGCACTGTTGCTATGTACAGATCTTTATGATCCTCGCCTCAGTGACTCCTGTTATTGGAGATTGTGTCGCTGGAAATGAAATATGTCACAACCTGCTTATAACATATGGAAAGTGCACTGAGCACATGTAGAATTGTGGGGTTATTGGAAGGGAACCAGAGGTGACAAACAGCCAGAACTGACTCATTTCTCAAGGAAGATCTTCATGTTCATCACTTAACTCTGCTAATAATAATCATTATTTATATAGCTCCATCATATTCCATAGATTATATCTGTCTCAACACCTGTTCCTGGTGACATCCCTGGTGACATTTTATATATATATATAATTATTATTTACTTATATAGTGCAAACAGATTATGCAGAGCTTGCCAAATTGATCCCTGTCCCCAATGGGGCTCACAAACTAATCAAACAAACTAATCAATCAACAAAGTATGTTTTAGAGTGCGGGAGGAAACCGGAGTACCTGGAGGAAACCCACGCAAACACGGAGTGAACATATAAACTCTTTGCAGATGTTGAACTTGATAAATCTAGAATAATTTGACTAAAAAGTGAAAATGTCCCTTTCCTGTAAAGCTTCTTTGTAGGTAGAGGCGTGGATATAGTTTGATACAGAGTTTTATACTTTCATTGTCGTGTGATGTACTTTTGGTAAATTTCCTCTTTGCATTCATTCTTATCTGTGCATGTGTTGACCATGTGTAAGGACTGACCAGGCAGAGGATGCCTGGCTCCTGGCCATACATGATGCTGGTTTCATCTCTCCTGAGGGCCACGTTTCATATCATCTCCATTTTATAAGTATTGATATATCATATTCTGAAATCTTCTGCTTCTGATTCAGAATTAAAATAGAAGAGTCACTGGGAATACTGATGGGAAAAGAGCCAGTGCTAATTCATTACGTGAGGATTTTCATATTTATTATGTTTCTTAATTGGCAAGAGTAATTAAAGGGGATGTGCAATAAAAGTATAAATCTAGCATTGCTGAAAGCTGGGTGATGTCACCGGCTCTTTGGGTGGGGAGGCGGAGAGTAAGACTGCCAAGAGGAGTATATAAGTTAGAGACAACAGAGCCCGGAGTAGCTCCAGAACCCCTCAGGTTCCGTTGCATAATTTTGAAAAACATTTTTTGGCTAAACAAGGACATCAAAAAGTAAAAGAAAAGCAGATCCCAACCAAGGGGGCACATACCAGTCAGCCTTTTTTTTTGCAATAAAATTGAATCTTTTCTCCTCTGGGTCTCCAGTTAAAAACTTTACATAAAACCTGTTCTTTGTATAGGACATTTAGATATTATAAATGCTTCTTCCAAGCACTAAATTCTTAATTCTGTCATTTTTACCTCATTACTTAGGTTCTCCCAGATCCTTATCAGTTTTTCAATCCTCTGTACTCATTCCAGCTCTTTTGGATTTTTTTATGATCCAGAGCCTAGAATTTTCAATCCCTCTCTCTGGAAACTCTGCCTCATTTGACTCACAAAAGTATCCTGGTTGCTTTATAGGCAGTTAACTGGCATTAAGATGTTGTGTAGCTTATGTTGTACAAGCTAGTGACTTGTTTTACCTACTCCCTAGGTCAGGGGTGGCGAACCCATGGCACAGGTGCCAGAGGTGGCACTCAGAGCGCTTTCTGTGGGCACTCAGGCCTTCACACCAACACAGAGTTTGCCATCTAGGACTCAAGGCTTCCTCCTGCGGTCCCAGACAGCCCAGGATGTGCCATGCTCAGTGCTATTTTAAAGCACCATCCTTGGCTGCCAGGGATACAGGAGTAGTGAGATGGTGTGGATAGAGATGGATTGTCATTTGATCTCCTGCTCTTGGTCCCTTGACTCTTCCTCTTCAGGGGACCATGGAGGTAAGCTACAATCCAAATTTCTCCATCATCTTTCTATTGTATTGGTGAACTCAGGACAACTATACCATTAAAAACTCTGATACAGCAGGGATCAATAAGTTACAGTTTAAATTGTCATGTTGGCACTTTGCGACATACAAGTTTGGTTTTGGTTGTAGTTTGGGCACTGTCTCCAAAAGGTTCACCATCACTGCCCTAGGTAATACATACCAATAATAAATATACATAATAATGGAAACTATATAGAAAGGATGGTCCCTTGTAGTATACTGCAAAGTCTGCTGTACTTGCAGTATATGATGAGGAGGAAGGTAAGAATGAGACCCCCCGTCCCCCCATTATTGTGCATAGTTATCAGAACTTTGGCAGTTACAATTCTAGGGGGTATGAAAAACTTTTAGCAGTGACATAGTTAGTTACTTGTAGCACAAGTGTTTCTAAAGAAATAAGCACCAAAATTTGCCAAATGAAGAATCTTGGTCCTATATTTCAACAAAGTACATAAATATCTACCAGCAAGGCAATGAACAATTAAGACTCTTGTTTTATTAGATATACATTAAAATTACAAAATAACACTCTTAACTCGAATTATAGATGCAAAATTGTAAGCATCTGCAACATCCCCCACCGGGGCCTAGCCTTTTCTCGGGGCCTGGAGTCAGCCGGCGCCCGCAGTACCTGAGTGGCTGGCGATTGCGGCCTAGGCACGCTAGTGTCACGGTGCTTGGTATGGGGGAACCGGAGGGCTGTCCTACAGCCTGCCAGGTCTCCAGCAGGGTGGTGTTGGCAAGAAATGATGAGGGAGAGGCTGCTATAGCGGTTCTCCCTGGGGCAACCCTTTGGTGTCTAGAGTATAAGTCTCTGTGTAGTGGACAGGGTGCCTGTGATGATGGCAGCCGAAGTAGCAGGGACCAGACGGAGGCAGAGGTTGAAAAAAACAACTTACAGTTCTTTATTGGAACCGACAGGAACCGCAGCAACGTGCCTTTAACAGAATGGTGGATTGCTGAGATGCAGTCGGAGGGAGCCACAGGAGGGATCATCAGCCTGGATGCAATGGCAGGCTGGGAGATAGCTGTGTCCTAGAAGGATGCTTCAGCTTGTCCTGGGTTGCTTCAGATATCACCCTGGAAGGTAGGATGATACCCCTTTCCTCTCACTGACTAATTCACTACACTCTACTGTCTCACTGCTTGGTCTGACTGGCTAGTCTTTCTGACTAAATCCTGTCAGACTCACTTCTCTGGCTGAACTGACTGTTGGAAGTCTCCAACCATCACTTTTTCTCAGCTCTTGGTCATGTGGTGGTTACTCCTCCAATTACATCCCAGCTTACAATGCATTAGGATAATACATGTGATTGGATGACACATTTTACATCACATCAAAGAATTAACTCCTGCCTTACCAGGCAGGATCTACCACTGCAGAGTTCATCTGTGTTATCTAGTGTTATGTAGTGACATGCTGTGAGGCTAATCAGACCCTACACAGGCTGCAAGCTACATGGTGGGACGTATTTGCAAACACAGCTCTGCCTTGCATCGGCGAGGGTGTTGCACATCTTTACTGAATGCCAAAACACTAGCTCCTCTGTGGCAATATATAGCGGACAAAAACATACCATGTGGTTCTGCAACACACCATCACATAAAGACGCATCAAGCTGGCAATAAAATCAATTATGCAGTTTTCACGGACCTGAAGTTAGGGAGCACTAAGATGCCCCCAAAAAGGGAGGTTTCATGTATAGATGTGTTTGTGGAAGTGGTTTCAAGGACCTTGAAGCTAGCTAGGAAACACATACATAAGAACTTGTCTGAGGTAGAGATTCAAGCACTACAGGACCTAGAAAGAGATAAAAGTCTGATTATAAAACCTTCAGACAAAGGGGGTAATATACTAGTGCTTGAGACTCCACAGTACAAAAGGATGTGACCTCCTAAGGGACAGACAGTGTTATCAGATCTTGGACTGAGACCCCAATGCACAGTTTCTGCTAGAACTCAAGTAGATCCTCCTAGTGGCAAGGAGGGAGGATTTATAGAATATCCGAAGGGCAGGGGCTCACCTCCGTCCTCGCGGGTAGTGGATAAAAATAATACTACATCAACGGCGCTTTCCGATCCAGGTAATTTGGTATAAAATATACGATTTTATTATAAATAGATAAAACCAAATATAAAAATGAAATGAAATAAATTTAAGACAACGCGTTTCGCGTCCTACTCAATTGATGCTTCGTCAGGTCTGCTGATGCTGAGCTAGATTTTATGTTACCCAAATTTCCGGTATGTAGTACCTTTTATGCCCTGCCCAAAGTACATAAGGGCCTTAGCCTTCTCAAGGGCCATCCGATAGTATCTGGGGTAGGCTCTCTATGTCAGAACATTGGCATCTATGTTGAAGAGGTTCTAAGACCTTTTGTACTTTCACTCCTCACCTATATAGGGACACGACAGGTCTCCTTAGAAATGTGGGGGGTATTGGCATGGGTAATAATCATATACTAGCCAGCATTGACATGGAGGCCCTCTACTTGTCGATACCTCATGACAGAGGGCTAGAGACCATAGCGTTTTTTCTGTCAAGTAGGGCCAGACAGTTCTATAAGCATAATCAGTTTATCCTGGATCTGCTTGATTTTTCCCTCAGACACAATTTTTTTCTGTTTAATGGGAGATTCTACCACCAGCTCATGGGCACGGCTATGGGGAGCCCGAGTGCTCCCATGTATGCCAATTTACTCCTGGGCTGATGGGAGAACACTGTCCTATTTGGAGACACACCCTATCTAGGCACTGAGAAAGCAGAGATTTTTCTTCATTACATAGACAATGTCTTTGTGCTCTGGGGACAAGGAAAGTTTTGTTAACTTTGCTGAAAGCCTTAATAATAACCTGATAGGGCTACAATTCACGTACGAGATGGACCCGAATAAACTTCCCTTTTCAGATGTACTCTTGAGAAGGACTGTTGGTAGTACTCTAGAAACCACCATTTTCCTAAAACCGACAACGACGAACTCCTGCTTGCGTTGGGAGAGTCATCATCCTTTTCCCCTTCGGAAGGGGATACCGAAAGGCCAATATTTATGCATGAAGCGGAACTGCAGTATTGATACTGAATTTAAGGTTCAAGCAGATGAGCTACGGAGACGGTTTATTGAAAGGGGGTACCCGGACAGGGTCCTGCGGACAGCATATCAGCATGCCTTACACTTCAATCAGACAGAACTGTTTGAGAGTATTACCAAGGATAGTGATGGGGATGATCAGCTGTCGAGACTTATCACTACCTTTGACAACAGGGCTGATAAAGTTAGGGCCATATTAGAAAAACACTGGTCCATATTAATGATGGATGATGACATCAGGGAAATGGTTGGTCCAAGATCACTAGTTACATTCAGGAAGGGACGTTCCATCAGGGACAGAAAAGTACACAGTCATTTTATCTCTGCCAAACAAGACGGATCCTGTCTGGAGCGGAGTCCCAAGGGTTGCTTCAAATGTGGTAGGAACTGTGTGGCCTGTCCCTAAATCCAAAACATGAAAACATTTCACAGTAACGTAACCAGTAAAGTGTTTGAGATCCGTGGTTTCATAAACTGTCGGTCAACAGGAGTTATATATAAGGCAACATGCAGCTGTGGACTAGAGTATATAGGTTAAAACTACAGAGAATTCGGGAGAAAGGTTGGAGACCATTTAGGAGACATTACACATACCAGAGACACCCGATAGCAAGGCACAGACAACAAGTACATGGTGGTGACCCAAAACATCTACGCTTTGTGGGAATTGACATAATACCATACCCACAAAGAGGGGGGATTGGAACAAAAGGATTTTGAAGGTGGGGGCCAAATGGATATATAGGTTGTGGATGGTATCTCCTGGAGGACTAAATAAGCAACTACAATATACATGTTTTTTGTAGTGCAGAATACTACCTTTGGCTCTCCAGGTGACTATATAAGTATATCATAGGTGTAATACTATGTGCTAATCATCGCCCATTAACTATGTTCTCTGGGTCCTGACTATTTATTCATGATTTAATGAAAACTTCTATGTGATCAATCAAAAGCTTCCGTACTTATTTCTATGCTGTTTGTCTGATTAAACTAGCCTCTATAAGCTGTTTCTGTCCGGGAGCGGTCCGCCGATGCACACTACTCTGGCAGTGTCATTTAACCATGACGACTTGTTACCTAGCACCCTTCCCTGTTTTGTCACATAATCTGAACACGTGATCAGAAGTTCCGCCGGTGCCATTTTGCAGCATGTGTACTACTCACTAGAAATGGTTGTAAGTGCCAGCGGATGGACCGGCTTCGTATTGGTAAGTGATCCAGAAAGGGGTCGTGCAGGGATAAATCTCCCCCTAGGAGCCTAAAACTGTTACTTCACAATTGCTATGGTGATTTTATGTTTCTGAACTATGATTTTTCTTCTGCTTTCATGTGCAACCAATGTTTGACGTGTCAGTGTTCGTCACGTGTGTTCCTGCAATCCTATGACCCGGGTCACAGGCGCACCGGGTGCTCCAATATGTGCCCCCCAATATGTGCCCCCAGACCCCTGCAACTGTGCTTACTTCTCTGCGTTCCCATCCTGGCTCTGGCTTCCAGAGATTTAAAGGGTCAGTGCGCCAATAATTGGCCCTGGTCGGCTGCGAATGCTGATAAATTCTCAGCCCCTTCCTGTCTTCCCTGCCGTATCTTTGTGCCTCGTTGCCTTTGAGTAAGCTTGTTCCTATGTCCTCTGCGTTTATAGTGATTTCCAATTGTGACCTTGATTCTGTTCCTAACTCCGATCCTGTGATGCATATCCTGACCTTCCACTATGTCTCCGACTCTGATTCCGTGCTGCCTGTCTCGACCTCCTGCCTGTCCCCGAACCACAAGTTTGCCTTATGATTCTGTACTTCCCCTTGGCCGCCACCGCGGACATAGTCACGCCTGTGGAACGACCTGGTGGTACCAGGTCACAGCAAGTCCAACACGCTTTGCAACAGGTTCTGGTGAAAACCGGTTGCCATTTAGACTATGGTGCCAGGTGTCGGCTTACGCCATCATCCGCGGCGGTCCAGAGGATCCACTACCACTGATCCTGACAGTGTTTATATTTAATTTTTGTTTCATTTTTGTTTCACCTGTCCCCTCCATAATCTCTCGAATGAATGATATCATTAACCAGCTGCCATTTTAAAAGACATTTTTCAAAGTAAAGCAGAAAAGATTTGGATTTGCTTCAGTGACTGAGAAATGGCAGCGCCGTATACAGTCTACAAAGCAACTAAAAGTTTTGCTTTATATCTACTTCTTGTTTGGGGGAAATATTAGGACTGTACAATTTTGCAGCCTCTCAACATTTACTCACTTCCCTGAAAATATTAGAATTTTTGTGAAAATTGATTTTTGTAAACAGAAAATAGGATTCATTAAAATAAAGATTATGTGGAGGGAACAGCATTGAAAAGTCTGATATAAAAGGTGGCGATGTTCACCACTGACTCCTCCTCACACATTTGTCATATTGTCATTATAAATAGTAAGTGACAACTCTACCACCAGAGAACCTCTCAGCAGGTCAGGTACTCAAGCATCATCTGCTCGTGTGTAACCCCCCCTCCCACATGACAGATGATGGAGTCCAGTGCTGACTGCAGTTATGACCTGGGCGAGACTCTTCCTGAATGAAAGTTACATGAACAATCAGAATCAGGAAGAGACCAGAATCCCACTGGGACTGATCCTTGATGAGGAACATTCCTGCGGACAGTGTCCCCCCTACCTCCAGTCCTAGATCAGTCATCTTGGGATTCAATCACTTCCTATTTCCTGGAGGCGGAGGAAACATCTCTTCACCTGATAAGAAAATCCATTTCTGGTACACATTGTTGTCCTCGAAGATGGAAATGATAATAAATGAGGATGACATCAAGATAATGAAGGCACGGGCTAGGGAAACACGTGTGCATTCTGTCATACTGGGGAATAGATCATGCTTGTGGAACCTTCAACTACACAAAGAAAAATCCAAAAATAATACTGTAATTCAGATGCTCCAGTCAAGCTTGAAAAAACAAATCTTTAGTGTTTTCTCTGATTCTGGGAAAGCTGAATGACAACATATCGTTAAGGCTATATAACTCAGCTCTCCCAAATCCCTGAATAACAAGTCAGTTCAGCCTAGGTACGTACAAGCTATTTTCAGTTGTGTCTGGGTTTCCTGAGTGGGCTCAGGGTGTTGGTGGGTTGTTGTGAGACTGAAGAAATCATTAACTCTTTAGATTCCAGTCTTGGCTTGTTATTAAAGAAATCTACCATCCAAATCATGCATAATAAACCAGGGACACTTACTCATAGACCCCCTGAATTGGTAATATTCTTTTATTTGTTATTCATGGCCTCCTTTTTTCTAAAATCAACTTGTAAAATTATACTAATGAGCCTGAGGGCTGTGAGGGCATTACAAGAGCCCCTCAGTGCTGCATATTTACAAGATGTTACAATGAGCAGAACATGTCTAACTCTGCTCCCCTGCTCTTTCCCTTCTCCCTCGGCCTTTGTTATATAGTAGCGAAAGGAAGTCTACGGGGAGGGAAAACCTGCTCTGCTCGGCCTGTGAAGCTACAGCACTGTGCGGCTCTGGAAAAAACCCCCAGAGCCCTTCAGGCTTCCTTATAAAAAGTGATTTTAGAATGAAGGAGGCCATGGATAATATATATAAGAAGATTACAGTAACGGTGCCGGGATCTATGCTTTGAGCTTTTCTAGACTCCTGAATGTTGAATCTGCCAATGAATACAATCATACCGAGGATTCAAGTGTAACTTAAATTCGATCTTGTATGCTCCATTCACATCCATAGTTGCCTTTACTCTCCACAATGATCTCCCTAGAGAATGTTCTGCACATACAATGAAAAAGGAGAGGCAACTGAACAATAGGTGTCCCAGTAGCTGGAGTAGAAGACTTGAGGAAACTCAAGATATTAACTATATTCTAAGGTGGAGCTCTTACTAAGGAAGGATATTCCTTACCATGGTTTTGAAGGACGCAGACACTGGTTTTATAACTTGCTACTGACATTAAGCGGATCACGTAAGAGCAATAAAGAGCAGGAATCAGCGCCGGGCTCCATGTTTGTTCTCACAGCTGGAGTATTCAGAGCTTTAGAGACCTGCCAGACATATGTAGCGACTAAGACATCATAACCAAGCACAGCTTCAGCCTTTATGGAAAAATTGATTTTTTTTTTATATTTTACTAGCATATCAAAGGGCATAAAAAGAAAAGGGGGAAGAAAGAGGTGTGAGGCGCTGCTGGCAGTGGAGCCTCGTCCATTCAAGTAGAGAATCAGTCTGGGATCAGCGCTGCTAATCTGCACAAAGGGAAAGGGATGACAACATTTGCCAAATGGACTAACTTACAGTAATTAGTTTGGGTTTCCATGAAATGAAACACATGGGGACCGTGAATAAAGCGTTATTTATGGGCCTCATTGATCTTCACTGTACGGCCGTGCCGCGTGGATGCCACCTGTCCGGATTTACACCACGCCATATGACATTTAGCAGGTTCTCGGGCCAGGCAAGTGATATATGGCAGCACTCAATATTCCACTCTCATTTACCTGGATGGATATAAGAATAGATGAGGTGCCGCAAGACCGGGATTTTTTTCACCCTAAAGCGAGAAGAGCGTGAAAGCAGCATAATCCTCACCCTCCGCGTCCGCAGCGACAGAATGACACCAGCTTTAATCTCTCTGAATGTGAATATTTTAGCCGGATGCTCCATGGAAAGTAATGGATTTCATTCATGATTGACCATGACCAGAATCTGAAATGAAGAAACTGCAAAACTGAATCCTTGTTGAGAGAAAAAACCCAGTGACTACTTCATTAACTAACGTCATTACAGGGTCTCCGACCATTCTACAGAAAAGCTTCACAGCATCTGTACCCCTGCAGCTCTGTGATCCAATGGGGGGAATTCATGATATTGCTTTCGGCTTTTTTTGCAAACTTTTTTTTTCCTTTTTTCTGTGTCTGATCGATTTATTACTTGTGTGCTTCCAAAATGCACAGTATTTCAACTCCACCAACATTTTTTTTTCTCGGAATGTGAGCATGTTTTTACAGATTTGGAAATTGTGTTTTATTTAAGTTGTCTTTTTAATTTTTTGGGTGCTTTTTGTGTCACTGCTTAGACCAGGTAAATGGTGGTCTCCAGCTCCTTCGGAAAAAAGGCCACATTAATGTAAGAACATGAGAATAATGAATGAAGGGATAAAAAAGAAAATGGAAAGTCCGCTAACCAAACATGCGTCAGAAATAATGAATTTCCTATTTTTTAACTGATGCCTATTTTATGCCAATGCATACCCGCATAGTCACGTGACTAAACCTCTATGTTGCCTTAGCCTAATAATCATGGGCATCATAACTTGTTTCCAAGATTTTACATTCCGTTAGATGAACACATATTAAATATTTGTAGGCAAGTATTAAACTACTAAAAGTGACCCTCACAGAGTTAGTCTGTATACCCAGCATTCTATGGTCATCTCCAAATTGCTCCATTGCTCAATTCATGTCCCCTATTATTTATCTCCCCTAATAGATGTAGACATTGGGGAAGCTGCTTGTAAATCACAAAAATCCCCCCCCCCCCTTTTACAGGGGTTTTCCCACAAACAAAAATTAAACCCTAACCATGGGATAAGGCCTAACCTGCTGATCAGTGGTGGTCTCAGTGCTGAGACTCCACAGATCACGAAAATGAGAGGTCCAATGCGGTACCGCGTACCTCCGACGGACCCCTCATCGCTCCCTCAGACTAATGGAGCAGATGGCCGCACATTACCGTTCTGCTCCATTAGTCTTTATAGAGCTGACGGAAATTGGTGAGCATGGCTCTCAGCAATTTCCGTCAGCTCTATAGAGATCCTCATTTTCATGATCTGTGATCCTCTAACTTTTGTTTGTGGGAAAACCCATTTAAGAGAGACCTGAAGTTGGAAATGAATAAAGCACTCAGAAGATGATGCCGGCCTAATGTATAGACAAATTCAGTTATTTAGGCAGAACGTCACTTTATTAATTGGGAGAAATTCATTAAGAATATAATTTTTAATAGCAATCTTAAAATTCCATCCACTTACCGAGATCTGAGTTTTTTTGCTATAGTCTTCACAGGTGGAGACTATAGGAAATGTGGTGGCCGTGGCCATGGCCTGCCCTCCGATCCCCCGCTCCCCGTCCATTCTCTACCTTGACACGCCCAAAATGGCGTGCAGGTTGGAGAAGCCGGAACAT
This sequence comes from Engystomops pustulosus, assembly GCF_040894005.1. Classification (NCBI taxonomy): domain Eukaryota; kingdom Metazoa; phylum Chordata; class Amphibia; order Anura; family Leptodactylidae; genus Engystomops; species Engystomops pustulosus. The sequence continues at coordinate 73,827,333 of NC_092417.1, read as the reverse complement.
GGCGAGGAGGGGGATATTTATGTGCTTTCTCTGCCATGAGAATAATGAATCTCCCCCATTGAATCAAAGTTCGGAATTTCAACATTCTAATTCTACTGTAAATTGCTTTTCTTTTTTTATGTCTGCATCTTTTCAGTGAATAAGAGAATAATTACTTACATATAGAGGTGGAAAACATATTCAAACATAAATGGTTTTTTTTTAAAACCCTGTCCCACAGTTTTCTGTCAGACATAGCATTTATGAAGCCCCATGCAACATGAGGCGTCAGTGTCTCCACCAGAAAACCGGCTATAGCTTAAATCTCTGCCAAGTCAAACATCTAAACAGGTCCAAACTGCTGGAGAATCTAAAGCCAGGGCCTTTTAGAAGATTCTGGACACTGTGCGTTGGAATGGGAAATTTTAATTTTGTTTCACCCAACCCCCTGTTATCTCCCACCTCCCAATGCCTGCGTAATTTAGCAGTAGCAGTGAGTTCAGGGGGAGTGGAGAACTGTTCTGCTCATTATAACATCTTGTGAAGCTATATCACTGATGGGCCCTAACCCACCAGAGCCCTTCACCCTCATGAGAATAATTTTAAAAGTTGGTTTTAGAAGGAAAGAGGCCATAGATAAAAAATATAAGCATATTAGACCTGAATCTATGAGTAAGTGGTTGATCATACTAGATTTTGATGGTAAATTTCCTCTAAGGACATGTGACTCCAATTTGACGATTCCAATAAATTCCATGGTTCTTTGACTTGCCCGCAGCATTTATGAGGCAGTTTCCATCTCGTGCACAGTTTCTCCTCTGATATCTGTTTATGTTGATAATAGTGGATGCTATCTTGCTCAATGTTTGGGGGTGTGGAGAAGATAAATCCGCCATCCGCACTGTGATTTATGGAGCGTCTCTGGATAGATGGAATTTCATCATCTTATTAGAAGCAGATCCCTTGCCTTCATGTGGCCAAGACACACAAATCATGACCAAACACTGCAAATAACAAGTTTATTAAAAATAGTTTATCACAAAATACAGCGGGGAACCTCCCCACAAGGAACCCCTGACCCCCCCAATCTTCAGTGTTTCCAGACTCCGAAAACATCCCCATGAGTATAGAGAGAGGCCTATGAGTATATTACAGTACAGGGTTTAATTGAATTCTCCCAAGTGTAAAATCATGAGATTACACAAATCCCTGTAAAACAGAGATTTCCTGCCCAGCCTTGAATGCTGCTGAAAAAGCAGAGAAGGAAGTAAAGTTCTCATTTCTCACAAAACAGATGCAGAGAACTACATGGGTGCAGGGTTCAATGAAATATCAGCACATCTCCAGTGTGAACGTTGCTGCACTATAAAATATATACTCACTCTGTCTCTACACTGGGACAATCACTCTTAGTTTACTCTAATGTGTAGCCTGCAATGGCCCCGTATTATACATCTTGTGATGCTCTGGTCACATCCCAAGCTACATTCGTAATTTTGTTGGCTGCCACTTAACACTCATTGGGGCACATTTATTAAGGGTTCACGGACGAGTTTTTGGCGCACGCAATCGGATTTTGGCGCATCGACGCCGGCTTTCACGCGACACAAATCGATGGGCGGACTGTCGGTCGATCTGACGGATTCTGACAACGCACGGGATTTAACATCGCATATTGTGTCGCAAGACATGCACTCACATACACCGGGAAGAAGAAGGTGAACTCTGGCGGACCTCAGTGTGGAAGCGACAGATGCAGGAACTCGGGTGCACGATGTTGGTGAATCACACCAGACTTCATCTTCGTTGGACCGTCCGGATCGGGGATCACGACAGAACCGGGTAAGTAAATGTGCCCCATTATTTTATGATGAAAACTTTTGGTTTTTTTTTCCATAATGCACTAAGGTTTGCTAAAACACCTGTCACCCAAATTTTACCCCTTACACCAGTAATACCTGCTGGTAAATGGTTAGAAGTCCTCCCCATTTCACCTTAAATTATCTGCCATTGAGGCACTCTATCTTAATTATAGCTATTTTTCTGATATACAAATTAGTATGTCAACGTCTGAAGAGTCAAGTTTTCTCCAGGCTGCCAGTGAACAAGGCCTCCTTCTTTTGACTGACAGCTCCTTGTCTCTGAAAATCTCGACCACAAGCAGACAGGAAGTCCTACTCCTGTGCCCACCAGGTTGCTTTCTGTGAAATCGGGTCAACAGATTTTCACGGACCGACTGAGTGGTTTGCTTACACCCTAAGCCAACTAAGAGGGTGTAAGTTTAGACTTAACAGTCTTATGATGTCTCCAATTTATTATTATCCTGCACCAGACACTGTGATAAAGCTGACTTAATTTAACATTTTCCAGTTTAATTCTGTACTTTGTAACTTTTACTCAGTTTTAGTTTATTTCCCCCATTGTATTGTGTAAACACTACATTACCACATTGCAGATTTGGCAAGTTGTAGACTATTTATGGCATTGGCAGTGACTGTCCCACTGTGGTGTCTCTACTGTAAGATCAGTCATACTATGGAGTCATAGTGTGGAGGTCTCTACTACAAGAGTAGTCCCACTATGGACTGTACTGTAAGATCAGCCATACTAAGGGAAAGTCACACTGTGGACCCTCTACTGTAGGAGCAGTCACACTGTAAGATCAATAACACTATGGAAGTCTATAATATTAGAGTAGTAAAACTATGAAGTTCTCTCCTATAAGAGCAATTTACTGTAACAGCAGGCACACTATGGAGGTCTCGTTGTAAGAGAAGTCACACTATGGAGCTCTCTACTGTATGTTATGATATTATTGTCATCACCATTGATTATTGTTTGACCTGCATTTATCTGCACTGTGTCCATACTACAGAGATTGCCAGATTGGTAGGCATTGGTGAGGAGGAGCACACTGTTGTATATTTTCACAGTGGCAGAATGGCGCATTAAGAAGTATCTCATATTGTATGTGTTTTTAGAGCATGCCAATAAAATTTTTGCATTTTATTCTAGTTCAAGATTGGCTTTGGTTTATGACACTGGCCTAGTAGATTACTTAGCATGTTGTGCAATTCCAGTGTTTTTTCCACACATTTTATTTATTGGTGGAGAGGCAACTAGTCTCACTACTGTAAGAGCAGTCACACTATAGAGCTCTCCTCTGTAAGAGCAGTCACATTATGGAGCTCTATACTATAAGAGCAGTCATGGCACGGAGCTTTCTACTGTAAGAGCAGTCACACTATGGTGTTCTCTACTATAAGAGCAATCACGATATGGATGCCTCTACTGTAAGAGCAGTCACACTATAGAGCTCTCCTCTGTAAGAGCAGTCACACTATAGAGCTCTCCTCTGTAAGAGCAATCACATTATGGAGCTCTCTACTATAAGAGCAGTCATGGTACAGAGCTTTCTACTGTAAGAGCACTCACACTGCGGACTCTCTACTATAAGAGCAATCACGATATGGATGCCTCTACTGTAAGAGCAGTCACACTATGGATGTCTCTACTGTAAGAGCAACCACACTATGGAGATCTCTACTGTAAGTGCAGTCACATTATGGAGCTCTCTACCATAAGAGCAGTCATGGTACGGAGCTTTCTACTGTAAGAGCAATCACACTATGGAGCTCTCTACTGTAAGTGCAGTCACATTATGGAGCTCTCTACTATAAGAGCAGTCATGGTACAGAGCTTTCTACTGTAAGAGCACTCACACTGCGGACTCTCTACTATAAGAGCAATCACGATATGGATGCCTCTACTGTAAGAGCAGTCACACTATGGATGTCTCTACTGTAAGAGCAATCACACTATGGAGCTCTCTACTGTAAGTGCAGTCACATTATGGAGCTCTCTACCATAAGAGCAGTCATGGTACGGAGCTTTCTACTGTAAGAGCTGTCACACTATGGAGCTCTGCTGTAAGAGCAGTCACAATATGGAGCTCTATACTGTAAGAGCAGTCACACTGCGGACTCTCTACTATAAGAGCAATCACGATATGGAGCTCTGGTGTGAGAGCAGTCACACTATGGATCTCTATACTGTAAGAGCAGTCACACTGTGGACTCTCTACTATAAGAGCAGTCACACTATGGATGCCTCTACTGTAAGAGCAGTCACACTATGGATCTCTATACTGTAAGAGCAGTCACACTGCGGACTCTCTACTATAAGAGCAATCACGATATGGATGCCTCTACTGTAAGAGCAGTCACACTATGGATGTCTCTACTGTAAGAGCAATCACACTATGGAGCTCTCTACTGTAAGTGCAGTCACATTATGGAGCTCTCTACCATAAGAGCAGTCATGGTACGGAGCTTTCTACTGTAAGAGCTGTCACACTATGGAGCTCTGCTGTAAGAGCAGTCACAATATGGAGCTCTATACTGTAAGAGCAGTCACACTGCGGACTCTCTACTATAAGAGCAATCACGATATGGAGCTCTGGTGTGAGAGCAGTCACACTATGGATCTCTATACTGTAAGAGCAGTCACACTGTGGACTCTCTACTATAAGAGCAGTCACACTATGGATGCCTCTACTGTAAGAGCAGTCACACTATGGATCTCTATACTGTAAGAGCAGTCACACTGCGCACTCTCTACTATAAGAGCAGTCACACTATGGATGCCTCTACTGTAAGAGCAGTCACAATATAGATGTCGCTACTGTAAGAGCAATCACACTATGGAGCTCTCTACTGTAAGTGCAGTCACATTATGGAGCTCTCTACCATAAGAGCAGTCATGGTACGGAGCTTTCTACTGTAAGAGCTGTCACACTATGTAGCTCTGCTGTAAGAGAAACCACACTATGTAGATCTCTACTGTAAGAGCAGTCACCCTAAGGAGCTTTCTACAGTAAGAGCAGTCATGGTACAGAGTTTACTACTGTCAGAGCAGTCACACTATGGTGCTCTCTACTGTTAAAACAGTCACATTATGGAGTTCTCTACTGTAGGAGCAGTCACAATATGGATGTGTCTACCATAAGAGCCATCACATTACGGAGCTCTCTATTGTAAGAACATTGACTCTATGGGGTCTCTACTATAAGAGCAGTCACACTGTGGACTCTCTACTGTAAGAGCAGTCACACTATGGAGCTCTCTACTGTAAGAGCAGTCACAATATGGATCTCTCTACCATAACAGCCATCACATTATGGCGCTCTCTGCTGTAAGAGCAGTCATGGTACGGTGCTCTGTACTGTAAGAGCAGTCATGGTACGGTGCTCTCTACTGTAAGAGCAGTCATGGTACGGTGCTCTCTACTGTAAGAGCAGTCATGGTACGGTGCTCTCTGCTGTAAGAGCAGTCATGGTATGGTGCTCTCTACTGTAAGAGCAGTCATGGTACGGTGCTCTCTACTGTAAGAGTAGTCACACTATGGAAATCTTGTCAGGATTCCTTAGTAAATACAATCAAGGTGTCAGGATATTTTTGACCATCTTAATAAGGAGTTGTATTACTCCAAACCAGGATAATTTGTCATTTTTAAATATTCGACACAGACCTCGATGAGAATGTATAATCTAGATGAAGCCACGATACTGGTTTATCTTCGCTTATAGCTTTCTTATGTGAGCAGGAGAAAAATGAGCACCCAAGCATCGGATGTGAGTGGAGCTTCTCCCCCGGCACCAGAAGTGTTGCTACGTTCCAGACATCTCTGGTGTTCGTGTTGATCAGGTCGAGACATTGCGTTTAGCTTGTGATTTTCCATGTTGTGCTTTGCTCTCGGGGTGACAGCCACCTCCTTGTGATTTATCCTGAAAATGTTACTCTGCAAACAGCAACATGTCACAATGTATCTGCTGAGCCTATGGGACGCTGCAGCCTCTTATCCAGACATGAAACCAGGTTTGGTACCTTGGGAGCATTTATTAAAGCTGAAAGGAAAGTTGTGACGGGAAGATTGTCGCTGTGCGCTGCAGGCGAATCACAGCCGTGACCTATTTATATCATTAACCCTTTCCTGCATATAGTTATTAGTCGCTAATCTTATAGGGAAGAGATGAAAGGTTTCTTGTCATCTTCAGATAGAAGCTTCTTGTGTAGTCACATAACTTAAGAGACTTCTACGCTTCTTGTCCTATTCCCAGGAGGACCACGATTACTGTACAGGGAGGGTGATCATCGAACGCTAAGATGGAGGCGGCAAAGGGAAAATGTATTCCCCTAAGTAACTGATTGTTACATGGAGATCTGTCACTTTCTGGAAACTTTAGGTATGTGGAAAGGAGTTTATATGATGGAGGCAGCGAGTGTCAATTATACCTTGCATTCCCAGAGAAGGATCAGTGACGTCATTGGAGGTTAATGTGTAGATAATAATTGTGCCGGTTACATTGTAATTCTTTATATCTAATGAACATTTCTAATTAACTTCCTGTAATTATGTCTGTATAGTGTGTGGGTGATAGGTACTGTGTGTAATATCAGCAGAATAGAGGAGCCGCACAGGGAAACATCATTACCACTACTTATATGGTGCTGAGTCTATAACATTTCGGTATGAAGGGCTCAGAGTTATTGCTACCATTACTCTGTATAAGATAATTGTACTCTATACCATTATTCTTTATGGAGCTGGGGTGTATGGTTGCTATTACTCTCCCATGTATGAGGAGGGTACAGTTGCTATGACACTCAGTTGGGGCTGGGATCCATATTTACTATTACTTTAAATAATTCTATACATGCAGTATCATAGCTCTAAATTGAACTGGAGTTTATATTTAGTTTTATTTTACATAAGATGTATAGATGTATAGATACAATAGACCAAACTGGAGTTTATATCTAGTAATACTTTATAAAAACTGGGATGTATAATTACTGGGGTTTATTTTTAGTATTACTTTATATAAGACTGTGATGAATAGATACAATGGACCCAACAGGTTTATATGTACACAAACTCTTTTCACAAAATGTTGTGTGTAGTGGTACATAGGTATGCAGGTAACACAATCACAATATTTGTACCCCTGGTGTGATAACTTTTTGGGCAGCATAAATCATTGTTACTTCTAAATATTCATTGTATCCATTCCAGAGAAGGAAAACAATCTGTTCTCCATGTAGTGCAATACTGTATTATCGCAGTGTATGGGAGGTGTGATCAGATCCCCCAGGGTTAAAGTACCCTTGGGGGTCTAAAAGGAAGAAAAAAAATAAGTAAATACATTTATTAAAAAAAAATCTACATAAAAAACGGTTATTGTTGGTGGTGAATCACATAACATCTGTCAATAGGAAGTACAGTGTATTAGGCAGAAAACAAGCCTTCCTACAGCTCTGTAAATGGAAAAATAAAGTTATGGATTTTTAAAGATGGGGAGTGTAAAATGTAAACACAATAAATGAGAGTGGCCTGGTCCTTAGAGGGTTAAAGGTTAAAACCAGAATGGAAATGGAAGCCTTTATAAATCTCTAATTGTGGACGGAGCAAAGCCCTAAGAATGCTGTGTGGTACACCCTTCATGTATGCAGTAGGTGAAGTGAAAATCTGTGCTGGCAGCAGTTTAAGATTACTAGACATGGTAGGAGATGCCACTTAATATTAAACACATGAATTCCTGCAATATAGAAACATTACACAGCAGGTCGCCTGGAAATAAACTATGGAGCCGTGTATCCTCATGCTATTCCTATAAGTGAGGAGGAGAGTAGCAGCACATTCCTCACCTTGCTGCATATGATTTTTCCAAGATATTTAATGCAGAAATCCTTTTAGTAGAAATGTCTCCATAATGATCAAACTCCTAATAAAATCTGGGACAGTGCCCTGCTGCACATACTCCATAACTATATACTGGTATGCACTGTATATACATGCTGTGTAATGCTCCCCTGAATTTGCTCCATATCACTGCTATATACATGAAGCACAGTACTATACAATGGAATACAATAAACTAGTAGCAAAATACAATCCCAGGAACCAATTTATAGAAAAAGTGTCCAAGTAAAACTACCCTAACACTTTTTGGGACTTGAATGACTATAGGCAGGGTTATGTGGCAACAACATTGCTTGTCATCCAGTTTCTCCAGAAACAGACACAGACCAAAACGCTCACCTTTATGCATTTTTATAAGGCCACATTCACATGACCCCATTGAGGTCCATAGCACCCACTCCAACATGCTGCAAAACATAGGACTAGTCCTATACCTCGTCAGATTTGTGATGGAGAAGGAGGGGGGAGGGGGGTAAGGAGCACTAACTCATCCCCTCTTCTTTATCCAGCCCTGGATCCCGGGATATGCTCTGGGTGAGCACACGGCCGTGTGAAAGTAGAATAACTCAGTGATGGCTGCATGTAATTCTTTTGCTCTATGTAATTCTTTTGCATTTTATGGAATAAAACCAAACAAGAAAATAGCCAGATATGTGTAACCTTATTCTTTTATTGAATATAATTTTTTTCCAATAAATTTTGCTACATCTGTCATTAGCCGTGGATACATGTCAAATTCCCCCAATATCACAGGACAGATTATCAACTGCTCAGGAATCCTCGCTCAGGACAATCAGTCCGCATATCACCAGTCACTCCCTTTGGCTTTACTTGGATCATTTTTTATCCAGGTCATATATTACAACACCCTGGGGTGTGTTCCAGCTTTGGGAGGACACAGTGCAGGCAGTGCATCTGTTTTTCATCACGCATTTGCACAGATAAACAGCTGAAGGGATGATGGAAGTAAAAAGGAGCAACAACTGCAGTAAGATAGAGAAAAACTTTTGTGACATCAATGTCTCTTTAATTATCAAACAATGCAAATGCATGGATGTTGGGATTGAGATTTGCTGTAAATATTTAAACTGTCTTTAATTGGAGACTTCATTTTAACCAAATGTGTTGGACGGATGGGTGAATTAGTGAACCTAGATGGAAACTAGGCTTCTGATAGGGAACATTGAACATTGAGTCCCTCATCCAAAGCAATGAGGGAGAATATGACTCTTGAATTTCTATGTACTGATTTAAGATGGGTTGTAGTAGTAGATGTCACTTCCTGTCCTCTCTATTCCTCTATATCTCACCAGAAGAACAGGAGGAAACATGTCCCTCTGCCTCCCTTTTCCAGCACTACTTCACAACAAAATATTTAACTATTACAGGTAGTCCCCAGGTTACATACCAGATAGATTCCTTGGGTTTTTACTTGAGTTGAATTTGTATGTAAGTCGGAACCGTATATTTTATAATTGTAGCCAGGGGTGCACCTAGCCTTTCTGCTGCCTGAGGCGAGCTATAGAAAAACGCCCCCCACACACCTCTATACATGTAAAATATCAAGGAGTGTCAGGACCAGACCCAATCATATTGGTTAAATGTGAAAATAAAGCAATGCAAAATACATAGAGCTTCCCTCCATGTACTATATAATACACACAGCGAGCTACTACAAAGAACAATATACATATAACAATCCATATAATATAAAATCAATACAGCGCGCCGCCATATACCATATAATACATATAATACATACAGTGTGCCGCCATATACCATATAATACATACAGCATGCCGACACATACCATATAATACATACAGCGTGCCCCCATATACCATATAATACATATAATACATACAGTGTGCCGCCATATACCATATAATACATATAATACATACAGTGTGCCGCCATATACCATATAATACATATAATACATACAGTGTGCCGCCATATACCATATAATACATACAGCATGCCGACACATACCATATAATACATACAGCGTGCCCCCATATACCATATAATACATACAGCGTGCCGCCATATACCATATAATACATACAGCATGCCGACACATACCATATAATACATACAGCGTGCCCCCATATACCATATAATACATACAGCGTGCCCCCATATACCATATAATACATACAGCATGCCGACACATACCATATAATACATACAGCATGCCGACACATACCATATAATACATACAGCGTGCCGCCATATACCATATAATACATACAGCGTGCCCCCATATACCATATAATACATACAGTGTGACGCCATATACCATATAATACATACAGCGTGCCCCCATATACCATATAATACATACAGCGTGCCACCATATACCATATAATACATACAGCGTGCCGCCATATACCATATAATGCATATAGCGTACTGCCATATACCATATAATACATACAGCGTGCTGCCACATACCATATAATACATACAGCGTGCCGCCATATACCATATAATACATACAGCGTGCCCCCATATACCATATAATACATACAGCGTGCTGCCACATACCATATAATACATACAGCGTGCCCCCATATACCATATAATACATACAGCGTGCAGCCATATACCATATAATACATACAGCGTGCCCCCATATACCATATAATACATACAGTGTGCAGCCATATACCATATAATACATACAGCGTGCCCCCATATACCATATAATACATACAGTGTGCCGCCACATACCATATAATACATACAGCGTGCTGCCACATACCATATAATACATACAGCGTGCCGCCACATACCATATAATACATACAGTGTGCCGCCACATACCATATAATACATACAGCATGCCGACACATACCATATAATACATACAGTGTGCCGCCATATACCATATAATACATACAGCGTGCCGCCATATACCATATAATACATACAGCGTGCCGCCATATACCATATAATACATACAGCGTGCTGCCACATACCATATAATACATACAGCGTGCCGCCATATACCATATAATACATACAGCGTGCCCCCATATACCATATAATACATACAGCGTGCCGCCATATACCATATAATACATACAGCGTGCCCCCATATACCATATAATACATACAGTGTGCCGCCATATACCATATAATACATACAGTGTGCCGCCATATACCATATAATACATACAGCATGCCCCCATAAAACATAATACATATAGCGTACTGCCATATACCATATAATACATACAGTGTGCAGCCATATACCATATAATACATACAGGGTGCCCCCATAAAACATATAATACATATAGCGTACCTCCATATAGTATATTTTACATGGTGGCACGCTGAATGTACACACATACATACAGATATATATATATAAACAGTATATAGAGCAAATATACAGACATACATCAACATATACACACATACAAATGCACACAGACACATCTATACATACACACACATATACATACATACATAGAAGTTACCTTCACTCTTTTCTTCTTTTCTCTTTGGCCTTGTCCTCTGGTGTGTGGGGGGGGTGTTGCCGGGGATGTCGGAGTGGGGGGGGGGGGCGGCAGTGACGGACCGAGGGGGATGCGAAAACGGAGCGTGTGGGCGGAATCGGAGCGTGAAGGGGAGGGGGGACCAGCATGGACATTGGGCTGGGACGGGGAGTGGTACTTGTGCCGGGCCGGTGGATGAAATAGGCAGGCTGCGGGGGGCGGAAGTGTCAGCGGGCGCGCAGGTTGAAGTGTAGGGCGGCGCGCAGGAGGAAGTTTCTGTGGGCGCGCAGGTACATGTGCGTGCCGCGCGCGTGTTGAGAGGATGGGCAGGCTGTGGGGGGAAGTGTCGGCCCGCGCGCAGGTATATGTGCCGGCCGTGGGCGGGTGGATGTGATGGTCGGAAGAATGTGCGGGGGTCCGGGGAGATGAACCGGCTGGAACACATGCCGGTGGGCGGGAGCCCGACGCCGCCCCCTAATGTAGCAGGAAGCGCGCCGCCTGAGGCGAGAATCTCAACTCGCCTCATGGCAGGTGCGCCCCTGATTGTAGCTCAAGACAAATTTTTTTTTGCCCCTGTGACGATTGGAGTTTCAAAATTTTTTTGCTGTAATGGGACCAAGGATTATCAATAAAGCTTCATTACAGACACAGCTGATCACTGCAGTCTGGGACTGGGTCGTCTGTAAGTCGGGTGTCCTTAAGTAGGGAATCCCCTGGATATGTATAGTGCTATGAGAATGCCTGTAACATTGTCTAAGGGGGTCAGATCGGAAGAACTTGGTGGCCATTCAACTGGCCCCCGATGACCAATCCACTTTCCAGGGAGCTGTTTATGTGTGCATGCTTGAAACTTTGGGGTCATCTGAAGACAATTTCCTATGCTGTGAAGATACACGATCTGAAACAGTATCTGAAACAATGCATACTGGAAGCCTGTGCTAGCATTAATACAGTTCCATGGAAAGTGGATTGGTTGTCCTGGGCCAGTTGAATGGCAACCATGGACTCCCTTTCTGACCCCCTTAGACTTTTTCTCAGGGCAGCACGGTGGCTGAGTGGGGTGGCTGTATGTTCTCTCCGTGTTTGTGTGGGTTTCCTCCGGGTCCTCCGTTTTCCTCCCACAAGCAAAAACATACAAATAGGTTGATTAGATTATGAGCCATGTGGGGACAGGGACCAATTTAGCAAACTCTGTGCAGCACTGCATTATCTGTAGGTGTGATATAAATAAAGGAATTATTATCTTTAGAGCCATCTGAAGGAAATTGTCTATGCTGTGAAGATATGAGATGTGCTGCATCTGAAACAATGGATACTGGAAGCTGTGCTAGCATTTCCTCTGTGGTGTCAAGAGTTGGATAGGTGGGTTGCATTGACAACCCAACGGGCAGCATTTTGAACACATTTCATAAGTGGTTATAAACTTGTAAATAACTCACGAAAGAATAAAGTTTTGTTAAAACCAAACACAGTGTTGTTTTTCTTGTTAAATTCGCATTAAGTTTGAAGTGTGACATGTACCTCTACCCATTGGGAAAAAAAAAAATTGGATCCAATATGGCCAACTTCAAAATGGCCGCCATGGTTAACAACCATCTTGAAAAGTTTCCCGTCTCTCATAATGTACCGCAACAAAAAGTTGATATCACCGTTCCCATTTTATTTAGGTGTATCCATATCCAATTTTTCTTTTCTGTTGCAGCATTGATTCTGTGGTGGAAGAGTCAGGTGGAATAGTTATTGGTGGACTAATTTAACTTATAGCAGATATCAAACCTCATGGAGGTGAGCACACCAAGCTTTGGAAGTGGCCAACCCCAAGCATGTCCTGATGGCAAAGGCAGCCAGGGGCAAGCACGTTGGTGAAGAACACAAGTGACAATCCTCAGTAGGGTAAATGGTGTCCTGAAATTGTATTGGATCTGTTAGAATGCCAATGCCACCTCTTTATTGCTATTTGCCCGGGTGCTGTATGTCAGGCTGGGGATTGTGTTATTAGTGAATCCCAGGGCCAATTCTCCTGACTATTCCTGTGATTTAGGACTGTGATTTAAATAAAGCTGAGGCCATTTTTACTTATTTGGTTTGCATATATATTCCAAACACTGTAGTTTTTGTTGTTTAAAGATGAAGTGAGGGCCATCTGTACTGGCAGCATAGCCATAGCATAGCTAGGCATACCACTAGTGCAGCTTTTCAGAAGGCCCATTTTTGCACACTTCCAAAGGTTGTTGAATTTGAAGCATTTGGGATGAAAGCAGTCACAAGTTGTACTCCAGCACTAAGGGTCCTTTCACACAAGTGTCAAAGTGCTTCCTAAATCACTTTACCACCACCTTAAATTTGGAGCCCCACTGTATAGAAATCTGAATAAACAAGTAAACTAAAGTATAAATATCTTATACATCTTTACATAGATAATTAGCTACACTTCCTAATTACTGCAATTTATACTTTATCCAGTTGTGTAGAAACTTTTTTTATGCAGAAGTGAGAAGATCCTGGCAGCCAACTACAGAAATGGGATATTATAGATTATTTATGTCCTTTGGATGCCTACTCTGCAGCACAGGCATTTTATCTATACGCTCACAGTTACAGTAATTATCTGGGGAGGCTTTACAATTAATTTAGTTTTTAAATATTCCTTTCATTAATTGCAATTGCTTCAGAGATGGTAAATAAAGTATCCAGTCCCCAAAAATGTGGCCATAACTACTTACCTACTCGACTCCTTAAAAGCAGCTCTAGATGTGTCATGGAGAACTAGAACCATGGACATGTAGACTTGTTCTATCTGCTGTACAATACGCTGCCCCTCCATGCTATAGACTTAGTTTATTTGCCGCAACACAGACTTCTCCTTCAAACTGCAGCCATTTGTTATCTGCTTTACAGTATACTTCTTATCCCTACTGCAGACTTGCCCATTCTCTACTGTACAATAGATTGCCCCTTCATACTCCAGACTTGTTCCATCTGCTCTGAAATAGATTGTCCCTCCATAGTCCTGACTTGTTCCATCTGCTGTACAAAAGATTGTCCTTCCATACTCCAGACTTGTTCTATCTGCTGTACAATAGATTGTCCTTCCATACTCCAGACTTGTGCCATTCGCTATACAATAGATTGTCCTTCCATACTCCAGACTTGTTCCATCTGCTGTACAATATATTGTCCATTCATACTCCAGACTTGTTCCATCTGCTGTACAATAGATTGTCCCTCCATACTCCAGACTTGTGCCATTCGCTATACAATAGATTGTCCTTCCATACTCCAGACTTGTTCCATCTGCTGTACAATATATTGTCCATTCATACTCCAGACTTGTTCCATCTGCTGTACAATAGATTGTCCCTCCATACTCCAGACTTTTTGCATCTGCTGTAAAATAGATTGTCCTTCCATACTCCAGACTTGTGCCATCTGCTATACAATAGATTGTCCCTCCATAGTCCTGACTTGTTCCATCTGCTGTACAATAGATTGTCCTTCCATACTCCAGACTTGTTCCATCTGCCGTACAATAGATTGTCCCTCCATACTCCAGACTTGTGCCATCTGCTGTACAATAGATTGTCCCTCCATACTCCAGACTTGTGCCATCTGCTGTACAATAGATTGTCCCTCCATACTCCAGACTTGTGCCATCTGCTGTACAATAGATTGTCCCTCCATACTCCAGACTTGTTCCATCTGCCGTACAATAGATTGTCCCTCCATACTCCAGACTTGTGCCATCTGCTGTACAATAGATTGTCCCTCCATACTCCAGACTTGTGCCATCTGCTGTACAATAGATTGTCCCTCCATACTCCAGACTTGTGCCATCTGCTATACAATAGATTGTCCTTCCATACTCCAGACTTGTTACATCTGCTGTACAATATATTGTCCATTCATACTCCAGACTTTTTCCATCTGCTGTACAAAAGATTGTTCTTCCATACTCCAGACTTGTTCTATCTGCTGTACAATAGATTGTCCATTTATACTCCAGACTTGTTCCATCTGCTGTACAATAGATTATCCCTCCATAAGCCAGAGTTGTTCCATCTGCTGTACAATAGATTGTCCGTCTATACTCCAGACTTTTGCCATTTGCTGTACAATAGATTGTCCCTCCATACTCCAGACTTGTTCCATCTGCTGTACAATAGATTGTCCCTCTATACTCCAGACTTTTGCCATTTGCTTTACAATAGATTGTCCCTCCATACTCCAGACTTGTGCTATCTGCTATACAATAGATTGTCCTTCCATACTGCAGACTGCAGACAAAAAACGGCCCCACCATGCTGCACATAGTTCTATTAGATGCTGAACAGTAGATCCCATGGAACCTAGTTCCATGCCTCCATAATACAAGTTTTTCTAGAACAAGAAACTTGTTCTAGATCTCTTTAGAACTTGTAGAAGAGATACAAGAACAAGACATATTTCACTATATTTTAAGCAGCAGATTTCATGGACCTTCCATCAGATGGCCAGTCCTGACAGTTATATCCTCCACCATGAAAAAGCTGATTCTACAGCCTTGTGATGTATGAACTGGCAGAGGCTGGTGCCGTGTGATATGTATCAGATCATCTTTTCAGACAGCTCCACACACATGGACGGCGAGACCTTCCCACCAGGAACCAGTTAGCAAGAAAGAAACTGTCGGAAACTTCTTCGTCTTACAGATCGAAGTCTGTTCTTCCTGCCAATTCTACACTAAGGATGAGAAACTAGAAACATCTGCGGTATTATTGTATCCCACACATGCAGAGCACCCCTGTGTCACTGACTTAACCATCAATTACTCAGCGAGTGCTCCATGGAAATAGCAATTTCAGATGTGGTTGTTGTCCACGCTCAGCAGAGATTTGCTGTCATTCCATTGTCAGATCCAAATGTTACATTAAAAAGATTATTTTAATTATTACTTTTATTTATTTAATTTCTTTGGGGGGGGGCAGTTTTGATGATCTGATTACAAATGTTACATGGCTGCAAGAACTTGAGAAGTTCCATTTCAATGCATGATCTTTACTAAAAAAAAATATAGCTAAACAAATAGCAAAGGTGGCAAAGGGAACAATCCTGTTGCTCCACAGTTTCCAATTTAACCCCTTGGACATTTTGCACCTTTTGCCCATTTTTTCAAATCTGACTCATGTCACTATAAGTGGTTATAACTTTGGAACGCTTTAACATAACCAGGTGATTTTGAGATTGCACTTCATGTTAGTTGGAAAACTTGGGTGATATGTTTTGTTTTTATTTATGAAAAAAGATATTTGGTGCAGATCTTAATAACTTATTTTTACCGAATGTCTGCTTTCTGTTGACATGGTTTTTTAAGAATCCTCTTATTTTTGTAGAATGTTATAAGGCTTAGAATGTTAGGTGCAATTTTTCACATTTTCATAAAAAATGCAAAATCATACTTTTGAGGGACCTGCTCAGCCTCCAAGTCTCTATGAGAGGCATAACTATTACTAAAACCCCATAAATGAACCCATTTTAGAAACTACACCTTCAATGTATGTAAATAAACTTTTATGAAATGTTTTAAACATTTAATTATTTAACAGGGGTTAAAACCAAATACATTTTTAAAAAATGTACACATTCTCAGTGATAAAATATCAAAATGCTCCACAAAGTTTGATATCAAATTTCTCCTGTGTGTTCCATGTGGTAGTAACCTGCTGTATGGGCACACGCCAGGGCACTGAAGGAAAGCTGTGCCATTAAGAGCAGATTTGCATTGTCACTTTAGTGCATTTAGTGCAGTTTGCCCTATTCTTAGTAACTGTGCCCCTTTAACTTTCTTATTTTTATTAAACAAACTTTATTTATTGTTTAAAACTTTGTTTAACAGGTTTCCTTGAACAAGCGATCCTCTGATCGCTTATTTGAGCTCATATTGAGCTACCAAAAACTTATTGTACTGTGTTATGTAACTGTGTATGTTACAGCATTCAGACATTGCGCAGCCCCAGGGCACTCATCATACCCTGGAGCTGCCATCAGAGGATCAGACCCCTCTCCCGTCTTGGGAGCCATAAGCAGACTGCAGTAGTATGACACGGGTTGGCATGTCACTGCCTCCTGTGCCATACTATTACGTCCTATGTCGAGAAGGGGTTTTTAATAACTACAGAAATGGCAAAAATGTATGACTGATTAAACAATTGCTGCACAGCAGTTCAACACACAATTGTCATAATGACACACAAGTGTGTCATTATGACAATTAACCTTTAAGAGAGGACCTCTCATACCTTTATGTACTCAACAATTACAGTAGCCTTTTGCTAACCGTTGCAGGCCAGAATCATCACTATCGGGGTCCCTAAAGCCCGTGCCATAACTTATTTATCGAGTGATTGCCGGCCAAATGTGGAGTTCCTTTACCGCTTCTCTCTACTACTTTAAAGATACACAGGTTTTCTGCCTCTATTCATCTTGGTGATCACATGAGTGCGAGATTGCCTGGATACTGAGAGGCTGCTGCTGCACCTGTAACTGGGGCAGAACAGAAACAGTGGAAAAGTTACAAAAATGGAAAACATAATTTCACTCATATCAGCTTTTAAGCCTTTTTTTTTATTAAAAATGCTGACCAAAAAAATAACAGAATAAGAATCCCATATTTTGCCTGAAAAACAGTAGCAAACATCTTGTCACCAGCTTAAAAAATGTAATACATTAAAGCCATTAAAAGAACTGGTGCTAAAAATGGAACATTGATTGGGGAAGATTTATCAAGCTGTCTGAAAGTCAGAATATTTCTAGTTGCCCATGTCAACCAATCACAGCTCAGCTTTCATTTTAGCAGTGCACATGAATATTTTAAAGGAGAGCTGTGATTGGTTGCCATGGGCAACTAGAAATATTCTGACTTTCAGACAGCTTGATAAATCTGCCCCAATATGCTTCTGATCCTGAAGTTGCTAATTATTCTGGGCTTGGACAGGTTATGGAAACCTAAAACTTAGTGAGAATTCAACTGTCCAAAAATGTAAAAAAATGAGATTTGGAACACAAAGAGTGCCTGTGCTGGGTGTGATACCGGGATTTTCTCACCCACATTCCCATGGAGATTCATACACGATTCTGTAGGTTCATGGAAAGTTTACAAATTCTGTCCGGCTCGTCATAACATTATTATTTCTCATATCCATGAAAACAAGAGAAAAAATCGCAAATCACAACAATTTATGTAATGACTCATGTTTTAACACAATGGCTGTGAGTGTGTATGAGTCACAATAATGTCAACACCTGTACAGTACAGTGGAGATAAGGAGAATCATCACTCCACACCAGGTATTATCAGTCCAGGAAATCTGGAACCAGACTATGTTCTAAAGTGGAACATACCATCATCTGATCATCAGAAAGGGCCTTCCATCTGAGAAAAGGAGCATCCAGGGTTCACATCAAAAAGAAAGTCTCTCCCTAAAGAGATGCATGAAGAGATCAAACCCCACATTTCCTCCGGTTTCCTTGCATTGTCTTTTTGGGGCTCCACAATAGACTACCACTGTGATCTCCAAACTAATACTTCCACCGGCTTCACCTTCATAGATCAACATCTCACTGCAGTGTATAATATTTTTGTGCAGGTGGAAGTTCCTTCAAAAAAAGAGGGGGCAGAATCGGATGAAGGAATGGGTGGCTTATTCTTCAAAGACACATTCCTGGGCCTCAGGACATGTGTTGTGCCCTCTGAGCCCCAGTAGATTTATTGTACAATGTCATGTCTTGTGTATTGTCATAATACCCGATAATTACAGGTAAGGGGTAATGCTGCCAATGTTTACTGATAATAAGCGCAATCAAAAGACAGAGTCTGGGTAGAAGCTGATTAGACAGCGTAGACATGAAAGAGTTGAATGTTCATTTATAGATTCATTAAGAAGGGAAACCTGACAGAGTAGAAATTCCACCTCAAAGGGAAGAAGAGAAGCGAATGAGATGGATTTCATCAAGAAACGAAAACTAGTGAGTTTTTTTTAGAAGTTTAGAATTTTTTTTTTACTTTTTCCCTTTGATTTTAAAATTGGATTCATTTCTGGATCTGCGTTAAAGGAATTGTTATGAGAAATAACTGACAAAGTCAAGTGACTGGATCTTCCCCCAGCAGAATATGTCTCTCAAGGACATAAGCATGCGGCGGGTACATCATCCAACCACATTGTGATGATTTATCGATGAATAGTGATGCTACATGTCACATAGCAGTCATGTAGCATCATATCACAAAGGCACCATAAGATGATACACAGAAGAGGGGAGAGTTAATATAATAATAATAATCTTTATTTATATAGCGCCATCAAATTCCGTAGCGCTTTACAAATAGGGAACATATACATATACATATATTACATATACTATATATACTATATTACATTACAAAGAACAAACAGTCATATGGAACAATAGGAGTGAGGGCCCTGCTCACAAGAGCTTACAGACTATGAGGATGAGGGGGTGACACAAGAGGTTGTATAATTGTCCAGCCATTCTTTATAAGGGAACAATATAAAATAATTTAATAAATAATTTACTAAACAACGATGTTGCTGCTTGAACCAGCCATCAGCAGCCATCTTATGTACAGGGTCCTAGGTGAAGAAGACTGCAGAGAAGCCTGGAGCTTGGTATATATCTGCTGTTTGCCAGATAACAGATGGGAGATAGGACATGGGATGGATTAGTAAAGGGAGAGTTGACATTTCATGCAGTTAGCGAGTGTGATAGGCTTGCCTAAAGAGATGGGTTTTAAGAGCATGTTTGAGGGTTATTATTTTAAAGTGAATACGGAAGGAGAAGGGCAGCCAGTGCACAAACTGGAGGCATCCGAGTAGCGTTTGGCCTGAAAGACCAGCCTGGCTGCTGCATTAAGAATAGATTGAAGAAGAGAGAGTTTAGAGAGTGGAAGACCGATTAGTAGGGAGTTACAGTAGTCTAGTCGAGAGTGAATCAGAGCAACAATTAGCATTTTAGAAGTTGGTGTTAGAGTTGTTTATGTGGAGCTGTAGGGAAGGTTTGTACTGCTATAATGTCTGTGTAGGTTGATCTTGACATACAGTTTAAAATTTCACTAATATCTAAAGGTTAAAGAAAGTTGTGCAGCATGAGTTCAAGGCAATACCTGGCCAGATATATCTTCTAAATTGTAGCTGAATCTTCATTTCTCCAGTTCAATAATCAGCACACCTGCTCTATTTTCTAGTTATTTACTTGAATTAAGCTTTGATTTTCAGAAATACAAGTTTCAGTTTAACATATTCCCGATTATAACACACAAAAATGCTTTCCCTTAGAAAAGGCAGTCCATTATTTAACATAGAGGAGCCGAGACCCTCATGGGTCTTGTTCAGGTATGTACTAGTCTCCTGCACATCATGTGATATTTCGGGAACACTCCTCCTTCCTCAGATTACTGGTTCATGGCCTGGGTTTCACAGGAAGTCATTGCACCAGGGGCGTTGCTAGGGTGGCAAAAGATCCGGGGCACGGGCCCCAATGCATGTGTATCGCACTTTCAGTAATGCCCCCTCCTGTACATAACCCCCTCACATTTGGTTTTGCCAATAACAACTTTACTGAGGGTGTATACAGCTACAGAGACACAGGAGAAATCCTGACTTACATCCAGTGACTGCTGGTGACATGTCCACCTCACTATTAGTGACGTTTTGAACCCGCTGTTAGTCCGTTTTAAGTTATGCCTTTTCAGACTGTTAAAAAATGCATGCGTTTTTGTCCGGTTTTCCCAATTATCTTAATTAAAAATGAACAAAAATGGATGTGTTTTCTAAAAAACTGGTTCAAAACGCCACATGTGCAACTACCCTTAGACCCAGCATCACCACGTCTCCTTTCTGTGGACTTCACCACACAAACATCTTATATGCTTCATTATCCCGAAATCTTGGTTCTCCGAAGTTGCGTTCACATGTTGCAGTTTCAACTGCATCACAATCAGTTTTGAGGTGGTTTTAGGTGCAGTTTTGTTATTTTAACAAGCGAGAGACATTTGTGGAACAGGTTTCCCCTTCAAACTTAAATTCACCAGTTCATGTCTTTCACTTGTTAAATTAACAAAACTTCACCTAAAAACTGATTGTGATGCAGTTGTAACTGTGACTGCACCCTGACAGTGTTATCCTGCTGCTGCCCCTAACACTCTCCCAAAATACTGTAAGGGTGATGGCACACGTGGCGTATTGAACGCGTTCTTGGCCCATTTTAAGCAGCCCGTCAAAAACGTTTTACGTTTTTGACTAGTTTGAATTTAGAGAATTGATCAAACCTGTCAAAAACGGAAGCATTTTCAAAAATGGACAGCTTAAAAATGGCGTTTCCATAGAAACACCGATGCAATCAGGCCGCGGGCCGTCCCAGTGGGTGCGGCTTTGTATGCGTTTGCAAACGCAGACAAAACGGCACGTGTGCCACCAAGGTTGCGCTCACACGATTGCATTTAAACCAATACAAGACACCAGGCGCTCGTTATCCATCACATGCATTTCACTGGAAACTCATGTGAGATCAAAGCTAGGCTCTTCCTACTGCCACGTATGAGCACGGCCCAAGGAATGTCCTCACACAGCCCCCAGTAACGTCTCCCACACATCCCTCCCAGTACTGTCCCCCACACAGATCCCCCTGTAATGTGCCCCACACAGATCCTCCTGTCATGTGCCCTACACAGATCCCCCTGTCATGTGCCCCACACAGATCCCCCTGTCATGTGCCCATATAGATCCCGCTGTCATGTGCCCATATAGATCCCCCTATCATGTGCCCATATAGATCCCCATGTCATGTCCCATATAGATCCCCCTGTCATGTGCCCCACAAAGATCCCTCTGTCATGTGCCCATATAGATCCCCCTGTCATGTGCCCATATAGATCCCCCTGTCATGTGCCCATATAGATCCCCCTGTCATGTGCCCATATAGATCCCCCTGTCATGTGCCCATATAGATCCCCCTGTCATGTGCCCATATAGATCCCCCTGTCATGTACCCATATAGATCCCCCTGTCATGTGCCCATATAGATCCCCCTGTCATGTGCCCCACAAAGATCCCCCTGTTTTGTGCTCATATAGACCCCCTGTTATGTGCTCATATAGACCCCCTGTTATGTGCCCATAAAGATCCCCCTGTTATGTGTCCACACAGATCCCCCTGTTATGTGTCAACACAGATCCCCCTGTCATGTGCCCATATAGATCCCCCTGTAATGTTCCCCACACAGATCCCCCTGTCATGTGCCCTACACAGATCCCCCTGTTATGTGCCCCACACAGATCCCCCTGTAATGTGTCCCACACAGATCCCCCTGTAATGTGTCCCACACAGATCCCCCTGTAATGTGTCCCACACAGATCCCCCTGTCATGTGCCCTACACAGATCCCCCTGTCTTGTGCCCATATAGATCTCCCTGTCATGTGCCCATATAGATCCCCCTGTCACGTGCCCATATAGATCCCCCTGTCATGTGCCCATATAGATCCCCCTGTCATGTGCTCATATAGATCCCCCTGTTATGTGCCCATATAGATCCCCCTGTTATGTGTCCATATAGATCCCCCTGTTATGTGTCCATATAGATCCCCCTGTTATGTGTCCACACAGATCCCCCTGTCATGTGCCCCATATAGATCCCCCTGTCATGTGCCCATATAGATCCCCCTGTCATGTGCCCATATAGATCCCCCTGTCATGTGCCCCACAAAGATCCCCCTGTTATGTGCCCATATAGATCCCCCTGTCATGTGTCCATATAGATCCCCCTGTCATGTGCCCATGTAGATCCCCCTGTTATGTGTCCATATAGATCCCCCTGTTATGTGCCCATATATATCCCTCTGTTATGTGTCCATATAGATCCCCCTGTCATGTGCCCATATATATCCCTCTGTTATGTGTCCATATAGATCCCCCTGTTATGTGCCCATATATATCCCTCTGTTATGTGTCCATATAGATCCCCCTGTTATGTGTCCACACAGATCCCCCTGTTATGTGTCCACACAGATCCCCCTGTTATGTGCCCTACACAGATCCTCCTGTTATGTGCCCATACATATCTTCCTAAGTTCTCCCTCTCACCTCACTCCTGCAGCTCTGTGCACTGCTTCCCCCTGCAGGTCATGTGATCGTGACATCATCACAGGTCCTGCAGGGAAAGCATTGTACACTAGGATCGTGAAGAGAGAGAGAGGAGGATGAATATTGCTGGGAGTTGGAGTTCTAGTGGCAGGTGAAAGGGGGATTTGATTTGGGGGGAGAAGCCAGTAAGGGGTTTATAAAGCAGGACAGGAAGGGCACAACATCTTTTGTCGGTCGGAGCAAATTATCTAACCCACCTTCCCCATTAGTTAGTCTTTGTATTAGGGTCACTTCTATGTTTTCGTATTTGGGATCCCTTTGTTCAGGGTGGGCAGGTGCTTGGGTAAAGTGGGCAGGTGCTTGGCCACAGATATTCAGAAGTAAGGTAAATTGATGGTAATGATTTTGGTAATTATTAAGTATTTATTTAGGAAAGTTCAATTACAGACTGCTTGAGGGAGTGACCCTCAGGAGATGGTTTGGTTTAAAATGGTTGGTTGGTAGCCATATCTGCGCTCGCCAATTTCCAGGAGGTTAGTGGCTTGTGGATATGGTAGGCGTGGCTTGCACGGTGAGCATGATTTCCAGTTTTATTGATAATTATGCTGGACTTTGATGTTGATTGTTTAACCCCTTAAGGACGCAGGGTTTTTCGGCTGAATTCTCGCTCTCCAACTTCAAAAATCCATAACTTTTTCATTTTTTACGTGTACAGACCTGTGTGAGGGCTTATTTTGTGCGTAACAAATTTTACTTTCCCGTGATGTTATTTATTTTAACATGCCGTGTACTGCGAAGCTGCAAAAAAATTCCAAATGTGGAAAAATTGAAAAAAAAACGCACGTGCGTCACGTTCTTGTGGGCTCAGTTTTTACGACTTTCACTCTTCGCTCCAAATAACATGCCTACTTTATTCTTTGGTTCGGTGCGATCGCGGTGATGCCAAATTTTTATATAGGTTTTATTGTGTTTTAATACATTTTCAAAAATTAAACGAATGTGTACAAAAAAGAAAAAAAAATTTTTGCCATCTTCTGACGCTAATAACTTTTTCATACTTTGGCGCACGGAGATGTGTGAGGGGTCATTTTTTGCGAAATGAGGCAACGTTTTCATTGCTACCATTTTGAGGTCTGTGCGACATTTTGATCATTTTGTATTTCATTTTTTATGTTATGTAAAAAGGTGTAAAAGTCGCATTTCGGACATTTGGGCGCCATTTCCCGCCTCGGAGGTCACCGCCGGCCGTAACCGTTTTTATATTTTGATAGATCGGGCATTTTGGGACGCGGCGATACCTAATATGTCTGTGATTTTTACTGTTTGTTATGTTTTATATCCGTTCTAGGGAAAGGGGGGTGATTTGAATTTTTAATATTTTATTAATTTTATTTTTTAAACTTTTTTTTTCTTTTTTTTTTCACTATTTTTTAGACCATCTAGGGTACATTAACCCTAGATGGTCAGATCGTTCCTACCATATACTGCAATACTACAGTATTGCAATATATGGCATTTTTGCAGGTCATACATTACAATGAGCAACTGGCTCATTGTAACGAACCTGCATAAGCCATGTAGCCTCGTGTCAAAAGAAGACCCGAGGCTACCACGGTAACTGATCGCCGCCCCCCGATGACGTTCGGGGGCGTGGCGATCGGAAAAAAGATGGCGGCGCCCGCGCGCCGCCGTCTTTTAAACGCCGCCGGCGACTTTGCCGGCGGCATTTAGAGGGTTAATAGCCGCGATCGGTGCAGGCACCGACCGCGGTTATTAGCGGTGGGGGTTTTGTGCAAAATGCAAAAACCCCCACCTCTGTATGAAGAGGACTCAGCCCGTCAGCCCTCTTCATGCATCCCTTATACCTCTGCGCCGTAGAGCTACGGCGCAGAGCGTTAAGGGGTTAATAGACAAAGTGATTACAGCTCTGTTGTCAAGTACTCGTGATATTGCGTTTGTATATTTCATTATGTAAGTTTATATTTTACAGACCATCGTTCAAAAGAATTTAATAAAGCTGTGACCAGTCACCTTTCCAACTATAAGTTGTATGTGTGATTTATTCAGTTTTGGGATGGTAGGGAAGCACTTTACTCCCTCGGTGTCAGCCCTGTCCTGGTAATGCCGCAGCAGGGCTTCTTATCTGAGTCTCGTTGCAGCCCCCACTGTGTGGCACAGTTAGCACGATGATAGAATTGCGCCACCTGCATCATTCACTGGAGGCTGCATCCAAATTTATTTTACTATGGGGGAAAATGGCAATGCACAAGGTTTGTTTTTATGGGAGGTACATATCTTATTTGGAGGAGCTGTATGAATATTATGTGGAGGAGCTGCATTTATATTATGCGGTGGCTCTGCATGTATATTGCAATAGGCGCTGCATGTATAATACAATTGGAACCATTTCATGTGTATCATTTGAAGGTGGTGCAAGTATATGTTTTTTTGGGAGAGGGGCTTAAGTTTTGGAGGCAGTGCATGTATACAATTGGAGATGTTGTATGTATATTCTTTGGAGGAACTACCATAAATGTATATTTGGAGGTGCTGCATGTACATCCCCCACAAGGGCAGCTTGTGTCTTTTATGTACTTGCATTTGTTCTCATCTTAATGTGAACACCTACTGATTCTACAGCACATGGAATTAATGTACAGAAATGTGTTTGGGGGGAGGGGGGTAGTTAAAAGTTTTCTATAGGGCTCAGTGATTTCTAACTATGCCCCTATAGCAGTGATGGCTAACCTATGGCACTGGTGCCAGAGTTGGCACTCAGAGCCCTTTCTGTGGGCACTCAGGCCATCACTAGAGATGACTCCAGGTATCTTCCTGCTGTCCCAGAAAGCCCAGGACTTGCTGTGCACAGGGGTATTTTAAAGTGACAGCTCTACCTGGGACTATTTTCTGCTTTATTGGTGTCCTCAGAGTGCTGGTATCAATTAAAACTGTGACAGAGAAGAGAGTATAAATCACAAATTAAATTTCTGTGTTGGCACTTTGTAATAAATAATCGGGTCTTTGTTGTAGTTTGGGCACTCGGTCTCTAAAAGGTTTGCCATCACTGCCCTATAGGATGTTGTAACTCAGGATCAATAAAGCAGAAGTAAAGCAAAGTGTTTTTGAAGCGGCTCATCATTATAGGCAGATTTATTCAGTAAAATGATGTTCCATAGCAGTGCTATACACAGAGATTTGTAATCTGGTTGCTGGCAAAGTGCAGACATGCTCATCATGGCGGCACAGATTAGAGAGAGGGTCTGTGTAGCACACTTCTCTCTTTAATGTCTGTGGATTCCAGCGGTTTGTCTAAGATGTGTTTCCACTTCCCCTGATCTCCTTCACAGAGCGCTGCTTCCTTTATAATTATAAGATATACAAAGTGGCGGAGCTCATCAATCAAGGCTACGGGCTCGTCACTGCTCGCAGAATCATGCCGCTCCCGCTGTCACTTCCAGCTTTACAGCTATTTGTAATTATGTGCTCAGATGTAGGAGTAAATGCAAGAACATTTAGCTGAATGCTACAAACACCCCGCGTCTGCCCTCAATAGAAAATAAAAGAAAACCTTGCATTCAGAACATTCAGAACACTGCTTGCTGTTGTTCACATTCAGAGCTGCAGATACAGTTTTCCAAAATTCCTGTTGGGATTATCTTTTTTACTACCGGTGCTTTAGTGTCGGTACCTGTACAACATTCTGTGCTCTTCTACCATAATGCAATGTAGCAATAAGAAAAACATAATGGGGCGTGTCTATCACTTCATTACTGTTTCTTTGTTCTGCTTTTAGAAATATAAATTCAGCTATGGAAGCAATGTAAGTTCACATCAATATGTAACGTCCCATAGTTCAATGTTGGGCCCCTGCAGATGTGAGCATAGATTAATGTACTTTAATGTGATGGTTTACTTTCATTGTACCCTTGTACATTATTGGGCTGGACAATGAATGTG
The DNA here is from genome assembly GCF_040894005.1 of Engystomops pustulosus. NCBI lineage: Eukaryota > Metazoa > Chordata > Amphibia > Anura > Leptodactylidae > Engystomops > Engystomops pustulosus. Next base: position 73,799,995 of record NC_092417.1, on the reverse strand, counting down.
CCTCCATTTCATGAAGAAATCAGCTGATACCTTTTTGAGGCTGAGGATATTTGACGGTGAGCTTTCAAGAATACTAGTTCTCTTCGTCAGACATGATATAAGTAATATATGGCGCACGGATCCGAATTTTGGAGACAGCTAGGACATGTCCTATCTTTCTCCCGGCTACAGAACGGTATGGTGACGTCACCATACTGCTCCCGTACAGCTCTGTGCGCCCATTGCCGTGTATGAGGGACGTATATACGCCGTAGCCTTACAGACGGACCTCTCTGCCCCCTGTTTCCCTGATGAAGCTCTTTGGATGCTTTACTGTGGTCAGAGGCTGCAATGATCATCTGTTAGGTGTCTGTAATGAAGTTTTATCTTGTACGTTATCCGGGGACTGTCTGTATTTATATTTCCATGTGTTTATAGGAAAGAAAAAAACAGTGGCTACAATACTTTTCCTCCATTTAAAAAAAAAGCATGCATAACAGATCCTTGAACATAATGGATGATACAAAAATTTACATTGATTTCAATGGGATTTTTAACTGATACGGTACAACACTTTTTTTTACTTTTTTTTAAATGGACGTATGAACACAGCTCTGCTGGAAATCAGTGCTGTCATATCTACTGCAGCCTAAGGGTTAATAACACAGACACTGTCCACAGCTACCAAGCTTCCGAGTGGGTCGTATAATATAAAGTGTCATGGTACATTCTATAAACCTGCTCAGTGTTCTGATAACAGAACTGTTTTCTCCAGGGTGTCCCCTTCTACAACTTCCCCTCCACTATTACGCAGGTGCGGAGAGAGAGACTGCAGCAGCAATTCTCTCCTCCACCTTCCCCTCTCCTCTATTTGCTCTGTTACATTATATTTAATGGAGGCTGAGGTGCTTTGTGGACATTTATAGAGTCAGTAGGTGCAGTTTTCTGGTAGATGACAGACTTCTATGTCTTAATTCTGCATCAGCCTGTAAGTAAAGCAGATTTCTCTGATATTTTGTAATGTAGAAGAGATCACCAGTAATTTATGAAAATGCTTGAGCTTCCAAGGATTATACGTGTCTTATAAACATGGATATTTATGCTCCGATGAGCAGTAAATATGAGCTAGGGCTCTATATTCTGAGATTTGTATGATTTACAACAGGTTGGACTTTCTCCTTTCAGTAACCCCCTCACTCCTCCAGCCATAGAACATTCCTTACAATGTGTAATCTCCAGCCGCACTCCTTCCAGATATTGCTTCATGAAATATGGTTTGGGCAGTGAGCTTGAGCAGAATATATCTGTACTGAGTCACTCCTGGATCCTTGAATTTTGGCCAGAAGGTGTCAGGCAGGTGAGAAGGTTTAGGAGGAGCTGCCAGGATGCATGGCCCTTTTCCCGAGAGGGTTTAACTCATATGATCCAGATAAAGCACAACCAAATCCCCCTGCACTAAATAATAGGGGGAGTGTGGATCCATAATAAGAAATCTGGCAGTTTTGATAGCCCGTAGGCGTATAGCCGTGGGGCTAGGGACTGCAGGCAGTCAGGGGTCAAGTAGAGGTGAATGTTATTCATCCCCTTTAAGGGTTAATTGTTTGGCGGGCTGTGGGCTACGTGACTGTGGGTGGCAACTATTAGCCACACCTGGGGGGTTGGGTTTAGGTTTTAAAAGAGGTTTGGTGACCCCACTCACCCTCTTCCAGAAAATCTTCTTCTTCTGCGAGGACCATGGCTTCTGATGACGCTGTTCGGCTGCGACTCCGCAATGAGGGCTCTGCCTGGCTGGCCTCTTTACTAGCGGAGGCCCAGGCTGGATCACCCCCGGCGACGACTTCGCCCGCTCCAGACGTGCGCCGATCGGGTAGGCAGACGCGGCCGCCGCAGCGCTTATACCCCTCAGCGCAGGCAGCCGCGCGTGTCCCTGTAGTTCCCACCTCCCAGTCCTGCGCCTCTCCTCCTCCTCCTCCTCCTCCTTCTGATCCGGTCGGGAGGCGCGATCCCCCTGCGACACCGCGGCCGGTGGTCGCGGCTAGGAGAGGGGAGTCTCCCGACTTTGTTCCCCCGACTCCGGTGCCGGCTGCTCTTATGACTGGCCGGGGCCGGCGGCCTTTATCTAGCGCTGGCCCCGGGAAGCGAGGGGTTAACCCCTCGTGTTCCCGCGGTGCCGGCTTGAGCTGTGTAGCCTCACGCACCACAGCTAGTGATAGGGTGCCCCTTGGCTCCGCTTCCTCTTCTCCCCCGGCCTTAGCTGATGTGCCAGGCATGAGGGCAGCTGGTTCACTACTGCCCACCCAGCCCCAAGCCTTGGCTTTTAACCCCCCTTCCAGGAGACCAACTGCATTAGTGTGTAATCACCCTCCTTCATTCGCTACAGGGACGGCTGATCATGACGATGGTGCCTCAGAGGAAGAACTCCTGGCATCTGATCTTGCGCCACTTGATCCGCGGACACTGGTGGTTCCGGCCCCACTAGTGGCACCCATGATGGCTGGGGAGCTTGGCCCTGGTTACGTGCTAGCCCCAGGGTCCCGCCGGGCTTCCTCTGTGCTGTCCAGGGTCAGTTCCAGTTCCAGCCGACGCTCCGCCTCCTCCAGGCGTCGGGCGGCCTCCCGCTCGCGTTCTGGGCGGAGCAAGCGGCGTCGGTCACGTGATGCCCGGTCATCGTCCAGGTCAGGGTCTTCCCGCTCCTCTCGGCGGGCATCGTCAGACTCCTCCAGGACTCCATCTCCAAAGAGGCGACATAGCGGGAGCAGGTCCCGCCGCGGGTCCGCTGGTTCGGTTCGCTCCCGCAGGGATAGGGCGCCTGCACCTGCGGCTACAACTTCCACAGCAGAGACGTCAGCAGTGGTACCTTCTCCGGCGACTGGTGAGTCAGCCTGCTTGCAGGCTTGGGGTGGGTCGGGTTCTGATGCTGCTTTGTTATCATCTATTAGGTCATTACTAGGGTCACCGGCTGCGGTGGTTCCCGCCACTCAGTCGCTGTCCACTCATGGGAAAGTCACGGCTGAAGCATCCACATCCACGTTTACCCCGTCAATAACCGCTTTCAGAGATAGCTATTTTTGCGGTGTTTCTCCTCTGGGCTATCATCTTTCCGATGACACGAAGGACAAGATTTACCGCAATGATTATGTGGATATCTGGTCCTTGGTGTCTGTGAATTCTGTGACAGTTGACAAAGAAAGGCGGGTGGAACGTGGTGTGGAGAAAAAGCCAAAAGTGGCAAAAACGTTCCACAATTGGATTCAGGCTTTTTCTGTGTTGGGTTGCGTCCTGACACAGAAGTTGCCGGATAAGGCGCCGCAGTTGTTTGTATATTTGGATGTTATCTTTAATGCTTTCCGGACTCATGGCGGTACTGCATGGTGGAGGTATGATGAGGAGTTCAGGAGGCGGCTGGCTCAAAAGCCTGAGGTTGGATGGGATAGCAAAGCCACGGATGTATGGCTTAGAATTATGTCTAGTCCAAAACCCTTTCCAGCAGCCGCCTCCTCCTCTTCCTCATTCTCAACCCCGCTTGGTTCCCTGGGGCCGGGGGCGGCTCGAAGGTCGGGAACATGCTGGATGTATAACGAGGGCCACTGTCGTTTCTACGGGTCATGTAAATTCAGACATGAGTGCTCCAATTGCGGGGGAGCACATTCTTCCATCCGCTGTTCCCGGCCGGCAGTTGCGGCCCCTCGCCCTCAGAGTGTCGGTAGGCCAGAGGACTCCGGTACGCGTATTAGAGATGCTGCCGTGGCTCGCCCAGTATCCCAAGAGGGCGGAAGCCGCCCTACTTAGGACAGGTTTTTCTTTTGGTTTCTTTATCCCATTTCTCCCAAGTGATTCTTCAGTTTTTTCCAAGAATTTAAAATCAGTTTTGGAGCTCCCAGATGTCGCCCGCGGTAAGATAGCCAAGGAAGTAGCATTGGGTAGAATGGCAGGACCATTCCAGGGTTTACCTTTTCCTAATTTGCGGGTTTCTCCCCTCGGGGTTGTGCCGAAGAAGGAGCCTGGTAAGTTTAGGCTCATACATCACCTGTCCCATCCGAAAGGATCTTCGGTGAATGATGGTATTAGCAGGGATTTAGTGTCCGTGTCTTACGCCTCTTTTGATAAGGCTATCAGCCTTGTTTGCACAGCAGGTCAGGGGGCCCTTATGGCAAAGTCTGATATAGAGTCTGCCTTCAGACTCCTCCCAGTGCATTCCGATTGTTTTCATTTATTGGGTTGCCAGCTGGACGGCGAGTTTTACTACGACATGTGTTTGCCTATGGGCTGTTCTATTTCCTGTTACTATTTTGAGGTCTTTAGTACTTTTTTGGAGTGGGTCCTCAAGCAGGATACGTCCTCCTCGCTGGTAACCCATTATTTGGATGACTTTTTATTTGTAGGCCCCCGGGATTCAGGTCATTGCTCATTCCTACTAACTTCCTTTTGCCATATTGCGCAGCGTTTTGGGGTACCTTTGTCAGCAGAAAAGACCGAAGGGCCATGTAATGTTCTGTCCTTCTTGGGAATTGAGATAGATTCAGTAGCAATGGAGTTTCGGCTACCCTGTGAAAAACTAGCAAAATTACGTTCGGCATTAGCAACTTGCCTAACAATCCAGAAGGCCTCTCTACAGCAGATTCAATCATTATTGGGGTCGTTGGTTTTTGCGTGTCGCATTATGCCAATGGGTCGGGTTTTTTCAAGAAGGCTCTCCTTGGCTACTGCCGGAGTCCGGGCGCCACATCACCGTATCCGGTTGACTAAGGGAATCAAAGCAGATTTGCGAGTATGGGACAATTTTCTAGAAAATTATAATGGGCGGACATGCTGGCGGGAGGCGGAGGTAGACAGCCCAGAATTACAGTTGTTTTCGGACGCGGCGGGAGGTTCGGGTTTCGGTGTGTTGCTAGGCCCCACGTGGTGCGCTGAAAGCTGGCCGCCGAATTGGCGGGAACGGGGTTGGTGTGCGAACTTGACGCTTTTAGAATTTTTTCCCATTGTAGTTGCTGTGGAATTATGGGGTGGCCGGCTGGCGAACAAATCTGTGGTGTTTTGGACGGACAATATGAGCGTAGTGCAGGTGGTGAACGGGCTTTCGTCCTCCTCTCTCCCAGTTCTGTGTTTATTGCGTCGTTTTGTGTTACGTTGTCTTCAGTTTAACATTTATTTCAGAGCCAAGCATGTACCAGGGGTTGAGAACAGAGTTGCTGATGCCCTTTCTCGTTTTAATTGGCAGGCATTTCGGGCGCTATGCCCTTTGGCGGACGCGGAGGGGACCCCATGCCCAGGCTCCCTGTGGTCCACCCTGGAGGCCAACTCTTCCCTTTGATCAGGTCGTCTGTCGCCCCATCCACCTGGGCAGCGCACGGTAAAGCATGGGGAGAGTGGTGCAAGGTAGCTGGGGACTCGGGTTTTTCAACAGGGGCAACTCGTTTGGAGGTTACATTGCGTTATTTAGAAGGTTTAAGGGAGCAGGGGTTGTCTGGTTTGTGCGCACAACGGCGGCTAGCGGGGGTTGCCTTTTTCTTAAAGCTTTATGGGTGGGCTGATGTAACTCAGAGTTTCTTCATTAAGCAGGTCATAAAAGGCTGGAAGAAGGATTCAGTGCGGCGGGAGTCCCGCCGTCCGGTTTCCTATTCTATTCTTATCCGTTTATTGCCTCAGTTGGAAACCTTGTGTCAGGATGCCTTTGAAGCCACCCTATTTCATGCTGCCTTTGTACTAACATTTTTTGGGGCCCTTCGGATATCCGAGCTGGTCCCTCCAAGTAAGACGAAATCGGGGGGGCTTTTGTTTGAGGATGTCTTTGTATCGGCCGGGGGCTTGCGCTTTAGGATACGTAGGTCAAAAACGGATGTATTCGGGCGAGGCTGTTGGGTGTCGCTGCGTCCGGTTGGAGGTTTGGCATGCCCGGTCGCCGCAGTCGAGCGTTATTTGACTATAAGGGTGGGTGGGATTCAATTTCTGGCGCATGCTGATGGTTCTCCTCTCACCCGTTTTCAATTTACTATACTTTTCAAAAAGGCGCTGGCTGCCATCGGACTCCCTCCGGGTGATTTTGGCACCCATTCATTCAGAATAGGGGCAGCTACTACTGCAAGCGAATTGGGGCTTCCTGACGCGGAAGTTCAGAGGATTGGGAGGTGGAAATCTGAATGCTTTGCTGGCTATATTCGCCCCGATTTGCTTATTAATTGATTTTGTTTTCTTTCCAAATCCCCTACCCCATTCCCCTCTTTTCTTTAGATTCTCGGCCAACAATATGGATCCTGGGACACTCATTCATCTATTGGGCTGAGCAACGGGCCATGGTGCGTCCGGGTGGAAGGTCACTCGGGTTTTTCAACGCGGACGTTCGATGGCGTGGAATTAAGGGCCTGCGATGGTTACAAGCCTTGCCAGAAATGGTGGACATCAGTCGCTACTCCGAGTCCCCATCAATCCTTGTTTTGCACCTTGGGGGTAATGATTTATGTACCGTACGCTTGGGAGAATTGATCCCGTTGATCCAATCTGATTTGGAAAGGTTTTCTTCTTTCTTTTCACGTTTTGTTCTAGTGTGGTCGGAGATCATTCCCAGGGCGATCTGGGAAGGGGCCAGGGATGTGGCAGGCATTGAAAGAAGCAGGAGATTGCTGAATACAAAAGTATCACGCTTTGTGCGTGAAAGAGGGGGTGTTGTGGTCAGGCACAGGGAGTTGGAGGGTGACAATCGTGGTATGTTACTACCCGACGGTGTCCATTTAACGGATATAGGATTGGACATCTTCCTATCCGGTCTTCAGGACGGGATAGAGAGGGCTATGTCCCTTCTAGTGGGGGGTCGGAGAGACATGTAGGGGTACATGTTCTCCTCCTTGGCGGTTTTCTAGAAGGGGGTGAGGACCTACATGCCCTCTAACGAGGCTGGCATTTCAGGTGCCCCGGTTATATGTTCTTGATATGTTCTTGATATTAAAGAGTTAACAAGTTACTACTCTAAGAGTAGAGTTTAAAGAGTTAAATTATGTTAATAAAGCTGTGGCCGACTCCCTGATGTCATACCATAAGTTTAAATATAATTCTTGTGTCTGAGTTTTATTTAAAGGGGATGCAGGGGTGGGTAAGGTTAGTGTACATGGTTATGCATGCAGTCTTGATAGCCCGTAGGCGTATAGCCGTGGGGCTAGGGACTGCAGGCAGTCAGGGGTCAAGTAGAGGTGAATGTTATTCATCCCCTTTAAGGGTTAATTGTTTGGCGGGCTGTGGGCTACGTGACTGTGGGTGGCAACTATTAGCCACACCTGGGGGGTTGGGTTTAGGTTTTAAAAGAGGTTTGGTGACCCCACTCACCCTCTTCCAGAAAATCTTCCCCTCCCACCCACCCTTTGTTTGGTCTTAAGTACAAAATGTCACAGCTGGCGGTTTTCTAGAAGGGGGTGAGGACCTACATGCCCTCTAACGAGGCTGGCATTTCAGGTGCCCCGGTTATATGTTCTTGATATGTTCTTGATATTAAAGAGTTAACAAGTTACTACTCTAAGAGTAGAGTTTAAAGAGTTAAATTATGTTAATAAAGCTGTGGCCGACTCCCTGATGTCATACCATAAGTTTAAATATAATTCTTGTGTCTGAGTTTTATTTAAAGGGGATGCAGGGGTGGGTAAGGTTAGTGTACATGGTTATGCATGCAGTCTGCTCACATACACACATGCTGTATATCATACTATCCTACAAATACACACACATATATACATATATATGTGCAGAACATAACCTGGACACATACACATAACAGTACATAACATGGTCACATGTATCATACTATCCCACTCATACAACACAGGCAGTCCCTGACTTAAGGACACCCGACTTACAGCCAACCCCCTAGTTACAGACAGACCTCTCTGGCCACTGTGGCCTCTGGTGAAGTTCTCTGAATGCTTTACTTTAGTCCCAGGCTGCAATTATCTGCTGGAAGGTGTCTGTAACAAAGTTTTATTGATAATCCTTGTTCCCATGAAAAACCATGATTAGAAAATCCAGTTGTCAAAGGGACAAAAAAAAATTTGTCTGGAGTTACAGCTATAAAACATACCTTTTCTGACATATATACAAATTCAGCTTACAGTCATGGTCTGGGGCCGGTCCTGTACTGGTGGGACCGGTGTAAAAATAAAAACACATTAAACTCACCTCTCCAACGCCCCGACGCTGCTCCCCTGCTCGATCCCAGTCCGGCCGCGGTGACAACAACGTACGCGCCGGCGTCGCACAGACCAGCAAGCGGCTGACGTCATGGTCTGTGCGACGCCGGCCCGTACGGAGCTGTCACCGCGGCTGGACTGGGATCAAGCAGGGGAGCAGCGTCGGGGTGTCGGAGAGGTGAGTTTAATGTGTTTTTATTTTTATGTACTGGCGTGGGGGTGGCTGTATACCAGGGGCAGGCTGTATACCTGGGACTGGTGCTGCATACTGTGGCTATGGCCTGTAATACTGTGGCTATGGCCTGTAAAACTGTGGCTATGGCCTGTAAAACTGTGGCTATGGGCTGTAATACTGTGGCTATGGGCTGTAATACTGTGTCTATGGGCTGTAATACTTGGGCTATGGGCTGTAATACTGTGGCTATGGGCTGTAATACTGGGGCTATGGGCTGTATACGGTGGCTATGGGCTGTAATACGGTGGCTATGGGCTGTAATATTGTGGCTATGGGCTGTAATACTGGGGCTATGGGCTGTATGCTGGGGCTATGAGCTGTATACCAGGGGCTATGGGCTGTATACCAGGGGCTGGCGCTGTAACACTGGGGCTATGGGCTGTAATACTGGGACTATGGGCTGTAATACTGGGGCTATGGGCTGTAATACTGGGGCTATGGGCTGTAATACTGGGGCTATGGGCTGTATACTGGGGCAGTCTGGCCGTATACTGGAGCACGGGCTGTCTGGACGTATACTGGGCAGACTGAATATACTAGGAGGGCTGGCTGGCTGTATACTGGGGGGCTGGCTATATATATATATATATATATATATATATATATATATATATATATATACTGGCTGTATACTGGGGGGGGGAATGATATAGCTACTAGTAATAGTAGCTATATCCTTAGGGGATACATAGGGGGACAGTGTTATAGTAGTTATATTCTTGTACACAGGGGCAGTATTATAGTAGTTATATTCTTGTACATAGGGGGCAGTATTATAGTAGTTATATTCTTGTACACAGGGGGCAGTATTATAGTAGTTTTATTCCTGTACACAGGGGGCAGTATTATAGTAGTTATATTCCTGTACACAGGGGGCAGTATTATAGTAGTTATATTCTTGTACATAGGAGGCAGTATTATAGTAGTTATATTCCTGTACACAGGGGGCAGTATTATAGTAGTTATATTCTTGTACATAGGAGGCAGTATTATAGTAGTTATATACTTGTACATAGGGGGCAGTATTATAGTAGTTATATTCTTGTACATAGGAGGCAGTATTATAGTAGTTATATTCCTGTACATAGGGGGCAGTATTATAGTAGTTATATTCTTGTACATAGGAGGCAGTATTATAGTAGTTATATTTTTGTACATAGGGGGCAGTATTATAGCAGTTATATTCTTGTACATAGGGGGCAGTATTATAGTAGTTATATTCCTGTACATAGGGGGCAGTATTATAGTAGTTATATTCCTGTACACAGGGGGCAGTATTATAGTAGTTATATTCTTGTACATAGGGGGCAGTATTATAGTAGTTATATTCTTGTACATAGGGGCAGTATTATATTAGTTATATTCCTGTACATAGGGGGCAGTATTATAGTAGTTATATTCTTGTACATAGGGGCAGTATATAGCAGTTATATTCTTGTACATAGGGGGCAGTATTACAATATATTTTACTTAGGGGCAGTAGTACAGGCAGTCCCCGGGTTACACACAAGATAGGGTCTGTAGGTTTGTTCTTAAGTTGAGTTTGTATGTAAGTCGGAACTGTATATTTTATCATTGTAATCCCAGCCAGAACTTTTTTGGTCTCTGTGACAATTGGATTTTAAAAATGTTGGGTTGTCATAAGAATCAATATTAACACTAAAGCTTCATTACAGATACATTTGATAACTGTTAGAGCTGATCATTGTAGCCTAGGACTAAAGTACAATAAATTACCAATATCCAGGGGTCCGTTTGTAACTAGGGGTCATATGTAAGTCGAGTGTTCTTAAGTAGGGGACCGCCTGTATTATACTAGTTACATTCTTGTTTATTGGAGAAGGTATTGTAGTATGGTTTTAGTGTACATATATGGCAGTATTAAGTTGTTTGCTCTTAAAATAGAAGTGTTATTTCTTTACAAGGAGGCAGTATGAGTGTCTTTCTCTGCGGTGTACATGCTGATTTAGACCATCTATTAACAGTTTGTATGGAGTTTAGTAACTCCACCCACATAACAAGGCCACGTCTACTTGTTTTGCCTCTGCCCACAGAATGGGGCCACTTTTACAGTTTTTCCAGGGCCACTTTAAAGGAAACCTACCATTTAGAATGGCCGGGGTAAGCTGTAAGTACCGAGCACCAGCTCAGGGTGAGCTGGTGCTGGTACTTACTTTCGTTAGTGTTATAAACCGTGGTATCGCGTTTTTAACACTTTTTAAACTCTAGAGCAGAACAGGCTTCGGCGCTGCGTGTGCACGATCGTGCGTGCGCCTACATAGGAAATAGCGGAGATGTCGCGCACAGCGCCGAAGCCTCTCCTGCTCTAAAGTTTAAAAAGTATTAAAACCGCGATACCGCGGTTTATAACACTAACAAAAGTAAGTACCGGCACCAGCTCACCCTGAGCTGGTGCTCGGTACTTACAGCTTACCCCGGCCATTCTAAATGGTAGGTTTCCTTTAAATTCCCAGTCCGCCCCTGACTATAACAGTTATATTCTCATACATAGGGAGATGTATAATAGTTCTACACAAGTACATAGAGGCAGTATTAGAGTATCTCTATTCTTGCATATAGGGAGTAGTATAACAGTACACTGAGTAAGTCTGTGTGATTGCTTTCTTGACCTGTGTTTTAGATCGTCCTTCCTGGCTCAGCCTGATCTGGTGTTTATTATGTCTTCTTATAGATATAGTCTGAGGAATGCTGTGGCTCTCACAGTCTTGCTATAATAATCATCTCATTCCTTATTGCAGTGTCAGATTTGGGAGGGGGCGGTGTGGTTGTCAAAAAGTTTGTCCACATCAAATTGGGGAGTTACACAATGTCTGTGTTGCCGTCGGGGTGAAAAATGTAATTTTTAGAACTTGTGGAGTTGGCTCATATTCAAGCCTTGCATGGCCTGGATGTTTGCTCTTAGGCCCAGCCAGCGCTCCAGGCTCCTCGATGAGATCACCCTGCAACATTCCTTTTGTTTAACATGATTGTATTTTTAAGGCTCCTAGAACACAGTGAGGAGGTGCCAAGGTTAATGCGGGCAGTAAATGAAAGAGCCATCGGCTGGTATTTGATCTCTGACACCTCATTTCGGTAACAGCCATTTTCTATGACTTCCAGGTTCCAGCAGATAAAATACAAAGCGGCTCATAAGTTCGTATGCAGAGAAGCCAACCATAACAGCGGGTTCAGTGGGGGATATTCACATGAAAGAGACATAAATTATTGTCCCCTTACTAATATTAGAGATTTATAGGCAATGCTGGTAGTAAGAAGATTAATAAGGGATCAGAGAAGGAGGAGGAGGAGACTGCTCTTCTGGTAAGGTATGGTAAGAGTGTTGCCAGATTCACCATCAAAAGCTAAATGTATAAAGAATACAGGCAGTTACACACAAGAAGTTATTTAGGTTTGTACTTGAATTAGTATGTAAGTCAAAACAGGTATATTTTATAATTGTAACTTCAGAAAAAATGTTTTGTTCCAGTGACAATTGGATTTTCAAAATTGTTTGCTGTCATAAGAACAAGAATTATGAATAAAACTTTGTTACAGACACCTTACAGCTGATCATTGCAGCCTGAGACTAATGTAAAGCTTCCGGAGAGCTTCACCAGAGGTCACAGTGGGCAGAGAGTTCCAATTGTAACTAGGGGTCATTAGTAAGTAAGGTGTCTTTAAGTCGGGGACTGCCTGTATGTCCATCCTGTGTAGTCACTGCTACCACCACATGCATTTGGATTGTAGTTAAATTAAATTTTTTTGTATAATGTTAACCCCTTAACGCTCTGCGCCGTAGCTCTACGGCGCAGTGGTATAAGGGATGTATGGAGAGGGCTCACGGGCTGAGTCCTCTTCATATGGAGGTGGGGGTTGTTGCATATTGCTTGCACCGATCGCGGCTATTAACCCTTTCAACGCCGCCGGCAAAATCGCTACCATTTTGAGGTCTGTGCGACATTTTGATCATTTTTTATTTCATTTTTTATGTTATGTAAAAAGGTGTAAAAGTACTTCTGTATTGCAATATATGGCATACAGAATATATGGCATTTTTGCAGCACATTCATTACAATGAGCCACTGGCTCATTGTAACGAATCTGCAGATGCCAGATAGTCTCGGGTCAAACGACCGCGGCTATTAACCCTTTCAACGCCGCCGGCGGCGCTTAAAAGAAGGGGGCGCACATCTTTTTGTAAGCTCGTTGTAATGAATGTGCTGCAAAAATGCCATATATTGCAATACAGAAGTATTGTAGTATATGGTAGGAGCGATCTGACTATCTAGGGTTAATGTACCCTAGATGGTCTAAAAAATAGTGAAAAAAAAGTTTAAAAAATAAAAAAAATTAATAAAATATTAAAAGTTCAAATCACCCCCCTTTCCCTAGAACAGATATAAAACATAATAAACAGTAAAAATCACAGACATATTAGGTATCGCCGCGTCCCAAAATGCCCGATCTATCAAAATATAAAAACGGTTACGGGCGGCGGTGACCTCCGAGGCGGGAAATGGCGCCCAAATGTCCGAAATGTGACTTTTACACCTTTTTACATAACATTAAAAATGAAATAAAAAATGATCAAAATGTCGCACAGACCTCCAAATGGTAGCAATGAAAACGTCACCTCATTTTGCAAAAAATGACTCCTCACACATCTCCGTGCGCCAAAGTATGAAAAAGTCATTAGCGTCAGAAGATGGCAAAAATTTTTTTTTCTTTTTTGTACACATTCGTTTAATTTTTGAAAATGTATTAAAACACAAATGTATTAAAAACAGTTGGAGAGCGAGAAATGAGCCCAAAAACCCTGCGTCCTTAAGGGGTTAAACCGGTTTATTGTTTGTCCAAACGGGCAACCATGAGATTTTTGTTGAGTCCTACTAAAAAACTATTGCATTATACATTTATTAAAAATCTTGCAAAAAGTCACTCTTCTAATATATCCTGCAGATTATTCCACCACTGACCTCTCAAGAGATCTGCAGAAGATTGCTTCGCCCTCTTTACCTCCTGACAGGTACATAGTGATCAATTCTGCCACTTATTACACCTCTAGAGTTGTGCCGGGCAGTTTTTCCTTATAATAACGATGTAATTTATGTGATTTGTGCCTTCCTGAATGTGATGCAGTGCATCAGGTGTCTTCAGTTCTGCACATGCTGTTTTAGCTACAAGTTGCTTATTCTAGGAACATGAAAGTGAATTGGAAAGGAGGAAAAGATGAGAGTCTGGAGGGTGAGTGTCGCTTGCAGTTTCTCTTAAAGACCGCATTGCCATTTCATACCTGGATGAGGAAACCATTTATAAGTAAACCAATAGTTTCCCTTTCTTAACTGTGTCAATGCCAAATTTGTTGTAGAGAATGAATAGTCACTGAATAGTCAATGAATAGAGTCACTGCTGTACTCTATGTCCAAATGAATTGACTATAATTCATATAAATATGTGCTTCTCGTGTATTTGGCACCTGGTCACCATCTTCTTACGTTCTTCTCCTAGTGAATATGTGGTCCAATCTTAAAGGGAAAAATCCTATTGAAGGTGGAAGTGATGAACTGCTTGGACACAAGTGGATGTGTGCTGGGAATAGGTTGAGGAATCAGACCACATCTAAGGCTTCAGTATTGGCTTAGTGCAAATACAGAAATGCCTAATATCCCAGTTACCTGAGCAACTAGAAGAAGCGCCTGCAGTTATGTAGAATGCCACATATTGATGGCAGTCACTTGCAGGGAATTATTTTTATCTCCGTAGACACATACAGTTTTTTACCTCATGAAACTGTGAAGTTCTGTCTGTAACATTTATTTTTATGCCACTTGGCAGTTTTGTCGTCTTTTCCTTCTGCTTTCTCTATTGTAGTTGTGATTTCAGTCCAAAAAAGTTTCTGATCCTGTGCTTGCTGCAGATCATAGGCTCAGTATTAACAGCTGACCCTGGTGCCAGGGGTCATAGTTCACCCAGCCTTGAAAAATGTTTAGGTTTCTAGGAAATCATTGATCCAGTTAAGCATTTTACAAGCTAAATCTTCTTAATTAACAGACATCTTGGCCCACAAATACTAAGGACATTGAACCAGATTTATGAAACTTCTTTTTTTAGACAAATTTATCTTTAAGTCAGCCCAAAAAGAACTAATGCATCTGTCTTCCTAGAAACAGTTTGTAAAGTTGAGTTCTAAAATGTACCAGATTTATTACTGGTGTGTGATAAATATGATATGATATGGTCTCCTAATGTGTACCAAAAGTAGAAAATGTCTAACTACTAGCACAATGGGGCACATTTACTAAGGGTCCCAATCGCCCTTTTTCGTCGGGTTTCCCGAAAATTACCGGTTTGCGCTGAATTGCCCCGGGTTTTTTACGCACGCGATCGGATTGTGATGCATCGGCGCCGGCATACATGCGACGGAAATCGGGGTGCGTGGCCGTCGGAAAACCCGACGGATTCGGAAATATAGCGGTATTTTTAAAAAACACGCTTGACACGCGCTTACCTGCACCAGGAATAGGTTGGTGAACTCCGGCGGTCCTCGGCGGACCACGGCACAGCAGCGACACCTGGGGGACATCAGGCGCACAACCTTAGTGAATAGCCGGAAGACCTGAATCCTCGTCGGAGAACACGCTACTGGATCGCTACAGGACCGGGTAAGTAAATGTGCCCCAATGTGTCAAGTCTATCCCAAAATTAGATATATGTATAAAAGTAAAAAGGTAGCCTATACCAACTGATCGCAACATCTTTAATTTTTGTATCATTCTTGTAAAGTTTTAGACCCCTGAAGGGGCACACCAGGTCAATTTATTATTATTTTATAGACACAAGTTGTCCTCACAACCACCGGTATGGCACAATGCTAGCTCACAACTCTGAACGGCTAAAAGTCCCCTTTCACTATCCTAAGTAAAAGATTAGATTATCAGAATAGTAGGCTGAAACCAACTTCTCATTTAATATAAGCCTGGTCATAACAGAATTATATCGGGTCAGAAAGTCAACCCCAGGGCAGCATATATATAACCAAGACATGGACGTGGGGCTTTGTGGATCAAGATAAAAGAACAGGTTACATTTTATATTTAATTGCTTTCAAGGCACAGTAGACAAAACAGTACACACAGTAGAAACCTGCTATTACAATTTCACATTTTCAACCTAATGACAGGTAGCCTTTTTAAAACTAATTCCCAATCTGCTATTATAATTAACATTACTGGTACCACTCCCTTAAAAAAGTTTCCTGCCAGGAAACTGCATTGGCCCACATTTATCAAGGGTAGTGCAAACTGCACTAGGTGTAGCCTGTCTCTCTAAGGTGCAGCGTGGGCCAGATTATTGAATAATGGCGTGCAGTCTTCATTAATCTGGTGCACCCTGCACTGCTCGGGAAGTGTGTACCAACTTTTTTTGCACATATATCGTGCAACACAATTTTGTCGAGTCGCAGTAACAACTGTGGCACATGGTCTGAATTGGCGATTGAATACCCATTTAGGGGCATACAAAAGTGGCACAAACACTTCATAAATACAGATAGAAGCATTTTGCACATTCTTTAAAGTGCAAAGCCACCAAAGAAATTGGTGCAAACACTGTAATAATTGTGAGCCATTGAGCCATGTGGGTGTCTGAGTCCCTGTGTTGCCATCATTATCTCCTCACTGCTCTCTCACAGTCTTCAATGAGAAAGATCCAGTTTATTGCTGCTCAATGTCATGAGGCTGCTATAAAGTATTTCACTATACATTGCTATCTGGGCAAAGAGAAAGTTCTGTTTAGATTGTAGCGCCCATGATCATATACAAAATATACAATGATAAAATCTATACAGGCTATATTGTCATATTATAAAAAAGGGATATGTGAACAAATAAAATGCATACATCCTCTTTATGATGTTAGTGGACAATGAATGATTACAATTTTCTCTTTTACAGTATCCCCACCTACACAGAACCAGAGCGCATCTGTAAGTGGTTAGTAGGATGTTTGGATTTTGCAGACGTTGTTGTCCAGTTATGATAAGATCGGATTGCAGCCGGCTGCCAGGAGCTGAGGACGCACAATTACATTTGCAACAGAGAGATTCATTTACACAGAAAACAATAAACGCCATGACACAAAATCTGGTGATACAGAAGTATTAAGTTGTACAGTTGTAGATACAGGCTGTTGATCATTGCAGTGATTTAGTAACAATTGAACCTAAACTCCCTGCCACCTGAGGTGAGCTATAGAATAGTAACCTCTCTGCCCCATACAGTAGTAATATATCAGATTAATTTTTTTAGTAAGTGGTGTCTATATCCAGTGTCTTACACCAATGCTGACAGGTGCGAAGAGACACTGGGGTAGATTTGCTAAGGGCTTTTGAGCCAGTTTGTTGTCTGACTTTGCACTTTTTTCTAGTGGAAACTGCTTGCACAGGTATTTAAGAAGTGTCCGCACCACAAATGTGTCGCACACAACCGCATCATGTAAAACAAATTAAGGGGTATTCCGGTGATCAGTGATCAGACAGTGCGCCAGATTTAACATTCAAAGTTTGTTGCACAACAAAAAAGTTGGTGAACTCTGTTGGGCCAGAGCAGGGAAGCGCCAGATTCATGATTTCTGGAGCACATTCTTAATTTATCTGGCGCACCGAGAATTATACACCGGCAGAGCACTTTTTTTAGTGCAGCTTCCCATTGCCCCACTATTTTTAAGTGTCAGGTCCTGCTTTCTAGCAAATAACTATGCCCATGATTCTGCTCCCATCTTGCTGCAGGTGCTGCTGCCTGAGGCAATATGGTCAACTGGCCTCCTGGCTGGTGCACCCCTGATTTAACCTTCATTATACCCAACAAATTCACATCGACATATACTCGTAATCTCACGAATACATACTGTATACTTTTTCTTCCTCCCAACTTTTTAAAGAAAAAAGACGGACACATTTTGTATAGGTGGGCAATACCTGAGCACCTCTGTGGCTTCACAGGCTGTTACTCTGCACAGGAGCACTTCCCCCTAATACTAGGCTACATTTACTATTGGCTTTGCAACAAAAAGTAAGTCTAGCAACTTCTAAACCCCCTTATGTGGTTTCACATTTCTCACCTTCATTTGTTCTTCTTATGGTGCACCAAATATATTAAGGACATGTGCCACAGTATATAAACACAGTGCAAAACACTTCTAAATAGGGCGCCAAAAAAGCAATAACTAGCACCAAAAATAATAAATGCCCTCCAGTATGTGCTGAACTTTCTCTGCTCATGCAGAGAGAGGGGGAAGTGCCAAGGCAGCAGGGGGGGGGGGGGGGGGGGAGGGTGAGACAGCAATAGACTGTGAAGCCAGAATACCCTTTTCTGGCTTATTAACATAAGTTTAAAAGTTCATTTTAGAAGTAAGGGGGGGGGCATAAATAACAAATATAAGAAGATTACCCCAGTGACACTGGTGACACTGCCTGGATCTATGAGAAAGTACTCCTGGTTTATCATGCTTAGTTTTAATGGCTAATTTCCTTTACATCTAGTTCTATCCTACCCAAACTGGAACAGTTAGAAGTCATGCTCACTGTGCTATGCTCCAAAACATACATTTATCTAGTTTACCAGATACAGAAAAAGTGTCTACCCATGTTCCATTTGTACTACGAGTCTACTCCACCTTTAGGATAATCTACTCCAGCATAGGACTGTCCTGTTCTAGCAATCAGTAGCTGGTGTTACACCTAACCTTTGCTCTGTTTGGAGTAATATTCCTGTGCGGTCTCTTGTGCTGATTTATTATGTGTGTAAATGTATTAATCATGTCTATAGGACTATCATTAAAGAATAGTGGCTGTGCTGTGATGCTGGCTGAGGGGGGGGGGGGGGTTAGTATTGGAAAAATGTGCAGCAATTAATAGACAGTTGTTTCCATCTCTTCTCTCTCTCTCTCTTTCTTTCTTTCTTTCTTTCAGTATTTATGAAGTGAGCGACAAGATGGTAGCACTTGCAGCCTTTAGAATATTCATTATCCAGGTGGTTGACCCATGTTCTGGCAAAAAGATGGAGGAGGGCAAACATATGTGAAATATGACCTTTCTCTCCTATCCTGCTGCCCTCTGCTATCTTCTATGATAATTTTGAAATCAGAAACTTCTACTGAGGGAAAATCATCTTCTTCTGCCTCATGCAAACTTGTTATGCACTGGGACCCGATAAATGTATCCATATGTGGTGTTTGACAAAACCTGTGGAACCAAGCAAGGTGCTGTCACCATCTACCCATTTACACATTTCTCTGTATATTCTGAACATGTATGAGGTCACTTTTTGAAGTGATTCTTCTGAGATGATGCTCAGAAAATGTATTGGCAATTTTCCAGTCAATTGATGCTTAGTTAAAGCTTATTTTATATCCAAAGGGCCATACATGCCAAGACTTGGCAATACTTGGCATGACTCACAGCTTATTGTTGAAACAATCAAATCAAGAAATTACCTGTACAGACAGGGGTATAAAACTGTAAACTGATACCCTTTCAGTTTTATGGAAAGATTTTGTCCCAAAAGTGAAAACATTTGATTTGTGTAGATTGGTGTAGTGCTCCCTGTCGATCTGGTTACTGTAACTTCGAAAGAACAGCCCCGATTCCACCACCAAATTCATCTAGACTTACTGTATGAAGATTTAGCTTTTTTAGGCCACATTCAGGCTTTCTGGCACACGTTCTGCATGAATCTGGCGCCTTCTGCACTTCTCTGACACCACTTTTTGTTGGTGCACCTTTAGCGTGGTACTTGCGACACATTTCTGTTGGACTTTATAAAATCCAGTGCACGATCCGACTGAGCACTGGAGTGCCCTCTTCAGTGCAGAGATTTATGTTGCGTGAAGCATAGTATAGCCAGGACACAAAACAGTCACGTGTGACACAAATGTGGTACAGTCACTTCTTAAATACCTTAACCAAGCAGTTTACACCTAAAAGAATGTGCAAAATCCTCCAGAAAACTGGCGCATGACCCTTAGTAAATGTGCCCCTATATTCTCTGTACTGGTTATGGCAGGTACTCCATAACTGTGAACATTATTTTAGGAATATGAAATGCGCATCTTTAAATTTAGTGAGAGTTCTCTTATCCAAGCAAGGTCTAGTTTCTGCTTTGGTTTTCTTATGAATAACCTCAAAAGCCCTACAATTCTCAGCTCTGAGTAACTGCATAAAGACACCTGGATTGTTAGAGTCTGTGTTGGGGCTCCTTCCCTCTTCACTATCTCTTATGGCCTGTACTCCTCACAGACAAAATTGTTTAATAAGTGCAAACTTGACCTTTTCACTGCGACAATAAAGATTCATTAGAGATCATTAGGGAAAGTTTTTAAATAACAAGGAATAAAGATCTAAATGAGGAAAAATGAGGAATGGCATGGTAGGTTGTAACCAGACACTGAAAATATATCCACGTTTTTACAAACAGCCCAAAGACTCCCCTACATGGGGTGGGGCTATACCACTGCTCATCATTAGCTTCCTGGATCAGGTATAGACTATTCAGACAGATAAATAAACCTAGCATAAGAGCATATGCAACATCCTACCATTGGGGCCAGAACTAATGGCATTGGGGAGGCAGAATTCTGGAACCTGAGTGGCTGGCTTTATTGGGGCTAGGCTTGTCACAGTCGCTTGGTCCAGGTGGACCAGGCCTCAGCCCAGGCCCCTCCAGCAAGCTGATTCAAGAAGAGGTAGAGGCTGCAGTATGATGGATGGTTCCTCCTGGGGCACTCCCAGTGTATGCGTGTTTGAGGGATTTTCGGGGGAGGCCTGTGATGTTAGCTACTGCCAGGGTTCACACATAGGCCCACATTTAGGAATGCGTTTGTGCCAGTTTTCTGTCTGATTTTGCACTAGTGCAAACTGCTAATACATTTATTTATAAATTGTCAGCACTATGCCCGACACAACACAAATGAAGTTGTTGGTGCAGGGCTACAGAAGGCATGATGGATGAAGATTGCCTTATGGTAAGACAGCAGCAGGCTGGTGTCTGATGGCCTTGTGTCTAGTTAGAACTCTGAAACAGAAGAATCTTCTTCTTTCAGGACTCTTTAGAAAACTTTTTTCAAAACTCTTTGGAACTCCAGCCAGAGGACAAATTTATCAACTCCTACTCTGACTGAATTCCAAGCATCCAAACAATCAGGAACCTCAAGGCAGGATAGGAATGGCAAAGCAAATAACAACATTTTTCATTGGTTAATAAAAAAGCCCTTGTTGGCCATACTTCACCTTCCTCTCTAAGGATACCTGAAGTATAAAGGTTTGTAAGTGACCCATCCGGCGGCCCGTTACCGATATTACACATAATAATAATGTTTGAAAACTGTTTTTATTGTGTACAAATATAAACATACAGAACTATTTCAGTATAAAGTATTATTTTGTACATTTTTATATTTTTCGTGTTACAAAAATCAAGAACCTTATATGAAAAACAGAACAGAACTAGGCAATATTCTAATGGGCTTTACTGATAGGTATAAACCTTCATTTTAATCAGAGAGAGACCGTTTTTGGGGGAGGGGGGAAGTGTTTGGGTGGTTTAGGTAGAAAGGGGGGATGATTGGGGGGGTAGTAGACTAGCAGCAATTCTATTCTGATATTGGATCCAAGGGGACCAGATTTTTAAGAATTTGTTTCTTGTCCCCCCCTCCCAGTGGGCCAATTCTTCGAATCTACATATTTCTGCGACCTTACCGCACCATTGGGAGAGGGTAGGGTAAGTTTGTCTTCCAGTTGCGTGGAATTAGTAAGTTGGCAGCTGATATGAGGAAGGTAGCTAAATCTTTTTTCCTAAGGGCGAAGTTAGGGCTAGGTTTGCCTAGCAATATAACACTCGGTGAGCGGGGGATTTGTATTTTACATATTTGTTCAACCACTATGAGGGTTTCTTTCCAGAAAGTTTGTATCTGGGGGCATGCCCACCATATATGTGCCATGGTGCCTACTGAGGACTTGCATCTCCAGCACTTATTGTCTAATTGTGGGAATATCTGTTGGAGCCCTTGGGGTGTCTTGTACCATCTTGATATTATTTTGTATGCATTTTCCCTAATTCTAATACACCTTGAGAACCCGTTAGAAGCCTTTAAAATAGCTACTTTGTCTTCTAATGTAAAGACCTCTTGTAAATCCTTCTCCCACTGCGCTAGGAAATAGGGGCTAGTGGTATTTTGTAGTTTGACAATCTCTTGGTATGTCTTAGATAAGAGTTTTTTGTGAAGGGGAGTTGAAGAAGCTAGCTTTTCCAGCCAAGTGGGGTCAGGATCGCAATTTGGCCTTGCTAAAAATTTGGAGCAGGTTTCCTCAAAGTCTTTCTTGTGGAGAAAATTAGTAATTCTCAACCCTGTGGTTCTTAATAAGTGTGCTTCATCTATAGTGTCTTGTGAGCTGAAGAATGTCTCTAGTGAGGTATGGTGCAGTTTGTTCCAGAAGGTGTGTGTATTTTCCCTATTTGGGTGTATTATGGTGGGGAGTAAGCCCAGGGGTATTAATGGGCTGGTAACAGAGAAGATTGGAGATGCTTTAGTGAGCTGTGTGAGAACTTGATTTAGTCCTTTGTGCAGAACACTACAATTCTTGGGGTCTCTGAGCGAGGTTCCGAGTCCCCAGATAATAGCCCTACTTTCTGCGGTTAATAAGGAGTTTTCTAATTTGCTATATAGACTGTGTTCTGGAGTTTGGGTGATTGATAACCACCTGGAGATTTGACACGCTTGGTAGTAAATTTTGGGATCAGGAAGGCCTATTCCACCCTGTTCTGGTCTTGAATTAAGGAGACTGGCTCTGATTCGGGGTTTTTTGTTTTTGCATAAAAATTGTGAAAAGGCTTTCTTGATTTTGTTGAAAAAGGAGTTAGGCAGCCAAATTGGAACCGTTTGATATAAATATATAAGTTGGGGAATGATGTAGGCTTGTAGGAGGTTTTTCCTACCCCACCAGGACATGTATGGGAGTTGTAAGTCTTTTAATTGCTTTTGGATATTTTGCAGTAGAGGGAGATAATTGAATTTGTATAGTTGCTTAGGATCAGCAGATAACTGCATACCTAGGTATGTGACTTTTTCTCTAGGCCACCTAAAGGGTGATTGGGATTGAAGTTCCTTTGATTTTGCAGAGTTTAGACTAATGTTTAATATCTCTGACTTTGCAAAATTGACTTTAAAGTTAGAGAGTTCTCCAAATTCCTCGAAAAGTTGGGTAATAATGGGTAAGGAGACAGATGGGTTTGAGGTAAGTATGAGCAAGTCGTCTGCAAAGGATGCTGTTTTGTGTTCATATCCATCTATTTGAATGCCTTTTATTTCTGATGTTAGTCTAATTTTCCTGATCAAAGTCTCCATAACCAGAATGAACAGGGAGGGGGACAGAGGACATCCCTGCCTAGTCCCATTTTGTATTGAGAATGGGGCGGACAAAACTCCATTTATTCTAACTCTAGCGTTTGGGGAGGTATAAAGTGTGGAGATGGCATGCAGAAAAGGAGATGGAATTCCGAATTGTGCCAGAGTGGCGTAGAGGAAATCCCAACTAACCCTGTCGAAAGCCTTCTCGGCGTCTGTGCCGAGAAGGACCAAGGGTATACTTTTGTTTTTGGCATGTTCTATAAGGCGGATAAGTCTACAAGTATTATCTTTGCCTTGTCTATTTTGTATGAACCCAGTTTGTTCCTCACCCACCAGGCCCGGGAGGAGTGGATTTAGTCTAAAGGCCATTGCTTTTGCCCACCATTTAAGGTCACAATTTAAGAGGGATATGGGACGGTAGCTACCACATAGTTCTGGGTCCTTACCTTCTTTCGGTATTATAGTAATATGCGTCTATTGGGCTTGCTTAGTCAGCGAGCCCCCTTGGAGAAGAAAATTACATAGAGACGTGAAATGTGGTAGCAAGGTATTTTTAAACAGCTTGTAGTAGGAGATAGGTAACCCATCCGGCCCTGGGCTTTTGCCTGATATAATTGATGAGAGCACTTTTGAGAGTTCTTCTTCCGTAAAAGGAACGATTAAACTTTCTACTATTGGAGCGGTTAATTTTGGTAATTGACAAGAAGTCAAAAAGTCTTTTAGCTTACTTGTCCATTCTCCCGGGGATGGGGGTTTTGGGATATTGTATAATGATTCGTAAAAATTTTTAAAAGCGTCTCCAAACAGCTCAGTGGATGTTACTTTACCTTTAGAGTCATGTTTAATAGATCGAATGTGTGCTTTATCTCTCTGTTTGCGTATAAGGGCTGTCATTATTTTATTGCCCTTGTCCCCGTGTGCATAATGTTTATATTTGGCTTTTGTGAATGCTTTATATGACTGAGTGTTAAGTAGGTCTTTAATTTGGTTCCTAAGGTTCTGGAGTTCTGAAAGGACGTGTGGTTCTGCTCTCTTTTTATGCGAGGCTTCCAGTGATGATATTCGGTTGAAAAGGGAATCTAACTCTCTAGTGCGTTTGCGTTTTAGATATGTGCCTATGGAAATCATTTCTCCAGCCACAATCAGTTTATGGGATTCCCAGAGACCTGAAGGAGAAACATCCCCTGGTAATGTACTACTAAAATGTTCTTTCAGTTTTGCCTCAATAATCGTCTTATGAGACGGGTCTGCTACTATTGTGTCATTAAATCTCCAGCACCACTGGCCTTTATGAATATTGTGGAAATTCAAAGAAGTGGTCACTGGTGCGTGGTCAGATATGTGGATGTTGCCTATTCCTACTGATTTTGTCATAGGGAGAAATTTTCTAGAGATAAATAAGTAATCCAATCTATGGTATGTTCCATGTGGGGTGGAGAAGTAAGTGTATTCTTTAGTTTGAGGAAAGTGAGTACGCCATATATCTACAAGTTCTAGGTCTGATAAGGCTCTGGCGATCCGGGAGAGTTTTCTGCTGGAGGTGTACTTTGAGTTTGTTGAATCTAGTAAGGGATCTAATGCTATGTTCAGGTCACCCCCTAGTAATACAATACCATCTTTAAACATTTTCAACTTATTTAGGGTCTGGGTAACCCACAGTGCTTGTCCAGAATTAGGAGCATATGCATTAGCAATAGTAACTGTTTCAGTTCCTATTTGCCCTTTGATGAAGAGATATCTCCCTTCTGGGTCTGCTAGTTCTGCGGATGTGATTAAAGGGATATTTTTATGGATAGCTATTGAAACCCCTCGAGATGCCTTGCAGTAAGTGCTGTGAAACCATTGGTTGTAGTCTCTAGTGGGTAAATTGGGAATTTTGTTTGTTTTGAAGTGGGTTTCTTGGATCAAAGCTATTCCCGCTTTGTGTTTTTTGAGAATTCGCATTACTTGGCTCCTTTTCTGAGGGGTGCCCAGACCTCTGACGTTATATGTCATTAACTTAATTTCAGCCATACTCATACAGTACATATTTGGAGATAAAGCCCTTTTACACCTACATATAACTGGTCACATTGGGCGTATGTATTGTCTACTAGCTGGGGAGAGGGGTGTGAAGGGGAAGAGCAGTGTGTCTTATCAGATAGGGTAAACGACTCCCCTGCTTGAGGGGTAGAATATTGCCTTAATAAAGAAACAGTAATAACTTTGATGAAATAAAAATAGAAAATTGGACTACTCTGTGACATGATGGGAAGTCACAGTTAGGTCCAACACGGTTGGTCTCTTGTGCTTCCCCTCTGGGTGAAAAATACAAGGGGAAGTGGGGGGGGGGGAGACCTACCTATCTAGAATGGCCTACTCATTCGGCCTCGCCTCGGGTACCTAATTTTAGGCAGAACATATGCATGTAACCGATTACATCCCTGTGACGGGTAAATTTGTTCTAGATTAACTTTTTAGCATTAATAACAGGGAAAATAAGAAAACATATGAAAAACGTCTGTCAATACGATACCCTCTTCGGGTCACCAACAGGGACATAGTCCCTTCCTGTGGGCAAGCAAATATCTTGACGTAGATGACATCAGGGTGACATGAGTCTGTCTTTATGGACTTTCTTCGCCTTTGGGGATTTATGCTTCAGCACTGGATTCCATGGCGTTGGGATGGTGAGTGCAGGCATCTGTAGCTCTTGTTCAAAGGGAAGCCAGGATGGAATTTCTATTGGATCCAACTCGAGTAAGGGCCAGGCTGTATTCAGGTCAGCAGGTTTTCGGATCACGATGTGTTTGCCATTTTTCATTATTGCCAGTCCAAAAGGATATAACCAGCGGAATGGGATGTTGGATGCCCTTAATGCATCAAGTAGTGGTTTCAGGATGCGCCTCTTTGTTAGAGTTGCAGGGGCAATATCTTGATATATAGTGATAATGGTTTCCTCATGTTTGATTTCACCATGTTCCCTGCTGGCCTTTAGGATGGCTGCCGCGTCTGTATATCTGTGTAGACCGCAGACTATGTCTCTGGGCGGATCATTCCTTCCAGGTTTCGCCTTTAAGGACCTATGGATCCTTTCAATTTGGATGGCTTCAGCTTTCTCTTGGCCCAGGAGAATTGAGAATATCTCTATGGCTAACTTAGGCAGAGCTTCGTGGGCATATGATTCAGGGAGCCCCCTGATGCGTACGTTTTGTCGGCGGCTGCGGCTCTCTAAATCTTCTGTTCGGAGAAGCGCCTCATTTATTAGGTTGTAATGGGTCGCTAAAGCCTCTTGCATTTTAACATTGTGCTGCAGTATTTCAGTCTGAGTGGTTTCTACCTGCTCGACTCTGTTGCCCAGATGTTTTATATCTATTTTAATCTCTGCTAAGTCTCTGGCGATAGGGCTTAAAGCTTGAAATAGAACCTTCTTAATAAAGCCCCTGGAGGCTGGAGAGTCTGTGTCCTCACCTCCAGTCTCGGAGCCGTTGCAGAGGCTTTCAGCTTCAGAGTCCTCCTCTAGGCCTTGCTCCGCTGCTGCTCCGGGCGCCATCTTGGGACCTCGTGCAGGGGAGACCGCGAGCTTCTTTCTGAGGTATTTTTCTAAGTCTCCTTGGGTTTTGTTTCCTCTGAAAGCGCTTGGCGTGTCCCTGGTCTTATCCTTGCCAAGTCTGCCCATTTTCGGAGGGTATTAGGCGATATATTGGTGTCCCGAGGCGAGGTGAGCGAGGAGCACAGGATCTATGCTGCCATCTCCACTCGCGGCCAAGCTCCGCCCCCACACATAATAATAATGGAAGCCACAGAGCAAGGATACAAGCTTAGTACAATAAGTTTAATTTAGGTTAGCTATGTCATTAGTGTTTAACAGCCTGTCAAATGGAGGAGTAAAGATGTATATGGATAAAATAACTCCCATACTATATATCCAATATTATGTAATGCAGAGTGTAATGCAACTCTGGCTCTCCACTAATTAAATCATGCAAATTTAGCAGACCTCTGCACAACCAACCATCTGTGTTCCCCCCTAACTAATTAAGGCGGTTCCTTGCTTTCCCCTAAGTAGTGTAAAGTTCAGCAAGTTGTCGAAGGCCCCCTAAAAATGAATACCTCCGAATTGCTCCAGTGATCCCATTTTTTCCTCTTCTTCCTGTGGTGCCCGGAAAGCTTGACAAAGATCACAATGGATTCTTTGCTATTATTGGATCCATGAGGAACCCCTGACTGGAACCCTCCACAAATACTAGTCTTTTTTTTTAACCTTGGGTATTCTGTTCACTATTTCTACTTATGTACTTATGACCATGTGACATTTCAGTTTTTCTTGTTAAATAAATTACTACATTAAATATCTACATTATCTGTTTTATTTCTGTCAAGATGGGGTGCAGAGTATACATTAGTGAGAAAAAAATAACTTTTTTGAGCTAACCTATTGGCTGCAATGAAACAAAGAGTAAAAATTTAAAGGGGTCTAAATATTTGCTGCACCCACTGTGGATATGAGTCTTAAAAACAATTACAATACGATCCTGGTACACTGCAATTTTGAGATGCTCTTGGGTTAAGTGTATGTGGTAAAGGATAAAGAAGGAGTAAACCAAAACATTGGTAATATGTTTTGCAAAAATGGCACAAAGCTGGTTGTCTGAGTTGGTAGTTTCCAAGGCCACACCCTTTGCCATTCTTTACCAGATAATGACCAATAACTGTCCTGTAAGCCAGCACCCAGGTGTTCTTGATGGAGTACAGATGTTCAGCATGTGATACTTCTAAAGCAGTGACATTGACTCAGCTTTGTTACATTATTGCAGACGGCTAAGGCTGTGGGGATATTTGTTTTTTCAGATTTTATTCCCATTTTGTGGTTTTTATACTTTGTGTTAAATATGAGGTAAGTGCTCTCATTCAAGTCGGTGAAGGCCGCATCAGGAGTGGAGCTGTGCCAGAGGATGTGGTAAAGGAATCATTTATTGTAAAGTGTGATCCAGAGGTTTAACCCCTGGGGCATGAGAACAGAAGTCACTGCAGGAAAGCGTCTGAACCCAACAACCTGCACAGGAAGGAGACAATGGAGGACACCACAAACACATGCAGAGGAGGTCGGGATACAGATCATAGGGAGCACACGTAAGAAGTGATTGCCCTGTAAATGCCATCACAGTAGTCTGCACTTTAACTTCATTGAACCAACTTCAACATTATTGCAATTTTTTATTTAATAGGAAAACTGGGTCATATACAGTGGATACAGAAAGTATTCAGACCACTTTAAATGTTTCACTCTTTTTTACTCTTAGTTTCATTGTAGCCAATTATTAAGTAAGTAGTTTTTTTGCTCATTAATGTACACTCTGCACCACAGCTTTACAAAAACAGAAATGTAGATATTTTTCAAATTTAATAAACAAGAAATCTGAAATATCAAATGGTCATACATATTCAGGGCCTTTGCTCATCAGTAAGTAGAAGCACCTTTTGCGCTAGTACAGACATGAGTCTTCTTGGGATTGATGCTTGGAGTTTTTCACATTTGGATTTGGGGATCCTCTGCCATTCTCCCTTGAAGATCCTCTCCAGTTCCCTGAGGTTTGTGCAGGAAACAGGAGGGGGAACAGGCGAAAAACTGGCGTTTAGTAAGTCTTCACTGAACCAGCGTAGAAAGTTCCAAATAAAAAGATTGTATTTGCAAAGTATAAAAAATGAATAAAAATATATAAATAAATAAAGTGCAAATCGTTTTGGCTCTGTACAGGAACCTTTGTCAGGCATGAGGTTGGATGGTGAACATTGGTGGACAGCCATTTTCAAGTCTATCCAGAGATGCTCAATGGGTTTAGTTCAAGGCTCTATCTGGGGCAGTCAAGAATGGTCACAGAGTTGTTCTGAAGCCGTTGCTTTGTTATTTGCTTAGCTGTGTGCTTAGGATCATTGTCTTGTTGGAAATTTTGACCCAGTCCTCGGTCCAGAGCACTCTAAAAGAGGTTTTTATCCAGGATATCAATGTACTTGGCCGCATTTATTTTGCCTCCAATTGCAACCAGTCGTCTTGTGCAACTGAAAAAGACCCCCTATAGCATGATGTTGCCACCACCATGTTTCACTGTTGGGATTTTATTTGGCAGGTGATAAGCAGTGCCTAGGTTTCTACACATATAGCTCTTAGAATTAACACCAAAAAGTCCAATCTTTGTCCAATCAGACCAGAGAATCTTATTTCTCATAGTCTTTATGAGAGTCCTTTATGTTTTTTGGTTTTTATTTTGCTAACTGTATGCAGTCTTTCATATGTCATGCTCTACCATAAAGCCCTGACTGGTAGAAGGATGCAACTGATTTTGTAGAACTTTCACCCATCTCCCTACCACATCTTTGGAGCTCAACCACAGTGATCTTGGGATTCTTCTTTACCTCTATCACTAAGGCTCTTCTCCCATGATTGCTTAGTTTCGCAGGACAGCCAGGTTATGGAAGAGTTGTGGTTGTCCCAAACTTCTTCCATTTAAGAATTATGGGGGTGACTGTGCTCTTAGTAACCTTGAGTGCTGTAGAAATTCTTTTGTAACCTTGGCCAGATCAGTGCCTTGCCAAACTTCAGTCTCTGAGCTTCTTGGACAGTTCCACAGACCTCATGATTCTCATGTGCTTTGACATGCACTGTAAGGTCTTATATAGACAAGTGTGTTCCTTTCTTAATCAACTCCATTCAGTTTAATGAAACATAGCTGGACTCCAATGATGGAGTAGAACCATCTCAAGGATGATCAGAAGGAAATTGACTGCATGTGAGTCTCACAGCAAAGGGTCTGAATACTTGACCATGTAATATTTCAGTTTTTCTTGTTTAATAAATTAGCAACAATATCTACATTTCTGCTTTTTCAGTTTTATTGCTTAATAGACAAAAAAAACTTTTTTGATTGTCTCAATTGACTACAATAAAACAGAGAATGAAAAAATTTAAAGGGGTTTGAAAACTTCTGATATACAAAAGAATTAAGTGATTTTTCTACACTTTATTCTGGATTCAACTCTGATAAGTTAAGCGTGAAGCCAAACTGACTCCAAACACATAACCATTACTGTTAGGCTGTGTTCTCACATTGTTGTTTTGTGATGCAGTTTTGTAAGCAGGTGTGGAGACTACTGGGAGAGAACATATAATGGAGATTCTGCTATTCCTCTTATTTTACTCCACTCCTGGTTTGGACATCAAAAACTGAATTCTTTAAAAAAAAACATTCTTATCTTGGTATTCACATTTGATTTATCTGCTGTATATTTACATTTCTTCAATTACATTTTATTTTAAAAAATTACCCTGTGTGAAGATATTTTCCCATAAATGTCGCTATTTTGACCTTACTAAAAGTGTGTTTGCCTGTGTATAATGCAGGGCGCACCACAAAGTGTCATGTGCACCACAATTTGTGTCGCGTGTGCCAAAAATGTGTCTCAGACACTTCTTAAATACCTGTGCAAGGAGTTTGCACTGAAAATAACAGGGAAAGTTTGACAGAAAACTGGCGCAAAGCCCTTTGTAAATGTCGGCCATTGGGGCTTTGCGTCGGTTTTCTGAAGGACTTTGCACATTCTTTTAGGTGTAAACTGCTTGCACAGGTATTTAAGAAGTGTCCGCGCCACTATTGTGTTGCACGCGACCCTTTTGTGGCACAGCTCCGGCGCTCATAAAACAGGTGAATGTTGTGAATGCATTTTTTCAACAATTTCATCACTTTTCCTAGTACATTACAAGGAATATTAAAAGGTGCTAAATGAGTAAAAAAAAGTGTAAAGGGGTTGTGGTAGCAAGGGGTTAAGCAGTCTAAAGCTTTATAAATACAGAATCTGTGTAATATTGTAAGGGCGTTCATTATCATAAGTTACTAGCTAATAAATGAGCCAACCTGTTACCAGCACCTTTACCTTACCCAGCAGCTACCTGCTATATTGTAATTCTTTCCCCGCAGGCGCTGGAGCATCCCTCCATAACATAAATCTGATGTTGTGAACCTAAGAGACTGTGACACCGTAAATAGAATTTTTCCTACATTTGATGAGGAATCAGTGTTAACGGAGCTCATGACAAATGATCAGGAAATGGAATTGGACACAAAATTTCATCAATCTGAATATTTGGTGACATTGAACCTGAGATGGAACAATATGATAGGGAATGAACATGACATTGTCCTGGGAAGGCTAGTATTCATCCCTGGAATAAGGTAATGTATTTCCAGATCCATCAAGTGTTAATAGATAGGTGCGGTAATGGAATTAAATAAAGAATGAATAAACTCATCACTAGAACTAAATCAAAATGAATGTTATATTTTAATTGCTAAAAATTCACCTTAAAATGAGTGGTCCCCAAGTATTGGTAAATTACGGTAAAAAAATCCTCTTCTGTGACCATTTATTCAGCACCTACATCTAGGTCAGCTGTATGACAATTTTTGGGAAACCTTAATAGCATTAAAGGAAATTTATTATCCACATATAAACTAATTACTGTATACAGTATTGTCTCTTAGATGAATTGTTCGGCATCAGCACGTTTTTTAATGCAGATTATCATTTTGCGCACTGCAGGTATTGCCCAAGATCCAGTGCACCCTCTTTGGCCCAATTGCACTGCAAAGCAAACCCCTCTCAGCCTAAAGCCCGATGCCCAATAGTGACATGTTGAGTTCTGTCTAGAGATGAGCGAACATGCTCGTCCGAGCTTGATGCTCGCTCGAGAAAATGGCAGCTCCCGCCGTTTTGCTTTTTGGCGGCCAGAAACAGAGCCAATCACAAGCCAGGAGACTCTGCACTCCACCCAGCATGACGTGGTACCCTTACACGTCGATAGCAGTGGTTGGCTGGCCAGATCAGGTGACCCTGGGATAGACTAGCCGCTGCCCGCGCTGCTCGGATCATTCTGTGTCTGGATGCCGCTAGGGAGAGAGCTGCTGCTGGTCAGGGAAAGCGTTAGGGTGTTCTATTAGCTTACTGTTAGGCAGGAGTGATTCTCCAAGAACCCAACAGCCCTTCTTAGGGCTACAATAACGTTATACTTTTTTTTTTTTATTTGCAGCTAGTACCATATTGTGAGGAATTTGCAGGGGGACTTGCTACCGTTGTGCTTAGCTCTTAGTGACACACATATCCACCTCAAACACCAAAGTGGGAAAATTTATTAGGGGTTTGATTTCAATTAGGCACAGTCTGCCATTTACTTTTTATTTTACGTTTATTTTTTTAATAACTCAGTGTCATCTCATCTTGCATAGTAGTGTGCTTTCATACTTGGCTAGAAAATAGCCATAGGAGAATCCAAACGGCTTACTTACGCCTACAGTAGCGTTATATATATTTGATTTCTGGTTGATCTGCTGGTGGCTGTACTTGCTGCAGTGCATCTACTAGCAAATTGTGAGCAATTTGTAGTGAGACTTGCGACCGCTGTGTTTTGCGCTTAGTGACGCACATATCCATTGCAAAGACCGAAGTGGGAAAATTTATTAGGGGTTGGATTTCAATTAGGCACAGTCTGCCATTTCCTTTTTTATTTTACGTTTATTTTGTTTAATAACTCGCTTTCATACTTGGCTAGAAAATAGCCATAGGAGAATCCAAACGGCTTACTTACGCCTACAGTAGCGTTATATATATTTGATTTCTGGTTGATCTGCTGGTGGCTGTACTTGCTGCAGTGCATCTACTAGCAAATTGTGAGCAATTTGTAGTGAGACTTGCGACCACTGTGTTTTGCGCTTAGTGACGCACATATCCATCGCAAAGACCGAAGTGGGAAAATTTATTAGGGGTTGGATTTCAATTAGGCACAGTCTGCCATTCCCTTTTTTATTTTACGTTTATTTTTTTAATAACTCAGCGTCATCTCATCTGGCATAGTAGTGTGCTTTCATACTTGGCTAGAAAATAGCCATAGCAATAGGATAGCATCGTTTGGTTTTAAAAACTCAAAAACACAAAAAAAAACAAAAAACACAAAAAAAAGTTAAAAAAAAATTAAAGTTATAACTCTCATTTTAAAAATGTTTAACCCGAGGGCTAGGGGTAGAGGACGAGGGCGGGGACGTGGGCGTCCAACTACTGCAGGGGTCAGAGGCCGTGGTCCTGGCCGGGGTGAGACACCACCTGCTTATGAGGGAGCAGGGGAACGCCGCAGAGCTACACTCCCTAGGTTCATGTCTGAAGTTACTGGGACTCGTGGTAGAGCACTGTTGAGGCCAGAACAGTGCGAACAGGTGATGTCGTGGATTGCCGACAATGCTTCGAGCAATTTGTCCACCAGTCAGTCTTCCACGCAGTCCACCCATGTCACCGAAATCGGCACTCCTCCAGCTCCTGCACCTCAGCCTCCTCCCCCCCAGTCTGCCCCCTCCCAGGAAAATTTGGCATTTGAACCGGCATACTCTGAGGAACTGTTTTCTGGACCCTTCCCACACTCACAAACCACTTGTCCGGTTGCTGCTGAGCAATTTTCCGATGCCCAGGTTTTCCACCAGTCACAGTCTGTGGGTGATGATGACCTTCTTGACGTAGTGGAAGAAGTGTGTAAAGAGGTGTCCGACGATGAGGAGACACGGTTGTCAGACAGTGGGGAAGTTGTTGTCAGGGCAGGAAGTCCGAGGGGGGAGCAGACTGAGGGATCGGAGGATGATGAGGTGACAGACCCAAGCTGGGTTGATAGGCCGGGTGAACACAGTGCTTCTGAGACGGAGGAGAGTCCTCGACCAGAACAGGTTGGAAGAGGCAGTGGTGGGGCCAGACGGAGAGGCAGGGCCAGAGCTGGTGCATCAGCGCCAAATGTGTCAACTAGTGAAGCTCCCGTGGCGAGGGCTCTTGCGGCGAGGGCTAGATTTACAGAAGTCTGGAGGTTCTTTAAGGAAACACGGGATGACCGACGGACTGTGGTGTGCAACATTTGCCAAACCAGGATCAGCAGGGGTTCCACCACTACTAGCTTAACTACCACCAGTATGCGCAGGCATATGAATGCTAAACACCCCACTCAGTGGCAACAAGCCCGTTCACCTCCGGCCGTGCACACCACTGCTCCTTCCCCTGTGTCAGCTGATAGTCAGCCCCCTGCCCAGGACCCTGCCACAAAAACCCCATCGTCGCCTCCACGATCCTCCACAGCATCCACCAGCGTTCAGCTCTCCATACCCCAGACGCTGGAGCGGAAACGCAAATATAGTGCAACCCACCCGCACGCCCAAGCCCTTAATGTCCACATCTCCAGATTGCTTAGCCTGGAGATGCTGCCCTATAGGCTAGTAGAGACCGAGGCCTTTCGCAACCTCATGGCGGCGGCCGCCCCTCGGTATTCGGTCCCCAGCCGCCACTACTTTTCCCGATGTGCCGTCCCAGCCCTGCACCAGCACGTGTCAGACAACATCATCCGTGCCCTGACCAACGCCGTTTCTGACAAGGTCCACCTGACCACGGACACGTGGACGAGTGCTGCCGGGCAGGGCCACTATGTATCGCTGACGGCACATTGGGTTAACTTGGTGGAGGCTGGGACCGAGTCTGACCCTGCGGCTGGTCATATACTGCCGACGCCGAGGATTGCGGGGCCTACCTCGGTCCAGGTGTTTCAGGCCTACTATGCCTCCTCCTCCTCCCACCCCTCCTCCACCTCCTCCTCCGAACTACCATCCGTGGGCATGGCGCCATCAGTCGGTAGCTCTAGGCACAGCAGCAGTGCCGTCGCTAAGCGACAGCAGGCGGTGCTCAAACTGCTGAGCCTAGGCGATAAAAGGCACACCGCCCAAGAGCTATTACAGGGCATCACGGCGCAGACTGATCTGTGGCTGGCACCGCTGAACCTGAAGCCAGGCATGGTTGTGTGTGACAACGGCCGTAACCTGGTGGCGGCTCTGCAACTCGGCAGACTGACACATGTGCCATGCCTGGCCCATGTGTTAAATCTGATAGTTCAGCGTTTCCTCAAGACATACCCCAATCTGTCAGATTTGCTCACGAAGGTGCGCCGCATCTGTGCGCATTTCAGGAAGTCCAGCACAGATGCTGCCACTCTCAGGGCAGCGCAGCGCCGCCTCCAACTGCCCGCTCACCGACTGTTGTGCGACGTGCCCACGAGGTGGAATTCAACACTGACCATGTTATCCAGAGTTTACCAGCAGCGCCGAGCGATTGTAGACTGCCAGATGTCAACTTCCACCAGAACTGGTAGTCAGGTCAGTCAGCTTCCTCAAGTCTACAATGAGGAGTGGACGTGGATGTCTGATATCTGTCAGGTGCTGAGTAACTTTGAGGAGTCAACACAGATGGTCAGTGGCGATGCCGCCATCATCAGCCTCACCATCCCGCTGCTTGGCCTGTTGAAAAACTCTCTGATCAGCATGAAGTCGGAAGCTTTGCGCTCGTCACAAGAGACGGGGGAAGAAGATTCCCTTGTTGATAGCCAAAGCACCCTTAGGTCTGTTTCTCAGCGCATATCGGAGGAGGTGGAGGTGGAGGAGGAGGATGAGGAGGAAGAGGAGGAGAATGTTGGCGAGACACAAGAGGGGACCATTGTTGAGTCCTTCACTGTTCAGCGTGTATGGGCAGAAGAAGAGGAGTTGGAGGAGTTGGAGGAGGAGGAAATGGACAGTCAGGCCAGTGAGGGGAGTGAATTCTTACGCGTTGGTACTCTGGCGCATATGGCAGATTTCATGCTAGGCTGCCTATCCCGTGACCCTCGCGTTCAAAGAATTTATTCCAGCACCGATTACTGGGTGTTCACTCTCCTGGACCCACGGTACAAGCAAAATCTTTCCACTCTCATCCCTGGAGAGGAAAGGAGTGTGAGAATGCATGAATACCAGCAGGCCCTGGTGCACAAGCTGAAACAGTATTTCCCTTCTGACAGCGCTAGCGGCAGAGTGCGTAGTTCTGCGGGACAAGTAGCGAGGGAGAGTAGGCGAGCAGGCAGCTTGTCCAGCACTGGCAAGGGTACGCTTTACAAGGCTTTTGCCAGCTTTATGTCACCCCAGCAAGACACTGTCACCTGTCTCCAGTCTCGGCAGAGTAGGGCTGATCTTTACAGAAAGATGGTGAGGGAGTACGTAGCTGACCATACCATCGTCCTAAATGATCACACAGCTCCCTACAACTACTGGGTTTCAAAGCTGGACATGTGGCACGAACTGGCGCTGTACGCCTTGGAGGTTCTTGCCTGCCCTGCCGCTAGCGTCTTGTCCGAGCGGGTTTTCAGTGCAGCTGGTGGCATCATCACCGATAAGCGTACACGCCTGTCGACTGACAGCGCTGACAGGCTGACGCTTATTAAGATGAATAAAGCCTGGATTTCTCATAATTTCCAATCTCCACCAGGTGAAGGAAGCTCAACCTGAATAATTTATCCACTCCTCCTCCTCATTTTCCTCCTTCTCCTCCTCTTTGTACAGTAAAGCAGAGGAAACTGGCTATTTTTTGACAGGGCCCACTGGCTCTAGGTATAGTACTTTATGCATTTAATTTTTCTGGAGGGCCACCGACCCGGTCCTCTGTTTTAAACAATTTTTGGGAGTGCCACATACAGGCACTCAATCTATTCCATTTTTCTGGAGGGCCACCTACCTGCTCCTCTGGTTTGAAAACTTTTTTGGACTGCCACATACAGGCACTCAATCTATTCCATTTTTCTGGAGGGCCACCTACCTGCTCCTCTGGTTTGAAAACTTTTTTGGACTGCCACATACAGGCACTCAATCTATTCCATTTTTCTGGAGGGCCACCTACCTGCTCCTCTGGTTTGAAAACTTTTTTGGACTGCCACATACAGGCACTCAATCTATTCCATTTTTCTGGAGGGCCACCTACCTGCTCCTCTGGTTTGAAAACTTTTTTGGACTGCCACATACAGGCACTCAATCTATTCCATTTTTCTGGAGGGCCACCTACCTGCTCCTCTGGTTTGAAAACTTTTTTGGACTGCCACATACAGGCACTCAATCTATTTCATTTTTCTGGAGGGCCACCTACCTGCTCCTCTGGTTTGAAAACTTTTTTGGACTGCCACATACAGGCACTCAATCTATTCCATTTTTCTGGAGGGCCACCTACCTGCTCCTCTGGTTTGAAAACTTTTTGGGACTGCCACATACAGGCACTCAATCTATTTCATTTTTCTGGAGGGCCACCTACCTGCTCCTCTGGTTTGAAAACTTTTTGGGACTGCCACATACAGGCACTATCCAAATTAAATTGTCTCCATAGCAGCCTCCACACGTTGTCTCCATTGCTACCTCCAAAAGTCGTCCATATAGCTGCCTCCATACATGGTCCCTTTATCAAACGAGGTGTGTCAGGCAGAAATTTGCGTTGTTTTCATGGATTCCACATCAAAGTTGTTAACTTTGTCGCCACCCAGCTGTGTTATCCACAAAATATACTGGCAAACTTTTATCATTTACCAATATTATTTCAGCGCTTCTTGCGCATCTGTTTACATTCCCCTCACCCGCCATATCCCAAACTTATAAGAACGCTACTACACTTGATCTTATACAAAAGGTTCTTAGAAGTGCTGTTTGGGGAGTAG
Source organism: Engystomops pustulosus (assembly GCF_040894005.1). NCBI lineage: Eukaryota > Metazoa > Chordata > Amphibia > Anura > Leptodactylidae > Engystomops > Engystomops pustulosus. Next base: position 73,762,665 of record NC_092417.1, on the reverse strand, counting down.
CCTAGAGACAGGGGCTTGGATTGGCGAAAGCTCGCCTGGCAGCGGAGCGCCAGCTCCATGCCAAGATCCAACTAACATAGTTTTAACTGCAGCACCTTTAATCTACTACTAGTTCACTGCCTCCATACATGGTCCCCTTATCAAACGAGCTGTGTCAGGCAGAATTTTGGGTTGTTTTCATGGCTTCCATGTTAACTTTGTCGCCACCCTGCTGTGTAATCCACAAAATATACTGGCAAACTTTTATCATGTACCGATATTATTTGAGCGCTTCTTGCTCACCTCCTTTGGTTCCTCTCTGCCACCCATTGGTTTGAAGCCTGAGTCCATTTAGGGTATGTCGCCATGCCACTCTCTAGCCTGCTGCCGCTGCCTCTGCATGCCGTCCCCTATAGTGTCAGGGTCAATTATTGGATGTTTTAGATGCTATCTAGCTTCATTCTGTCACTCTGTCATGGCCATGCTGTTGCCCATAGTTTTGGCATAATGGTGCGATTAAGCAGCCTCAGAGGCATCCATGCATGCTGCCCCTGCTGTTTCCTGTCCATTTCCGTGGTGTTTCCATCCTTTTCTGAGGTTCCCAGGTGTTTGGCCAAGCTTCCCTGTGCAGAGCCTTGGTCCCCTTGAAAAATGCTCGAGTCTCCCATTGACTTCAATGGGGCTCGTTATTCGAGACGAGCACTCGAGCATCGGGAAAAGTTCGTCTCGAATAACGAGTACCCGAGCATTTTAGTGCTCGCTCATCTCTAGTTCTGTCCAATGATCAGATTTCAGTTTTGGGTGTCTCAGACCCACTTCACCAGCCATTGCAGTGCCCTGAACCCAATGCAACTAGTGCAAATGTTGCACCAGACTCAAAAGTAACTCCAATGGTGCACAGACCAAAAATAAAGATTCTATGTATTAAGGCTACAAATTTTCTGTCATGTATGATACGTCAACTAAACAGCCAAATGTTTAGCTTCTATGGGACCCCAGATTCTATTTGGATATAAGTACCATTTTTGCTGATATAAACACTGGCGTCTACAACAGAATCTTATAATACATCAAAGGGTTCTGTTGCACTCCACTGAGATCTGCTGTACATGGATTTCACATAGGGTCATGAACAGAAGCCATGATGCAGTTGTGAAACTTTCCTTACAGGGGCGTAACTAGAGCGGTAGCAACCATAGCAGCCACTATGGGGCCTGCAGTGTCAGGGGGCCACATTATCTGACCGGACACACTCAAGAATAGAGGATGTGCCCAATTAAATACATATGCTGCACATTGTACAACATAATATGCATATAACATACAGTATATGTGATATATACATGCTGTATCTGTGATGTGTATATGCTGAATGTGTATATGGTGTATATACTGTATGTGTTTCTATATGCTCTATATGAGTGTATAAATGTGTAACTTGCATGTCTGAGTATACAAATATATATAAATATATATATATATATTTAAGTGGGAAGGTGGACCCCATGCAAAAGCCTGCTATGGGCCCCTTTGTAGCAACCATAGCTTTCTTTATTTCCTTTTTTTAACTTTTATTTACTTTATTCTTTATTTCACTATAATCCTAGTCAGTTACTCAATGTTCTGTAACTTTATACATTTTTACTATAATGCTTTCTCACTACTGCATGTTGCTCTATTATTTTTACTTTAATACTATATTTACTATTATTGTATTACTATGTTACTATCTACTTCCCGTCTGTGTTAAACTATCTGTGATTTAAAAAGTGACCTTCATCTACTTTGCACCGTTACATATCAAGGTTCAGCCAAGATTTCTCCATGTTCATTTTACTTGGCAAATTCAATTTTTACAAAGATTTTTTTTTTCATAAAGTTGCAGCAATCATTTTTTATTTCCCAGGGATCTGTCCTGGGGCTCATTTATCTTTTATTTCTCCTGATGTGTCATTATGCGCCTGTCGCTTCTAGAACATATGATCATAAAGGTAAATCTCTGTGACCTCCACCTTATGTTCCCTACTCCCCTGTGTCGCTATACCATACCATGTGACCTGTGCCCCCTCATTCATTATGTAATCACTGCTCCCTGGCTTCCTTTGCATTTATATAGAACAATGCCTAATATGATGCATTGCAGCATGGGGACAACAACTCAAGCTGACACCATTTACATGAGTGCTGAAGCTGGGCTTGACATTACAAAGCTGATTATACATGAGCAGACCTCCATTCTGACAAGCTGGACAAATAGTGCTCTGCCCTGCACCTTTTATTTATTACTGTCAATGATATGAAGTGATGCGCGACAAAACATATCCGACCTCGTATTGTCACCAAATCCTAAAAATTCAATACAATAGAAAAATAACTTTATAAACATGTAATACAGTTTTCAGGGTCTTAAAAAATAGCTGTTTAGTTAATGCAGATATGTGTTAAAATTAGTAAAATACTTATGACCTTATGATATTTCAGTTTTTCTTGTTTAATAAATTAGTAAAAATATCCACATTTGTTTTTTTTTTCAAGGAAAAAGATGGGGTGCAGTGTGTACATGCGTGAGCAAAAATAACTTTTTTGATCTTGTCAATTGCCTGCAATGATCCAAAGAGTGAAAAATTTAAAGGGGTCTGAATACTTTCCATACCCATAATACTTTTCAACCCAAAGTCGGTGCAGCTTTATATTAAAACTAGACAGCATCTACAATGTTCAGACCAACCCTAAATGTTTCTTTCCAGAAATGGCTCTAGTAATCATCCTCTAATAGATTAATGACATTATTGTAACTTTCCAGCTAATATGTCTCAACATCACCCCATGTAGGAAATCAACACAATCAGAAAGGGCTAGTCGGTTCTCTGGTTCTCTGTTCGGTTCTCTGGTCTTCTCCATAGTGAAAAATATGACCTCGGCACTTTATCTTCTTCTGTAAGTAATGTGACATTCCAGTATTTTTTGTGGTTTGGCAGCTTCCCCTTCACAAAGAAATAGGAACCTTGCAAGCCTGAAGCCAAGATGCTGCCAAGATCTTCATGCTCTGGACTTGGCGATTGACCAGATGGAGCTTCACTGTCTGATAGTTTGGGGTGCTGCTCATAATATCACTGGAGTGATTGGTTATTAGATACACATTCGTTAGGAACAGATACAGCCACTATGAAGTCACTCTTTGCCACCTTCAACCAAATGGCTGTTGCATGAACATTAAAGTTATCAGATATTCACAATATTAACTCACCCCCCCTCCACCAACTACCACAGCAAAACACTAGAGAAGTTGTGTAAGGATGAATCACATCCCTGCATTGTTATACATCTGCAGACATTATAATAATCTTTATTTATATAGCACCATCAAATTCTGTAGCACTTTACAAATCATAGGGGACATATACAAATATAATAATACATTACAGAGCACAAACAGTCATATGGAACAACTGGAGTGAGGGCCCTGCTCACAAGAGCTTACAGACTATGAGGATGAGGGTGTTGACAAAAGAGGTTGTAGAATGGTCCAGCCATTCTTTATAAGGGAACACTAAAAAATAATTTAATAAATAAAAATTCTGCTGCTTGCACCAGCCATCAGCCGCCATCTTATGTACAGGGTCCAAGGTGAAAAAGACTGCAGAGAAGCCTGAAACTTGGTATCTATCTGCCGAAAAATAGATGGGAGATTGGACATAGGCTGGATTAGTAAAGGGAGAGTTGACGTTTCATGCAGTTAGCGAGTCTGATAGACTTGCTTAAAGAGGTTTTTAAGAGAATGTTTGAAGCTATCAATGGCAGTTCAAAGAGCACAAGAAAGGCAATAGACTAAGATGATGGAAGAGAGATATGGAGGTACAGCCTTAATCAGAGCTTTGTGGATGAGGGTTATTATTTTAAAGTGAATACAGAAGGAGACAGGCAGCCAGTGTGGAAGACCGATTAGTAGGGAGTTACAGTAGTCTAGTCGAGAGTGAATAAGTGCAACAATTAGCAGTTTAGAAGTTTCAATTGTCAGAAACGGTCGGATTCTGGAGATGTTTCTGAGATGCATCTGGCAAGAGATTGAATATATGATGAAAAGGAGAGATCAGAGTCCAGCAGGCCCCAAGGGGGCCTGCTGCCTCGGTGCTATAGTGATCCCACAGATCGAGATGGAGAGGTCAGGGTTGGGTTGGTTAGTAGATGGTGGAAAGACAAGAAGTTCAGTCTAAGAAAAATGAAGTTTCAAGAAGAGAGAGGACATGATGTTAGAGGCAGCAGAGAGACATTCACTAGTGTTCTGGATTAAGGCAGGGGATATGTTACGCGCAGATGTATACAGCTGTGTGTCAGCAGCATAAAGATAATACTGGAAACCAAATCTGCTGATGGTTTGTCCAATGGGGGCAGTATAGAGGAAGAATAGAAGAGGACCTAGGACTGAGCCCTAAGGGACCCAAACACTGAGAGGAAGATGAGAAGAGACATTGAAAGTGCCGTCAGAGAGATAGGAAGAAAACCAAAGGAGTGCAGTGTCCTTTAGATGTTGCAGTGAGAAGATCATTGGAGACTTTGGTAAGAGCAATTTCAGTGGAATACATAGAGCGGAAACCAGATTGTAGGGGGTCATGGAGGGAGTTAGCTGAGAGATAGCGGGTTAGTCGAGAATAGACCAGGCGTTCCAGGAGTTTGGAGATGAAAGGGAGGTTATAAAGTGGTCTGTAGTTAGTAGAATTGGATGGGTCCAGTGAAGGTTTCTTCAGTAAAGGGAAAACAACAGCATGCTTGAAAGAAGAGGGGATGATACCAGAAGAGAGAGGTTGAAGATTTTAGCGAGGTGAGAAGTGACTGCTGGGGCAAGAGACTGTACCAGATGTGAACGAATTCGGTCACTGATGCAGGTAGTGGGTCAAGCAGAGGAAAGGAGCCTGGACACTTCTTCCTCTGTGACTGGCTCAAAGGAAGAGAGTGAACAAGGTAAGGCACCGGAGGGAAGGGATTAGTGGGGTGAGAGGATTGAGCAATTATTTCCTGGTGAATACATTCAATTTTATCCTTAAAGTAAGTGGCCAGATCTTCAGCCCCAAGGTCTGTGACAGGTGGCTGCACCTTTGGTGCTAGTAAGGAGTGAAGAATATCAAAGAGCTTTTTGGGGTTGTTAGACAGAGAGGAAATTAGATTAGTAAAATAGACCTGATTAGCGAGGTGTAGGGCAGAGTTATAGGTTTTTAGCATAAATTTGAAGTGTAAAACGTCTGCAGATGTGCGTGACTATGTCCACAGACGTTCGGCAATCCTGGAGTACTGCCAAAGGAAACGAGTTTGTTCGGTGTGCCAAGGTTGGTGAGTGGTGCCATCTAATCTAGCGCGCTTCTGACAGTGGGATTATAGTGGTTAGTATCCAGGTTTGGAAAGGTGAAAGAGGATATGGGGGACAGTGCAGACTGTAAGGTGTCTGTGAGTTAGTGAATATCTATTGCACATTCCGGTTTAAATGATGGGTGGAAGAATTCTGAGAAGGTGAACGATTATTGAAAGTAAAAGCAAAGGAGGTTATGGTCTGAAAGTGGAAAGGAAGAATTGGTAAAATTAGATATTGAAGATGGTCAGGAGAAGACCAAATCGAGGATGTTTCCCTCATTATGAGTGGGGGAATCGCAGAGTTGTGAAAGACCTAGAGAAGTAGTTAGTGCTAAGAGCTGAGAGGCAGGAGGGGAAATGGGAGTGTTAACAGGGATATTGAAGTCTCCCATTATGATGGTTGGAATGTCACAGGATAGAAAGTGAGAGAGCCAAGAGGTAAAGTGGTCAAGGAACTGATAGGATGAGCCAGGAGGACGGTATACTACAGCCACAGGAAGAGAGAATGGGCGGAAAAGTCTGAGACATTTCGGCACATTCATCATTTCTCCAAGACCTTGACTTCTGATTTGCAGAACCTGTGTAAAACCCTGCAATCTTCTCAGGAGACCAAAGTTTCTGGAATAGTTATTGGTTGGAAATACACCCCATTCCAGACCAGTCTGGTTTAATTGGAGGTGAGGAAAATTATCACTTATACTATCCTAGATTACTAGTAAATTTAAAATTAACCCCGCTTTTGCCCGCTGAAGAGCAGGCCACTTATTAGAAGACAGATTTCTGTCTCTTGTCTATGGCTGCCTTGGGGCCGTCTCCAATCCCTGGATACAAGCTGAAATATCTACAGTTCTAAGTTCTGTTTCTTTTCTCTATGTTCCCATGAATTCTTCTAAATATAAAACATATTCCAGAGAGCTAAGGGAGTGGTTGTGACTTGTCTGCCTTGTTTACCATAAAAATAAAGGTTAGAAAACGTGACAAGAGTTGGCAGAAAATGCTAATTTTAAACTTCATTTGACCTAAAAGAAATGTTCCAATAATTTGCAGACATTTCATTTTACCAGAAAACAGATGCCAGAGTCCAGTCATTTCCTTCCCTTGTTGCAGCTGACTGACCCTCACACTGCCTCATATTAGGGATGTCCACAGAGCAACAGGCAGATCCAGCATGCAATGTCCTGTGATATGGAGGAGGAATGGAAGGGAAAGTGGCTACTACAGACACAGAGGGGTTTATTTACTAAGGGTCGCCCTGCTCACTTCTGTCGGACTGTGCGCTGTTTTCGGGATTTGCACAGCTTTGACAGGTATTTAACAGGGGTATGTGCTGGGATTGTATCGCACCTGATCGTTTTTTTGGCACAGCTGTGCTGGCTTTCATGCAAATTGTGGGGCGCGCTGTCAGACGTTCTGCTTGATTCGGATTGAACACGGGATTTAACATTCGATTGTGTCGCAAGACAATGCACTTACATTCACCACGAAGAAGAAGGTGGAAGAATGGGGAAGCGACAAATGCAGGATATCGGGTGCACGATCTTAGTGAATCGCAGCAGAGTGAACTCCGCGGATCGGTTAAATAAATGTGCCCAAGAACTCCACGTTTTTTTTTAAGTCTCTCCATGACGCCAGAAATGTGTCAACTTCTTCATATCCTCTCCTTCTCACCACCACTTATTACACTTTTATAATTTATTTGTATATTATGAGAAGGTGTTGGCCAGTGCTGAGACCTCACTGGAATATTGTGGTTTTAACCATTGTGGTCTTGGCTACAGGGGGCTCCTGCTGATCCTGACACATTCAGATTAATAATTCCACATCAGAAACACAGAAGCAAACTAATTATTGTACAGTAAATTATGGCTCCCAGATTATAAGTAAGTCCAAGAGCCGAGCTGAGGCGGCCATAGAGTAAGTAGGAGGAAGGCTGTAAACACCATTTCACCTTTGAATGATCTGTAAATAATAATTCCAATAATAAGAATAACAACAGCACTACATCATAATTAAAAATAAAAGCATCAATAATAAAGCATTTTTGTTTTCATTTTAAACTATGCAAAAAACATTCTGATCAGTAGCAATATCTATGTTTTCTATGTTTTCATTGCAATTACCACCAAGGTAACTGTTTGTCTAATCTTTCACAGATATCTTCCAAACCCCAACTATTTAGTGGGACAGTCCCAGATGTTCCACTGTCACATGGTAATACTGTCCTGATTAAAGCTCTGATTCTGCCCTTACTCCCCCCACCAGAATCAGCAACAGAATAATTAAAGGGATATTCCAGGAATCAGCAGAATTCATATACAAATGGGTCCTTAAAATATAAGATAATGGGGTAGATTTACTTACCCGCTCCTGACGCGATCCAGCGGCGCGTTCTCAGTGAAGGATTCGGGGCTTCCGGCGATTCACTAAGGTAGTGCGCCCGATGTCCACCAAGTGTCGCTGCTGCGCTGAAGTCCGTCGGAGTTCACTGAAGTTCACCGTCCTACCCTGGGTGCAGGTAAGCGCGTGTCAAGCGACAAGTTTTTTTTTCAAAAACAGCGTTTTTTCCGAATCTGTCAGGTTTTCTTACAGCCACACCCCCGATTTCTGTCGCGTGCATGCCGGCGCTGATGCACCACAATCCGATCGTGTGTGCCAAAATCCTGGGGCAATTCAGGGAAAATCAGCGCAAATCGGAAATATTCGGGTAACGCGACGGAAAAACGCGATTCGGGCCCTTAGTAAATGACCCCCAATATGTAATTAGTTGTGATTTCAAATTTTTCTCACCATAGCAGAAAAATGCTGTGACATACACTATAAAGAATAAAAACGCTTCTGCCCTTTAATCAGTCCATTGATTTTCTCCGTGCGAAGCATACACAGGACAGAAGATGGCCGCTGGTCACATGTCCATATAACATGTCCTGCACCTGCCTTGGTAGGCAGGGGCGGACTGGGAATTTAAAATGGCCCTGGAAAAAAATATAAAAGTGGCCCCATTTAACGGGCGGAGTCAAAACAAGTGGGTGTGGTCAGATAAAGTGGGTGGGGTTATAACAGACAAATTGTTGGTAGATGGCCTTAATGCAAAACAATAACATCTTTTGCTAGTAAGTGAATCTAATGAGCAAAGAATGTGACCTGTCGATTAGTAAATGATGCAAACACACAACCCGATAAGCTTTAAATAGCTTTCCCCTGTGCCATACATGTACAATTCAGAGAAATAATATATTGATACTGCCTCCTATGTACAAGAATAATGCTACAATAACACATTCAATCCTGCCTTCTATATACAAAATAAAACTACTACAATACCTTCTCCCATATACAAGCCAATTACTATATAACTACTATAATACTGCCCCTATGTACAGGAATATAACTACTATAATACTGCCCCCTATGTACAGGGATATAACTACTATAATACTGCCCCCTATGTACAAGAATATAACTACTATAATACTGCCCCCTATGTACAAGAATATAACTACTATAATACTGCCCCTATGTACAGGAATATAACTACTATAATACTGCCCCTATGTACAAGAATATAACTACTATAATACTGCCCCCTATGTACAGGAATATAACTACTATAATACTGCCCCCTATGTACAGGAATATAACTACTATAATACTGCCCCCTATGTACAGGAATATAACTACTATAATACTGCCCCCTATGTACAAGAATATAACTACTATAATACTGCTCCCTATGTACAGGAATATAACTACTATAATACTGCCCCTATGTACAGGAATATAACTACTATAATACTGCCCCCTATGTACAGGAATATAACTACTATAATACTGCCCCCTATGTACAGGAATATAACTACTATAATACTACATATATACACAGAAGCGAACATGAAAAAAATCAGTATTTATCATATACAGCTACAGAAAACACACGAGATCCTCACCTATTACATCCAGAGACATCAGGTGACGTTTCCTCGGATTGTACTTGTTCCTCATCTTCTCCATTAGTTCCACCATCTCCTTGTCTCTTCCTCCAGGTACACAGCTTTCCTGCAGAGTTTACCACACAGACGTCTTATGTTCTGCACTTTCCCATTGTCCCTTCTTCTGCTATAACCTATACTGTGCCACAAATACTGTAATAGAGCCCCCTGAAATATTAGTACCACACAAATAGTGCCCCATAATGTAACACCCCTACCCCAGACATATAATTAATGGCCCCAGCCTACCCCAGACATAGAATTTATGCCCCCAACCTACCCCAGACATAGAAATTATACCCCCTGCCCGCCCCACACATATAATTAATGCCCCCTGCCAGCCCCAGATATAGAATAATCCCCCCACCCCTACCCCAGACGTATAATTAATGCCCCCTGCCAGCCCCAGATATACAATAATGCCCCCTGCCCGCCTCAGACATATAATAAATGCCCCCTGCCAGGCCCAGATAAACATTAATGCCCCCGCCATATAATTAATGCCCCCTGCCAGCCTTAGATATAGAATAATGCCCCCCGCCCCAGACATATAGTTAATGCCCGCTGTCAGCCCCAGATATACAATAATGCCCCCCGCCATATAATTAATGCCCCCTGCCCGCCCCAGACATATAATAATGCCCCCTGCCCGCCTCAGACATATAATTAATGCCCCCTGCCAGCCCTAGATATGGACTAATGCCCCCCCCCCGCCCCAGACATATAATTAATGCCCCCTGCCAGCCCCAGATATAGAATAATGTCCCCCACCATATAATTAATGCCCCCCTGCCAGCCCTAGATATAGAATAATGCCCCATGGCTAGGCATAAAATTAATGCCCCCTGCCAACCCCAGATATAGAAAAATGCCCCCCTGCCATATAATTAATTCCCCCTGCCAGTCCCAGATATAGAATAGTGCCCCCTGCCATATAATGAATCCCCCCCTTCCCGATATACAATAAAGCCCCCCATTCTATAATTAAAAAAAAAACAAAAAACACATAATACTCACCTCTTTGGAGCAGGTTTCTTCCCGTCTTCCCTCGGTCTTCGGCGGCTTGGTGCAGAGGCGCGGGATAGTGACGTCACTGCTCCGCGCCTCTTACACCAAGCCGCGGAGCTACACGGAGGCAGGCGACTGGACAGCTGACAGCTGGTAAGTCAGCCTCCTCCACACTACACAGGTCGCGCAATGAAGTCAATTGCGCGACCTGTGTAGCTGAATGTATACACAGACGCAGAAGCAGCGGTGCTGCGCTGCGTCTGTGTACTAATTAATAGTACCTGCATCGTACGATCGTACGATGCAGGTACTATAGATTAAATCAAAAGTTGTAGGGAGGGAGTGCGGGCCGGCCCCGGAGAAGCTCCGGACCGGCCCAGGACCGACCGGCCCACCGGGAAAATTCCCGGTGGGTACAATGGCCAGTCCGCCCCTGTTGGTAGGTCATGAGATCATCACTATGTTTGGCTGTAGTCAGTTGTAGTTGGTCGGTCGGTGTTGTGGTATAATGTTGTCTCAATGAAGTAATCTGCATTGATGGCAGTTACACACCGTTGCTATGGTAACAGATAAGGACAGTCTGTTACATCATCATTGGGAGAGCATGAGAGGGAGGAGCTTACTTTAGAAAGTAATAACATTATGTGAAACATAAAATCAAACTATTTAAGCTCCATTTTGTGAATAATGATGTTGAGTTTTGTTATATTCATTTATTTATAGCATTATGGGTTTTTGTATCAGACATCATATATTGCCTGGATACCCCTTTAAGAAAGAAGGAACCAGGAAAACTATGAGAAGTAAAAATTATTATTTTTTTTATTTTATAGGAAAAGGTAAGCGGGTATTATAAGTTGATGGGCATTATAAAGTTGGATTACAGAAAGGATCCTTATAGCTGCCGGGCTAAAGGAAGGGTGATATTACAGAAAGGGTTACAAAAATAGGGACATTATTAGTTGCTGATTGGTATAACAATTATTGCCCCTAAATAAACATATTTTTAATAGCAATTAGAAAGCAGTGTAACCATCCCTAAATTATTCTTCCTTATGCTTATAAACTTTTACATGTTGTTCCCAAAGTTATCTCACCATGTACTATACGCAAATAACCCTATGAGAGTCTTCCTCGGTGCAGAGTCTGGTATATTCATAAGTCTCTGCTGCACCTGCAGCATGAGGGAGGGGGGATAGAGGGAGTTTATTTCTCTTTAGCGAATCACATTCAGCCAACATCTCTCTTAACTCAGTCATTCCCCACCCATCAGGAATTTTCTTCAGAGAATCAGACACAGCCAAAATCTCCTTGGGGGTCTGATCATTCCTACCATATACTGCAATTCTACAGTATTGCAGTGTATGGAGAATTTGCTAGGTTCCAGGCTGCCGTGGGAACGGATTGTCCCTCCCGGATGATGTCACAGGGAGCGCTGATCCAAGCCAAGATGGCGTCACCCACGCACTGCTGGCATTTACCTGCCACTGACAGCAGGTGAGTTGTTAAGACACATGATTGGTGCTAGCAAGTATGAAGAGGGTTCAGCCCGTGAGCCCTCTTCATACATCCTTAACGGCATAATGACGTACCGGAACGTCCTAATGTCTTAAGCGGTTAAAACATTACAAACGGTGTAGGGTAAGGTGTTTTCAAATAAAAGTAAGCAAACACAAGTACAAGTAGACACAATCTAAAATGAGATGTGTTGAAGTGCAGGAGATATGTATAAAATGTATTTAACTTTTAAAAGTGTCGGGTTCATGGGACAGAGTAGCAGTCAACATCTTCTATATTGTGCTGTAGGTGAATGAATGTGTGTGTTATGGATTTGGATATTTTTGTTGTTTATATATGGCCTCTAAAAAGAAATATTGTGCTGGAGGCAGCGGAGCACCAGCCTACGCAGCAATACTAGAACTGGAGGGGAGGAAGAAGAAAGATTATTAATCACATGCACCACACTCAAATTATCTGTCCAGAACACGATAGATTTAGCAGTCATGGAAGCCACCCACAATTCAACTGCCACTACGATAGGAAAAAGTTTGAGAAGGGTGAGATTACCGCACCAGCCACGGTTGGGCCAGGAAGGGGGTCGAACCAAGCCGAACCAAAAATAGCTCCAAAACCCTGCCCTCCCAAGGCATCCATAAACAACTGGAGATCCAAGCTGGACTCCGAAGTGGAGCGCTAGCAAGTGTGCCCATTGTACTCCCAAACCCGCATATCATCCTTAATCTGCCTGGTGATATGGACCCTATGATGAGGGGAGCTCGTCGCCACAGTCGCCAGCGATAACCTCCGAGAAAACACCCGACCCATGGGCATGATACGGCAGGCGAAAACTAACAGGCCTAACAGCGATTGCACCTGATGCAGCAGCAGTTTCTTGGCACCTAGGCACCCTGAAATGGCGTTGCGCAATTTCTTTTCTACAATTTATCCTGGGGGAGGGGGGTGGAACTCCATAGCAACATAATCGATTTCAATACCCAAAAAAGACAAAACCGTACAAGGGCCCACCATTTTTTCTGCCAAAAGGGGGACCCCAAAGCACTGCGCCAAAAGCTTAAAAGAGCTAAGAAGAAAGTCGGAATGGGAGGAGCCACCTGGACCAAAAAATAAGAAATTGTCAAAATAGTGGGTAACCAATGAGAAGGACGTTTCGTACCAGAGAACCCATTCCAAGAAGGTGCTAAAAACCTCAAAGTAGTAACATGAGATGGAGCACCCCATCGGAAGGCACATGTCATAATAAAAGGCGTCATCCAGTTGGCAACCCAATAAATGGAAGCAATCAGCATGAACAGGCAGCAAGCGATATCGCACTTAGCCATAAGGGCATCGGGACTGGCATTGCGAACCAAATCAGCAGCCCTATCAAAGGACACGTAAGACACCGATATCAAATCCTTAGAGATTCCGTCAGTGACTGACGATCCCATCCAACACGTCCCAGACCTGCGAGGCGCCCCCGCCCCGAGGGATGCCCCTGGAGCAGCTGAGGAGGAGAAGGCGCCCCAAGAAAGGGCCTAAGCGTCATCATGAGCCTAAGACAAACGTCCGTAGTATCCCAACCAATGTCAGGACGCTGGTCCAACCTCCTCCTGAACTCCTCATCATACATCCACCACGCCGACCCACCATGGGAGCGGAAAGCACTAAAAATCGTATCTAAAAACACAAACAACTGCGATGATCTATCAGGGAACTTCTGGGAAATTACACAACCCAGCACAGCGAAGGTCTGCACCCAATCGTTAAAGGTCTTTGCCACCCTGAGTTTCCTTTCCACCACCGGTGCTCCTTGTCCACCGTCACCGAATCCGTGCAAACCAGGGACCAAATATCAATATGATCGTTCTGGAGAATCTTATCTCTGGTATCAGGCGAGTGCCGAGAACAGAGTCCCCACAGAAATAGGCATCCCTAAAAGCTGGAAGAGAGGGAGTAAACGTCAAAGTGGACGCTTCGGCCACGACTTTCCAACCAAAGCCAAGGGGGCTGTCCTCAAGAGAGAACAAACAGAAGCAAGTAGAGCAGAATCGGACACCATCCCACCCCAAGCCTGCAAGCAGGCGGACTCACCCGGTGGAGCAGCAGACGAAGCCGGAGCAACCGGAACTGCAGGAAACGGATTCACCAGGGGAGCAGAGGCGCCAGAACCGCAGCTGCCCGGGAAGAAGCTGGAGAGCCACGATGAGAATGCCGACTCCGCTGATCGTGATGATGAAGATGCACCGGTCGACTGCTGCGGTAGCGGGGCTCAACCGATGCTATCGAAGAACAGACTTGGAACAGAAGGAAGAGAAAGAGCCCCGCCTGTCCCTGGGGTGATGCCGCTTATGCCTGACGGATGGAGAACGGGAGGCAGTGCGCCACCTGGAGACGCCTGAACTGCCGCTGCGCTGCGAGCTACCCCCAGAGAGAACTGAGGAGGCCTGGGAAGCATTATCGGGGACAAGGTAGCAAGGTAGCCAGGGCCCAAATCCCCGGACAGCATGAGTACCAAGGGGACAGCGGCTCTCGCTGCGGAGCCCGCTGCAAATATTGGAGGGGGGGGACAGTGGCGGGGAGGCATCGTGTTTGGCAGGCACCGCCACTGACCAACTGGGCAGGGGGCTGGGGGCCAAAGGTAGCAGCAGCCTGACCCCTGCCCAGCGGCACTATGTGAGGGGGAGGGGCCCGAGACGCCGGGATGGGATTTTGGGGGCCATAATTAACCACAGCCACACTCGCGCCTGGCGCCAACACTGCTGATTGGTAGGTGGCGGCGTACAGAGCGACGTGAGCGGCAGCAGCAGCAGTGCGTGCACTAGGAGCGCGCGCTGCTGGGAGGGAGCAGGCGGCGGCATCACGGAGGACCCAGGGGAGGCCTCATCCAAGAGGGCCTGAAGCCAGGAGGACCCTTTGGCCCTAAGTCTTTGCCGGACAGCCTTGTCAGACAGAGAAAGAGGGTGAGTGACGGCTGCAGCTGGTATTTAAGCTATGCTCACTTCCTGTACCACCCACGACACAGGCCCGGCCCTAGTCACGTAGCCCCCACCACCATGTCAAAAGCAGGAAATGAGAAAGGAAGGGAAGAACCCACCTCAGTCAAAGGGGCCTTATCCTGTATTTAAACCCCACTAACTAAGACCCCCCTTTGTGCAGTCATTAGCCCAACGGCTATCGCCTCCGGGCTTGCAAAAACCGATAGGGGTACATCTTCTAAGGCCCTTGCGGCAGTTTTCTGGCGGACTTTGCAGGTTCTTTTAGGTGAAAACGGCTTGCACATGAATTCAAGAAGGGTCCGCGCCACATATGTGTTGCACGAGACCCTTTTGTGTTGCGGCTGCACTATTATTCATGCAACAAAATTTTCTTCACTGAAGATGGTATTCTGGTGCTAAGTCCGACTCTGCACCAGATTTAATATGCAAAGCCCAACAGAATTGTGTCCCATGCCCTATGTCGGGGCAGTGCAGGAAGCACCAGATTCATGCAGAATGTGCTCCAGAAATCTCTAATCTTGCGCCCTCTGCACACTGCACAGGCAAACTGCACATATTGGGGCAGATTTACTTACCCGGTCCATTCGCGATCCAGCGGCGCGTTCTCTGCGGTGGATTAGGGTCCGGCCGGGATTCACTAAGGCAGTTCCACCGACGTCCACCAGGTGGCGCTGCTGCGCTGAAGTTCCCCCGAGGCCCGCCGAAATGCACTCAAGTTCACCGGTCTATTCCTAGTGAAGGTAAGTGCAAGTTCCGCAACACTTTTTTTTTTTTTACATGCAGCGGTTTTTCCGAATCTGTCGGGCATTCATTCGGCCACGCCCCCCGATTTCCGCTGCGTGCATGCCAGCGCCGATGCGCCACAATCCGATCGCATGCGCCAAAATCCCGGGGCAATTCAGGGGAAATTGGCGCAAATCGGAAATATTCAGGTAACACGTCGGGAAAACGCGAATCAGGCCCTTAGTAAATGACCCCCCATTGAATAGCTTCCTCCTGCGGTCCAAGACAGCCCAGGATGTGCCATGCTCAGCACTATTTTAAAGCAACATCCTTCGCTGCCAGGGATACAGGAGTAGTGAGATGGTGTGGATAGAGATGGATTGTCATTTGATCTCCTGCTCTTGGTCCCTTGACTCTTCCTCTTCAGGGGACCCTGGAGGGAAGCTACAATCCAAATTTCTCCATCATCTTTCTACTGTATTGGTGAACTCAGGACACGATTAAAAACTGTGCTACAGCAGCGATCAATAAGTTACTGTTTAAATTGTCATGTTGGCACTTTGCGACATAAAAGTGGGTTTTGGTTGTAGTTTGGGCATTCTGTCTCCAAAAGGTTCGCCATCACTGTCCTAGAGGAATGAAAAGCAGTAAGAGCCAGCATGTGCACCCTAAGAGCATATAAGACAGAGGAGAAACATGGGTAGTGTAAAAGGGATATTTAGAGAGAAACGTAATGTGTTTGTGATTCATTCAACCATTTTAGTTATTTTCATTAACAGATGGCTCTGTAGTCGCTAAAAATTTAAATGGATAAAGAAAACACATTCAAAAATTGAGATATCTCGGGAAATAAAAAAAAAATATGTTACAAATATTTCTTAAAAAATCTATCCAATGATACTAAAGTTGGCCCTGTTTTTTCACCGCCCCCCCCCTATGTAGAAGCTATATTCAGTGTAACCAAGAAATAATGAGGTTCATTGTAGTTTTCTGTTCTCTTCAGGGGCTGGTATAATGTGAGCTTGATGCTCGTTCGAGTATTAGCGTACTCGAAAAGGCTCGTTGCTCGGACGAGTATTTTGCCTGCTCGAGATCGAGCATTTACTTAAGAAAACACAGTGAAGAACAGTGAAGAATACAATGAAAACAGTGAACACAGTGAACACATGATCATTTAAGTGAAGAACACAGTGAAGAACACAGTGAAGAACACATTGCAGATGTTTCCGTACTCGTGTCTTCGGATAAGTTAGCAGATGTACGGAAACATCTGCAATGTGTTCTTCTTTAGTGTTCTTTCAATGTGTTATTTAAGTGAAAAATGCTCGAGTCTCCAATTGACTTCAATGGGGTTCGTTATTAGATACGAACACTTGAGCATCGGGAAAAGTTTGACTCGAGTAACGAGCACTCAAGCATTTTAGTGCTCGCTCATCTCTATCTGCTTTCTCTCCCTGTGCTGACAAGCCCTGTGCATCCATACTTTTGTTTATAGTTTATCACTCAGTTTTATGGAAGGGTAGGGGCTGCTTCTCCCTGTGACAGAGCTCTCTGTGTATGTAGCAGAGCTGCATGTGTTCCAAGACAGTGGATACAGATGTCTCCTGCAAAGAATAGTGGGGCACAAGATCTCCCCTGTTTCATATCAGCCCCTCCATCCCAGTTTGTGATTCTACAGAACTTTTCTGTCTCTCTCTGTACCTCATACTGCTCCCTTCCCCCACCTTGTCATCTGCAATATCAGATCCATGCAGATAATTTATTAACCCTCAGGGCTCACACAGCACAGGCTATAGACTTCATGTAACTGGTTTACTTGGATTTCTTTCACTTATTACTCGTTCCCTGCTCATCCTTGTGATGGAAGCTGCCAGGCTGGTCACCATATACATCCTGTATTTGGTAAAATTATTATAACTTCACAGTTATGCTTTAAATTAATTTATGAGTTGCTTCGGAAGCTAGTGTATAGTCCTGGGTGACGAAAAGGCGAGTTACAGTTCTGGTTCTTCTTCTCTCTATGGACCTGTTACTTTGTTTTCTTTACTTCTTTACCTACCTCTTCACTTGTTACTTTGTTTTTTCTTCTATTCATCTACCTACTGTGAATTCAGTGAGAATTATATTCAGTTAGAATGTCACAAGCGTTTGGCCATCTGTCTCCTTCATCCTGCCAGACAATCCAGTTACTTTCTTACTAATATTTATGACTTGTCTGCTACTGTAGGTGCTTTTGTAAACGTTATGAAATTTGACCATTTGGAAGTGTAGCTGAGCATTATGGGTGGACATTTTCAGTGCAGCAAATCCAGACATTTCTCACAGTGTTTCCTGAAAAGCAGCCCCCATGCTCCTGGCCTCAGTTCCTCTATGACCTGGGGACATTCCAAGCAGTCTAGATTCCTATCTCCCTCTGAAGACAAGTAACACAATCTCCGATCACAGAGAGCAGCTTCTCATTACAATGACTTCAGCCTCTCAGGACTTTAGTGTTAGTCTGTAATCCGCTTCCATGTTGTACTTAAAAGGTAATCCTTCAGGAAGAGGGAGAATCATGGGTTATTGGGAAGGGAACAATAAAAAGAAGGATTATCAGTTGATCCTGATGATGTTGGTAGTCAAAGTCTCATGTGCCCACCACCTTGCAGCAGAAAAAGCCACATATTAAATCTTAAGCCCATGCCATACCTTCAGTACTAAAAGCACCCAAACACAGGCACATGCTATCTCTCCAGTGACAACCACTATCTACTCTCATCCACTTATGTAAGGAGAGAACAGTGATTGGTATTGACCCTTGGCAATGAAAGTCAGGGGCTCTCATAAGCCTATTGTAGTGGTGAACCAGACTAAAGTTTTGTTAACATTGTATCCGTTATAAACAATGGTCAGCCTATACAGGTTTTAACCTTGAAATGTAGACTATTCAGTGACTGAAGAGATCTTGAAGCATAACTCTGAAGTTACCTAGAGAGAGCCTGCAACAACAATTCCAATGTGAGGTTTGACAAAGTGATATACGTGTCATTTAGTCATTAGAATAAAGTTGATGGGATCGCAAGCAGCGGATGCCACCTTCTTTTTCTACTTTGTGACTTACAAGTTTTGGCTAAACCTGGGCACATCACTATCCCCTCAACCCCAGACTGTTGGGGAGGGGGTGTACAGAGAACAAAGAATACATAGCAGAAACAGAAGTAAATACCATTCTTCTCACTGAGCTTACTGTAGTCAATGAGAATGAGAGAGGTTTATGGATAACACTAGATTATTTATTAAAATGAACATGTGAAGGCAAGGCACACTGTAGACAGGAGAGAGCAGACATGAAGGAGCTGCTTTCTGTAATTACTGAGCAGAAAGGAGCACAGTGCATAGTCCATTTCCTGTTGCCTCCTGGTTCAGTCTACAGATTCCTTTTTGGCAACCAGAAAGCAGGCTGAAGTGAGAAGGACTGAGACAAACAGAATGCAGATTATTAGCAGGTGAATGGATGCAATAAGGTAATGAGTGTATCCTGGAAAAATGTTAGTTTTCAGCTAATGCAGCTATAGAAAAAACTTTATAAACTATACAGTTACCCTTTAAATTAGCAAGGAAATGAAACACAAACTATATCAGAAAGATGACAAATCTTCTCTCACAATGATGACGAGCGGACTTATTTCTGCTCTATACTGACAATGCATTGGACATGATTTTGCACCATTGTTACAGGTCTATGGATACAGATGGGGTATTTATTGGTATCTTTGCTTCTTATGTCAGTTGCATGTATTTCTGGTCAATACTAAACTTAACAATAAGCAGCCTGTAGTAAATCCTGTTCAAGGTGCAAATATGAAGTCATCCCAGCAGGATGTGTAGTGCGGTAGGGCAGGCTGCAGGTGTGCTCGGTCCTGTCTGTTCTCCGATAAATTCTTTTTACCATCTGAAAATATCATTTCAGGTTCCTGTGAATGCAGCTGAGCTCTTAAGCACTTTACAGCTATAAACTGCTGATAAATAGGTCAGCCACAAGCCTACAATATGTCCAGCAATAGGGTCGGTGCAGTATGTTCTGCTCTTTCCAGATACATGAAAGCTGCCTTTGTGTAAGCCCCGGATTCCCGGCAAAAATCCCAAATGATTGAACAGCTGCTTCCATAGTTGTACCTACAGCTCCAGACGGTTCAGTCATCGGCGGCAAACAATATTAATGACTTGTCTGTTGTTCCAAGTGACACAATGATCACTGCCCCCTTCTCTCCTGTATGCCATCCTGTGATGTGCCCTTATAAAACCAGAATCTACAGAACTATGTGACAACATAAAATATTATGTGCCACCCTCATATGATGAGGAGTTAATTGGGGTAAATATAGGAGGCGTATTAAAGTTCTCAGGACAAGGAGAAAGTGAAAATGGCTATTGATGGTCATAAATCTAGATGAGAGAAAAGTCTAAATGACAAATGCCATATTATGGGAATATGCAGGGGATACTCAGATATCTTAGGACCTAGTCTGGGCCCTAGCCTCAGACAACTGTTATGTTGAAAAAAGTGGAACAGGTGCTCTGTGAAGTTTCTATTTCAAGAGTACATCATGTAACTGGTTGCCTGTAGCCACCACTAAGGGGAGCTCAGTGCATTGGAATCTATATGCCGAGTATTGCACTCACTGGAATCTGTCAAATACCCTTTGCGCTGAGCTCCCTCTAGTGGTGGATGCAGGAAAGAGGATCTATTTATATGAAGGGGTTACAATGTTAGGCACCAAAGCAGCTGCATGGTATTCCCCCACAGTAAGTATTCCAGAGGCCTAAATGAGGACATTATTATGTGACATAATTCTGCAGTGGTTTGCAATGTACCAATGTTGATTTCACAAGGGACAAACCAATAAACATAAAACCTTTACGATACCCCAATGAATCACTTGTAGGACTTCTAGTGTCAGGACATTCTAGACAAAGTTGACATTGACATTCAACCCCTTCCCTCCCTTACCAAATTCCAGCCTTTTAGTTTGCAGTAGGAGCTGTAGTTTTTATTGATATAATTTTATGGTAAACACCACCTATCCCCCCCCCCCCAAAAAAAAAAAAAAATTCAGAAATTGTAATTTGGCCTTTGGGAAGTTAGTCTGTACCCTGTCTATTTAACATGGAATTATTTTTGTAATTTAGTGCAATTACAGAAAAGTCCGGCAAGAAAATAAAGTTCTGAAAATGTTCTGCTTTTAAAGTTGGCTAAAAATAACAAACATTTATCATAAAAATACAACAGAAAAAAAAATTGAGATACAAAAAATAAGCCTCTAGGTAACTTTGCACCCTTGAACAAGACAGTGTAAACATGCACATTATAATCGAACATTTTTCAAATGATCAGAGGGGAATACATCACAACCAACATATTTTTATGGTCAGTTTTGACCCAGGATTTTCCATGTCACTTTTAATACTGCAGTACCTTATCTATGACAGGGTGTAGATCAGTTGCATGAAAGATTGGAATATGAAGAGGATGATGGTCTCTCCTATGCGCCAATATTCGTGATTTTTTTTACCATATATACTCGAGTATAAGCCGACCCGAGTATAAGCAGAGACCCCTAATTTTACCATCAAAAACGGGAAAACCTATTGACTCGAGTATAAGCCGAGGGTGGGAAATGCATGGGTCACAGACCCCACCAGTATGTAGCCAGCCAGCCCTCTATAGTATACAGCCTGCCCCCAGTAGTATACAGCCAGTCCCCAGTAGTATACAGCCAGTCCACAGTAGTATACAGCTTGCCCCCAGTAGTATACAGCCAGTCCTCAGTAGTATACAGCCAGTCCCCAGTAGTATACAGCTTTCCCCCAGTAGTATACAGCCTGCCCCCAGTAGTATACAGCTTGTCCCCAGCACGAAGTTAGAGAAGAAAGAAGACGGGCGCGGAAGCCAGAAGAGGACCCGCATGGACATCGGGGGTGCAGCGCTGCACGTCGGGGCCACCGGAGGGTGAGTATATAAGTTTATTATTTTTTAAATATTTTTTTAGTATATATATATATATATATATATATATGTGTGTGACTCGTGTATAAGCCGAGGGGACGTTTTTCAGCACATTTTTTGTGCTGAAAAACTCGGCTTATTCACCGGTATATACGGTAATTGGTCAAAATGAGGTTAAAAAAACCTGCCTATAACACCTACACTTGGTGCTAAACCGATTACAGGTGTTAACCACCCAGGGATTTGTCCCCTTGGCTTCATCAGAGCTACCATGGCTTTCGTAGATCAATCAGAATTAGACCCGGCTGGAGGCGGTATATCAACAGTAGTATAGCAGTATATTGTATAAAACCCCTAGGGAGCCTGAAAAATAAATTTAAAAACATTTTTAAAAAAAGTCCTTATTCCACCTCAAGATAAATAAATAAAAAAGTTGTATCAATCAAAACGTCAGCTTGTCCCATAAAAGAATTCACAGCTCTGTACATCGAAGAATGAAAAAGTTATGGACATCAGTATATGGTAATATGGTGGATTTTTTTATGTTCAAAAGATTTATATTTATATATTTGTATAAGTGTATAAAAGATTAACTGTAACATTTTTTTCCCCACAAATCAATAGCTCTTGGGATGTAAAACAACTTTGCCTATTATCTTTATTACCTATATCCAATGGTTTCTTTTCTATAGCTCTCAAATTATCGACAGTCCTGCAGTAGCTGCTTCCTCAACTCGTGCTGATAAGTCTATAGTATAAACAAACTATAAAATCTCTAGGACTCCTGGGAGGGGACGGGCTGCAGCTTCCACCTCACAAGAAAGGAGGTCATGTGATAGAGCTCTCTCTATGTATGAAGCAGGGTTGGATGTGTTCAAGACTGTGGATACAGATGTCTCCTGCACAGAATAGTGAGGTACAAGATCTCCCCTGTTCCCTGTCAGTTCCTCCATCCCAGTCTGTGATTCTACAGAACTTTCGCAGCTTCCCTCCCCCACCTTGTACTCCGCACTTTGTGTACTGTGCTGATAAGCTATTAACCCTTAGTGCTCACACAGCACAGGCTATAGACTTCATATAACTGGTTTACTTATGATTTCTTCCACTTTTTACATGTACCCTGCTTTTCCATGTGATGGAAGCTGCTGGGCTAGTCACCAAATGCATCCTGTGTGTGCACTGTGCAGTGTTCAGTGTATTTAATGCTAAAATACTTTGAGAGAGAACATCATAGGATTTGTGGGAACGATAACTGGCCTCAGCCTGAGGGCATAGACTGAGAGACATTAGTCTTCGCCCACTTCACCTCTGGTGAGAAAGAGGTGACCAGCACAAAGCAGGGATTGCTCTTTTTGTTTTTAAAGGGTGAATCACATTCACAATAATTTGTAAAATCATTGTAGGTTTACAGTTAGGCTTTAAAACATAATAAAAGCTACACAAATTTTGTATCTCATTGTACTACCCAAGCACGTCATTAATGTAATGTCCACAGCAGAGCCTCCCTTTAAATTAATGTCCACAGCAGACCCCCTTTAAAGAAATGTCCACAGCAGAGCTCTCCTTTAAAGAAATGTCCACAGCAGATGCCTCCTTTAGAGAAATGTCTTCAGCAGAGCCCCCCTTTAAAGAAATGTCCACAGCAGATGCCCCCTTTTAATGAAATGTCCACAGAAGATGCTACCCTTTACATAAATGTCCACAGCAGATGCCCCCCTTTAATGAAATGTACACACCAGATGTCCCTTTAATGAAATGTTCACAGTAGGGTCACCCTTTACAGAATGCCCACCTAAGAAAAAAGCCCCTATTGAAAAAAAAACCCCTCCATACCCACATCTGGCTTCTTCTCCCTATGGCTCTGTCTTCTCCTCTTCCTGTCTGCTCAACACACGCACACACTGTGAGGTCACACGGCACTGACACCGTCGTGTCATAGTGTATGTGCCAGGGCAGGAAGGAGAAGACAGAAGTACAGTTTTTTTTTACTGATGACATCACTAATGGAGGATCTGCATATAAAACAGAGGCATGGGTGAGCGTGGGCCCTTAGGGAGCCAAAGGTCCCGTGCGCCCGCCCATACTGCCTACATGAAGATCCGCCATTGGGTGCTGCCGTCTGATGGCTGATGCACCCCTAATTAAAAGCTGTAAAAACCGAAGGTTTAACCCGTTCACGACCCTTGACGTAATAGCACGTCACGGGTCGGCTGCGGGTGCATGGAGAGGGCTCACGCGCTGAGCCCTCTCCATAGCCGGTAAGTCTTTGCTGCATATTGCAGCAAAGGCTTACCGGTAACACCCGCGATCGGTGTCAGCACCGATCGCGGGTGTTTTCCCACTGATCGCCGCCGGCAAAGCTGTCGGCGGCTTCAAAAGGATTGCGGCGCATGGGCGCCGCCATCTTTTTGAGGATCGCCTAGGGAGTCTGAAAAATACTAAAAATAAAAATAAAAAAAAGTTTTAAAAAAAATTATAATAAAAAACCCTAAAAACTCAAATCACCCCCCTTTCCCTAGAACTGATATAAATATACCGTATATACTCGTGTATAAGCCGAGTTTTTCAGCACAAAAAATGTGCTGAAAAAACTACCCTCGGCTTATACACGAGTCAAGTAAAAAAAAAAAACGTAATACTCACCCTCCGGTGTCCGGATCGTTGCCGTGGGTCCCGATGTTCAGCGCGAGGCTCCCGATCTTCGGCGCGGGTCTCGGCGGCTCCTCTTCTTTCTTCTCTGCTGTCTCGCCGGCAGCATCGCATCCATGCGATCTGCGGCGGGCGCACACTATGATGCGGCGGTGTCTCCGCTGATGACGTCATCAGCGGCGACACCGCCGCATCATAGTGTGTGCCCGCCGAAGATCGCATGGACGCGATGCTGCCAGCGAGAGAAGAGGAGCCGCCGGGACCCGCGCCGAAGATCGGGAGCCCCGCGTTGAACATCGGGACCCGCACCAACGATCCGGACACCGGAGGGTGAGTATTAAGTTTTTAATTTTTTTTGACAGGGGGCTGCCTGTATACTACATTGGGGGGGGGGGGGGGGCTGCCTGGCTGCATACTACATTGGGGGGGGGGGGTCTGCCTTGCTGTATACTACATTGGAGGGGGGGGGGGTCTGCCTGGCTGTATACTACATTGGAGGGGGGGGGGGTCTGCCTGGCTGTATACTACATTGGGGGGGGGGCTGCCTGGCTGTATACTACATTGGGGGGGCTGGCTGACTGTATACTACATTGGGGGGGCTGGCTGACTGTATACTACATTGGGGGGGCTGGCTGGCTGTATGCTACATGGGGGGGGCTGGCTGGCTGTATGCTACATGGGGGGGCTGGCTGTATGCTACATGGGGGGGCTGGCTGGCTGTATGCTACATGGGGCTGGCTGGCTGTATACTACATGGGGGGGCCGGCTGTATACTACACCCTGGGCTTATACTCGAGTCAATAGGTTTTCCCAGTTTTTGGTGGTAAAATTAGGGGTCTCGGCTTATACTCGGGTCGGCTTATACTCGAGTATATACGGTAAATAAACAGTAAAAATCATAAACACATTAGGTATCGCCGCGTCCAAAAATGCCCGATCTATCAAAATATGATAACGGTTTTTCACTGCGTTTAACGGAAAATCGCACCCAAAGTCGAAAATGGCACTTTTTTGTCATTTAAAAAAATGTAAAAATTCTATAAAAAGTGATCACAAGGTCGAACAGTCCTAAAATTGATAACATTGTAAATCCGCAAAAAACTACATCATCCACAGCTCTGTACACCAAAGTATAAAAAAGTTATTAGCGCCAGAAGATGGCAAAATCCCCCAAAAAATGTTTGTACAGAAGGTTTTAATTTTTTTAAATGTATGAAAACATTATAAAACCTATATAAATTTGGTATCCCCGTAATCGCACAGACCCAAAGAATACAGTAGACATGTCATTTGGGGTGCACAGTGAAATCCGTAAGATCCAAGCCCACAAGAAAACGGCACAAATGCGTTTTTTTTACCAATCTCACTGCATTTGGAATTTTTTTCCCGCTTCCTAGTACACGGCATGGAATATTCAATACCATCTCTATGAAGTGCAATTTGTTACGCAGAAAATAAGCCATCACACAGCTCTGTACATGGAAAAATAAAAAAGTTATGGATTTTTGATCATGGGGAGTAAAAAATGAAAATGAAAAAACAAAAAAGGGCCAGGTCCTGAAAGGGTTAAAATAAATGGGACAGTTGTGTTTCTTTCTATCTTAGTAGTATATTTCAAGGAAAATAAATGGTACCACTAGGAAATCCAAATTGTCACACAAAAGCCCTCATACATCATATAAAAGGTTATGCCTCTTAGGAGGAGAACAGAAAAGGAAACACTAAAATAAAAAAAAGGGGGTTCACAATAGTCCCCCAGTTTTGTTCATCACCTTACAGTCTGGCAGTTTGGAAATGCAGCTCTGGATGTAACTGGAGAGTAAAGCACTATAGAAAGCAGCATAGTGAACACAGCTCTAGATGTAACTAGAGTAAGACATGATATAAAGCAATATTGTGGTTGCTGCTCTGGATGCATATCATATACTTATTAGAGATGAGCGAGTATACTCGTCCGAGCTTGATGCTCGTTCGAGTATTAAGGTACTCGAAACGGCTCGTTGCTCGGACGAGTATTTCCCCTGCTCGAGATCGAGCATTTAATTAAAAAAACACAGTGAAGAACAGTGAAGAATAGAATAAAAACAGTGAACACAGTGAACACAGGATCATTTAAGTTAAAAACACAGTGAAGAACACAGTGAAGAATAGATTACAGATGTTCGGCACATCTGCTTACCTGTCGGAAGATACGCGCGGAACGGCAGCAGGGAGACATCAAGCAGCAGGGAGACATCAAGCAGCAGGGAGACAGACATCGGGCAGCACCACGGGGGACACAGACATCGGGCAGCAGCCCGGAGGACACAGACATCGGGCAGCAGCCCGGGGGACACAGACATCGGGCAGCCGCCCGGGGGACACAGACATCGGGCAGCCGCCCGGGGGACACAGACATCGGGCAGCCGCCCGGGGGACACAGACATCGGGCAGCCGCCCGGGGGACACAGACATCGGGCAGCAGCCCGGGGGACACAGACATCGGGCAGCCGCCCGGGGGACACAGACATCGGGCAGCCGCCCGGGGGACACAGACATCGGGCAGCACGGGGGACACAGACATTTGCCAGCACGGGGGACACAGACATCGGGCAGCAGCCCGGGGGACACAGACATCGGGCAGCAGCCCGGGGGACACAGACATCGGGCAGCCGCCCGGGGGACACAGACATCGGGCAGCAGCCCGGGGGACACAGACATCGGGCAGCACGGGGGACACAGACATTTGCCAGCACGGGGGACACAGACATTTGCCAGCACGGGGGACACAGACATCGGGCAGCACGGGGGAGACTTCAGTGGAAGAAGAGGAGCGGATCCCGGGACAGCGTATCACCCCGACAAGTAAGCAGATGTGCAGAACATCTGTAATCTATTCTTCACTGTGTTTTTCACTTAAATCATCCTGTGTTCACTGTTTTTATTCTATTCTTCACTGTTCTTCACATCTGTTAACTTGTCGGGAGATAATATACGCGCGGAACAGTGAAGAATAGATTGCAGATGTTTGCATACATCTGCTAACTTATCAGAAGACATTCTTTTTCAGTTAATTAACACATTTTATTCCCGAACCATGGTCCCTTTGAAAAATGCTCGGGTCTCCCATTGACTTCAATGGGGCTCGTTATTCGAGACGAGCACTCGAGCATCTGGAAAAGTTCGTCTCGAATAACGAGTACCCGAGCATTTTAGTGCTCGCTCATCTCTAATACTTATAACTAGGTGTGTATCTTATCTCATAGTTTCAGTACATCTTCTCCCTGTATGACCCTACACAGTACTGATATCCACAGACCAGCTCATATGGCACAGCATACTGAGACACAGCAAAATGTGGCTGTGATTGGATTAAGTTGGCCTCCGCGTGTCTGCGTAGATTCACAATTTGCCGCTCAGTATTCCTTATTTCCTATCAGAACACAGACGCAGCAGCAGGCACAAGCGGTTAATCAGAGCACACATGTTCCTACATGTTTCCTCCGGGTACGGAGAATGCAGCGTGATATTATTGCATTGCTTTATTGCCGGAGTCAAAGCAAATTGATTTCTACATCTTTGTGATTTTTCTTTAATATTTCTCTCCGCTTTTAACTCTTTATGGGCAGAACTAATTGTTCCCGCTGCTTCAGCCCTTCGAAATTATGCAAATTATGCTATTAAAATGTTCCACTGTATGTTATATAACATATCCATACATTCCTCTGACATTGGGCATATGGAAAGACAGTGATATTTGTGCTCTTTTATTCTTACTGTTATTTGGGGCCCAAGTTACCAATTTATGAAAAGGCTTGAGTCACAGACTATTATTTAAATCATGAACTAACATTATTAGTTATTAAAGGCATGCAAACATTCTTAGTAAATAATCAGTACTGCTTATTCTGTCCTACTACTCACTGTGTAATATGGATAAAAATACAACCATGGTGCAGAGGATGGGACTCCATGCATCATGGTAATATCTGATGAAAGGATTCCCCTCTTTCCTGCAAAACAGGCATAATCATAAATTATACTTTGGTGCTTTTCTTCTGCAGAGAAGCAGGGACTTCTTACATCATATATCACTGAATGGTGCACAGAATCCCATTCTAGAACAGTGTCCAGTCCGTGATTCTAGGACTGACCATGTGTTTTTAGCCTATGGGGCACATTTACTTACCCGATTCAGTCGCAATCCAGTGGCACGTTCTCCGATGAGGATTCGGGTCTGCCAGGATTCACTAAGGTCCGTGCGCCCGATGTCCACCAGGTATCGCTGCTGCGCCGAGGTTTGCAGGAGTTCACCTTCTTCTTCCCGGTGCATGTAAGTGCTTATCTTGCAACACAAATTATTTTTTCAATTCCGCAGTTTTTCTGAATCCATCGGGTTGTCCGACAGTCGCGTGAAAGCCGGCGCCGATGCGCTAAAATCTGATCGCGTGCGCCAAAACCCCGGGGCAATTCAGGGCAAATCGGAAATCGTCGGGAAACCCAACTAAAGTGCGTGATTCGGACCCTTAGCAAATGAGCCCCTATGTGTCAGTTTTCACTGTGTAACTAGAATTCTGTTCATTAAATGGGCAGTTCAGTATGAGCAAAGGTCATATAATTGCAGGACTTCTAATAGGTCATGTTGTCATCTCCGGTAACAATTAGAGATGAGCGAGCACTAAAATGCTCGGGTGCTCGTTATTCGAGACGAACTTTTCCAGATGCTCGAGTGCTCGTCTCGAATAACGAGCCCCATTGAAGTCAATGGGAGACTCGAGCATTTTTCAAAGGGACCATGGTTCGGGAATAAAATGTGTTATTTAATTGAAAAAGAATGTCTTCTGATAAGTGATCAGATGTATGCAAACATCTGCAATCTATTCTTCACTGTTCCGCGCGTATATTATCTCCCGACAAGTTATCAGATGTGAAGAACAGTGAAGAATAGAATAAAAACAGTGAACACAGTGAACACAGGATCATTTAAGTGAAAAACACAGTGAAGAACACAGTGAAGAATAGATTACAGATGTTCGGCACATCTGCTTACTTGTCGGGAGAGGAGATACGCTGTCCCGGGATCCACTCCTCTTCTTCCACTGAAGTCTCCCCGATGTCTCCCTGGTGCCCGATGTCTGCCTGCTGCCCGATGTCTCCCTGGTGCCCGATGTCTCCCTGCTGCGCGCGATGTCTCCCTGCTGCGCGCGATGTCTCCCTGCTGCGCCCGATGTCTCCCTGCTGCGCCCGATGTCTCCCTGCTGCGCCCGATGTGTCTCTGCTGCGCCAGATGTGTCTCTGCTGCGCCAGATGTGTCTCTGCTGCGCCAGATGTCTCCCTGCTGTGCGATGTCTCCCTGCTGCCGTTCCGCGCGTATCTTCCGACAAGTAAGCAGATGTGCCGAACATCTGTAATCTATTCTTCACTGTGTTCTTTACTGTTTTTTTCACTTAAATGATCCTGTGTTCACTGTGTTCACTGTTTTTATTCTATTCTTCATTGTTCTTCACTGTGTTTGTTTAATTAAATGCTCGATCTCGAGCAGGGGAAATACTCGTCCGAGCAACGAGCCGTTTCGAGTACCTTAATACTCGAACGAGCATCAAGCTCGGACGAGTATACTCGCTCATCTCTAGTAACAATGTTTTACCCACGGTTGGGATTTATGTAGTTAAGAATATGTGGAAGGATGTGGAGAGTAATAACTATTTCATGTAGTTATTTAGCAGATATGTTAAAATGCTTTCTTCATCCTATGGTGTCAGTGATAAATATCTGTAAATGTTCAGATGGTTTCTAGGTAGATGTCGATTTTTAATGTCTTTCATCTAAAAGTCCCTACATGATCTCCCTGCCCCACGGTGTCATCCATTACTGTGTCTCCAAGATTAAGATATCGGTGATGGTTTGATCGGCCCCATGACGGATGGTAAGAAGAGAGCGTGGCGCACAGCATATGTAACACTGACAGATCCACGGTTAATAGTTCCTACAATGTGAGCTGGATACATGAGGTGGCGTTTACCAGAGCTTTGATGAATGGTCGGTAACTATGTCTGCATCATGTCCTTAGATCAGAAGGGTAAGCAGATGAGATGTGAGATAAGGAGCAGTCATCCATTATTTCCTATCACAATATCATCTCACTGCTCTGCTTCTAGCTGTGGAAGAAACTGTGGATTTGCCTTTTCAGGAACAGATCAGTCAATGGAAAGGTTACATTTCAAAATATTCTAAAAGTCTACATCTACTTTAAAAGTCCTATAAAGGTTACAGGGCGTCAACTCTTTTACTCTTGTCACAATCACAGCTGCATTTACAGTTCTGCTGGTTGCTGCTTAAAATCCATTCCCACTGTACTGGCTGAAAACCCCCTAAAGGGATAATGCTATAACTGGTCACTTGGGGTGTGACTGTAAGGACACCCTGATATCAGTAGTACTGAGGTTAAATGGTTATATAGAGTGGTGAATACACCACTTCTTCATTCACATAAAGAGATCCAAAACTTTAGTTCTTGTGGCAGATGGAATCCATGGATCATCTTCTTTGGTGCAATTTGTGGTATTGGCAGGACCTCTTTTCCAGTTCTGTTGACTTCCCATAGTGCACTGCTACATGGTGTAAGAATTTTGTAATGAGGCTATATTAACCAGCAGGGGACAGCAGTGAGATGTAACAGATTATATCCTGAGAATTAACTAGATACCAGCAGAATTATGACTTCAGCTATGGATGTGACTGTAGCTTAAAACATGATGTACAAGAAAAGTGGGTGTCAGGAATTAGAATCAATTACTGGAGTGACTTGCAGAATTTATAGATAGGAAATATCAGATTAAATGCTACATATATCGCACAGACGTTCTGATGACAAATCTGCAATTCTAATAAGCAGCTGCTTAGGTTTTTAGAAATGTTGCAAAGGGAGACCATTCGCCCCCAAAATCACTCCAGATCTCCTGGTCGGGGACATAATACTGATCATGAACCAGAAGCAGCAGCAGTGGTGTCATAAAACACTACTCTCCTTACAGCCCAAACATTTGCTCATTTCTTGTTACACAAAGAAAATCTTCCACAAATAAATCTGAAAAATGTCTCCTCATTGTAAATTCTGCTTCTCCCCAGATCTGGAGGCTGTAAGTGTGGCTGCTATTTATACTGCAGCAGGACTGGAGGAGTTTTCCCCAAACCAAACACATGTCTCATTCTGTGCACAAAATAGATAGATATCTCAGATGTGTTTTCGGGAGTCTTGTAAGACATGTGTTACTGTCACGAGAACAGCACATATTACATGACATCGGAAGATAAGACTACAAAACTTCATGAAACTCCACGCAGTTTATGAAGAGAAGTGAATGAAAACAAAATATAATCTGTTCTATACCCTAATACCATGTTATATCGGGGGCCAAATCTGTGAACCACCCAGGGACTTTAATACAATACCCTGGTCTCCACCATCATCATCAAACCACAATTATGATCTTAACTCTAATCACTATCTTCAAGCTTGCGGACGTACATCTGCTCCCATAGATGGCAATAGCCACAAAGATGGGTCCAGAGAGCACAACATGTGCTCACCATACCGTTCCGTAGCCTCAAAAAGATAGAGCATGCTCTATCTTAGGCTGCATTCACACTGATTTGTGGCCGCCGTACCGTAGCACGGTGGACACACGTCGGTGCTCACCCCCGTCCCTCTCCATAGAGGAACACTGTGCACGACGCCATATTCCGGGAAAAGATAGGACATGTCCTATCTTTTCATGGGGTACGGAACGGTACGGTGGTGCACTTGTGCTGCACTTCACTGCACCAGTAGGGGCGCCGTGTGCCCATCGCTGTCTATGGGGGACGTATATAGGTCGTATATACGTCGGCCGTATATACGTCCCCCAAATGGCAATGTGAATGCAGCCTTAGGCCATATTTACGTGTGGCATTATTGTCAATGGAAAGAGGAAGGGTCACCCCTCCTCCTCTCCTGCGCGTCTCATGTATGCCCGCCTGGCTAAGGTCCAGGCAGGCATACGTTCAAGTAAATGTGATTATGTGATTGTGGACAACTTTATATAATGTGAATTTTGTACTGTTAAGTAATGTATATAATGATAGATTTGAAATGCCAGAAATATGCCCCGTAATAAGCAAAAGGATTTTATTCAATGCACAGTTTTTAAGCTCTCTTGTGAGTAGATGGAATATAGAAATAGATTTAAAATCTATGGAAGTGTCCTGAACTATGTGTGCACGCTTTTATGTCTAGTCTTTATTGGAGCATCAAAAACCGCCAAACTTCTCTCAGCACTTTGGGAGGAACGGTGTATGCGGCACTCTAGAGGACAAGATAGTTATAGATGTGCTGTTATCTTGAAATCCACCTTTTTCCCTCCTTGTAAAGTGGTTAGATCGACCCTTGAACATTTCTTTCTACTTTAGTGACATTTTATTGAGTTGCTCATCTGTCTATCTCCTATACAATTCTAGTACAGAGAATTATTGCAGATTGCCATATTACACATTGCCTTACCATACTATTTTGTGAAACTACAAAGTGTTATTATTGTGCAGGGCTATGGGAGCCTCTTACTGAATGTGAATGTTCATAATATAGTTTTATTTTGGGGTCCCACTTTTAGTTTTGCCCAGGGCCCCTCTTTGTCTATAACCGGTCATGACCGTTGGTGTCCTAACATGAGCTCAGTAGCCACAGCCAAAGTTCAATTACAGTAAGGTGTGTGGTACGTTAAGTTGCAGTTTTATGTTAGTTATCAACAGCTGGAAGGATGGCTATTGGAAGCAGGGGCAGAAAGAATGTGGCCAGTACTATGGATAGTACTGAGGAAGATACAATATAGCGGGTGGACCAGAAGCAGGTGGTTGGCACTATTGTTCCAGGTGAGGAGGTGCATGGCTCAGGCTCACCATGGAACTAGTCGCCAGTGGTCTGTCCTGCATCTTGCAAGTTGCCTTGACTTCTCTTGGCGGCTTCAGAACATCATATGCAAGCAGATTAAAGAGAACATTGTGAGTGCGCAGAGATTGCAGAATGGCAACTTGAGCGTGAACACCAACCACAGATTCTCCAATTACTGCAGTATTCCCCAGCTAGTCCAGGGTTGCCTGAGAACCATGTTCCAAAGGTGGATATAAAGTTACAGTCTTGGATACTTTCTTGCTGGCCTTTGAAAAGACTTGTCAATAATACCATGTGCCTATGGAGCTATGGGTCTGGTAGAGGGAAGGCACTGGAAATATTTGCCCAGCGGGACCACCCTAACCTATGAGGATATCATGGACTGAGAGACACTGGTACTGAGCTGGCCCTTGTACAAGCTGAAATGATGTGTCCACAGGATTTGGAACCGAGGAAAACCCTCACTGTTTCCGGAATTGGAGAAACTGAATCAGCACTGTCCATTGCCATAGTCTATTTAAATTGGAGTGAGGGAGGTAGGTAGGGGTATCATCCGAAGTATCTATTACTGCTTTGCTAGAGAAGAATTTGGGGCGTCCAGCGTTTCAGTATTTAACCAGAAGATCATCAGGGACTGATCCCTCAAACGGCAATATCCTGCCTGCAGCTGAATTTGACACCGGTAGTGATGCTGATAATGTCATTGGTGCTGATGAATGATGATGTTAATGAGGTTGACATGCCTACTGCTGAAAATGTAGGGGTGGGTAATGTCAGGGGTCCAACTTCCCCCTGCAGAGAGGGGATCATTCCAGCAGATTGTCGGGCTACCTTTGGGATTGGCTAGTCATCCTGTGGGCATCTGTTGTCTTCTGAGACTTCCATTGTAGTGAGAGACAGAGGGCTGATGGTGAATGGCCTGCAGGTGAGAATGGGTAAGTACCAAGAGTGGTAGAGCTCCCAGGTAAGGACTCAGTGCAGGGTTAGGTGGCTGTCAGGTCAGAAAGAGGCCATTAGACAGGACCAGGGAAACCGACAGAAGATATGGCGGTCTATTTTGACCACGTCCGGTTAGGGGTTTCAGGTGAGAGAGCCTGCAGGTTGTGGATAGAAAAGTACCAGGAGTGGTACGGTGTCAGTTTCAGTACAAGGTCGGTTTGTCTGCCTTAGTGACTGGGTTGGAAGCTGAGAGGAAGTGTAATCTATTCTCACCATGTCCAGTCAGGGGTTCCAGGTGACAGAACCTGCAGATAAGGGAAGTAAAGTGGGGTTCATAAAATGTAAGTGTATGGAGACCTACAGTTCCTGAAGGGTGATTGCTGTATATCATGGAAACTGTTCCTTGTTACACTTTATCTTTACAATCTCTTAGCAGTAATAAGTAGACTCTCCAAAAAGCCTCAATAAGAAGTGATAAAAAACTAACATTTGAGAACACATGACAACTCTTTACAATGATAAATTACTTTATCTTCACAATGTATTCTGCTAAAGCAATCGGAAAGTAGTAAACAGCAATTCCCTACAACAAAGCATTAGATGTGTAATCTATGTATGATGGCGTCTGCCCTGAGATCTTTAAGTGTTTATATTGTTGGGTAAAACAGTATGGAGACCATAGAAGACCCTTTCACCTGCCACCCCCGCACCTATCCTTTAATGTCTTATTTCCTATTAGGTGTTATTATTTGTGAACACAAAGAAGATTCTATTATGGATCCAAACCAGTGTTCAGAGACATGAAGTCTCAGATTCTCTCCTATCAACATGAGGTAAAAAAGAATAGAGGTTTGTTGAGTGTATCTTCAGTGCATTGTGTTCTAGCCCCGGTATGCTGCTTCATATTAGGAGATTGGTTTACATGTGCCCAGTTTTTGAGAGAAGTAAATAAAAAGATTGACACAATAATTAAAACAATCATAGAATAGGGTTGTATTATGAGCCAGGCCTATATTTATCAAGTGACATATTGTGACTTTATATCATCTATATATACCCATGCAATCTGATCCTTTGCATGTATCTATGCCAGGCAGGTCTGAAGGGTCCACCATTAAACTGAAGATTGAGTGTTGAGGCTATAGTCCCATCTCAACATGCATGATCAGTCTTCTCCTTTTACTGAATCTGTGCAAACCACTTCAACAAACACAAGACTGCAGGTAAATATTCCTCCTTAGATACACAATGTAGCATTGACTAAATCAGTGCAGTTTAACAAACTATTAGGGCAGTGAAGTGGCTGACCTTAGCAAGGCTTTAGTTGTAGGCCAGGACAAGTTTTCCACCTCAAAAGAATATTTCCACTTAATGGAAACCTACCATAACCGATCTACCTATAAAGGTATATCGGGTGGTAGGTGCATCTATTGGACGTGAGGATAGCCCCGCAATCTTTTTAAACCTTTCATTTCCCTAATATTTAGATTTTATAAAGAGGCTACTGGGGCAGTAGCCTCTTTGATCCTCCTACCAGAAATCTTCGGCACGCAGCTATGAGGAGCTGCACACCCTTGTCCGCGAAGCCTGTTGGTAGGTTTCATTTAAGACAATCTTGGAAATGGAGATGAAATGTTGCACATAATCCCATTTCTTAAACCGGGCCTGAGTGCCACCCAGTGGGGGAAATGGGTGGAGCAGGAAGCCACCCACTGCCCCCAGCACATAAATAAATGCATTGCTCTCCGTGGCTCCTCTTTCCTACTCTTCTTTTGCAGCAGTGCAGGCATAACCAGTTACTTTGCCGCCTCAGGACATCAAGTGTGCGCATGGGTTGAGCCCACGGAGCTGGCTGTGCCGGCAGTGCTGCAATAGAAGAGGAGAGAAGAGGAGCTGCACAGAGTGCCTGGAAGGTGAGTAATGAGTTTATTTTCCTTATGCCAGTATGCTGGGGCTACCTGTATACTGGGGGGAGGGTGGAAGAGGGGCAGTATGAGGAGGCTACCTTATACTGCGGTGGGATGGGGTGAATGTGCTGGGGCTATCTAGCTATATACAGGGGAGGTGTGCCGGGGTTACCTTTCTACAAAGTCCTAATCTATTATATATTTCCTGTACCCCCCAGTGTACACTGTCTATATATATTGGTTGGCAGTGTGCACTGGAGGGGTACAGGAAATATCTAATAGAGTGGGACATTGTATATATATCAATAAAAGGAGCATTTTATATAATGTAGGGGGCATAGTATATACCTAATAGAAGGGGCACAGTATATACACGTAATAGAGCTAATAGAGGGGGCACAGTTTATATAGTTAATAGACGGGGTACAGTATTTATAGCTAATAGAGGGGGCACAGTATATATTGCTACTAGAGGTGGCACACAACTGTGTGAACTGGCTACCCAAACTTCCACAGATGCCATTGACCAGCATTATGCATGGTACTGTGAGCACACCGTGTTTTACCACACCATGACCAAGCCACAATGCCACATCTCATTATGAAGGTGGGAGGTGTGAAGAGCACTTGCCCCTTTCCATTTCCACCACATCAGAAACTTCTACTGTCTTCATGAATCTGGCGCACGCTGCATGTGCACAAAGTGAATAAACTGGTTTCACCAATTTTTCTCTGGTGCACCCGGTTTATCAGGTGCGCACCACGGAATTGCCGACATAAAAGTCATGACTGGTGCTAATCCACAGTGCAAAACCCATTAAGGTGCAGGGTAATGTTTTGTGGCAGCATATTGCAGTCACAACACAATACAGTCAGAAACGTCAAAAAGTAAGTAAATAAAACGGTGCAAGCCAGTTAATAAATTTGAGCCCATGTTTACACCACATGTCCGAAAACAGTTGTATCCAAGGACATCTTGTTTCTAAGGGACAAAATGGTGACATTTATGAGAAATTATCTTCACACAGGGACTTTTTTAAATAAAATGTCATTGAAGAATTGTCTATATATGACAATGAGAATGCCGAGATAAGAATGGGGTTTTTTGAAACTATTTTCTGATGTCCAAACCAGGAGTGGAGTTAAAATAAAAGGAGGATCAGCATCTCCATTATGTTATGTGTTTGGAAACACTTAGGTTCCTAGCTTAACTTATCAGAGCTGAATCCCCAATAAAATGTAAAAAATTAAAGGGGTTGGCCACTTTACTTCTTGTTTTTTGTAATGTGTGTGTGTGTGTGTGTGGGGGGGGGGTCTGCAGGATATTGGGAAATTGACATATACATTTGGTAAATGTTCTGCTCCGCTTTCTTCATATGTGAAAGCCTCCTGTCTTTTACCTCATTAGCCTTAAATTACTGTCCATAAAATGGCCGCAGATGGAGGGTCATGTGATCTCTAACTGTTGATTGATCATGGAAAGTTAGAGATCCCTTGACCCTCCATTTTTTAAGATTTGCCCTGTACAATAGATACCTAGAAACTGCCCTGATTGTACAACCATAGAATGAGAACACAGTAGGAAGGTGTAGAACATTTTGTGATTACACTTTCTATGCACACTGTGAGACACTCCC
Organism: Engystomops pustulosus; assembly: GCF_040894005.1. Taxonomy (NCBI): domain Eukaryota; kingdom Metazoa; phylum Chordata; class Amphibia; order Anura; family Leptodactylidae; genus Engystomops; species Engystomops pustulosus. Next base: position 73,725,107 of record NC_092417.1, on the reverse strand, counting down.
CAAATATCCACAGAGCTCCAGTCCATGGTTACAGAGCAGGCGGCTGCTCTTACAAATCACAGTTATCTGCTGAAGTAGTTAATTAATTGTCGCAGTCCGGAGTTCCTCGCAAGCGTTTAGTTAAATGTTATTAAATGTTTCTTGTGAACTCTGCAGCCTTAGTCAGGAGACATTTCCCTCCACTAATGAAGACATATAGAGGTGATGCCGAGGTACAAGCCAAGTGCTCCATATTTGAGAAGATTTTCCATTTAAAAACATGAAGACTATTTTCTTATAAAACCTCATCAAAAGTCAATTATTATGTAGACAATTTCCGAGTCCATATTGTACATATTCAGATATAACAAAGACTCTTGTCAGAAAGCAAATTTACCAAAGTAAGCTGTGTGCAAATGCTCAACCAGATGAGGACGCTGGGAGATTTCAGCTCTTGAAGGAGTTTGACCAAGAAAGAAAATTCTCAGATTCAAATCTCAATCCCATAGTGATGTTTACACAATAAAGACCATTCTAACCTCTTACTTTACAATTTTACTCAGTTTTATTGCTGTTTTAGCTCCTATCACTCAGTGTTGGTCAGAGTAAAATTCCAGGGTATGGACGGGGACTCACTAAGCAGACACTTCATGATTTCTTTAGTTCTGTGAGCTAACAATGTGTTTATGTTATTAGGTCCAGGTTTATCTACTTTCTACTTTTATTTAGCATCTAGACATTCACTAGTATCCGACACTTAGAAAGAGAGATGAGACAGATCAGAGCTGAGATATGATGAGATCTTTGAGATGCATATTACACATGACATTCGCCCCTCTGCTATATTACATACTCTTCGCTCTGCTATATGCTTCCCTCCCTCTCCGCTGGATAAAGATTGTATTTGCCTGTAGCTTGTAGCTTTACTCTCCTCACAATATTGTTTGCTGGCAGGAAGTCAGTGTGTGTGTGAGCTTGGGGACTAGAGGGAGAGAGCAGCTCAGCTCAGTGCAGGGTCAGATAGAAGAAAAATAGGGAACATTTACTAAAAACAGGGCACTCTGGGCAACAGGAAAAACTGCACTAAATGTGTAGTGTGCAGGGCGCACCAGATTCAGGATTTATGGCACATGATCTTCATGAATATGGCGCCCCCTGCATAGCTCCGAAAGAGTCCACCAACTTTTTTTTGGTGTACATTTAACATGGGGGTGCAACACAATTCTGTCAGACTTTGCACGTTTAATCTGGCATGCTGTCTAAATGAGGGACGGCCCCTAGGGGTAATCAAAACTGTATACACTAGGACATGTTGGAATTATATCTGTGAAATGCTGAATTTTTGTTAATAACAGTGAATTAGAGAATGTGTTATTTTGTAATCATGAGTGACCCAAAGTTTGTTCGTGCAGTTTCACAATGTGCTGCTGAAAACATCTTGTGGTGAATTCTGTAGCAATAAGTTGCGCTGCGTAAACACAGGGGGGGGGGCGGAGAAGAGCGGGAGCGCAGATCGGGGTGGGGGGAAGCAGGAATGGAGGTATGCTGGGAGCTAGGGGCAGCGGAGAGCACGGTGCCTCATGGAGGACCGAAACGTGGTGCCGGCCGACAGGCGGGAACACAGTGCTGGCTGGCCGGCAGGGGGCAGGAGCACAGTGCTGGCTGGCCGTCGGGGAGCGGGAGCACAGTGCCGGCCGGCGGGGAGTGGGAGCAAAGTTCTGGCAGCGGTCGGAAATACTGTGCCAGACTGAGGGCTGAAACGCAGTCCCGGCAGGGGGCGCAAGCACAGTGCCAGCAGTGGCCTGGAAGCTCGGTGCCAGCCAGCGGAGGGCAGGAGCATGGTGCTGACACCTTGTCCAGCAAGAGGCGCGCCACCTGAGGCGAGATGCTCAACTCACCTCATGGCAGGTGCGCCTATGAATGCGGGAGTGCAATACATTTTTTGCAGTTTATTCCCAACTGGTATATATTATTAGTATTGTACATGTATGTGGGTGCAGATATTTATGTGCACATGTATTTGAGTGCTTATTATACTTTTTCACATAAAGGTATGAGTATATGAGTATATGAATATGAGTCTAGAAATCCATGTTAAAATTCATCTTCTTTATTGGACCAAATTTTCGAGCAGGATCACTCATAAAGGGAACTTGTCACCGGGATCTCATTTTCACTAAAGACAGGTTACAGAAGCCCATCAAACAAGTAATGCAAATATGCCTTTCTGCCTTTTCTAAGCAGTTGAATTACAATATAATTGTATGCTATAACTTACCTTTCACCCTGCAGAATCCTCTGTGTTGTCCCAGGGGTTGGGCTTTGGTTTGGATGCATTTAAAAAACAACAACAAGTGACTTGCAGACTGCTCAGGTATTGGCCCCTAACTTTGTGCTCCTGTACAGCTTCTCCTCTCTTTACAGGAGCACAAAGGTGGGGACTGAGAGCTGAGGAGTCTGTAGCATAGACAAGTCACATATTGTTTTTTTAAATGAATCCAAACCAAAGCTCAACCCCTAGGACTACACAGAGGATTCTGTCAGGGTGTAAGGTAAGTTATAACACAATTAAATTGTAATGCAAATATGTGCACTGAAGGTGTGATGGGCTTCTGTAACCTGTTTTTAGTGAAAATGAGGTGACAATCATACCTGTGTGCTACCTAATCTGCATAGTTCTAAATAACATGGGCAAAGGAAGTGAAGAGGCATGGGCTGTTGATGTCATGTGCTGGTAGGTGCCTACTGTTATATTGAGATTGAAATATATATGTTAATGTTCCAAATATAAATGTGCGTTATGATATATTATCTGGTTATAATATACACTCACCGGCCACTTTATTAGATACACCATGCTAGTAACGGGTTGGACCCCCTTTTGCCTTCAGAACTGCCTCAATTCTTCATGGCATAGATTCAACAAGGTGCTGGAAGCATTCCTCAGAGATTTTGGTCCATATTGACATGATGGCATCACACAGTTGCCGCAGATTTGTCGGCTGCACATCCATGATGCGAATCTCCCGTTCCACCACATCCCAAAGATGCTCTATTGGATTGAGATCTGGTGACTGTGGAGGCCATTTGAGTACAGTGAACTCATTGTCATGTTCAAGAAACCAGTCTGAGATGATTCCAGCTTTATGACATGGCACATTATCCTGCTGAAAGTAGCCATCAGATGTTGGGTACATTGTGGTCATAAAGGGATGGACATGGTCAGCAACAATACTCAGGTAGGCTGTGGCGTTGCAACGATGCTCAATTGGTACCAAGGGGCCCAAAGAGTGCCAAGAAAATATTCCCCACACCATGACACCACCACCACTAGCCTGAACCGTTGACACAAGGCAGGATGGATCCATGTTTTCATGTTGTTGACGCCAAATTCTGACCCTACCATCCAAATGTCGCAGCAGAAATCGAGACTCATCAGACCAGGCAACGTTTTTCCAATCTTCTACTGTCCAATTTCGATGAGCTTGTGCAAATTGTAGCCTCAGTTTCCTGTTCTTAGCTGAAAGGAGTGGCACCCGGTGTGGTCTTCTGCTGCTGTAGCCCATCTGCCTCAAAGTTCGATGTACTGCGCGTTCAGAGATGCTCTTCTGCCTACCTTGGTTGTAACGGGTGGCGATTTGAGTCACTGTTGCCTTTCTATCAGCTCGAACCAGTCTGCCCATTCTCCTCTGACCTCTGGCATCAACAAGGCATTTCCGCCCAAAGAACTGCCGCTCACCGGATGTTTTTTCGTTTTCGGACCATTCTCTGTAAACCCTAGAGATGGTTGTGCGTGAAAATCCCAGTAGATCAGCAGTTTCTGAAATACTCAGACCAGCCCTTCTGGCACCAACAACCATGCTACGTTCAAAGGCACTCAAATCACCTTTCTTCCCCATACTGATGCTCGGTTTGAACTGCAGGAGATTGTCTTGACCATGTCTACATGCCTAAATGCACTGAGTTGCTGCCATGTGATTGGCTGATTAGAAATTAAGTGTTAACAAGCAGTTGGACAGGTGTACCTAATAAAGTGGCCGGTGAGTGTAGAACCGTGTGCTATTAACATATAATGGGCCAGTTAGAAAAGTAGAAAGCTAAGGAAATGATATTTTAAAACTAGTTTTCATATATTCCTATAACAAACCCTGGTGCAAACCTGGGCCAGCTAATATGAGCATGTATAAGTATGCTCATGTCAGTAGGACCAAGTTTGTGTTGTGCTTTGTTATATGAATATATGCAAACTATGCAAGTTTCAATATATCATAAAATTGGATCTTTTTATGGAACACATAGGAACAACCAGTATAACCAATGGACATTGTCACCCAGCTTTCCTGGAGTCCTAAATGTGGGGTTTTAGTAAGATTTTATCACGAGTGAGATGGGGCTGGTGGGCAGCAAACACCCCTTGTTATGATTTGCACTGTCCCTGAGATACTTTGGATGTAATTTATGATTCTAGATACAAGATGTCTCATCCTGTACTCAGTAATATAGAATTTTATGTGTCAAGTGGCGATTCCCTCTGCTCATTAAAGCTGCCCCTAATGTGTCCCGGGTGCCTCTAAGTAAGGAGGATGCTGGAACCTGCAGATAAAAAGCCTCACTTTCCAGGGAATTGCAGGTCATGTGACAGAAATGGCACTATCCCCATCATCTGCATCTCTCTTTGATTTATAACAAGAGGGACATAGTCGGTATACTGGGGCTTATTAAACCCTCTATATCAGTCAGATGCTGGTTTATCTTCCCCCTGGAGCAGGAAATTCTCCACACAAATTAAGATTCCACACATTCATGCAAAAACTACAAAAATTACTTGTTGTTTTGAAGCTGCTCAGTCATGAATCTATCATTGCTTATTCTGAGTTCTATCACAGTTTCTCCTCTGCATATACAGTTCTACATTTATTCTATTATAGCATGATGTCACTGATGATCCAACAGTCCAACCTCGCTGCACTACTCTATTAAAGACATGTAGCACCACACTTATGTTGTGCCGCTCTGGATGTGACTAGAGTATTATATGTTGTTCATAATACAATCAAGGTGTGCATCCATATGTTGGATTAGTCATGTGCTTGGAAGTGGTTTAAATGAGTTCACAACTGTAAGACAGAAGGACGCAGACTTCCACTGCTTCTGCAAAAAACAATAACACGTTACTGTCATTGGGACCAGGTGATAATGGATATTCCAAATACCCTTCCACTGAGAGATTTCCCCAAGGAGGATCCCAGGCCAGAATAACAAGACTTGGCTCCTTGTCCAAGTGGGTGTTTGCAGGTCCCAGTATTCTGAATAATTACCTGTGGTATCTCTACAGGGACGTAGTAACGGAATAGGATAAAGTCATAAAATTCTTTTCTATCATCAGAGCCTTCACATGCAGCAGCTGTATCCGCAATGATTATTGCACTTTTCTGTCTCTTTATAAGTGATGTAGGGGATACTTGTATCGATAAAGACTAAACTTCTATGAAAATTCTACACACATAATAATAATTCTATTGTATACACTTCTGATTACCCTGCACGGAAATGAGTGTCATATCTGACAAGGTCGACAACATTCAGCCTTGTCAGTTTAGAAGGTCACTGTCCTTTCATACATGAAGATAGTTTCCTTATTCTGGAATATAATACAAATAAAAGATTTCTGATTGTTGTAAGTGAAGTGGAAGAAGAATGATTTATTGTACCATATTATAAGCCAGTTGTCAGATAAAAATTGAGAATGCTCCCCATATGATTCAGCTATATTCAACTATATTGGTGTCCTGGCACCCCCAGGTCTGCACCCCTCTTCTCCCGGGTTCTCTTAAAAAGCTATTATTTCTAAATTTCTTTGCAGAGATGCACCTTTCCCCTGTTTCTGACTCTGGCTCTGTTGTATGACTTCTGATTCTGCTCTTTGATTCTATATTCTGTTTATGATGACATGTTCATGGTGAACTGATGCTGATCCATTTCTTTCCCTGACCTCCAGCGTGTATCTTGGATTCTGTTTTTCTCACTGCCTGCTTTGACCTTTGTCTAGTATGTTGGATTCCTGCCTGCCCTGACCCTGGACTGTTATTCATTTTTGTGTGTCTTCTGACCTGTCTGGGATATCTTGTTGTGGTCTCATTGCAGCGAAGTCACGATTGCTGTATAAGGTTTAGAGGTTGAACTTGGATAATGCTTTGTGGCACAATCTGTTTAGGTGACCACAAACCAATGTTTATTGTAGTCTGACACTTTATAGAGACACTCTGTGGCTGGTACTGTTTATAGGGACACTCACAGTCTCTAGTAATTCTAGTACGGTTTAGGGGGGCTCACGTGTACACTATTATATGGACCCTCTAGATATTATTGCATGGTAGAGTGTGTTGTGCTTTTTATTCGCTCAATTTCACTTCAATCATTAATAATCTTATAATTGTTTATGGCCATTGAGTTTAAAAAAAAAAAATCATTGATTTAGTTATTTTGGAGATTCGTAGCCAAAACTGATTTATTTGCTAAACAATCGTAGCAATGCACAAGGTTATTGAACAATTATTGGTCCCCTGAGTAGCGGGATAAGCTGTTATAATTACCAATGATACGCTGCATGAGATATTGTTGTTGTGCATTAAACCATTACAAATAGTAGTGAAGAGCATGTAGGGCGACAGCATTAACCCACTATAAGGCTTAACATCACAATCCATCATACACACTTCATTTAGCTCTAAACCGCTGTACTGCATCCCTATTACACCTCAGCTAGAAACATCAGTAAAGACACACAGAGAACCATGCGTGCTCCAGTATCATTTATTTACATGGGGATTAGGCAGAAGATATCAGTCAATCCCACAATTCTGAAGCGGTGAGAGAAGATAACACAGGTAAAAATGTAACACTTAGCAGACCCTAGAGAAATCTCCAATCATAAAGCAGTTCATTCTGAGTTTTAACCCCAGAATGAGAACATTACTATATAGAAAGTGAGACTTTCTGTTCAGAATAGTTTCAACAACAAAGAGAAGACAAGACAAGAGATCGAGTTAAATGTGACGTTCATATTCAGCTTTAAATCTTTGCATGCATGGAGGAGTGTTATAGAAGGTTCAGTATTATTGTAATTTGCTTACTACAATAGGGGTCGTATTGTGTGAGTTGTATTCTTTTACATAGCAGCACTGATATAAGAGATATATTCTTGTATATAAATATATCTGTTGATAGGTTCTTGTGTACTTTGTGCACCCAGACCAAGGCACATGCGCAGCTTTTGAGCTGACATTAAACATTTTAAACCAGCAGTATATAAACATCGCACATAGCTGCTATGAATATAACACAAATATACCAGCAATGAATATACCACAACATAAATATATATGACACATAAATATTCTGCACACATAATTATTATGTCAGTGGAAATACCGCTCAAACATACATAGCAGCAATAAAGGCCCTCCATACCAGAGTGTGCATCAGAGACAAATATATAGGGGGTCATTTACTAAGGGTCCGAATTGCGTTTTACCGGCGGTTTACGCAAATTTTTCTGTTTTGCGCCGATTTTCCTTGTATTGCCCCGGGATTTGGGCGCACGCGATCGGATTGTGGCGCATCGGCGCCGGCATGCACGTGACGTAAATCGGGGGCGTGGCCGAACGAAAACCCAATGGATTTGGAAAAAAAAGCCGCAATTTAAAAAAAAAGTGTCGTGGGACACGACCTTACCTTCACCAAGTATAGGATCGTGCACTCCGGCGGGCCTCGGCGGACTTCAGCGCAGCAGCAACACCTGGTGGAAATCGGAGGAACTGCCTTAGTGAATCGCCGGAAGACCCGAATCCACCGCAGAGAACGCTCCGCTGGATCGCAAATGGACCGGGTAAGTAAATCTGTCCCATAGTGCCCCCTTATTTTATTATATGTAATCCCTCAAAATAAAAGCACACAGCACCCTCTGTATTAATTACAAAGTGTCCCCAATAAAATTAACTATATTCACTTTCTCACTTCCTTAATCCACTATGGCGATTCCACACTGTGGGGCTCATTTACTAAGGATCCGAATGCTGCATTTTCGTCTGGTTTCCAGAATATTTTCATTTTGCACCAAATTGCCCCGGGATTTAGGTGCACGCGATCGGATTTTGGCACATCAGCGCCGGCTTAAACGCGACAGAAAACGGGGGGAGTGGCCGACAACCCGACGGATTCGGACAAACCACAGAATTTAAAAAAGAATTTGTGTTGCAAGATCAAGCACCAGGAAGAAGCAGGTGAACTCCGGCGGACCTCATCACAGCAGCGAAACATGCAGGAACTCGGATGCACAATGTTAGTAAATTGCGCCGGACCTGAATCCTCGTTGCACAATGCACCGCGGGATTGCAACGGGACCGGGTAATTAAATCTGCCCCTGTGTGTCCCTGGTTCCAAAGGGAAAAAAATTCAACCTATAACAAATTTTTTACTTTTGTATTGGCAGGGACCTTAATAAATTCCACACCTCCTCCCTGTGAATCCTGAATGGTCCGTAACATTCCATAAACAATAAGGAGCTTTCTCTCAAATTTATGAAGCAGGTAGGAAAAGCTCTTTTTTTATCAGATATCTGACTACTGATCAGTGCAGACTTGTGAAGTTTTCTCCACAGCTTTTCTTCGCACCAAATCCACTTAGTGACTAAAAATCTAATAATCACCCTTTTAAATTTAGAGTTTGCCAACACTGCCAAAAAAGTCAGCCCTTAAGTGATCAAGGAGGATACGAGCGCAAATTAAATTGTATTAAAAGCTCTTCGGAGGGAGATGCAGTTTATTCTTAAGAAGTAAAATGTTAATTAATACAAAAGCTGATACTGTGTCGGAGGTGCCGTCTTCAGGCTCAGTGCTATTAACACTTGGAACATTATCTGCCATGTGAGAAGTGTTGGCAAGGAGCAGATTCTCACATCAGATGGATGCCACCTGGAGAAAGAGCTTGTTCTTTATATGATTGTGAAGTTCACGGTCAATATCACATACGGACGTAAAAAGGTCGATAAACATGACCTCTACTGCGGTATATGTCTAGCTCTCATGAACACCCGGGATCGTAGCATAAGGGGTGCAGATCTCATGTATGATCACAATGAAGTTGTATTAGTATTATACAGGAGGACACATAAAGCATGGCATCTAGTTAAAGTAACATCAGTGGTAAATGGCCAGGGACTGGCCAGGGTTACTAGTTGCCCATAGTAACTAGTCATTGCATCACTTTCATTTTTCTAAGAGCAACATTTAATGGCTAACATTATGTCGTGATGGTACAGCGAAGCTTTCAGAATAATTTTAGTGAATGTTATTCAAGTAGGAACTGTATTTCACATTAGATAAAACTATGATAAAACTGTTGTAAAACCACTGTTTGTTTATGTCATTGGAAAGTCCATGCCACTCAAAAACTATGGAAAAGACAGTGAAAGTGCTGCATATAGTAATGATGCACATCCTTCATTCATCACAAGTGTATGTCAAGGGACAACCAGGGACAACAATTGCTACGGCTGATACAAGGGTAGTTATCCCAGTACTCATAAGCTGATTATACAACGTATCAGGCAGTTACTGATTTTTATAGTTGATTATGTGTAGGTGGAGTTTTTTATTTCTTTACAAAATCTTTGATTAACATATAACATTGTTATATGTTAGTAAAGTTGTAAATATTGACAGAATATCCCATATTTTCAGCAACAATCCTTGTAAATTCAAAAGGGTATTATTCCATTATCCACGGTTTATCCACGCTAAGTTTCTGAATAAAACAATAGCACATGGATGTGGTAACAATATGATAAGTGTGGAACAAATTTGGTGCACACGAGATGACCCTTGATTGGATATGTAGCCAATTGAATTTTTTTATTTTTTTGCTTTTCCCCCCTTTCCTCTCATATAATAACTGTGACTTAACCCTGAGGAAGTTCATTATTTACTGCATTTGGTACTCTATTGAGTAGGTTCATGGGTGTTATCATTGCATTCTAATTCTGTATGTAACCACTTTATATACTTTACAATTATATTTCCTCTCTGTTGCTGATGGGACTTTGTGTATTTTGTGCAATTAGACAGGATTAAGAGGGCCATTGCGAAAGGGGGCTCTGTTTTTCCCGTCCCATGGCACATAAGCAGCTATGTCTTGCACATTTATATACATTGTATACAGGCGGTTCCCTACTTAAGAACACTTAACTTATATACGACCCCTAGTTACAAACGGACCCCTGGATATTGGTAATTTATTGTACTTTAGTCCTAGGCTACAATGATCAGCTATAACAGTTATCACAGGTGTCTGTAATGAAGCTTTAGTGTTAATATTGATTCTTATGACAACCCAACATTTTTAAAATCCAATTGTCACAGAGACCAAAAAAGTTCTTGCTGGGATTACAATGATAAAATATACAGTTCCGACTTTCTTTTGTATGTGTATTTTGTATATTTTGGTATTTGTTTAATAAAACCCTTTTTTCTTGGTATATTTAATCCATCTCTTTTTCTCCTATTGGAATATAATAATTTATATAATCTGCACTACAAATTTTATTAATTTTTTTCAGAATGTCGTACTAGAAGGTGACACTAGGGGTGCATTATCATAGAAATTGTATTAAAGGAAATCTACCACCAGGATGAAGGATTGTAAACCAAGCACACTGACATACTGGTGTGTGCCCCCTCTGGTAAGATCACTCTTCTTTTAGTTTTTTCTGCTCTTGTTTTTACAAACAAAAGCTTTAAAAATGATGCAAATGACTGAGGAGTTTCGGGCTTCATAGATGTTAATTGAGCCTGGAGCCCCCCAGGCTTATTTACAGAATTTGTGAATCTTTTTTTGTAAAAACAAGGAAATAAGAAGATAAAAGAAGAGCAGATCCTGCCAGAGGGCACACACACCAGTATGTCAGTGTGCTTGGTTTATAATCTTTCATCCTGGTGGAAGATGTCCTTTAATACAACTTCTATGAAAAATGCATCCCTAGTCTCACCTTGCAGTACTACATTCTCATAAATTTATTTCAAAACATTTATAGTGCAGATTATATATATTATTATATTGGAGGATGAGAGTTTCCTTTGGGCATATCTCTGGTTTGCTACATTGGACTTTTAACTCCCATAATCCTCTCAGTCTTCACAATGATAAGAGTTTCAGTACGGCAGAATGAAGGATTTGCCTTACTCTTCTGGCTGCAAATTAATCTATAGTATAATCTATACTTGTGTTCTGTATTATAGTCACATTGTATTTCTTTATCTGCAGATTCTACAGGATGTTTTCTCTTTGATAAGATTTCTGTAGGTTTCTCGAGATGTAAAGAGAAGAAAGCATCTTATAAGCCAGGAGCACAATCCTCGTCACATTTATCTGTTTTCTTAAACATCTCGACCTTTACCTGCTGAGCTCCGGCCGCCTGCCATACTGTCTGTTTACTTAGACCACAGAGTGAAGCCGAGAAGGTAATTGAGTGCAGGATAAAATAACAAGGTCTCAGTTAAAATCTCATGTAAATATAAATAAATTCCTTGGAAACTTTTGCGCAGCTTAATTGAGGTTTTTCTTATTCCAGTGTTTTAGATCAGGTGTCTTGTTTCAGCGTGAGAGATTTTGGAGGGAACAGGGTGCATCGGAGGTTTATTTTGAAAACATTCCTACGCGTTCGGGATGGATATCGTTACACCGAGCTCCAGATTGTGATAAATGGGCAGTGAAACAAATTGAGGCCACGTCACTGCCGCAGATTGGGTTTCAGCCACAGCTCCAGAAGAACTAAGCCGAATGTGGCTGAAATTTCCTTCAGATATTGCGGCAAACTGTGCGGTAACATGGTAGATTATAATCTCCACCATATTCAGATCAGAGTCACACAATGGCAACTGCAGAAAAGAATCTCTCTCTCTATTAAATTTGAGCCCAAAAGTCATAATATAAGGGGAGGGGCTTCTTATAGGAAAATCATGGTCCTACACAACCTAAAAGGCCACACTACCCAGTCCACTCCTTGAAAAGACCTTTGTTGTCAGCAGTGTAGCACCTAGCCCTGTCCTGGTAAACGCTTATGATAGCAGCACCATAACATCTACCTAGAAGTTGCCTGTGATGGTTTAATGTAAGTAGCCCAACCTTCACTGTGTGTGGACCCCTTGGTCCAGAATAAGATAGTAAAAAATGACTAGTTCTCCTAAATCATTTCAAAGTAAACAATTATTATGTGCTCAACTGCTCATGCTATATAATATCCTATTAGTAGAATGGACCAGTTACTTTTTAGGCATTGGGAGCAGAGGGCGATTTAAGCTTTCATGAATCCAAAGTTGTTTAGAGAATGTCGACCCATCACCAGTATTTTGATTTTAGGTACTAAAATTACAAGTTAAGTCACCCACATCCCAATAGAAATATATTGAAAAATATCCCTATACTGCACAGCTGGCACACCAGAAGATAACTGGCAACTGGTAACAATTCTGCTCCATCATGTAAAAAACTTATCAAAGCATAATTTTCTGTTCAGATCATAGTATCCTAGTTTATACGGTTGCAAAAAGACACGTGTCCATCAAGTTCAACTAAGGAAGGGAAGGGATTGGATGAGGAAGAGATTTATGGCAGAAAATTCTATATAACATACATACAACAATCGCTACAGCTGATACAAGGGTAGTTATCCCATTACTCATAAGCTGATTATACAACGTATCAGGCAGTTACTGATTTTTATAGTTGATTATGTGTAGGTGGAGTTTTTTATTTCTTTACAAAATCTTTGATTAACATATAAAATTGTTATATGTTAGTAAAGTTGTAAATATTGACAGAATATCCCATTCTGTGACCAGCGCCTGAGGCAGGCTATTCCACAGATTGACAGTTCTCATAGTAAAAAAGACCTGTCTCCTCCGGTGATTAAACCTTGATTTCTCTAGACGGAGACAGTGCCCCCTCATCATTTGATTTGATTTAATCTGGAACAACTTAACACCAAATTTTTTTGTATAGACCATTCGTATATTTATATAAATTAATCATGTCCCCTCGTACCAGACTAAATAAATCTAGTTGTTTTAATCTTTCCTCATAACTAAGACCCTCCATACCCCTTATTGTTTTTGTGGCTCTTCGTTGAACCCTCTCTAGCTCCAGGGCATCCTTTTTATGGAGCCCAGAACTGGACAGCATATTCCAGGTGAGGCCAAACCAATGTCTTGTACAGTGGTAATATTATATCCCTATCCCAAGAGTATATACCACTTTTGACACATGACAATATCCTGCTGGCTTTAGAGGCAGCTGATTGACATTGCATGTTGTTATTTAATTTATGATCCACTAGTACCCCCAGGTCCTTCTCAACAAGGGACTCTCCCAGATTTACTCCTCCAAGGACATATGTTGCCTGTGGATTATTAGCCACCAGGTGCATAACCTTACATTTATCCACATTGAACCTCATTTGCCAAGTGGATGACCAAACACTCAGTTTGTCCAAGTTACCCTGCAGCCTGTGAACATCCTCCATAGGCTGTATTATACTACACAGCTTGGTGTCATCTGCAAAAATATACACATTAATTTCTACCTCTATATTATTAATAAATATATTAAATAGTAGTGGGCCAAGCACAGGACCCTGGGGTACACCACTTATAACTGGTGATTCTGAGTAGGAATCATTGACCACAACTCTCTGGATGCGATCCTTCAGCCACTTCTCAATCCAATTGCAATTGATTCCTACCAAACCACTAGACCTTATTTTACCCATCAGGCGTCTGTGAGGGATAGTGTCAAATGCCTTTGCAAAGTCCAAGAACACAATATACACAGCAGGTCCTCCGTCCAGGCATCTGTTCACCTCTTCACGGAAGAAGATCAGGTTAGTCTGACAACTTCTATTCTTAGTAAACCCATGCTGGCTGTCACTTATTATACTATTTGATGTCAAATACACCAGTATATAGTCTTTTACTAACCCTTTCAATATTTTCCCAACAATGGAAGTGAAGCTTACAGGCCTATAATTGCCTGGCCAAGTTCTAGAGCCTTTTTTAAATATTGGCACAACATAAGCCTTGCGCCAGTCACTTGGCACCACACCAGACATTATGGGATCCCTGAAGATTTTGGACAGTAGTACAGCAATAACAGAACTGAGTTCTTTAAGAACTCTGGGGTGTAACCCATCTTGTTCAAGAGCCTTGTACACATTGATTTTATTGAGCTTAGATTGGATAATGTCTACATTCAGCCAGTCTAGTATATTACATGATGCATGACCCGCACTGGCGCCACCCACATCAGAAGTTCTTTCTTCTATTGTATAAACAGAGCCAAAAAAGCCATTTAACATATCTGCCTTCTCTTGGTCTCCAGTCACCGATGCCCCATTTTCAAAATAAAGGGGTCCAACTTGCTCTGACCCATTTTTTTTCACATTGATATACTTAAAAATATTTCTTAGGACTTGCTTTGCTATCTTTGGTCACCTGTAGAGATGAGCGAGCACTAAAATGCTCGGGTACTCGTTATTCTAGACGAACTTTTCCCGATGCTCGAGTGCTCGTCTCGAATAACGAACCCCATTGAAGTCAATGGGAGACTCGAGCATTTTTCAAGGGGACCAAGGCTCTGCACAGGGAAGCTTGGCCAAACACCTGGGAACCTCAGAAAAGGATGGAAACACCACGGAAATGGACAGGAAACAGCAGGGGCAGCATGCATGGATGCCTCTGAGGCTGCATAATCGCACCATTATGCCAAAATTATGGGCAACAGCATGGCCATGACAGAGTGACAGAATGAAGCTAGATAGCATCTAAAACATGCAATAATTGACCCTGACACTATAGGGGACGGCATGCAGAGGCAGCGGCAGCAGGCTAGAGAGTGGCATGGCGACATACCCTAAATGGACTCAGGCTTCAAACCAATGGGTGGCAGAGAGGAACCAAAGGAGGTGAGCAAGAAGCGCTCAAATAATATCGGTACATGATAAAAGTTTGCCAGTATATTTTGTGGATTACACAGCAGGGTGGCGACAAAGTTAACATGGAAGCCATGAAAACAACCCAAAATTCTGCCTGACACAGCTCGTTTGATAAGGGGACCATGTATGGAGGCAGTGAACTAGTAGTAGATTAAAGGTGCTGCAGTTAAAACTATGTTAGTTGGATCTTGGCATGGAGCTGGCGCTCCGCTGCCAGGCGAGCTTTCGCCAATCCAAGCCCCTGTCTCTAGGCTACTCCCCAAACAGCACTTCTAAGAACCTTTTGTATAAGATCAAGTGTAGTAGCGTTCTTATAAGTTTAGGATATGCCAGGTGAGGGGAATGTAAACAGATGCGCAAGAAGCGCTGAAATAATATTGGTAAATGATAAAAGTTTGCCAGTATATTTTGTGGATAACACAGCAGGGTGGCGACAAAGTTAACAACTTTGATGTGGAATCCATGAAAACAACCCAAATTTCTGCCTGACACACCTCGTTTGATAAAGGGACGATGTATGGAGGCAGCTATATGGACGACTTTTGGAGGTAGCAATGGAGACAACGTGTGGAGGCTGCTATGGAGACAATTTAATTTGGATAGTGCCTGTATGTGGCACTCCCAAAAATTGTTTAAAACAGAGGACCGGGTAGGTGGCCCTTCAGAAAAATTGAATAGATTGTTTTAAACAATTTTTGGGAGTGCCACATACAGGCACTCAGAGGACCGGGTAGGTGGCCCTCCAGAAAAATTAAATGCATAAAGTACTATAGCTAGAGCCAGTGGGCCCTGTCAAAAAATAGCCAGTTTCCTCTGCTTTACTGTACAAAGAGGAGGAGAAGGAGGAAAATGAGGAGGAGGAGGAGTGGATCAATTATTCAGGTTGAGCTTCCTTCACCTGGTGGAGATTGGAAATTATGAGAAATCCAGGCTTTATTCATCTTAATAAGCGTCAGCCTGTCAGCGCTGTCAGTCGACAGGCGTGTACGCTTATCGGTGATGATGCCACCAGCTGCACTGAAAACCCGCTCGGACAAGACGCTAGCGGCAGGGCAGGCAAGAACCTCCAAGGCGTACAGCGCCAGTTCATGCCACATGTCCAGCTTTGAAACCCAGTAGTTGTAGGGAGCTGTGTGATCATTTAGGACGATGGTATGGTCAGCTACGTACTCCCTCACCATCTTTCTGTAAAGATCAGCCCTACTCTGCCGAGACTGGGGACAGGTGACAGTGTCTTGCTGGGGTGACATAAAGCTGGCAAAAGCCTTGTAAAGCGTACCCTTGCCAGTGCTGGACAAGCTGCCTGCTCGCCTACTCTCCCTCGCTACTTGTCCCGCTGAACTACGCACTCTGCCGCTAGTGCTGTCAGAAGGGAAATACTGTTTCAGCTTGTGCACCAGGGCCTGCTGGTATTCATGCATTCTCACACTCCTGTCCTCTGCAGGGATGAGAGTGGAAAGATTTTGCTTGTACCGTGGGTCCAGGAGAGTGAACACCCAGTAATCGGTGCTGGAATAAATTCTTTGAACGCGAGGGTCACGGGATAGGCAGCCTAGCATGAAATCTGCCATATGCGCCAGAGTACCAACGCGTAAGAATTCACTCCCCTCACTGGCCTGACTGTCCATTTCCTCCTCCTCCAACTCCTCCAACTCCTCTTCTTCTGCCCATACACGCTGAACAGTGAAGGACTCAACAATGGTCCCCTCTTGTGTCTCGCCAACATTCTCCTCCTCTTCCTCCTCATCCTCCTCCACCTCCTCCGATATGCGCTGAGAAACAGACCTGAGGGTGCTTTGGCTATCAACAAGGGAATCTTCTTCCCCCGTCTCTTGTGACGAGCGCAAAGCTTCCGACTTCATGCTGATCAGAGAGTTTTTCAACAGGCCAAGCAGCGGGATGGTGAGGCTGATGATGGCGGCATCGCCACTGACCATCTGTGTTGACTCCTCAAAGTTACTCAGCACCTGACAGATATCAGACATCCACGTCCACTCCTCATTGTAGACTTGAGGAAGCTGACTGACCTGACTACCAGTTCTGGTGGAAGTTGACATCTGGCAGTCTACAATCGCTCGGCGCTGCTGGTAAACTCTGGATAACATGGTCAGTGTTGAATTCCACCTCGTGGGCACGTCGCACAACAGTCGGTGAGCGGGCAGTTGGAGGCGGCGCTGCGCTGCCCTGAGAATGGCAGCATCTGTGCTGGACTTCCTGAAATGCGCACAGATGCGGCGCACCTTCGTGAGCAAATCAGACAGATTGGGGTATGTCTTGAGGAAACGCTGAACTATCAGATTTAACACATGGGCCAGGCATGGCACATGTGTCAGTCTGCCGAGTTGCAGAGCCGCCACCAGGTTACGGCCGTTGTCACACACAACCATGCCTGGCTTCAGGTTCAGCGGTGCCAGCCACAGATCAGTCTGCGCCGTGATGCCCTGTAATAGCTCTTGGGCGGTGTGCCTTTTATCGCCTAGGCTCAGCAGTTTGAGCACCGCCTGCTGTCGCTTAGCGACGGCACTGCTGCTGTGCCTAGAGCTACCGACTGATGGCGCCGTGCCCACGGATGGTAGTTCGGAGGAGGAGGTGGAGGAGGGGTGGGAGGAGCAGGAGGCATAGTAGGCCTGAAACACCTGGACCGAGGTAGGCCCCGCAATCCTCGGCGTCGGCAGTATATGACCAGCCGCAGGGTCAGACTCGCTCCCAGCCTCCACCAAGTTAACCCAATGTGCCGTCAGCGATATATAGTGGCCCTGCCCGGCAGCACTCGTCCACGTGTACGTGGTCAGGTGGACCTTGTCAGAAACGGCGTTGGTCAGGGCACGGATGATGTTGTCTGACACGTGCTGGTGCAGGGCTGGGACGGCACATCGGGAAAAGTAGTGGCGGCTGGGGACCGAATACCGAGGGGCGGCCGCCGCCATGAGGTTGCGAAAGGCCTCGGTCTCTACTAGCCTATAGGGCAGCATCTCCAGGCTAAGCAATCTGGAGATGTGCACATTAAGGGCTTGGGCGTGCGGGTGGGTTGCACTATATTTGCGTTTCCGCTCCAGCGTCTGGGCTATGGAGAGCTGAACGCTGGTGGATGCTGTGGAGGATCGTGGAGGCGACGATGGGGTTTTTGTGGCAGGGTCCTGGGCAGGGGGCTGACTAGCAGCTGACACAGGGGAAGGAGCAGTGGTGTGCACGGCCGGAGGTGAACGGGCTTGTTGCCACTGAGTGGGGTGTTTAGCATTCATATGCCTGCGCATACTGGTGGTAGTTAAGCTAGTAGTGGTGGAACCCCTGCTGAGCCTGGTTTTGCAAATGTTGCACACCACAGTCCGTCGGTCATCCGGTGTTTCCTTAAAGAACCTCCAGACTTCTGAAGATCTAGCCCTCGCCGCAAGAGCCCTCGCCACGGGAGCTTCACTAGTTGACACATTTGGCGCTGATGCACCAGCTCTGGCCCTGCCTCTCCGTCTGGCCCCACCACTGCCTCTTCCAACCTGTTCTGGTCGAGGACTCTCCTCCGTCTCAGAAGCACTGTGTTCACCCGGCCTCTCAACCCAGCTTGGGTCTGTCACCTCATCATCCTCCGATCCCTCAGTCTGCTCCCCCCTCGGACTTCCTGCCCTGACAACAACTTCCCCACTGTCTGACAACCGTGTCTCCTCATCGTCGGACACCTCTTTACACACTTCCACTACGTCAAGAAGGTCATCATCACCCACAGACTGTGACTGGTGGAAAACCTGGGCATCGGAAAATTGCTCAGCAGCAACCGGACAAGTGCTTTGTGACTGTGGGAAGGGTCCAGAAAACAGTTCCTCAGAGTATGCCGGTTCAAATGCCAAATTTTCCTTGGAGGGGGCAGACTGGGGGGGAGGAGGCTGAGGTGCAGGAGCTGGAGGAGTGGCGATTTCGGTGACATGGGTGGACTGCGTGGAAGACTGACTGGTGGACAAATTGCTCGAAGCATTGTCAGCAATCCACGACATCACCTGTTCGCACTGTTCTGGCCTCAACAGTGCTCTACCACGAGTCCCAGTAACTTCAGACATGAACCTAGGGAGTGTAGCTCTGCGGCGTTCCCCTGCTCCCTCATAAGCAGGTGGTGTCTCACCCCGGCCAGGACCACGGCCTCTGACCCCTGCAGTAGTTGGACGCCCACGTCCCCGCCCTCGTCCTCTACCCCTAGCCCTCGGGTTAAACATTTTTAAAATGAGAGTTATAGCTTTAATTTTTTTTTTAACTTTTTTTTGTGTTTTTTTTTTTTTTTTGTGTGTTTTTGAGTTTTTAAAACCAAACGATGCTATCCTATTGCTATGGCTATTTTCTAGCCAAGTATGAAAGCACACTACTATGCCAGATGAGATGACACTGAGTTATTAAACAAAATAAACGTAAAATAAAAAAGGACAAATGGCAGACTGTGCCTAATTGAAATCCAACCCCTACTAAATTTTCCCACTTCGGTCTTTGCAATGGATATGTGCGTCACTAAGCGCAAAACACAGCGGTCGCAAGTCTCACTACAAATTGCTCACAATTGGCTAGTAGATGCACTGCAGCAAGTACAGCCACCAGCAGATCAACCAGAAATCAAATATATAACGCTACTGTAGGCGTAAGTAAGCCGTTTGGATTCTCCTATGGCTATTTTCTAGCCAAGTATGAAAGCACACTACTATGCCAGATGAGATGACGCTGAGTT
Source organism: Engystomops pustulosus (assembly GCF_040894005.1). Taxonomy (NCBI): domain Eukaryota; kingdom Metazoa; phylum Chordata; class Amphibia; order Anura; family Leptodactylidae; genus Engystomops; species Engystomops pustulosus. Next base: position 73,705,386 of record NC_092417.1, on the reverse strand, counting down.
ATTAAACAAAATAAACGTAAAATAAAAAAGGACAAATGGCAGACTGTGCCTAATTGAAATCCAACCCCTACTAAATTTTCCCACTTCGGTCTTTGCAATGGATATGTGCGTCACTAAGCGCAAAACACAGCGGTCGCAAGTCTCACTACAAATTGCTCACAATTGGCTAGTAGATGCACTGCAGCAAGTACAGCCACCAGCAGATCAACCAGAAATCAAATATATAACGCTACTGTAGGCGTAAGTAAGCCGTTTGGATTCTCCTATGGCTATTTTCTAGCCAAGTATGAAAGCACACTACTATGCCAGATGAGATGACGCTGAGTTATTAAACAAAATAAACGTAAAATAAAAAAGGACAAATGGCAGACTGTGCCTAATTGAAATCCAACCCCTACTAAATTTTCCCACTTTGGTGTTTGAGGTGGATATGTGTGCCACTAAGAGCTAAACACAACGGTAGCAAGTCCCCCTGCTAATTCCTCACAAAATGGTACTAGATGCAAATAAAAAAAAAAAAAAAAGTAGAACGTTATTGTAGCCCTAAGAAGGGCTGTTGGGTTCTTGGAGAATCACTCCTGCCTAACACTATTCTAATAGAACAGCCTAACGCTTTCCCTGACCAGCAGCAGCTCTCTCCCTAGCGGCATCCAGACACAGAATGATCCGAGCAGCGCGGGCAGCGGCTAGTCTATCCCAGGGTCACCTGATCTGGCCAGCCAACCACTGCTATCGACGTGTAAGGGTACCACGTCATGCTGGGTGGAGTGCAGAGTCTCCTGGCTTGTGATTGGCTCTGTTTCTGGCCGCCAAAAAGCAAAACGGCGGGAGCTGCCATTTTCTCGAGCGGGCGAAGTATTCGTCCGAGCAACGAGCAGTTTCGAGTACGCTAATGCTCGAACGAGCATCAAGCTCGGACGAGCATGTTCGCTCATCTCTAGTCACCTGTCTTTCATTTTGTATTTTGGCTCATTTTATTTCCTTCTTACAGATTTTGGTAAGAGTTTTGTAAGTATTGAAAGCCTCAGGTGACACGTCAGATTTATATTTTTTGAATGCCCTCTTTTTATCATTAATTGGCCTTTTAACTGTAGCTGTAAGCCACGGCGGGTGTAATCTAGCCCGTCTATAGTAGTTACCTATTGGAATAAATTTAGAAGTATAATGAACCAGGTTAGATTTGAATGTCTCCCATTTAATATTAGTATCATCATATGACAGTATCTGATCCCAGTCCATATCCTGTAGTGCGGCCCTGAATTTCTGGAAATTAGCCTTCTTAAAATTCAATGTTTTTGATTTTCCTACCTGTTTTTGCTTTTTACAGTTTAAGAGGAAAATAATTATGTTATGATCGCTATTCCCAAGGGTTTCCCGGACACTGACATTTTGGACAATCTCCGCATTGTTAGAAATCACAAGGTCCAACAATGCATCACCTCTTGTGGGATCTTCTACAAGCTGCACCAAAAATTATGCAGAAGAAAGTTGATAAAATGTCTCCCCTTCACAGATGAAGAAGAGCCCTGACCCCAATTTATATTTGGAAAGTTAAAGTCTCCCATTATCACTACTGTCCCCCCCTGTGCAGCCGCTCCATCTGTTTATATAGGTGACCCTCTATTTCCTCAGTGTTAGTGGGTCTATAAATTACACAGTGTAGCGCATGGCACAGGTAGAATTCCAGACAATACTACCTTGGAGGTCCTTTCCTTAAGCTTTTAACCTAATTCTTTAAAATTGTTCTTCAGGCTCCTCCACCTACCATCTATTCTGTCATTGGTACCAACATAGACCATGACAGCTGGGTCATCCCTAGCCCCTCCCAGTAATTTATCCACCCTTACCACTACATGCCGAACCCTGGCACCAGGGGGACAGCAAACCATTCGGTTGAGGCAGTCTTGGCAACAAATTATTCTATCCGTCTTCCTGATTATAGAGTCCCCTACAACCACTAGCTGCCTTGGCTTACCTGCACTCCCATCCACCCTACTACTAGCTGGTCTGCTCCCCCGGCTGTTAGGGAGAGCAGGATTCGCTAGGGCTGCCATTTCTGACAATGATGTCCTTACATCATTGCACAATTTTGCAATTTTGCTCAGATGTTTAGAGTCAGAATTCAGAGTCCACCTCTATTTACAGTAACAGATGTCTCTGGCTTTTGCAACACATTTTTACACTGCACCCTAAAAATACCACCATCATTTATAGTATAGTGTTCCCAAATAAAATTACCCCTCACAGCACAACTGACACCCTTGGCATTTTAAACATACATTTTGACTCCTATAATATAATATATGCTATAAATAGTGTTCCCCCCAAATTAATTATAATAAAAATCATAAATTATAACACTATTTCCTATGGCAACTGTAATTCATTTTTAAATAGCCTGCTTTAATTGTATATGAAACTGCTAATTTGTATACTGCACCTCCATAATTTTTTTATTTATAACCTATACCTTGGGGCCTGAGGCCACCAAAACCTGGGGCCATCCATATTAGGATCTGTTATGACTAGAAGGTCAGCTGTTATACACATAATACACACCTGCTTAGTAAGAGGCAACAAATATCAGCCCTAACTGTGAATATTTAACCCTCAATAATGTTAATGTATATCCAAAAGGAAATAAGCATCTGCATATAATTGTGTTTCAATAGCATTAGTTGGACCATGCCATACTAGTTTGGGACACAAGGCAGTTCTGGTCACGGCGTGTAGACTGTGTATTGTGTATATTTTTCTCGGTCTCTGGATGGTATCTGATCTCCCCACTCTCCATGGTGCCCTGTAACTATATCTACTCCTACTTATGAACATCATCAATCATTGTGTCGCAGACCTGACCATTGTTCTCAGTCACAGCAGGAGAACTTCCTCTTCTTGATGACCTGACTTTCACTGTCCCCTGGACTATGAGCCAGGAAACATTCCCCTCTATGTTGTACAGGAAACCAGTGCCTGGCTGCATATGCCTGGGCTTCCTGCAGCTTCTTTCATGATTTCACTAGTGGACAGCTGCATTCCTGTGTGACCTCTCTGGGGTCTGTGGGGGGTGGATGGTGCTAATCTTCAACATTTACTATAATACATCACAACATATATTATAATCCAGCTGCAACAATATTACCAGACAGAAGGTAAAAGGAAGATATAATAAAATCTTAATTATAATAATTCAATTATCTTTTCAACTTTTACAGAATATCACTGCCTGCTTACAGTAGTTATCACAAAAGTCCCAAACAATTCATGAATCCCTATAGTGAATGGAAATGAAATATACTATATTATACTATACTATTGGCTACTACTGGCAGAACTCTTGCAGGATATTGGTTCTCCTGTTTATAGTTTGACACTGATATTTATTATACTCTATTGTGCGTTTGCCATGGATGTGATTCCTGTTGCTTGCATCCTTGATTATAGTTTGCCATATGATTTAGCACCTCGCTGTGATCTTGGTTTGGGCCCTATTTGCCTGACCTATTTGTCAGTCTGCCTCACTTGCTTGTTGTCTTTTTGTTCTGTGCACTAACCCAGAGTAGGGATGTATGCCTTTTAGTGCAGGGCTGGCAAGTAGGCAGGGACAGAGGTCGTGGAACGCACAGGGATTTGCACTTGTTCCTACATTTCAGTTTTGGAAACTAAAAAAGTTGCACTATTATTTATTCCTATTTGTTAACTCTCTCAATAGGAATTGTAGAACTATGACCTCTTTAACCCTTTCAGGACCTGGCCCTTTTTTGTTTTTTCATTTTCATTTTTTACTCCCCATGATCAAAAATCCATAACTTTTTTATTTTTCCATGTTCAGAGCTGTGTGATGGCTTATTTTCTGCGTAACAAATTGCACTTCATAGAGATGGTATTGAATATTCCATGCCGTGTACTAGGAAGTGGGAAAAAAATTCCAAATGCAGTGAAATTGGTAAAAAAAACGCATTTGTGCCGTCTTCTTGTGGGCTTGGATCTTACGGATTTCACTGTGTGCCCCAAATGACATGTCTACTTTATTCTTTGGGTCTGTGCGATTACGGGGATACCAAATTTGTATAGGTTTTATAATGTTTTCATACATTTAAAAAAATTAAAACCTCCTGTACAAAATTTTTTGGGGGGATTTTGCCATCTTCTGGCGCTAATAACTTTTTTATACTTTGGTGTACTGAGCTGTGGGTGGTGTAGTTTTTTGTGGATTTTGATGACGTTTACAATGTTATCAATTTTAGGACTGTTCGACCTTGTGATCACTTTTTATAGAATCTTTTAATTTTTTTAAATGACAAAAAAGTGCCATTTTCGACTTTGGGCGCGATTTTACGTTACGGGATTAAACACAGTGAAAAACCATTATAATAATTTGATAGATCGGGCATTTTCGGACGCGGCGATACCTAATGTGTTTATGATTTTTACTGTTGTTTATTTATATTTATATCAGTTCTAGGGAAAGGGGGGTGATTTGAGTTTTTAGGATTTTTTATTATAATTTTTTTTTTTTTAACTTTTTTTTTATTTTTAGTACTTTTCAGACTCCCTAGGGTACTTTAACCCTAGGGTGTCTGCACGATCCCATCATATACTGCCATACTACAGTATGGCAGTATATGGGGATTTTACTACTCATACATTACAATGTGCTGATAGCACATTGTAATGCATGGGTTAACCCGAAGTAGCCTCGGGTCTTCGTGAGACCCGAGGATACCATGGCGACGGATCGCCGCTCCCCGATGACGTCACGCCGGCGGCGATCGAGGTGAAAACACCCGCGATCGGTGCTGCAATATGCAGCAAAGACTTACTGGCTATGGAGAGGGCTCAGCGCGTGAGCCCTCTCCATGCACCCGCGGCCGACCCGTGATGTGCTATTACGTCACGGGTCGTGAACGGGTTAATTACGACTGAAGTCATGGAGACAAATTATCCCATCACCTTGTTGTACATAAAACTTGCCTCATGTCATACTGTCACTTCACCAGCCCTAGGTCTTCTATCGCTCCCACTAAATCTCTTTTCTTCCACAAGTTTCCAAACTTTTGAAAATTTTTTTCATCAAGTTGGCCATCGTGAGGCATCTACCCTCGCTAGTCCTATCTGTCATATTATGACGTCAGAAATCACTACTCCTCCAGCCGACAAACCCTCAAAACTGACAAATAGGGTGTAAATAGGGTAATCCTTTCACTATAGCTAGCCCCTGTTTGCAATGCAAATGAAACAAAAGGTATCTTTAAAATGTCTTTGACTATCAGGGTTTCAGTGAAATGTATAATGAATGACCTTTACATACACTGTAATTTTCTCTTACATTTGTACTTTGGCATGTGCTGGGATGTTTAGAGTAACATGCTTGATATTGAAATCTGTGTAATAACCGAGCAGCGGGGAATGTTTTGTTACTTTTTGGTCACAGTTTTTCCACTTTATTTAACTGCTTTGTGTGTGAATTTTCCTCTGATAAATATCCGGAGATAAACATGGGAGACAAGAGAAGTGAAGATTAATGAGATAAGTGAGAAGAATAAACATGAAAATCTGGAGAAATCTTACCACCTCTGAGGCTGGAGGAGCGGGAACTCCATTCACGCAAACAATACAGCTTCATGCAGTGAGAAATCACTTGTCTTTCATTTATTTCATGCTTTTATAGTTTATTATTGATCAATTTGTGCATTTACACTGAGCCTTACAATCGTTTGTCTACTTACATCTCGTATTCTGCAACCCCTTACACAGTGTACTTAGGAACAGGGTAGGAAACCGTCTAAAAGAGAAAATGATTTTTTGTTGCCTATAGTGACAAATGGCATGATACATTTTTACAATAAGAAATAAAATGTAGCACTTTCTTATGTATACATGCCTAATGTACTTTCCCCACCATTATCTATGTCTAGGAGTATGGTATCTTTTATTCTACATTTAATATTTACCAGTATTTCTATGTGATCTTATTCAATATTTTATGCACCTCATATGATTGCCCATACAATGCTCTTTATTCTTTATTCTTTATTACACTGTGTTGCCCTGCACATTTGGTCCCGCTGACTCTGTGTATTTGGTCCTGTTGTTTCACGCATGCGCTGCGGTTGACAGCCATGAACCTGCCTACATGCCTAGCCCTGCGTTGTTTTACCTTTTCTTGCGCATGCACAGTCATTCCATTTTCCCGGGCATACTGGGTAATCCTGAGTCTCGCACGACTACGGACACTTGCCCGCCGCGCTATACTCTGTGGATCCCATCACTCAGTAAGCTCCAGGTTTGCCCTATCAACTTACCCTCCTTACATTTCTGTGATTGGTCCAATTTTATATATAAGGGTTTCCTTATTACTATCCAGACATTCCCCTTGATAAAGCCTCTGCAAAACACGTGTCGGGGTCCCAGTGTGTATCCCTCTTTATTTGGTATGGTAACTATAATCTTGGTTTACAGTCTACTCAGGCATGCATTTTTATGATGTTACCTACTAACTCTTTACCACTATTTAGATTGATTGATGTACTCTTTTTCTATACACACACTTTTAATTCTTTGTTTCGGATCTCTAGCTACCATATGTCTTTATTGTTTTGTTTCATTAATAAAGTATATCTTCTATATTTGACATACTCTGGTATATCCTCTTTTTTTGTGTTCAAGTTTTTGGAATAATAAGAAATAAAAGCCGAACATTGATGAGTTACTATGGACAACATAAAAACATAAAAAGTCGGTTTAACACATTTGCCTTATTGACTTTGCCTGTGATTATGGCACAGTTTTCTAGTAGTGATTGGTTATATATAGGTCCCTTTTCCTGCTCTGTAAGAAATAGCAACCACAGCATATAGGAAAGGAGGCCATTTGGCTCTGTAAGCCCTCACTTCTTACCGTTATTACTGTACCTGTCCTGAAATACTCTATTCTAATGTGGCATACTTTTCCATTGGGTTACTTTGTGTGCTGTTCTTGGGCCTCAAACAACACAAGTTAATCACCTTCATTAACTTGTGCCCCAAATCAGATTTCTCCATGGCCTTCCCCTTAAAAAATATATACCTATCTGTACACAAACGTTTATACAATCACACATATCTATGCACTCATATAAACACACACATTTATATACACACATAAAGTTCTACAGTGGTACACACACATTTATACGTTTGGGGTTACTCAGAAATTTCTTTATTTTTGAAAGAAAAGCACAATTTCTTTCATTGAAGCTAATATTAAATGAATGATAAATACACCCTATACATTGTTAATGTGGTAAATGACTATTCTAGCTGCAAACTTCTGCTTTTTAATGCAATAGGTGTATATAGGCCGAATTCCAACAACCACCACTCCAGTGGTTTATGGTACATTTTGTTTGCTAGCTGTGTAAAAGGCTAATGGATGTTTAGGAAGCCCTTAGAAACTGTTCTTCAAGTATTCTAGAGCATCTGAAAACAGTTTGGCTGATTAGACAAGCTAAACAACTGACCTTCCTTTGAGCTGGTTGAGAATCTGAAGCAACACATTTGTTTGTTCTATGAAACTCTCACAGTGGCAAGAAAGAAAGACATTTCATGTAAAACTGAAGATTTCCTACAACGGTGAATAATATTTCACAAATAGGCTCTAACCATAGTAAAAAGATAAGTGGGAGGCCCTGCTGCACGACTACGTAACAAGATAAGTACATAGTAAGAGTCTCTAGTTTGAGAAACCTTAACTGATAGCTTCATTAAATAGAACCCACCAAATGCCAGTGTCAACCTCTACATCGAAGAGACGACTCCAGGATGCTGGCCTTCAGGACAGAGTGGCAAAGCCATATCTGAGACTGGCTTATAAAAGGAAAAGATTAATATAGCCAGAAGAACACAGATATTGGACAGATTGGAAAAAAGTGTTATGGACAGACAAATCTAAGTTTGAGGTGTTTGGATCACACATAAGAACATTTGTGAGATGCAGAAAAAAGATTTGTACAAGGACAAAGGGATTTTGAATATGGAAAGCTATCACTCCATTTTGCAACACCATGCCATACCCTGTGAACAGCACTTGATTTCATCCAACAACAAGACAATGACCCAGCACATACCTTCCAAGTATGCATGGAAGAAGCAGGCAGCTGGTATTCTATCAGTAATCGAGTGGCAGCCCAGTCACCAGATTTCAACCTGCTGTTGAGGGAGCAGCTAGACTGTAAGGTACGCAAAAAGTGCCCATCAAGCCAATCAAAGTTGCGTGTGGGGCTTCTGGAAGCATGGGGTGAAATTTCTCCAGATTACCTCAGCAAATTAACCCCTTAACGCTGAAGCCACTTTTCACCTTCCTGACACGGCCCATTTTTTAAAATCTGACATGTGTCTATTTAAGTGGTTATAACTTTGGAACGCTTTAACATATCCAGTTGATTTTGAGATTGTTTTTTCGTGACACATTGTACTTCATGTTGGTTGAGAAATTTAATCAATATGTTTAGTATTTATTTATGAAATAAATGGAAATTTGGCAAAAATTTTGAAAAAAACAATGTTTTCCAAATTCTAAATTTTCTACTTTTTGGAAAGTTGGTCATATCACTAAAATAACTTGATAACTAACATTTTCCATATGTCTGCTTTAACTTGGCATCATTTTTCAAACATCTTTTCCTTTTTTTAGGATGCTAGGAGGCTTATAATTTTAGGTGCAATTTTTCAGATTTTCACGAAATTCATCAAAACCTACTTTTGGAGGGTCAATTTAGTTAGAAGTGACTTTATAAGGCCCACATGACAGGAAACCCCCAAAGATGACACCATTTTAGAAACTACACCCCTCAAAATATTCAAAACAACTTTTGGGAATTTTGTTAACCCTTTGAGCGTTTCATGAGGGTGAAAGATAAATGAAACTGAAATTACAGAAATGTAATTTTATCTTACTATAGATTCATTGAACACTAAAATTTGCACCTTCACAATGGGTTAAAAAAAAAAATGCATTTTACAATGTTTTGGGCAATTCCTCCTGAGTATGCCAATACCCATTTTGTCACTGTACCCTGCTGTACGGGCACAGGGGGGCACTTGGAATGGAAAGAGCGTTGTTTCGATTTTGGAGGGCAAATATGGCTGAAAAAGTTTTCATGTGTTAGGATGCATTTGGAGAGCCATAATGGTACCAAAACAGAGGAAAGCCTCAACAAGAGACACCATTTTGGAAAGTACACCCCTTGGAGAGTTTAGCAAGGTGTAATTTGTGCATTTGCCCCAACAGGTGTTTGATTCAATTAGGCCCCAAAAGGGAAAAAAATGTGAAAATTACCTCAAAAAAGTCACTTTTACCCCAAATTTTTGTAAGCCACAAGGGATAAAAGATGAAACAACCCCCATAAATGTGTAAAACTATTTCTCCTAAGCACAAAATTGCACCACTTTTGCATATAAAGTGTTGTATGGGTACACAGTAGGGCTCAGAAGGGAAAGAGGGGCTTTGGCCTTTTAGAAGCCAGATTTGACAATCATCCTTTACATGTGTCAGGATGCATTTGGAGAGCCCTAGTGGTACCAAAACAGAGGGGAACCCCAACAAGTGTCACCATTTTGGAAAGTGCACCCTTTGGAGAATTTAGCAAGGTGTAATATGTGTATTTTGCCCTACAGGTGTTTGCTTCAATTAGGTCCCTAAAAGGAAAAATATGAACATTTTCCCAAAAAAGTAACTTTCACGGCTCATTTTTGTATCCCATAAGGCATTAAAGATTAAACAACCCCAATAAATGTGTACTAGCATTTCTCCCGAGTATAAAATTGCCCCACACATGCAAATAAAATGTTGTATGGGTACGCAGTGAAGCTCAGAAGGGAAAGAGGGGCGTTGGCCTTTTAGAAGCCAATTTTGACAGACATCCTTTACATATGTCAGGATGCATTTAGAGAGCCGTAGTGGTACCAAAACAGAGCGGAACCCCAACAAGTATCACCATTTTGGAAAGCACATCCCTTAGAGAATTTAGCAAGGTGTAATATGTGTATTTGTCCATAAAGTTGTTTGATTTAATTAGGACTTAAATAGGAAAAAGGTGAAAATTTTCTTATAAAGGTCATTGTACCCCTAATTTTTTATAGCCACAAGGGATAAAAATATGTAATAACCCCCCAAAATGTGTAAACCTATTTCTCTCGAGTGTAGAAGTACCCCACATGTGTATATAAAATGTTGTATGGGCGCACAGTAAAAGGGAAGGGGGATGTTTGTCTTTTATAAGCCAAATTTGACAGAAATGTTTGACATGCATTTGGAGAACCCTAATGGTATAAAACAGATAAGAATCCGAAAAGTGACCCTAATTTTTGAATGCACACCCCTTAGAGAATTTTGCAATGTGTAATATATGTATTTGCCCCTACAGGTGAATGATCCAATTAGGCCCTAAACATTAAAAGGGTGAAAATTTTCCTATAAATGTCACTTTACCCCTAATTTTTGTAAGCCACAAGGGATAATATATTAAATAACCCCGAAAAAGGTGTAAAACTATTTCTCCCGAATGTAGAAGTACCCCACATGTGCATATAAAATGCTTTATGGGCGCACAGTAGCGGAAAAGAGGGATGTTTGTCTTTTAGTGGCCAAATTTGACAGAAATCCTTCACATGTGTCAGGATACATTTGGAGAGCCGTAGTGGTACCAAAACAGAGGAAAACCCGAAAAGTGACCCTAATTGTTGAATGTACACCCCTTGGGGAATTTAGCAAGGTGTAATATGTGGTGTAGGGTAATACACGTGGTGAAATGAGCATTTTGAACATATAGGTGATGTGCAATGGAGTCCAAGATGGAAATTGCAATTATTTCTGGAAAGTTCAGTGCCCATTATGTGGCGCCCGTTATGAAATAATGGAGGGTTATAGGGAGCAACGTAACCTAACAGTTGTTACAATTATTCATTTTACCTAAATGAATTCACAACAGGTTGGGCGTGAATTGTGAATGTGTTGCGTATAAGGAGGTGGAATATACCAAGGGACCAACTAAACTTTTGTCACTCTGGAGGTGTCGCAGGTCTCTTAGTAGTATGTAGTGTCCATCCTTACTCCTCTTTTGGAACAGACTCTTTATTGAGTCCTACCATTAGAAGCAGTAGAATTCACCGGGAAAATGCTGTCCTGGCAAAACACAGGAACATCTAAACCAGAGGTACTGGGGCCCCGTCCTTCTTGTCCCAATATTAGTTTCCTAATACCTTCCTCTTGAAAACGGAGAAATGATACGGCAGGACCTGCACATTGGAACAGCTCGTAAGAGTTGTACAGCGTAATCTGTACAATGTGCACGGCCAGCGCTTTTGTACCATATCTTCGTTTTCCGTAGGGAAATTATCGCCAAGTGTTGCTCTTATTCACCCTAGCGATGCCCATTGTGAGGAATATTGCTGCCTTTGGCTGGACCAAATCGACCAGCCAATAGCGGCAAACGTGGACAGAGGGGGGCAACAAAACCCCTCTGGTCCGCAAGGCAAAATTGGTGGCTGTCAGGAACAGCCGCCACCCTGCCCCGATCACCGTGTCTACAGACATGGTGATCGGTATTACTGACGTCATAAGTAAATTCGCTGCTATTGGCTGGTCTGAATTGATGAGCCAATAGCAGCGATCATGTGGGGGGGACGTAACCCTTCTGGTCCATGGTCAGGAACAGCCGCCATCTTGCCCCGATCACTGTGTCTGAACCGTGTTGGCAAGTCATTACCCGCCGCACCGTTCTATAACAACGCGCATTGGGAATAGGCTATACAATCTTTATTTATTTTTTAAGCAATTTAGACAAATAAGGGCTTATTTTTTGCGAGACGAGATGCACTGTAAAAAAACCTTCATTTTAGTGGGTTTTTAGTTTGTTGAAGCAATTTTATTAACTCTTTACGTTAGGAGGAAAATAAAATCATCAATTCTTGTTTTGGATTTTTAGCATTTTTTTGGGGGGGTGTTCACTGTAGCATAACAATAATATATTATCTTTATTCTACGGATCACTACGATTACGGTGATACCTCATTTATATAGTTTTGTTTATATTTGTCCAATTTTATTGAAGGAAAACTAGAATAGAAAAAATTGTATTTGTTTTTGTATTGCCATTTTTACAGCAGCATAACTATAGTATTTTTTGATTGACGTAGCTGTTTGTGAGCTTATTTTTTGCGTGACAAGTTGTTCTTTTCAGTGGTATCATTTTGGTGCTTGTAACTTTTTCGGATCACTTTTTAGAACATTTTTTGTAAAGCAATTTGATAAAAAGTTTTAATTTTTGGCAAGTTTTTGGGGTTTTTTTTTCTACCACGTTCACCGAGCGGGTCCAATTATGATTAGGATTTATTGTACAGATTGTTACGGACGCAGCAATACCAAATAAGTGGTTTTTTTTTGTGATTTAGTGTTTTTTATACTTTATTACTTGTGTACAGGGAAATGTGGTGTTTGGGGGGACTTTCACTTTCTTTTATTATTTATTTTTATTAAAAAAAACTTTATTTATTGTTTTAACTTTTTTTTACAGTAATTGACATCTTAGCTTGAACAAGCTCTTTTACAGGTTACACCGTGCAATACAGAAGTATTGCACTGTGTAATGTAAGACACTGAGCATGCTGCGCATGCCCAGTGTCTTACAGCCGGGTCCTGCCAGGAGGCACGGACCCGGCACCCGGAGGAAGATCGCGCAGCCCCGGGCACCGGCAGTCCCGGGGCTGCGATTGGAGCTGCGGACCCCCCCGGTAAGCGCCACGGGGGGGGGGGGGTCCGATTGACTTAGAATACTTTTTAAATGCCTCTAACACCCCGCGGTCAGTGCGACCGCGGCGTGTTAGGGGTTAACACCCGCGATCGGAGAAATCTCCGATCGCGGGTGTTAGAGGCGGGTGTAGGCTATAATATGTAGCCGACACCCGCAGCTTCTGGCGCCGGCTCCGTTCAGGAGCCGGCGCCAGAAGCTTGACGTAATAATACTGCATTTTGCGGGAACGCACCTCCCGCCATGCAGTACTATTACGTCAAATGTCGGGAAGGGGTTAACAGCTAAAGGCCAAAGGTCTGTAATGCTGGAATTGTATCATTGGGAACATTCTTTGATGAAAGCAAAGTTTGAGGGGGAAAATTATTATTTCAAAGGAAAAAAAATATTTTAAACCTTGTCAATGTCAACTATATTTTCTATTCATTTAGCAACTCATTTGAAAAATAAAAGTATGAGTTTTCATGCAAAACACAAAAATGTCTGGGTGATCCCTAACTTTTGAGCAGTAGTGTATATACTCTGACACACATACACTCCTGTATACACTTATACACATACATTTATGTACTCATATATACATTTATTCACGAATACATACAGTATATATAAACTCATGCAATATACTGCACAGTATATATATATATATATACACACACAAACAGTATGTACACAAGCATACATTTATACACACAGTCTACCCTACAGTCCAAAAAATAAGATATCACCTTCTCATTCAAAGAGTATTCTTTATTATAATAATTATAAAAATTGTAAATTCACACTGAAGGCATCAAAACTATTAATTAACACACGTGGAATTATATACTTAACAAAAAAGTGTGAAATAACTGAAAATATGTCTTATATTCTAGGCTCTTGCAGCAGCATACTATTCCATCCGGTTTGCGTTTAGTTGGACCATAATTTATTTTTCAACAGGACAATGACTCCAAACACACCTCCAGGCTTTGTAAGGGCTATTTGACCAAGAAGGAGAGTGATCAAGTGCTAAACAAGATAACCTGACCTCCACAGTCACCAGACCTGGACCCAATTGAGATGGTTTAGGGTGAGCTGGACCACAGAGTGAAGGCAAAAGGGCCAACAAGTGCTGAGCAGCACTGGGAACTCTTTCAAGACTGTTGGAAGACCAATTCAGGTGACTACTAGTGATGAGCGAGTATACTCGTCCGAGCTTGATGCTCGGTCGAGTATTAGCATACTCGGACCGGCTCGTTGCTCGGACGAGTATTTGCCCTGCTCGATAACGAGCATTTAATTAAAAAAAAAAAAGTGAAGAATAGTAAAAAGATACAATTAAAACATTTAATTGTTTAATTGAAGAAAACAGTGAAAGAACACAGTGCAGAACAGATTGCAGATGTTCGGGAACATCTGCGATCTGTTCCGGAGACACGCGTGCAGAACGGTGTTCTCCGCAATAGTATTTGAAGAACAATATGTGTGAAGAACACATTACAGATGTTTGGCAACATCTGCAAGTTGTTCTCTACACATATTGTTCTTCAAATACTATTGCGGAGAACACCGTTCTGCACGGGTGTCTCCGGAGCAGATCGCAGATGTCCCGGAGACACGCGTGCAGAACGGTGTTCTCCGCAATAGTATTTGAAGAACAATATGTGTGAAGAACAACTTGCAGATGTTTCCAAACATCTGCAAGTTGTTCTTCACACATATTGTTCTTCAAATACTATTGCGGAGAACACCATTCTGCACGCGTGTCTCCGGAACAGATTGCAGATGTTCCCGAACATCTGCAATCTGTTCTGCACTGTGTTCTTTCACTGTGCTCGTTAAGTTTATAATTTTACTGAAAAATGCTCGGGTCTCCCATTGATTTCAATGGGGCTCGTTACTCGAAATGAGCACTCGAGCATCTGGAAATGTTCGGCTCGAGTAACGAGCACCCGAGCATTTTAGTGCTCGCTCATCTCTAGTGACTACCTCCTGAAGCTCATCAAGAGAATGTCAAGAGTGTGCAAGGCAGTAATCAAAGCAAAAGGTGGCTACTTTGAAAACCTAGAATATATGAAATATTTCAAGTTGTTTCACACTTTTTGTTAAGTATTTAATTCCACATGTGTTAATTCATAATTTTGGTGCCTTCAGTGTGAATTTGCAAATTTTATAGTCATGAAAATACAGAAAACACTTTGAATGAGAAGGTGTGTCCAAACATTTGGTCTATACTGTATCTGCATCATAAACAAACATAGCAGCCGAGCAGCCCACAGATGAGATGGGTAGGCAGACACAAGCATATCAGGGACAGAGGAACACCACGAGGCCCCACTACACTGCGGGCAGTGGGCCCGGCTGCCAGAACTGTTGTATGCCCCTGTTTCAAACGTATTCTAAAAACCTATGTTTTCAGACAAGCCTATTACATTTCCTAAGGGCATTTCCCACTGCATGGTGGGTGATATGTATGGAGACAGATGATGCAGTTGGGTCTATATTAGAGATGAGCGAACATGCTCGTCCGAGCTTGATGCTCGTTCGAGCATTAGCGTACTCGAAACTGCTCGTTGCTCGGACGAATACTTCGCCCGCTCGAGAAAATGGCAGCTCCCGCCGTTTTGCTTTTTGGCGGCCAGAAACAGAGCCAATCACAAGCCAGGAGACTCTGCACTCCACCCAGCATGACGTGGTACCCTTACACGTCGATAGCAGTGGTTGGCTGGCCAGATCAGGGACCCTGGGATAGACTAGCCGCTGCCCGCGCTGCTCGGATCATTCTGTGTCTGGATGCCGCTAGGGAGAGAGCTGCTGCTGGTCAGGGAAAGCGTTAGGGTGTTCTATTAGCTTACTGTTAGGCAGGAGTGATTCTCCAAGAACCCAACAGCCCTTCTTAGGGCTACAATAACGTTCTACTTTTTTTTTTTTTTTATTTGCATCTAGTACCATTTTGTGAGGAATTAGCAGGGGGACTTGCTACCGTTGTGTTTAGCTCTTAGTGGCACACATATCCACCTCAAACACCAAAGTGGGAAAATTTAGTAGGGGTTGGATTTCAATTAGGCACAGTCTGCCATTTTTCCTTTTTTATTTTACGTTTATTTTGTTTAATAACTCAGTGTCATCTCATCTGGCATAGTAGTGTGCTTTCATACTTGGCTAGAAAATAGCCTTAGGAGAATCCAAACGGCTTACGCCTACAGTAGCGTTATATATTTGATTTCTGGTTGATCTGCTGGTGGCTGTACTTGCTGCAGTGCATCTACTAGCCAATTGTGAGCAATTTGTAGTGAGACTTGCGACCGCTGTGTTTTGCGCTTAGTGACGCACATATCCATTGCAAAGACCGAAGTGGGAAAATTTAGTAGGGGTTGGATTTCAATTAGGCACAGTCTGCCATTTGTCCTTTTTTATTTTACGTTTATTTTGTTTAATAACTCAGCGTCATCTCATCTGGCATAGTAGTGTGCTTTCATACTTGGCTAGAAAATAGCCATAGGAGAATCCAAACGGCTTACGCCTACAGTAGCGTTATATATTTGATTTCTGGTTGATCTGCTGGTGGCTGTACTTGCTGCAGTGCATCTACTAGCCAATTGTCAGCAATTTGTAGTGAGACTTGCGACCGCTGTGTTTTGCGCTTAGTGACGCACATATCCATTGCAAAGACCGAAGTGGGAAAATTTAGTAGGGGTTGGATTTCAATTAGGCACAGTCTGCCATTTGTCCTTTTTTATTTTACGTTTATTTTGTTTAATAACTCAGCGTCATCTCATCTGGCATAGTAGTGTGCTTTCATACTTGGCTAGAAAATAGCCATAGGAGAATCCAAACGGCTTACGCCTACAGTAGCGTTATATATTTGATTTCTGGTTGATCTGCTGGTGGCTGTACTTGCTGCAGTGCATCTACTAGCCAATTGTCAGCAATTTGTAGTGAGACTTGCGACCGCTGTGTTTTGCGCTTAGTGACGCACATATCCATTGCAAAGACCGAAGTGGGAAAATTTAGTAGGGGTTGGATTTCAATTAGGCACAGTCTGCCATTTGTCCTTTTTTATTTTACGTTTATTTTGTTTAATAACTCGGTGTCATCTCATCTGGCATAGTAGTGTGCTTTCATACTTGGCTAGAAAATAGCCATAGCAATAGGATAGCATCGTTTGGTTTTAAAAACTCAAAAACACAAAAAAAAAAAAAAAACACAAAAAAAAGTTAAAAAAAAATTAAAGCTATAACTCTCATTTTAAAAATGTTTAACCCGAGGGCTAGGGGTAGAGGACGAGGGCGGGGACGTGGGCGTCCAACTACTGCAGGGGTCAGAGGCCATGGTCCTGGCCGGGGTGAGACACCACCTGCTTATGAGGGAGCAGGGGAACGCCGCAGAGCTACACTCCCTAGGTTCATGTCTGAAGTTACTGGGACTCGTGGTAGAGCACTGTTGAGGCCAGAACAGTGCGAACAGGTGATGTCGTGGATTGCTGACAATGCTTCGAGCAATTTGTCCACCAGTCAGTCTTCCACGCAGTCCACCCATGTCACCGAAATCGCCACTCCTCCAGCTCCTGCACCTCAGCCTCCTCCCCCCCAGTCTGCCCCCTCCCAGGAAAATTTGGCATTTGAACCGGCATACTCTGAGGAACTGTTTTCTGGACCCTTCCCACAGTCACAAACCACTTGTCCGGTTGCTGCTGAGCAATTTTCCGATGCCCAGGTTTTCCACCAGTCACAGTCTGTGGGTGATGATGACCTTCTTGACGTAGTGGAAGTGTGTAAAGAGGTGTCCGACGATGAGGAGACACGGTTGTCAGACAGTGGGGAAGTTGTTGTCAGGGCAGGAAGTCCGAGGGGGGAGCAGACTGAGGGATCGGAGGATGATGAGGTGACAGACCCAAGCTGGGTTGAGAGGCCGGGTGAACACAGTGCTTCTGAGACGGAGGAGAGTCCTCGACCAGAACAGGTTGGAAGAGGCAGTGGTGGGGCCAGACGGAGAGGCAGGGCCAGAGCTGGTGCATCAGCGCCAAATGTGTCAACTAGTGAAGCTCCCGTGGCGAGGGCTCTTGCGGCGAGGGCTAGATCTTCAGAAGTCTGGAGGTTCTTTAAGGAAACACCGGATGACCGACGGACTGTGGTGTGCAACATTTGCCAAACCAGGCTCAGCAGGGGTTCCACCACTACTAGCTTAACTACCACCAGTATGCGCAGGCATATGAATGCTAAACACCCCACTCAGTGGCAACAAGCCCGTTCACCTCCGGCCGTGCACACCACTGCTCCTTCCCCTGTGTCAGCTGATAGTCAGCCCCCTGCCCAGGACCCTGCCACAAAAACCCCATCGTCGCCTCCACGATCCTCCACAGCATCAACCAGCGTTCAGCTCTCCATACCCCAGACGCTGGAGCGGAAACGCAAATATAGTGCAACCCACCCGCACGCCCAAGCCCTTAATGTGCACATCTCCAGATTGCTTAGCCTGGAGATGCTGCCCTATAGGCTAGTAGAGACCGAGGCCTTTCGCAACCTCATGGCGGCGGCCGCCCCTCGGTATTCGGTCCCCAGCCGCCACTACTTTTCCCGATGTGCCGTCCCAGCCCTGCACCAGCACGTGTCAGACAACATCACCCGTGCCCTGACCAATGCCGTTTCTGACAAGGTCCACCTGACCACGGACACGTGGACGAGTGCTGCCGGGCAGGGCCACTATATATCGCTGACGGCACATTGGGTTAACTTGGTGGAGGCTGGGACCGAGTCTGACCCTGGGGCTGGTCATATACTGCCGACGCCGAGGATTGCGGGGCCTACCTCGGTCCAGGTGTTTCAGGCCTACTATGCCTCCTCCTCCTCCCACCCCTCCTCCACCTCCTCCTCCGAACTACCATCCGTGGGCACGGCGACATCAGTCGGTAGCTCTAGGCACAGCAGCAGTGCCGTTGCTAAGCGACAGCAGGCGGTGCTCAAACTGCTGAGCCTAGGCGATAAAAGGCACACCGCCCAAGAGCTATTACAGGGCATCACGGCGCAGACTGATCTGTGGCTGGCACCGCTGAACCTGAAGCCAGGCATGGTTGTGTGTGACAACGGCCGTAACCTGGTGGCGGCTCTGCAACTCGGCAGACTGACACATGTGCCATGCCTGGCCCATGTGTTAAATCTGATAGTTCAGCGTTTCCTCAAGACATACCCCAATCTGTCAGATTTGCTCACGAAGGTGCGCCGCATCTGTGCGCATTTCAGGAAGTCCAGCACAGATGCTGCCACTCTCAGGGCAGCGCAGCGCCGCCTCCAACTGCCCGCTCACCGACTGTTGTGCGACGTGCCCACGAGGTGGAATTCAACACTGACCATGTTATCCAGAGTTTACCAGCAGCGCCGAGCCATTGTAGACTGCCAGATGTCAACTTCCACCAGAACTGGTAGTCAGGTCAGTCAGCTTCCTCAAGTCTACAATGAGGAGTGGACGTGGATGTCTGATATCTGTCAGGTGCTGAGTAACTTTGAGGTGTCAACACAGATGGTCAGTGGCGATGCCGCCATCATCAGCCTCACCATCCCGCTGCTTGGCCTGTTGAAAAACTCTCTGATCAGCATGAAGTCGGAAGCTTTGCGCTCGTCACAAGAGACGGGGGAAGAAGATTCCCTTGTTGATAGCCAAAGCACCCTTAGGTCTGTTTCTCAGCGCATATCGGAGGAGGTGGAGGAGGATGAGGAGGAAGAGGAGGAGAATGTTGGCGAGACACAAGAGGGGACCATTGTTGAGTCCTTTACTGTTCAGCGTGTATGGGCAGAAGAAGAGGAGTTGGAGGAGTTGGAGGAGGAGGAAATGGACAGTCAGGCCAGTGAGGGGAGTGAATTCTTACGCGTTGGTACTCTGGCGCATATGGCAGATTTCATGCTAGGCTGCCTATCCCATGACCCTCGCGTTCAAAGAATTTATTCCAGCACCGATTACTGGGTGTTCACTCTCCTGGACCGACGGTACAAGCAAAATCTTTCCACTCTCATCCCTGCAGAGGAAAGGAGTGTGAGAATGCATGAATACCAGCAGGCCCTGGTGCACAAGCTGAAACAGTATTTCCCTTCTGACAGCGCTAGCGGCAGAGTGCGTAGTTCTGCGGGACAAGTAGCGAGGGAAAGTAGGCGAGCAGGCAGCTTGTCCAGCACTGGCAAGGGTACGCTTTACAAGGCTTTTGCCAGCTTTATGTCACCCCAGCAAGACACTGTCACCTGTCCCCAGTCTCGGCAGAGTAGGGCTGATCTTTACAGAAAGATGGTGAGGGAGTACGTAGCTGACCATACCATCGTCCTAAATGATCACACAGCTCCCTACAACTACTGGGTTTCAAAGCTGGACATGTGGCATGAACTGGCGCTGTACGCCTTGGAGGTTCTTGCCTGCCCTGCCGCTAGCGTCTTGTCCGAGCGGGTTTTCAGTGCAGCTGGTGGCATCATCACCGATAAGCGTACACGCCTGTCGACTGACAGCGCTGACAGGCTGACGCTTATTAAGATGAATAAAGCCTGGATTTCTCATAATTTCCAATCTCCACCAGGTGAAGGAAGCTCAACCTGAATAATTGATCCACTCCTCCTCCTCCTCATTTTCCTCCTTCTCCTCCTCTTTGTACAGTAAAGCAGAGGAAACTGGCTATTTTTTGACAGGGCCCACTGGCTCTTGCTATAGTACTTTATGCACTTAATTTTTCTGGAGGGCCACCGACCCGGTCCTCTGTTTTAAACAATTTTTGGGAGTGCCACATACAGGCACTCAATCTATTCAATTTTTCTGGAGGGCCACCGACCCGTTCCTCTGTTTTAAACAATTTTTGGGAGTGCCACATACAGGCACTCAATCTATTCTATTTTTCTGGAGGGCCACCTACCTGCTCCTCTGGTTTGAAAACTTTTTGGGACTGCCACATACAGGCACTCAATCGATTCCATTTTTCTGGAGGGCCACCTACCTGCTCCTCTGGTTTGAAAACTTTTTGGGACTGCCACATACAGGCACTCAATCTATTCTATTTTTCTGGAGGGCCACCTACCTGCTCCTCTGGTTTGAAAACTTTTTGGGACTGCCACATACAGGCACTCAATCTATTCAATTTTTCTGGAGGGCCACCTACCTGCTCCTCTGGTTTGAAAACTTTTTGGGACTGCCACATACAGGCACTCAATCTATTCAATTTTTCTGGAGGGCCACCTACCTGCTCCTCTGGTTTGAAAACTTTTTGGGACTGCCACATACAGGCACTCAATCTATTCTATTTTTCTGGAGGGCCACCTACCTGCTCCTCTGGTTTGAAAAATTTTTGGGACTGCCACATACAGGCACTATCCAAATTAAATTGTCTCCATAGCAGCCTCCACACGTTGTCTCCATTGCTACCTCCAAAAGTCGTCCATATAGCTGCCTCCATACATCGTCCCTTTATCAAACGAGGTGTGTCAGGCAGAAATTTGGGTTGTTTTCATGGATTCCACATCAAAGTTGTTAACTTTGTCGCCACCCAGCTGTGCTATCCACAAAATATACTAATAAACTTTTATCATTTACCAATATTATTTCAGCGCTTCTTGCGCATCTGTTTACATTCCCCTCACCCGCCATATCCTAAACTTATAAGAACACTACTACACTTGATCTTATACAAAAGGTTCTTAGAAGTGCTGTTTGGGGAGTAGCCTAGAGACAGGGGCTTGGATTGGCGAAAGCTCGCCTGGCAGCGGAGCGCCAACTCCATGCCAAGATCCAACTAACATAGTTTTAACTGCAGAACCTTTAATCTACTACTAGTTCACTGCCTCCATACATGGTCCCCTTATCAAACGAGCTGTGTCAGGCAGAATTTTGGGTTGTTTTCATGGCTTCCATGTTAACTTTGTCGCCACCCTGCTGTGTAATCCACAAAATATACTGGCAAACTTTTATCATGTACCGATATTATTTGAGCGCTTCTTGCTCACCTCCTTTGGTTCCTCTCTGCCACCCATTGGTTTGAAGCCTGAGTCCATTTAGGGTATGTCGCCATGCCACTCTCTAGCCTGCTGCCGCTGCCTCTGCATGCCGTCCCCTATAGTGTCAGGGTCAATTATTGCATGTTTTAGATGCTATCTAGCTTCATTCTGTCACTCTGTCATGGCCATGCTGTTGCCCATAATTTTGGCATAATGGTGCGATTAAGCAGCCTCAGAGGCATCCATGCATGCTGCCCCTGCTGTTTCCTGTCCATTTCCGTGGTGTTTCCATCCTTTTCTGAGGTTCCCAGGTGTTTGGCCAAGCTTCCCTGTGCAGAGCCTTGGTCCCCTTGAAAAATGCTCGAGTCTCCCATTGACTTCAATGGGGTTCGTTATTCGAGACGAGCACTCGAGCATCGGGAAAAGTTCGTCTCGAATAACGAGTACCCGAGCATTTTAGTGCTCGCTCATCTCTAGTCTATATCTATAAATTACTCTCTAGTGTGGTTTTATGCAGTGTGTCCTTTCTGACTTAGTCCTATTTGTAGCATGTAGACTGTATTCTGTCTATTTATGAGAGATCTGCGGTGAAACCATCCCAGACCATCATAGATGCATAGATGATGAAGATGACGCATGTTACTGGGATGTTAGGAGTAAAATGTGTTCTATCCATCTGTTCCAGTGACATTGCAACAATGACTGTGCTGCCCAAAATCGAGTCACAGCATTATATGAGCAAATCTTAGGTTTACTCAGTCCTGTACCACAGCCACTACATCAGATGCTTGGGGTAACGCTATACATATTAGTTGGCATGTGGACATAGGAACAGATTAGTGCATGTGTTATGTAACAGACATTAGTCCTCCAACAAATCCTTGTGATAAACCACACTTTATAAAATGACAAACTATCAAATCTTTTCTGCTGGAAGTCTGTTATCACGACAAGCAGTGACTTATTCATATATTATGTACAATTAATGTTACTTGTTTCTGGCCTCTTAAGTCTCAGGAAATCAGCAGAAACTTGTCTTCATGCATCTAATGATTGTAGTCACAATGCAAGGAAAACACCAGATACATCATTCCCACCACTAACTGCACAAAGAAGGTTATCACTGGGCAGATATCAGGAGCTCTACTCCATAATATGTGAGATGTGGGAGTATAGGAAATGATGCCCAAATAGTGGAAAAATTCCATTACTGGTTATGAAGATTACTATTCTCAATTCTATTATGGTGAGTTCAACTCTCAAAAGGCTTTTTTTTTTCTGTATAATTACTAGATACTTACTAGATTAATTACTAGATAAGTATATTAAATATATATACAAGCAATAAATGCACTAGCAGAATAGTGAGTGCACCTCTGTTAGTTGTTTGTTTAATAGTTGTGATGAGAGCTTTGTCCAGAATTTAACAGGTTCGGCACCTATGGACCCGGAGTCTGAACAAGCACTGTTTTCGGGATCTGATTGCGTGTTCAGGAGAAAGCACCAAGCTACTTGATTAACTACTTAGCAGCCTTAGCCTATTGGCATGCCAGGTTGGACGTGTGACACTGCAGTATAACATGTGCAGACCTCATTCCACACAGGAGACGGTGCTAGGGAGAGGTTGCTACTCTTTTCAGGGCACTTAGGTGTAGAGAGGAGGCTGTTATAAGGGACAGGTGGAAGTCTAAAATATGTGTCCCTTCCCCCTTCCCGACTGATGTGTGTTGAGGAGGTAGATCGTATCTGTCGTATGGAACAACTCCGTTCGTCGGACGGCAACCGGACCTACTTCTCCACCTGGTCGAAATGGACCCAGTGGAGAAATTCAGACTTGTTCACTGCTTGGCTTACGGGTGACCCCTGATAACTGAGGCATTTTCCATTTTTTCATTTCCCCGATACACATATATCTTTCCTCAATAACCCCGCAGAGCCAGGGGGACCTCTTTCTCCTTCCCTCTCCCATCATCCTTCCCCACAATCTCTTTGTCCCAGTTTATTCTTATTACTTTTTTTTTACAAAAATGTGTCTTGAGTGTCTGCATATGCGCTATTCAATATTTCTCATGACTACATTATGGGGCTGCGTCCCAAATATTCTGACCGCTATGTAGGTCTCTAGGTACTTGCACCTTGTTTTTACTGTTTATACTATTGTCACTTTTACTCACAAATTTGTTCTCAATAAACTTCTTATTGAACCATAAAATAAATACATTAGGCTACTTATAGACTGTTATAGTGCAGGGATATTTTTACTGCTTATAGAGTAGTATACAGCAGTCCTTCGAAAGAGCAGACAGGAATATTAACATTTACATCATCCAGCAAGATCTTGAAGGTTCTGTCTCTGTTGAGTTTTCAGCTCCAGAAAAATCATAATGGTGCCTGTCAGTGAATAGAATACACTGATACCTAGATTGTAAAGGTGTTCCTGTCAGTGAATAGCGGTACTAAACCAACACTTGGAGAGTGTAAGATCTGTATTGCACATCCACATACTATACAATGATCTATTGTCAGTAGGCCACATTAACATTGCATAAGATAACGAACTGCTTCCCAGTGATCTTTTTTCAGTGAGTCCCTACACAATAGGGTGCAACATCACATGGCATCCACTGCTGCAGCAGCACAGCACCAGCAGGGACCGAGAACCAGCAGCCCCCCAGCACCCATACTGACAGGCTAAGCCCCCATGGTAATGGACCTGGGTCCAGCAAGTGAGAGGAGGGGTTCCAGATCTCATTTTGCTGCAATATTCTGATGAACCTGTCAAACCTGAATTTTGACCAACTTGCTCATCACTACTTGTTAGCTGAGGGTGTGGTCATTTGTGCAGCTACAGTGTTTATGCTCCCACGCTCATTAAGATCCATCTATCCACTCAGGGTCTGCTCTCTCCTCTCCCAGCTGAGGTCAATGCGGAGGTCTGGAATGATCCTCCAGTCAAAGAGTAAGGACCGATTGAGAAATGGTGGCCCGTAGTGCTTTTCAATGTGGACACAAAAGCTCTATTTGATCGGCTGGTGAAGTTTGCACCCTGGCTCCTTTTGGGGGCTCCGTTCCAGGCCACAGTACATTTAGGGCTGTGCTCTGTGTGCAGGAGGCAGTGAAGCAGGGTAGGTCACTTGCTGTCTTGCTGTTCTTGGATCAGGCAAAAGCATTTTGTTTAACCACAAGTACCACTGGTCTGTCCTTCTGAGATATGGCCTGTTGTGCAGGTTTTTGACTGGTTGAATTTTTTATGCAGGGGCAGAGAGTTTCCTGCATGTGAACGGTTAGATTGGCCACTCTTGAGGTTCGGTATGTTGTTTGCCATGGCTGTTCTCTGAGACCATTGCTGTATGTGTACGAAATTAAACCATACCTTGCCTGTGGGGTCAGGGAATGTTGGAGATCAGGTCTCTGTTGAGGGAACTCCTTGACAAGAGGGTGCTGTTGACCCATTTCTAGAAGCCGCTTCCCAAATCGGGATCTGGAATGTGGGTTTAAGTCTTTTCATCCTGAATGTCACCAGGATGCTCTTGAAGTTTTGGGACTTGACTTGGTACTGCTTCCATTAAAATCTGTGTATGAGGTACAATCTGAAGTGTGACTGCACTGAGAAAAGCAGTTATCCCTGAAGAGGAGCATGGTGGCCTGCTGAAGAGTATGGTCCACTGCTTCAATGCCCCTTCAACACAGATGTGTACAACAGGGTGGCCACTTCCATCAGTTGGCCCTGGTTATCCAGGTCTCTTCTATGGGGAATGGGCCTATGATACATTCAGATGCCTGGTAGGCAAGGACTGCTGCATGCTATTCCTAGTTATTGAGTTAAGCTCTACATTAGAGCTTTACACTTTTTGAAGTATAATATACAACCAACCTCCATCACATATATAATGGAGTCTGGACACTGCCTAGCATCTTCGATTGCAGGATCGATTCTGTATGTGTTCTCATTGGTAATTGACGAATAGATAACGGCAGCTTAGACTGAAGTACAAACATGTTGAGCTGTGACCAATAACCACCTCTTATCTGAGCGTTGAGCATTGATTACACCCGGCTGCTAACCCTGTGATTACAAGACGGTGCCGTTGTACACAGATGCTGAGATCTCTGCCAGGCGCTGCCACATTCGTCACTACATAGAGATAATTATGCGGATTATTGGCTGGAGATGTCGGATGGTGATACAAGTAGAAATCAGATTTCTGAAACTGCCACAGAAAAGTTTACAGGACAGAAATTAAATCTCTGAAAACCCAAGTAAAATGTCACCTATTAAGTATAAGGGAAATCATATATTTACAGCTCCTGTAGGTTAAATATATTATTATGAAAAGGTTGACATCTAAAAACATTTCTACGGAATGCATCTGCCTCCCTACTTACAATAGGTCATATGGATATGGCGGGTGTTATGCTTGGACATGTGCAGCATCACTTACTGTGTACATTGTCCTCAGGCTGATGGTCAAAGTACTCTGGATGCAACTGCATGGAATATTGCAACCTACTACGATACTGCATGGGCCAAATGACTGCAATCCTCGCCCTTTGGATATCTTTCCAACAGAGGCTCTTTCGATCCATGTTGGTTTTATGGGGCTTCATGCATAAGTTCACCTAGTGTGCTGGGAGGCTTTAGGTTCTACCTTGTGTGTTGATGGTTAGTTGGTTGGCTTGCACTGGGTTTATCAGTGTAGCACTGGTGGGCTACAGAAATTATGTGCTAAAAAGCAGAGATGCTGTATAATAGTTTTCCTGGTGTGTCAGGGAACCGTAGACAAAATGTGTCATTTTGAACCAATATATAAGTGATGATCTGTATCAGCAGTGATACCTCAAAGTCTCTGATCCCTTATCCTTGGAGTATCTCACACATCAGCTTTTGGAAGAAAGAGTCATATTCTATAGAACATTCCATTACGGCAACAGACGGAACAGAATTTAAACAACAATGGTGTGAGCAGCAGCTGCTTGCAAGGGTCTAATTGCAGGCACTGGACTCCCCTTAAGATTATTGTGCTCCCACTAGCTCTTTGATATCTTTATAAGCAGGTCTAGTCCAACCGCTGAAAGTCTATTTATAGACAGACGTCTCTATACTGTAGACCCATGGCACCCATCCTACTGTAACATAAAGAATGCTGCGACCCCTCTCTTGTTCTTTGATTTCACCGAGACACAATGTAGCATTGACTCGAAGGAGGTCAGTTCTCATAGTAACAACATCACCTGTTAGCGCACCGGGGGTTTCTCACGTCCACCGCCTGTCACTTCACGCCATTCCAGCTTTTAACTTTTACATGGAGGTTTAGAATCTGTGCCAAGTCCTGGGGAAATGTTCCTAATGCAGCTACAATTCCTCCCAAATGTCAAGTATCTGTTTCATCTTGTGTACATTGGCAAAGGAGACAAGAACTTTGTTATATTGAAAGATATTTTCATTTGAAGTGAAACAGGAAAAAAATGTGAATCTGCAGACAGCGGTTGGCATGGAGCATTTTCTGCAGGAGTTGTGGTGGGAGTGGGTAGCAGACAATAGAAGGAAGTTTGTCTGAAGGTCCCTGATATTTCACCTGTCATCTACAAAAATGCTGAGGAATCAGGGGCAGAAGCGCACAATGTAAAACTTCCAGCCAAGATACAAAGCAAAACATAAAACTTAACGTCAGAAGCATTACATAAGAAACCATTGCTTTGCAAGAAGTTTTTATTTTCCATTTTTGGAGGAAATTCTTCAGATCTTTAAGCTTTTACAGTTTTATCGTATCATATCTCTTTTCAAATAGAGCAACATCAGTGATAGAAACACATGATCAAGAACGGTTATGATCTGGTTCTGAATTTAAACGGGAACATTGCCATTTTTAGTGGTCTGAAAGGCCATATAATGTGAACATAAGCAGGAATAATAAATCTATGTTGTCAGATTCTTCCATTTGCATGAAGGCACATCAAATGAACATGGTAATTTGACTTCTGATATTTCACATGAAATGCTCAATTGTAGCGTGCAAGTCTTTATTTCTGCAACCTAGTGTTGTGTACTGTAACCAGATTTTGCCAGAGCTTCAGACACAACTGTACATAAGTTTCTCTTATTACCTACTTCATGGTTGCTTTTGCCAAAGGATTTTATGAAATTATTATGCCTGTTCTAGAAGTTTCTGGGTTAATCACTAATGAGGAAATGTGTAACATCAGCCTTACTGGTCCATTGCAGCAGGAATGATGTAGCAGTCATCTCAGGGCAGAATTGTTGGACTTGTACATGGCCAATTTTATGAACCATAGGGGTTGTGTGCAGTGGCGGATTAAATGTATCATGGGCCCCCGGCTGTTCACATAACTAGGGCCCCCTCAGTCTCCAAACCAACTTGTACCCAGATGTTAGGATTTAAGTACTGCTCTATATCCTTTATCTTATACTGTCCATAAAATTAATTTAATGATGAACTGCAGTCGTGCTCTTCTAACCCATCTATGTAGGAAAGCCGGTCACATACCTTAACTACCGTCCAGACCAGATCTCCCAGACAGTGTAGGAGATGTGGATGCTACCCCTGCCTGGCCAGGTCTGGCTGCTCTGCAGTTGAACTCCCCCTCGTATTGTAAATACTCGTGTATAAGCCAAGGCTCCTAATTTTACACCCCCAAAAATGGGGAAAGGTTATTGAATGGAGTATTAGCCCTAAAGTAGGAAATGCAGCCGCTACTCTAATAAAATGTCCAGCAGCAGCCGCATCTCATTACTGAAATGTCAACAGCAAATGCTCCCTTTACTGAATGTCCACCGAAAGAGTCCCTCTTTACTGAAATGTCCACAGCAGAGCCCCCCTTCACAGAAATGTCCACAGCACATGTCCCCTTTAATGAAATGTCCATAGCACATGCCCCCTTTAATGAAATGTCCACTGCAGATTCTCCCTTTAATGAAATGTCCACAGCAGATGCCCCCTTTTGATAAAATGCCCATCTAAGATGCCCCCTTTAAATGAAATGTCCACAGCAGATGCCGCTTTTAATGAAATGCCCACCCAAGATACCCCCTATAGTGAAATTTCCACCCCAGATGCCCCCTTTTAATTAAATGTCCACCCCAGATGACCCCTTTACATCCCCCCCCCCCTCATCATTACATCATTAATGTAATGTCCACAGACATACCTTCTTGAAAAAAAACCTCTATACTCACCTTCTGGCTTCTTCTCCCTGACCCTGCAGCTCCAACTTCTCCCTCCAGTCCAGGTGCATCATTACAATGTGGCCACGTGATGTCATAGTGTAAGGGCCTGTGCTGCATATACACTATGACATCACGCTGCCACGAAACAGCCACATCATAGTAATGCTCCCAAGCTGGAAGAGGAGAAGACTGAGCCGCGGGTCGGGGAGAAGAAGCTGAAAGATGAGTATAGATTTTTTTTTTAAGACTGATGGTGGATCTTCATATAGGGCCCGCCTATATACAGATCCGCCAGTTGTTGTGTGCAAAAACTGTTATTTATGTGCTGTTATATCTTCTGGCTGTTAGCTTATTACATATATCCCAATAGGAATAACTGTCTACATAGAAACGTTTTTGTAGCAGAGTGTAGACAGAATATAACCAGGTAAAAAGAACTCTTCAAGAAGCGTTCTTTGATCCTTCTTTCACACAAATATGGGATCCATTCGGGCATTAGTTACCCACTGGTTACCCAGGTTTGTGGAAAAATTATATCTATGAGCCCTATGAGTCTTCTGTTCATAACCAGTGGGCAAACTTACATGATACACATCATGGTAATGCAAAGCATTAATAATCTTGACAACCTCTTATGGGAATGCACCTCCCCTTAGGTAATTCTCATGCACCGCATGAACAAATGGATAAACGTAAGAAGCTAAAATTAAATAAAATGTTTACATTTCTTCTTTCCTTTATCTGATTTTGGCTTATAAATATTGATGCAAAATGCTTATCAGGTCAGCAATGTGTGCATAAGGTCTTGGACTGTAAGCTCCTCACCCTATTCAAGTTTGACCCATCTTGACAATAGCACTTTCTTAGAATGAACCTTAATCCACTTAAAGTGTCTGATGGTGGTGGTGTTGAGTTTGTGTGGGGGGGGGGGGGATGTTGTAAGATGGAAATAATGGAATACCACAGCTTTATTTTCAGATTTCAGCTACTTGAGTGTAAAGCCGCAGCATCTGCCACTGATTGATCTTACGGGATTGTGTCAGATTCACATCAGAGTTTTAATTACATTATCGCTCTCGGCTTCGGCCTGACACCAATGCTCCTAGTTGTCAGTGACATAATCCCGGTATTTGTAAAACCTCAGTGACAGGCGGCTACTCTGCATCCTCTTAATTATCTAGATTGTTTCATCCAATTTCCTACTAGTGGCCTGTTGTGTATTTCTAGACACTGCTAAGTGGAGCATTTAAGAGGCCAGAATGATGGGTTTTGTAGGCAAATCTGACCCCAGGTCTCAATGAAAGAAAGAAATATTACATATATCTTTTACCATGTTTGGAATATTGAAAGGTAAATTTATTACTTTATTACATTAAGCAGGGTTCGATATGGATCTATGGAGAAAGTATATGCAGTGTCACCTCCTTTTTTTTCTGAAAAGATGCTTATGTTGCCATAATACTGACTGTTTCATGCTGTGCCATATAATACCACAATAAAGTCACTACATGTCAACATAAACTTA
The DNA here is from genome assembly GCF_040894005.1 of Engystomops pustulosus. Taxonomy (NCBI): domain Eukaryota; kingdom Metazoa; phylum Chordata; class Amphibia; order Anura; family Leptodactylidae; genus Engystomops; species Engystomops pustulosus. The sequence goes on along the minus strand of NC_092417.1, from coordinate 73,674,946 downwards.
TTATAGAATAAATATATTATATATATAATCATATAGGGAACACATAACAGTTGCAGTACCTGAATAATAATACAATATAGTCTGGTATCAGAGCTGTACAATAAAGTACTGCCCTCTTCTGTATCTTATGGTCCCCGAGTAATACTACTCTACAGAGATAAGATTAGTACAATGATGATGTTTTCTTTTAATACAACAGATCGAAGCACATAAAGTACTTGCATAATACTGTACAACTGGGAGAAAGTTCAGTAAACTGCATGTAATACAAAGAGTAAGGTGGATTTCCCTATGGTCATTAAAGGGGGTATCCTAAATTATGGCACTGTATAAATAAAGATTATTACCTACAGGATAGGAGTTAGAAAGGTGATTGTGAGAGTTTGACTGCTGGGAACTCCACTGATCACAATAATGGGCCCTCACAATCCAGAGATCACATTCTCAGTAATGGGTGGAGTGGCAGGCCGAGCATGTGCCCTTCTGTTCCATTCACTGATTATATAAGCGACAAGGCGCATGCTTAGTCAGTTGCTCCACCCATTAGTGAGAACTGGATCTTGTTCTCGTGATCAGTGACGGTCTTGTGATTGGTGGGGGTCTTGTGATCGGTGGGATATAACTTCTAAATATAGGGCAACCTTTTAATAGTGAGACTACTACCTTAGCAGCCTTAGCCGATGAAATGGGACACAGACTAGTTGGTCCACTGATGAGTGCAGGATGTGCAGTATTAATAAATGCAGTGCTCTGATTCACTCTCATCTAGACTACTGTAACTCTCTACTAACCGGTCTTCAACTCACCAAACTCTCTCCTCTCCAATCTATTCTTAATGCAGCAGCCAGGCTCATCTTTCAGACTAACCGCTTCACAGATGCCTCCAGTTCATGCCAGTCACTGAACTGGCTGCCAGTCTCCTTTCGCATACAGTTTAAAATAATAACCCTTATCCACAAAGCTCTGTATAATGCTGCACCCCCCCTACCTCTCCTCTCTTATCTTAGTCTATTTCCCAACTCGTGCTTTTAGATCTGCTAGTGATGTTAGATTAACCTCTAACCTAGAGGGAACCTCCCACTTGCATCTCCAAGACTTCTCTAGAGCTGGACCCATTCTATGGAATGCTCTCAGACTAACACCTAACCTCCAATGTCTCAAACATGCTCTTAAAACCTATCTCTTTAGGCAAGCGTATAACACTCATTAAATGCATGAAGTTTTAACTTTTTTTTTCACTAACCCGTCCTGTGTCCTCCTCCCATCTGTTATCCAGCAATCAGCAGGCACCAAGCTTCTCTGGAGCCCCATTCACCCTGGACTTTGTATATAAGATGACGTCTGATGATTGGGTCATGCGACAGCACTTCTATTTATTATATTATATTTTGTTCTATTCCCTTATGAAGAATGGCTGGTCCATTATATATTCTTTTTACTTCTTGTGTCACCCCACTCTTCCTTATAGACTGTTGTTCCATCTGACTGTTTGTGCTCTGTAATGTAATATTATATTTGTATATGTCCCCCACACTACGGAATATGATGGTGCTATATAAATAAAGATTATTATTATTGCTTATGTTACTACATAAACAATTTTTAGTTAGGTCAAAAAGTTAACATTATGGGTACCCTTTAGGACATTACAGTGTGGGGTGGTTTGTTATTAGAGGGTGTGGGGTGGGTTTATGTATATTTATGGTCATTTATGTTTATTTGTGGGTGTGGCTTGTGTTTGTTTATTGGTTTGGTTTAGGTTGTGATAATCGGTTGGGTGGGGGTTGTGGTAATTGGTGTTTATTCCTTTTGGTGTATTGTAAGTTATTATTTTTGCTAGGTATGAATGTGGCTGGACCAGCAGGTAAGATATTGTATATATTTTGTATATATTGTATATTATGTTTGTGTTATGTTTTTTACTTTTATAGAAAATAAAAGATCTACAGTGACCGTATATGCGCACTTGTAGAACTAAATGAAATAGAATTTTGACTGGAATTTGTGGTAATTCTTATGCATTAGCCAAAGCCCGGATGCACCCTTATGCTGCAGACTTACCTATAAGGCTCATTGTTACATGTGAGGGCATTGTTATAATTCCAGCTGACTTGACAGTTGTCGCTTTCTGTTCTGACCAGATGTGCTCTTTTATGCCAGTTGGCAGAGCGAAGCCCCTAATGTCAGCATTGCTTAATTAATGATATCAATCTGTTTATCTAGTTTTAAAGAACATGATCAGTGGTTTACTTGCTAGGAGAACCTGGGATACTTTTTCAGTCTGCTTCTCTTTGGTTTAGGCCTAAAAGGAGGAGCAGGTGCGATCTTTGAGCCTCTGCTCTTCTTTGGACTGTTTTATGATGTGGGATTGGTTGTAGACATGTGTCCTCCTTATTCTCCACACTCAGCAGTTAATCACTGTAAGGTTTCTTTTTGAATTTACCAGTCTTGCCCTACAGGAATGAGATGTGACTGATTGACTTGTAAGTCTTCTGTGTCGTGGGCTGTCTGGGAGCTGGCAGGGAATAGGGTGATGTGCAGATAATGGGGGAGGCATTATGATACTCTGTCTGATTGATGCCTCATGGAAATAATGCCATCCGCTTGCAGATGTTTTATGTCTCCGCCAAAATCGACACCTTAAGCATTATCCAGAGAGACAAGATGATAAAGATGAAACTTGTGATTAATTTTAGCAGGAAATTATAAAAACTTTGCTAACAAATCTCTTTTCATTAATAAAGGAAAATATTAAAACCTTGAAGAAATGTTCTGGCGGCAAAGAGGGGTGATGCTGAGAATTGCTTAGCATGCAGATCAGTAACCCTGAAAGCTCGGAGAAGTCTCTACTCACTTCTTCCTAAGTGTACAGTTTGCACTCTGAGCAAGTCCGTGGCTAACCGTGATAAAGTTACTGCCACTGAAGACTTGTGCTGGGCCTTTTTTCAACTTACATCATCAAGACCCATTTTAAGAAAGTTAAAAAGGACCCAAGTGTACCAAAAGCATGAGAATGCCAGTAGAAATGGTTTGGGGCCCTGTTACAGACTGTTCAACATTACATTATTAGACATTCATAATGGAGAACATGCAGAGAAATGCAGAATTCTGCAACTTAGGGAGCAACTTGAATCTCCTGGGCCTTTATTCAAAATCCGTAACAGGGCCCCAAACCTTTCTTACTGCAGCACTTGTAATAATTATAGGTTCTAGTGATCCCATTCCTTATGTAGAGGGTCAACTGAAGGCTGTCAAAACTGTTACTATGACTGAGAATTGTATATAGCATAAGTGCACTTCTCAAAAAAATAACATAACACACAAAGGGAACACTCAAATAACACATCCTAGATCTGAATGAAAAACATATTCTCATTGAATACTTAGTTCTGTACAAAGTTCAATGCTGCTGAAAACAGAATTACAAAATAATCATCAATGCAAATCACATTTATGAACCGATGCAGGCCTGGGTTTAGAGTTACAAAACTAAAGTAATATGTGCTGATATGTGCTAAAAACAACCTCCTTATGAGGTTGTGAATGGTCTCCTGATGGATCTCCTCTCAGACCTGGACAGAAGCATCTGGAGAGTCTGTGGTGCAACGTGACTTTAGTGGATGAAGCAAGACATGGGGGCAGATTTATCAAGCAGTCTGAAAGTCAGAATATTTCCAGTTGCCCATGGCAACCAATCACAGCTCAGCTTTCATTTCACCAGTGCTCATGAATATTTTAAAGGGGAGCTGTGATTGGTTGCCATGGGCAATTGGAAATATTCTGACTTTCAGACTGCTTGATAAATCTGCCCCATGATGTCCCATATGTGCTAATTCATAGCTTCAACACCTTCATCTTGCAGGAACTGCTGACACACACCAGCCACATGAGGTCTAGCATGGAGAGGTCTGAGGAACTCATCTCGGTACCTAATGGCAGTCGGACTGAGCAGAGGACTCAGTGTGATCCTGCTTCTATCGGTAAAGAGCACAGGATGCCAGTGGCCAATTTGCCTATGCTGGTATTTTCTAGCAACTGCCAAGTGTCCTGCACGGTGTTGGGCTCTGAGCACAACCCCCATTTGTGGACGTTGGGCCCTCATACAAACCTCATGGAGTACGTTTCTAACTGTTTGTGCAGACACATGCACATTTGTGAATACCAAAAGAGATAACCACTACAAAATAACAAGTCCCTATACCAGTGATGGCGAACCTTTTAGAGACTGAGTGCCTAAACTACAACCAAAGCCACATATTTTCGAACGTATTGGCATCCTGAGAACACCAGTACAGTGGCAAGATAGAGAAATTTGGATTATTATGGTAGCTTCCCTCTAAGGTCCCCTTAACAGGATGAATCATAGGCCCTGAGAAGGGGCTACAATGGTAATCAAGCTCTGTCCACACCTTCTTACTCCTCCTGTACTTCAAGTCACTTTAAAATAGTGCTGAACATGGCACATTCTGGGCTGCCTGTGACTGTAGGAGGAAGAGTCCTGAATGGTGACCTTTGTGCTGGGCTGATGGCCTGGGTGCCCACAGAGAGGGCTCCGAGTGCCACCTCTGGCGCCCGTGCCATAGGTTCGCCACCACTGCCCTATACTATCCACAAAATGAATACCAATAATAGAATATAGGACCACAGTAATCAGGTCAAAATACATGAAACAATAGAATAAAATCTTCAATCTTTATTTCCACAAGGCAATCAAAAAGGACAAAACAATTTAAAATCATCACCTAAAATATACAGCAACAAACACACAAAAGCGGTGGTGGTAAATGAATAATGTATTTGCCTCAATATGTATAGAGATAAATCTTGAGAGCACAAAATAAATGTATATATGTATACCAGAACCCAACAGTAACTTTGACCAAAAAAGGCATTATGTGCATAGGTGCCTACCAACCGTGCAAGTAGCTCCCAAAACCACCATCGCCGTCGCTTCCTCAAGGGGGTGTGCTGCAGTGTGGTAAGAGGAGAGCATGTATACCGGAAGGACCGCTCCAAAGCAAAAAGAGGGGCCAATAAAGAGTTTTATGCATAGAGACAGTAATTACCTGAGTTGTCTATGATTGGACTGGTTGTTTGTAGTAGCGCATTGGCATGGTCACCACGTACACTACAGGAAGCTGGGCACGGACCACCGGAAGCCATGTGACGTGCATCGTTAGCACGTCATCGCCGACCAGAGGTCAGGACCCGCCGCCCGAGCGTGCATGCGCGCCAAGACAATGCGCATCAACCGTCCATGTTCGAAGTGGGCAAAGGTAAGGGCAGCTTAAAAACGAAAAACTGCATTCCATAGATGTAAAAATAAACATAGCGGGCTACGCAACTTTACCTCCCATATACATAAGTCACAAAAAATAACCAGAGGAGCGAGAAATATTTGCCCCATAAACTTTATATTGTTGATAGTTGTTTATCAAAGTGGTGCATACCTAATATATGTAACATACTACACAATAAAGACACGTGAGAAAACAAAAAGTGAAGTGCTCGTGCTAATTTGTGGACAGGGCTCTGTCAGTGCTCCTTCTGTTCCTCCTTGCACAGAGGCAGAGGTAGCTGTCCTGCTACTGGGTTATTGCCCTCCTACGGCCCCCTCCACGTCTCCTGGTGTATACTGGCCTGTCTCCTGGTAGTGCCTCCAGCCTCTGGATACTACGCTGATAGCAAACCTTCTTACCACAGCTCGCATTGATGTGCCATCCTGTATGAGCTGCACTATCTGAACCACCCTGTGGGTTGTAGAGTCTGTTTCATGCTACCATGAGTGTGAAAGCACCGCAAGCATTCAAAATTGACCAAAACATTTGCCAGAAAGCATCAGTACTGAGAAGTGGTCTGTGGTCCCCACCTGCAGAACCACTCCTTTATTGAGTGTTTCTTGTTAATTGCCAATAATTTCCCCATGTTTATTATTCCATTTGCACAATAGCATGTGAAATTGATTGTCAATCAGTGTTGCTTTCTTAGAGAATAGTTTGATTTCGCAGAAGTTTGATGTACTTGTATTGTGTTGTTTAAGTGTCCAATTTATTCTTTTGAGCAGTGTATATAAATAGGATATAACTGCAGTATATAACTTGATACATCTATAGGTAAAAAAAATAATTTGGGTGTATCTATGAGAATATTAAAAATAGAAGCTTTCATTTAGTGCCCTATAGACTTTACAAAGCTCCTCCTGCTCTATAACATGTACATATACATGTACATATACAGTATGTACAATTTGACCCACTCCTACAACCATATAACATGCTGCATTCAGATAGAAAACTGTGTATAGCACTATAACATGCTGACTAGAAGTTGTCCATCCATTTAATTTTACATATGTATTAAGCCAAACCTATTGATTTAGTGCATTACACTGGACTCCTCCATCTCTCTTAATGGAATATGTCCTTTTGTTTTCTGGTAGATAAGTCATTGTATAAGGTTTATGGAATCCATAAGGTAGGACTTTCATTGACCTAGTAGGTCAGTGATTGTGAACCTTTTAGAGATTGAGTGTCCAAACTACAACCAAACCCACTTGTTTAAGTGCAAAGTGGCAACATGGCAATTTAAACAGTAACATGTTGCTACCTGTTTTGTCGTGGTAGAGTTGCGGGGCCCAGAGCAGGAGCTCCAACAATAACGCAGTCTTTTCTGCACCTCCTCACTCCTCCTGTAGTCATAGGCAGCTATGGATGTGTAGCTTTAAAATAGCAGTGATTACAGCACATCCTGGCTGGCCAGGGACAGGGAGGAGGTTTTGAGTCCTGTCTGGAAACTCTGTGCTGGGGTGATGCTTTGGGTGCCAACAGAGAGTGCTCCGAGTGCCACCTCTGGCACCCGTGCCATAGGTTCGCCACCACTGTAGTAGGCCATCAATATAAACATGCCAGAAAACCCCTTTAATACGGCATCCTTCTACCTTATTCTGAAAGAGTAGCTGCCCGTTCTCCCAAACCTGTGTTCTACTGTACATCTGAACCCCTAGTGCAGCATAACATACATTATGGCTTGTGAACATCTTTAATATGTCTTATATAGTTACATTCATATTTTGCAAGAATAGGGCAATGTCCTCATGCGCCATTTACATCATAATAGAGGTAAACCACAAGTCCTGTTCAATGTTCTAAAATGTGTTTTGCTGTTTGTTTGCTGACTTGACCTTATGAATTCTGAGCTATTTCTGCAATAAACAGACTAGAGAAGTCGACTCCAAGCAGCTTCTTCTCATTGTCTCTCATCTTATTATTCACAGGATCCGGGAGCTGACAGGAAAACAGTGTGAATTTCTCACTGATTAAACAACAAGAGATTTGCAAATTGCAACAATCTTTTCACTCGGAAAAAAAGGAAAATTGTTTTATTCATCCCGCAAAATAAGCTATTAACCCAATCTGCACAGAGCACAACCCAAGCAGCAGTGCAACATCTGGACGGGTTGCCTTACTGACTCCTGATTGACAGATAGATAGATAGACATATATACACAAACGCTCAAAAATTTGGGGTCACTCAGACAATTTTGTGTTTTCCATGAAAATTCATACTTTTATTCAATTGAAAAAAAATTAATTAAAAATTTTTTTTTTTTTTTAAATAATTTTCTCTTTCAAACTTTGCTTTCATTAAAGAATGCTCCCTTTGCTCATATTCCAGCATTACAGCCCTTTGGCATTCTAGCTGTTAATTTGCTGTGGTAATCTAAAGAAATTTCACCCCATGCTTCCAGAAGCCCCTCCCACAAGTGATTGGCTTGATTGGCATTTTTTGCCTACCGTATGGCTAAGCTGCTCCCACAACAGTTCAATGGGGATGAGATCTGGTAACTGGGCTGCCACCCCCTTATAGATAGATAGAATACCAGCTGCCTGCTTCTTCCCTAAATAGTTCATGCATACATCAATAAATGACTGCTAAACCATCCAGGTTCATATATAAGGCGCACCTGATTATAAGGATGAATGACCAGCAGGTGGCAGACCTGCGCACAGTTCAAGGCAGATTTTGTCTGTAAGTAAAGTTCATATATAAGGCGCACTGGACTATAAGGCACACCTTTGATTTCTGAGAAAATCCAAGGATTTTTCGTGCGCCTTATAGTCCGAAAAATATGGTAATTTGGAGGTGCTTTGGGCCATTGTCCTGTTGTAGGATGAAATTGTTCCAATCAAGCTCTGTTCACAGGTATATATGGCATGGTGTTGCATAAATGGAGTGATAGCTTTCCTTATTCAAAATCCCTTTGATCTTGTACAAATCTCCCCAAACCATCACATGACCTCCACCATGCTTGACAGAAGGTGTCAAGCATTTTCCAGCATTTTTTTAGTTGTTCTGCATCTCACGAAGGTTCTTCTATGTGATCCAAACACCTCAAACTTAAATTCATCTGTCCATAACATCTCTTTCCAATCTTCCTCTGTCCAATGTCTGTGTTCTTTTGCCCATGTTAATATTTTCCTTTTATTAGCCAGTCTCAGATATAACTTTTTCTTTGCCACTCTGCCCTGAAGGCCAGCATCCTGGTATTGCTTCTTCACTGTAGAGATTGACACTGATGTTTGGTGTGTACTAATTAATGAAGCTGCCAGTTGAGGACCTGTGAGATGACAGATTCTCAAACTAGAGACTCTAATGTACTTATCTTGTTGCTTAATTGTGCAGCGGGGTTTTCCACTTCTCTTTCTATTCTGGTTAGCCTGTTTGTGCTCTCCTCTAAAGAGAGTAGTACACACCATTGCAAGAAATCTTCAGTTTTTTGGAAGTTTGTTGCATGAAATAGCCTTCGTTTCTAAGAACCAGAATACACTGTCAGGATGCGTTCACACGCTCAGCCTGTCAGATGCAGTTTTTGTAGCTAAAAGCAGGAGGGGATCATAATGAGTGAGAACGTATCATTGAGAGAAACTGCTCCTCCTTTATTTTGCACTTCACTTCTGGTTTGGACAAAAAAACTGCACCTGAAAAAATGAACGTACAGTGCACACTCAAGTTTCACATGAAAGTTATTTTTTCTTGGCCATTGTGAGAGTTTCAGAGAACAAACAAATGTGATGCTCTAGATTCTCCAACAGCTCAAATAAAGGTCAGTTTTATAGCTTCTCTAATCAGCCAAACTGTTTTCAGCTGAGCTTGCATACTTGAACAAGCGTATTCAAGGGTTTTCTAAACAGTCAATAGCCTTCTTACACAGTTAGAAAACACAATAGGGCACATTTACTAAGAGCTGTGCGCCTGTTTTATGACAGACTTTGCACGTTCTTTTAGGTGCAAACAAGTATTTAAGAAGTGCCTGTACCATTACTGTGTTGCACATGATACTGGTGCATCTGTCGGGGCAGTGAAGGGAGCACCAGATCATGAAGAATGTGCACCAGAAATCCTGAATCTGGTGCACCATGCACTATACTTGGCTGGCTTTTCACTAAAGGGGGCTGGCTGTAAACTACAGGAGGCTGGCTATATACTAAAGGGGCTTGGCTATATCCTACAGGGGACTGGCTGGATGTATACTACAGCGGGCTGACTGGCTATATACTAAAGGGGGTTGGCTATATACTTCACAGGACTGGCTGGATATATACTACTGGGGGATGGCTGGATATATACTACTGGGGGCTTGCTGGCTATATACTGGGATGCTGTGACCAATGCATTTCCCACCTTTGGCTTATAGTCGAGTCAATAGGTTTTCCCAGTTTTTGGAGGTAAAATTAGGGGCCTCGGCTTATGCTTGCATCGGCTTATACTTGAGTATATACAGTATATACATAATGTGTTCATATAATTATTAAATGAATCCATCAGTGAACAGTGATTAACAGATATATGGTGTATAAAGGGGTAAAGAATAAAAAAATTGGTGTCTTAATCACATTTGAAGCATCACATGTTGCCCCGGAGATCCTGTAAACAAACCCTCTTCACACTATATATGTTCTGTCCTGTAGGTATTAAGGACAATTCTTGAAAATATCTCAGGATGAAGAGGATATTGAAGGCAGGAGAAAAGTTCACAAGTATTGAAAGCCGCTGACTGACCTTGCAGCAAAATTAACAAGCCGCCCCCGGAGTCACGAGTACTTCAATGAGAAGAAAATGCGTCCATTTTAAAGCGTTAAGAAGAATATGAAAATAAGTAATAGATGTAAGATCACTCCAAGCAGAGTTTAGCTAACTGTTTCTGTTCTAGTGAATAATTCCAGGCCAAAATTTTCATGTTCTGAAAAATTTGAGTATATGTTCACCGACAACGTACGATTACTCAAATTTGCATCAGAGTCTCTTCAGTTCTATCCATGAAGGTAATAGACACAAAGGGGGATATTTATCAGGACCTCTGTGCACCGCCAGTGGCACAGAGGCCCTGGAATAATCGCAAATGCTAGCCTATTGCTAGCTTTTGCGATTATTTTCCCCAATCCGCCACCTTCACGCCAGTGGGGTGTGAAGGGGGGTGTGTGGCCGCCCGAGCAGAGGGCGCAGACAGACGGGAGTGGGCCGGCGCGGGGCGTTACTGTCCCCGCGCCTGCGCACTCGCTGCTGCCGGTTGCGTTTTTTTTATACGCCAGGCCCCCATAAGAAGTACTGTATTGAGATAGATTTACCAATACATTAGTAACAAGAAACATTTATCAATCACAAAAAAAAAAACATATACACAATAATCAACCACACATTAATCAGATAACATACACATTGTAATTGGACAATGGATTCCCCCAGGGCCTTTCAAACATATCCCCACTGTTCCTCCAGCCTTCTGCCATAGACCTCTCTCATCCAAATCTTGTAACCACTCTAATCTACAACCTATCCACCTGACCCGCTCTCCACCACCTCCTTCACCCTCTCTCTCTGGAGCATTATGGAATGCATATGCCATATACAACAAAGTCACTGATATTCATGACCTCTTTATTTCTTGAAAACTGTCTTTCCTGGGCCTAAGGGAGACATGGCTAAATCCTTCAGGCACTGTTTCCCCTGCTGTGCTCTGTTATGGTTGCCTCCGCTTTACCCACACTCACCGGCCCTGTAATAAACCTGGTGGAAGAGTTGGCATCCTCCTGTCTGACAACTGCTCCTTCAGCCCAATTCCACTTCTACCCTCTCTCACCTTTCCCACTTTTGAAGTCCACTCCATCCGTATCTATACTCCCTCTAACTTCCAAGTGGCTGTCATCTACTGTATTGACCCCCCTGGTCCTGTCAATGTTTTTATTGATCACTTTAATAATTGGCTTCTTCACTTTCTCTCCTCTGAGTATCCCTTCTATCATCATGGGGGACTATAACATCCCATTGATATAGCTCATTCTGCTACCTCTAAACTCCTCCCGCTTACCCCTAAATATAGGACCGAGAGGGCACAAAAAATCCCACCAAGTAAACCTACTCAGAGCCAGGAAACTGCAAGAGATTCCAATTGTAAATCAGAGAATAGTCAAATTCATAGTCAAATTCATGATCAGATAGTAGCGCATTACTCATCAGGGGAATTAACAATACAAATCAGATTTAAGCAACTAAGATCTAGATCAGGCAGTATGAACACTTACATCAGTTAACCATCTAACTGGCAGAGTACTCCAGTCTTAAGGAGACTTTATAGCAGGCTAATCAGCTGACTGAGAAGAATCTGAAAAAGTCCTCTCAAAATTTTAACACTGTCGAACTCTCAGCCCAGAACTGCTAACTGAGGCTGTATCAGGTGGAATGGTGTAAGATTCTCAAAGATTGTTTTCTTTTTATAGATAGAAGATGGCAGTAGATTAATTAGAACAACATCATAAACTTATTAAAATAATTGCAAATATCATGAGTATTACCGGTAGTTGATTTTTATTTGGTGGTAACAATATTGATGATGATACAGTTACTCAAATGATACAAACATTTGAAACTTCCTCAGTCAGTCTCAATACTGGTACTTTACATAGTCTCATTCACTGTCAACCTGCTTCCAAACGTTCCCAATGTAATTCATCATGGTCCTTTAAATCTCACAGGTTTTATACCCTACTCTTTCATCCAGTGGCGTAACTAGGAATGAGTGGGCCCCATAGCAAATTTTTGGCTGGGGCCCCCTCCAACCGTAGGTCCTCAGTGTTAAATTCTTTTTCTATAATGGAGGGGAATAACAGAGAGCAGTAGATGAAGCTCTGCAGAAGGTTTCCTTATATCCCTTCTACTGTATTAATAGCTGTAATAATAATGCTGGTTGCTGCAAATGTTATTCTGTTATAAATAACGGTATCAGTTCTGGCGCTGAAGAACCCCCTAATACATGCGCCACCCGCAGAACCCCCCAATACATGCGCCACCCGCAGAACCCCCCAATACATGCGCCACCAGCTGCAGAACCCCCCAATACATGCACCACACGCAGAACCGCCCAATACACGAGCCAACTGCCACAGAACCTCCCTATTTACACTTAAGCTGTTGCAGAACATTACAATAAACAACAGTCACCTAAAGGGGCTGTTACTGCTTAGTCTGAACATGCGCCACATTTATTACTGACTGCGTCACATTTATTACTGACTGCTCCACAATTATTACTGACCGCATCACATTTATTGCCGACTGCTCCACATTTATTACCGACTGCGCCACATTTATTACTGACTACATCACATTTATTACTAACCGCATCACATTTATTACTGACTGCACCACATTTATTACTGACTGCTCCACATTTATTACTGACTGCACCACATTTATTACTGACTGCACCACATTTATTACTGACTGCTCCACATTTATTACTGACTGCACCACATTTATTACTGACTGCTCCACATTTATTACTGACTGCACCACATTTATTACTGACTGCACCACATTTATTACTAACCGCATCACATTTATTACTGACTGCACCACATTTATTACTGACTGCTCCACATTTATTACTGACCGCGACACATTTATTACTGACTGCACCACATTTATTACTGACTGCTCCACATTTATTACTGACCGCGACACATTTATTACTGACCGCGTCACATTTATTACTGACTACATCACATTTATTACTGACCGCGTCACATTTATTACTGACTACATCACATTTATTACTGACTGCGTCACATTTATTACTGACCGCTCCACATTTATTACTGACCGCAACACATTTATTACTGACTCCATCACATTTATTACTGACTACATCACATTTATTACTGACTGCATCACATTTATTACTGACCGCACCACAACAGCTGCTGCAGAACCTCATATTAATGCAGATATGCAGTGGGTGGTGGGGGAAGATATGAGGGGATGATGCATAGGGGTCTGTAAGGGAAACTCAGGAGCTTCTTAGCTGCTCCTGCACACAGGACACTAAGGGGTTAAGGCAGAGTGTGAGGAGACACTTGGGGGAGGCAGCACTTATCTCTGGCTGATTCCCATTCTGCTAAGGAGGAGGCTGCTGCTTCAGGTGCCCACATGCCTGACAGGCAGAGCTGGAATTGGCTGCAGGCAGGCTCCTCCCCTCCCTCTCTCCCTCCTGAGCAAGATCTTCAGTGTACAAAGGAGAAGGATGGTGCCCGCCCCTAAATTCAGGCCTGCATCTCGGTACCGATGCGCTGCCCATAGAAAGAGGAGCCATGGACACGGCCGAGTACGGGCCCATGACCCTGCCGGGCCCCGTAGCAGCTGCTACGCCTGCTACGGCTGTAGTTACACCCTTGCTTTCATCCATAACATGTCCATTACATCCTTTCGACAACATAGATCACATCTCAGGTGTGGAGGATGCTTCATTCATGTTGGTTTCCAATTTGAATATAGAAATTATTACATAAAGGAGATCACAGACATTTCCTGTTACAAGTCACATTATAGGATGGGATGTCATCAGTGCATTGTCATAAAATAGCTGGAGAGAGTTTCTGAATTTCAGTTCCTTAATTACAAGAGCATGGAGCCTTCATCCCAGGACTACATATTACTGCAGTAAAAAGTCTAGCTGCAAGGCATCCTAGTCCTACATCCATATGAAGTTTTCAAAAATGGTATTCTATAGAAAAAAACTAATATTTTGCATAGTTTTATAATTAAAGGGGTTGTCCACATTCAGCAAATGACTGATATTTGTGTAACGAAAAGTTATACAATTTTCCAATATACTTTCTGTATCAATTCCTCATGGTTTTCTAGATCTCTGCTTGCTGTCCTTCTATAGAAAGCTTCTCTATTTACTTCTAGTAGATAGAAATCTGTCCATGGTAGGTGCGTGAGCCATTATAATCACAGAGAGTAATCAGAGCCGTGTTATAATAATGGCTTGTGCATCACATGACCATGGACATTTCATTACACAAACCATATAAATTATTTGCTGAAAGTGGTCAATCTCTTTAAACCAGTAAAAATAATAAGAAAAAAAACCAAATGCTAAAATATTACTCACCTTCCTACGAATCCCACTACAATGATAATCATGCTTATGTTTGGGATGTCAATGGACAATGATGAATCCAGTAACAATTTTATGAAAAGTTTTCTAAATCTGTATTTGTCCTTTAACAAGGTGTAAGGCATTTTGACAAAATAGGAAATAGGCTTGGTGGTGCCCTAAGCAAAAATCAATATTGAGCCCTACCCTTATCAAGAGGCTAACTTCATCAGCCAAGCAGCAGTAAATTAGGTGTACAAGCATTAAATATAGCACACAGTAAATATAGAGCACATAAAAATACATACTTCTAGGGAAAATACGACACACATAAATATGTACTTGCAATGGATGCAGCAAACACATAAATATATACCAGCAATGAATAAACCAAACACACATACACCTACAGTGACTATGATGCAAACATATATTTATCAGCATTGAATAATCAGTGCTGTAGCTTCACAAGGTGTTACAATGAGCCAATCAGGTCTCTCCTCCCCCTGCACTTACTGCTTTTGCTAGGCAGAGGTGGGGAGAGTGCAGGGTGCAGTTGTGTACTATCCATATCCATATCGTACTATTTTGATACGGGTAGCATAAAGCCACCTGCATTTCAATGGACACTACATCCATCCATTTGAATGGATGTATTGCCAATAGAGATGAGCGAACACTAAAATGCTCGGGTACTCGTTATTCGAGACGAACTTTTCCCGATGCTCGAGTGCTCGTCTCGAATAACGAACCCCATTGAAGTCAATGGGAGACTCGAGCATTTTTCAAGGGGACCAAGGCTCTGCACAGGGAAGCTTGGCCAAACACCTGGGAACCTCAGAAAAGGATGGAAACACCACGGAAATGGACAGGAAACAGCAGGGGCAGCATGCATGGATGCCTCTGAGGCTGCTTAAACGCACCATTATGCCAAAATTATGGGCAACAGCATGGCCATGACAGAGTGACAGAATGAAGCTAGATAGTATCTAAAACATGCAATAATTGACCCTGACACTATAGGGGACGGCATGCAGAGGCAGCGGCAGCAGGCTAGAGAGTGTCATGGCGACATACCCTAAATGGACTCAGGCTTCAAACCAATGGGTGGCAGAGAGGAACCAAAGGAGGTGAGCAAGAAGTGCTCAAATAATATCGGTACATGATAAAAGTTTGCCAGTATATTTTGTGGATTACACAGCAGGGTGGCGACAAAGTTAACATGGAAGCCATGAAAACAACCCAAAATTCTGCCTGACACAGCTCGTTTGATAAGGGGACCATGTATGGAGGCAGTGAACTAGTAGTAGATTAAAGGTGCTGCAGTTAAAACTATGTTAGTTGGATCTTGGCATGGAGCTGGCGCTCCGCTGCCAGACGAGCTTTCGCCAATCCAAGCCCCTGTCTCTAGGCTACTCCCCAAACAGCACTTTTGTATAAGATCAAGTGTAGTAGCGTTCTTATAAGTTTAGGATATGCCGGGTGAGGGGAATGTAAACAGATACGCAAGAAGCGCATGATGCGCATGGAGCTGGCGCTCCGCTGCCAGGCGAGCTTTCGCCAATCCAAGCCCCTGTCTCTAGGCTACTCCCCAAACAGCACTTTTGTATAAGATCAAGTGTAGTAGCGTTCTTATAAGTTTAGGATATGCCGGGTGAGGGGAATGTAAACAGATGCGCAAGAAGCGCATGATGCGCATGGAGCTGGCGCTCCGCTGCCAGGCGAGCTTTCGCAAATCCAAGCCCCTGTCTCTAGGCTACTCCCCAAACAGCACTTTTGTATAAGATCAAGTGTAGTAGCGTTCTTATAAGTTTAGGATATGGCGGGTGAGGGGAATGTAAACAGATGCGCAAGAAGCGCTGAAATAATATCCCTAAATGGTAAAAGTTTGCAAGTATATTTTGTGGATTACACAGCAGGGTGGCGACAAAGTTAACAACTTTGATGTGGAATGCCCTGTAATAGCTCTTGGGCGGTGTGCCTTTTATCGCCTAGGCTCAGCAGTTTCAGCACCGCCTGCTGTCGCTTAGCGACGGCACTGCTGCTGTGCCTAGAGCTACCGACTGATGGCGCCATGCCCACGGATGGTAATTCGGAGGAGGAGGAGGTGGAGGAGGGGTGGGAGGAGGTATAGTAGGCCTTTGAGACCTGGACCGAGGTAGGCCCCGCAATTCTCTGCGTCGGCAGTATATGACCAGCCCCAGGGTCAGACTCGGTCCCAGCCTGCACCAAGTTAAGTGTAGTAGCGTTCTTATAAGTTTGGGATATGGCGGGTTAGGGGAATGTAAACAGATGCGCAAGAAGCGCATGATGCGCATGGAGCTGGCGTTCCGCTGCCAGGCGAGCTTTCGCCAATCCAAGCCCCTGTCTCTAGGCTACTCCCCAAACAGCACTTCTAAGAACCTTTTGTATAAGATCAAGTGTAGTAGCGTTCTTATAAGTTTAGGATATGCCGGGTGAGGGGAATGTAAACAGATGCGCAAGAAGCGCTGAAATAATATCCCTAAATGGTAAAAGTTTGCCAGTATATTTTGTGGATAACACAGCAGGGTGGCGACAAAGTTAACAACTTTGATGTGGAATCCATGAAAACAACCCAAATTTCTGCCTGACACACCTCGTTTGATAAAGGGACGATGTATGGAGGCAGCTATATGGACGACTTTTGGAGGTAGCAATGGAGACAACGTGTGGAGGCTGCTATGGAGACAATTTAATTTGGATAGTGCCTGTATGTGGCAGTCCCAAACATTTTTCAAACCAGAGGAGCAGGTAGGTGGCCCTCCAGTAAAATGGAATAGATTGAGTGCCTGTATGTGGCAGTCCCAAAAATTCTTCAAACCAGAGGAGCAGGTAGGTGGCCCTCCAGTAAAATGGAATAGATTGAGTGCCTGTATGTGGCAGTCCCAAAAATTGTTCAAACCAGAGGAGCAGGTAGGTGGCCCTCCAGTAAAATGGAATAGATTGAGTGCCTGTATGTGGCAGTCCCAAAAATTGTTCAAACCAGAGGAGCAGGTAGGTGGCCCTCCAGTAAAATGGAATAGATTGAGTGCCTGTATGTGGCAGTCCCAAAAATTCTTCAAACCAGAGGAGCAGGTAGGTGGCCCTCCAGTAAAATGGAATAGATTGAGTGCCTGTATGTGGCAGTCCCAAAAATTCTTCAAACCAGAGGAGCAGGTAGGTGGCCCTCCAGTAAAATGGAATAGATTGAGTGCCTGTATGTGGCAGTCCCAAAAATTGTTCAAACCAGAGGACCGGGTAGGTGGCCCTCCAGAAAAATGGAATAGATTGAGTGCCTGTATGTGGCACTCACAAAAATTGTTTCAAACAGAGGACCGGGTAGGTGGCCCTCCAGAAAAATTAAATGCATGAAGTATAGCAAGAGCCAGTGGGCCCTGTCAAAAAATAGCCATTTTCCTCTGCTTTACTGTACAAAGAGGAGGAGAAGGAGGAAAATGAGGAGGAGGAGGAGGAGTGGATCAATTATTCAGGTTGAGCTTCCTTCACCTGGTGGAGATTGGAAATTCTGAGAAATCCAGCCTTTATTCATTTTAATAAGCGTCAGCCTGTCAGCGCTGTCAGTCGACAGGCGTGTACGCTTATCGGTGATGATGCCACCAGCTGCACTGAAAACCCGCTCGGACAAGACGCTAGCGGCAGGGCAGGCAAGAACCTCCAAGGCGTACAGCGCCAGTTCGTGCCACATGTCCAGCTTTGAAACCCAGTAGTTGTAGGGAGCTGTGTGATCATTTAGGACGATGGTATGGTCAGCTACGTACTCCCTCACCATCTTTCTGTAAAGATCAGCCCTACTCTGCCGAGACTGGGGACAGGTGACAGTGTCTTGCTGGCAAAAGCCTTGTAAAGCGTACCCTTGCCAGTGCTGGACAAGCTGCCTGCTCGCCTACTCTCCCTCGCTACTTGTCCCGCAGAACTACGCACTCTGCCGCTAGCGCTGTCAGAAGGGAAATACTGTTTCAGCTTGTGCACCAGGGCCTGCTGGTATTCATGCATTCTCACACTCCTTTCCTCTGCAGGGATGAGAGTGGCAAGATTTTGCTTGTACCGTGGGTCCAGGAGAGTGAACACCCAGTAATCGGTGCTGGAATAAATTCTTTGAACGCGAGGGTCACGGGATAGGCAGCCTAGCATGAAATCTGCCATATGCGCCAGAGTACCAACGCGTAAGAATTCACTCCCCTCACTGGCCTGACTGTCCATTTCCTCCTCCTCCAACTCCTCCAACTCCTCTTCTTCTGCCCATACACGCTGAACAGTGAAGGACTCAACAATGGTCCCCTCTTGTGTCTCGCCAACATTCTCCTCCTCTTCCTCCTCATCCTCCTCCACCTCCACCTCCTCCGATATGCGCTGAGAAACAGACCTCAGGGTGCTTTGGCTATCAACAAGGGAATATTCTTCCCCCGTCTCTTGTGACGAGCGCAAAGCTTCCGACTTCATGCTGACCAGAGAGTTTTTCAACAGGCCAAGCAGCGGGATGGTGAGGCTGATGATGGCGGCATCGCCACTGACCATCTGTGTTGACTCCTCAAAGTTACTCAGCACCTGACAGATATCAGACATCCACGTCCACTCCTCATTGTAGACTTGAGGAAGCTGACTGACCTGACTACCAGTTCTGGTGGAAGTTGACATCTGGCAGTCTACAATCGCTCTGCGCTGCTGGTAAACTCTGGATAACATGGTCAGTGTTGAATTCCACCTCGTGGGCACGTCGCACAACAGTCGGTGAGCGGGCAGTTGGAGGCGGCGCTGCGCTGCCCTGAGAGTGGCAGCATCTGGGCTGGACTTCCTGAAATGCGCACAGATGCGGCGCACCTTCGTGAGCAAATCAGACAGATTGGGGTATGTCTTGAGGAAACGCTGCACTATCAGATTTAACACATGGGCCAGGCATGGCACATGTGTCAGTCTGCCGAGTTGCAGAGCCGCCACCAGGTTACGGCCGTTGTCACACACAACCATTCCCGGCTTGAGGTTCAGCGGTGCCAGCCACAGATCAGTCTGCGCCGTGATGCCCTGTAATAGCTCTTGGGCGGTGTGCCTTTTGTCGCCTAGGCTCAGCAGTTTGAGCACCGCCTGCTGTCGCTTAGCGACGGCACTGCTGCTGTGCCTAGAGCTACCGACTGATGGCGCCGTGCCCACGGATGGTAGTTCGGAGGAGGAGGTGGAGGAGGGGTGGGAGGAGGAGGAGGCATAGTAGGCCTGAAACACCTGGACCGAGGTAGGCCCCGCAATCCTCGGCGTCGGCAGTATATGAGCAGCCCCAGGGTCAGACTCGGTCCCAGCCTCCACCAAGTTAACCCAATGTGCCGTCAGCGATATATAGTGGCCCTGCCCGGCAGCACTCGTCCACGTGTCCGTGGTCAGGTGGACCTTGTCAGAAACGGCGTTGGTCAGGGCACGGATGATGTTGTCTGACACGTGCTGGTGCAGGGCTGGGACGGCACATCGGGAAAAGTAGTGGCGGCTGGGGACCGAATACCGAGGGGCGGCCGCCGCCATGAGGTTGCGAAAGGCCTCGGTCTCTACTAGCCTATAGGGCAGCATCTCCAGGCTAAGCAATCTGGAGATGTGCACATTAAGGGCTTGGGCGTGCGGGTGGGTTGCACTATATTTGCGTTTCCGCTCCAGCGTCTGGGGTATGGAGAGCTGAACGCTGGTGGATGCTGTGGAGGATCGTGGAGGCGACGATGGGGTTTTTGTGGCAGGGTCCTGGGCAGGGGGCTGACTAGCAGCTGACACAGGGGAAGGAGCAGTGGTGTGCACGGCCGGAGGTGAACGGGCTTGTTGCCACTGAGTGGGGTGCTTAGCATTCATATGCCTGCGCATACTGGTGGTAGTTAAGCTAGTAGTGGTGGAACCCCTGCTGAGCCTGGTTTGGCAAATGTTGCACACCACAGTCCGTCGGTCATCCGGTGTTTCCTTAAAGAACCTCCACACTTCTGAAGATCTAGCCCTCGCCGCAAGAGCCCTCACCACGGGAGCTTCACTAGTTGACAGTGGCGCTGATGCACCAGCTCTGGCCCTGCCTCTCCGTCTGGCCCCACCACTGCCTCTTCCAACCTGTTCAGGTCGAGGACTCTCCTCCGTCTCAGAAGCACTGTGTTCACCCGGCCTCTCAACCCAGCTTGGGTCTGTCACCTCATCATCCTCCGATCCCTCAGTCTGCTCCCCCCTCGGACTTCCTGCCCTGACAACAACTTCCCCACTGTCTGACAACCGTGTCTCCTCATCGTCGGACACCTCTTTACACACTTCCACTACGTCAAGAAGGTCATCATCACCCACAGACTGTGACTGGTGGAAAACCTGGGCATCGGAAAATTGCTCAGCAGCAACCGGACAAGTGGTTTGTGACTGTGGGAAGGGTCCAGAAAACAGTTCCTCAGAGTATGCCGGTTCAAATGGCAAATTTTCCTGGGAGGGGGCAGACTGGGGGGGAGGAGGCTGAGGTGCAGGAGCTGGAGGAGTGGGGATTTCGGTGACATGGGTGGACTGCGTGGAAGACTGACTGGTGGTGGACAAATTGCTCGAAGCATTGTCAGCAATCCACGACATCACCTGTTCGCACTGTTCTGGCCTCAACAGTGCTCTACCACGAGTCCCAGTAACTTCAGACATGAACCTAGGGAGTGTAGCTCTGCGGCGTTCCCCTGCTCCCTCATCAGCAGGTGGTGTCTCACCCCGCCCAGGACCACGGCCTCTGACCCCTGCAGTAGTTGGACGCCCACGTCCCCGCCCTCGTCCTCTACCCCTAGCCCTGGGGTTAAACATTTTTAAAATGAGAGTTATAACTTTTTTTTTTTTTTTACTTTTTTTTGTTTTTTTTTGTGTTTTTTTGTGTTTTTTGTTTTTTTTTTGTGTTTTTTGTTTTTTTTTGAGTTTTTAGAACCAAACAATCCTATCCTATTGCTATGGCTATTTTCTAGCCAAGTATCAAAGGAAGCACACTACTATGCCAGATGAGATGACACTGAGTTAGTGCCTAATAGAAATCCAACCCCTACTGAATTTTCCCACTTCAGCCTTTGCTATGGATATGTGCGCCACTAAGCGCAGAACACAGCGGTCGCAAGTCTCACTACAAATTGCTCAGAATTGGCAAGTACATGCACTGCAGAAACTACAGCCACCAGCAGATCAACCAGAAATCAAATATATAGAACGCTACTGTAGGCTTCAAGAAGCTATTTGTATTCTCCTATGGCTATTTTCTAGCCAAGTATCAAAGGAAGCACACTACTATGCCAGATGAGATGACACTGAGTTAGTGCCTAATAGAAATCCAACCCCTACTGAATTTTCCCACTTCAGCCTTTGCTATGGATATGTGCGCCACTAAGCGCAGAACACAGCGGTCGCAAGTCTCACTACAAATTGCTCAGAATTGGCAAGTACATGCACTGCAGAAACTAAAGCCACCAGCAGATCAACCAGAAATCAAATATATAGAACGCTACTGTAGGCTTCAAGAAGCTGTTTGTATTCTCCTATGGCTATTTTCTAGCCAAGTATCAAAGGAAGCACACTACTATGCCAGATGAGATGACACTGAGTTATTGCCTAATAGAAATCCAACCCCTACTGAATTTTCCCACTTCGGTCTTTGCTATGGATATGTGTGCCACTAAGAGCTAAACACAACGGTAGCAAGTCCCCCTGCTAATTCCTCACAAAATGGTAAAAGATGCAAATTAAAATAAAAAAAGTAGAACGTTATTGTAGCCCTAAGAAGGGCTGTTGGGTTCTTTGAGAATCACTCCTGCCTAACAGTAAGCTAATAGAACACCCTAACGCTTTCCCTGACCAGCAGCAGCTCTCTCCCTAGCGGCATCCAGAGACAGAATGATCCGAGCAGCGCGGCCAGCGGCTAGTCTATCCCAGGGTCACCTGATCTGGCCAGCCAACCACTGCTATCGACGTGTAAGGGTACCACGTCATGCTGGGTGGAGTGCAGAGTCTCCTGGCTTGTGATTGGCTCTGTTTCTGGCCGCCAAAAAGCAAAACGGCGGGAGCTGCCATTTTCTCGAGCGGGCGAAGTATTCGTCCGAGCAACGAGCAGTTTCGAGTACCCTAATGCTCGACCGAGCATCAAGCTCGGACGAGCATGTTCGCTCATCTCTAATTGCCAACCGTTTCCCTGTAAGTATGCCCATGAAGCACTCCTCCCTATGTAGAAGGAAGTGGTGAGCAGCGCTTGCCCCTCCTCTATCCAGTGCATGGCTGTATGGTCCTTTGGGCTACGGCCCCGGCGACCATACTTTTGTGTGAAAGAGGCCTTAGACTGTAGAAAATTATAAATTCTGCTACTCTGCACAATGTATTAACCCTTTATCGACCTGGCTAGTTATATGCTCCAAAGTCCTGACAGTTCCTCACACCATAATGTTTGTTTTCTTGTAAATTATTGGCTTTGCGGTGTATCAGAGGGGCAAGCACACTCAGAAGCAGCAGGCACAGCATGCCGCTGGTACCTCTGTCTCTGGGAGACAAACAAGCAGCTGATTACATTCTTGTCAAACTGATGAACGCGGAAAGTGTCACAAATGTTCATCAGCAGCCGCTTCCCTGAGAAGTACAAATTATCACCATTATCTCTCGTCTGAACCTCTCGATGCAGCCTGGAAAATGGAGCACGATGAGTGGATCAGCTCAAAAGACAAATGGTCATAATGAGTGAATGGGGCTGACAGCTTTCTAGGCTCTGCCTCATATAAGGCGGTGTAGTTATTGCTATAGTGTAAACCAATCCAGGAAAGTGCGATGTCACACTAGCAGATTGTCAGAGGTTTAACACAAAGCTTCTAAACTGCAAAATAAAATTATAATAAGATCGTCTACAAGAGTGCTCCCATAATGATGACAAAACAAAGAAAGCCATAATATCACCAAGAAGATAAGCCCAGATATCCATAAAACTGATTGCCATAGAGCTTTAAAACAGTGACATCCACCATTCTCCACAAGAGTGACAGCTACACTGCCTGCATAACAGTGACAGCTACACTGCCTGCACAACAGTAACAGCTACACTGCCTGCACAACAGTGACAGCTACACTGCCTACATAACAGTGACAGCTAGACTGGCCGTACAACAGTGACGGCTACAATGCCTGCATAATAGTGACATCTACACTGCCCGCATAACAGTGACAGCTACGCTGTCCGCATAACTGTGACAGCTACACTGCCCGCATAACAGTGACCGCTTCACTGCCCGCATAACAGTGACAGCTACACTGCCTGCATAACAGTGACCGCTACACTGCCTGCAAAACAGTGACAGCTACACTGCCCGCATAACAAAGACAGCTACACTGCCAGCATAACAGTGACAGCTACGCTGCCCGCATAACAGTGACAGCTTCACTGCTGCAAAACAGTGACAGCTTCACTGCCTGCATAACAGTGACAGCTACACTGCCCGCATAACAGTGACTGCTACACTGCCTGCATAACAGTGACAGCTACACTACCCGCATAACAGTGACAGCTACACTGCCCACATAACATTGACAGCTACACTGACCGCATAACAGTGACAGCTACACTGCCCACATAACAGTGACAGTTACACTGAACGCGTAACAGTGACAGCTACCCTGCCTGCATAACCGTGACAGCTACACAGCCCACATAACAGAGACAGCTACACTTACCGCAAAACAATGCAGCTACACTGCCCGCATAACAGTGGCAGCTACACTGCCTGCATAGCAGTGACAACTACACTGCCCACATAACAGTGACAGCTACACTGACCGCATAACAGTGACAGCTACACTGCCTGCAAAACAGTGACAGCTACACTGCCCGCATAACAAAGACAGCTACACTGCCAGCATAACAGTGACAGCTACGCTGCCCGCATAACAGTGACAGCTACACTGCCCGCATAACAGTGACAGCTTCACTGCTGCAAAACAGTGACAGCTTCACTGCCTGCATAACAGTGACAGCTACACTGCCCGCATAACAGTGACTGCTACACTGCCTGCATAACAGTGACAGCTACACTACCCGCATAACAGTGACAGCTACACTGCCCACATAACATTGACAGCTACACTGACCGCATAACAGTGACAGCTACACTGCCCACATAACAGTGACAGTTACACTGAACGCATAACAGTGACAGCTACCCTGCCTGCAGGGCAGCCATCAGGAAATTCGGGGCCCCATACAGCAAAATTGTCTGGGCCCCAACACACCCCAAAACCGAACAAGCCTCCTGCCCCCCGCAGTGACCTTTCACAAACAGGGTTTGAGGCCTGTTGCTACGACAAGGCACACTCTTCTGGTAGATTGCCAATAGGAGTCATACTTTTGGTCAAGTATATTTATTATAGTGCAAATATGGCATCAAAAACTAAAGCATGGTGAACAGTAAACATATAAAAGTGTTTAACAGACAACATATAACAAATATAACATTATAAAGTGCAATTGCTAGGGCCGCCACTATCTTTTAATGTTTTAATAAAGAATTGTGTTAATTACCAGTGGGGGTGCTCCAGTGCACCTAAGGGCTCTTTACGTCACCCTGCCACCAGTCCTGAGGTAATCTGAAGTCCTGGTACCTGTGCCTGCTCAGCAACCTCTGTGAATCACTGCATAAGGGTCAGGACTTCATATTTCCTCAGAACCAATGGGAAGGAAAAGAAGGAGCGTTCATTGCATGCCCCAAGGAAACCTAAAGTCCCAGCACCTGCACACTGATTCACAGAGGCTGCTGAGCAGGCACAGGTATCGGGATTTCGGATCACCGCAGGACTGGCCGCTGGGTGACATAAGGAGCCCTTAGGTGCACTGGAGCACTCCCACTGCTCCTAAGCTGGTAATTAACATAATTCTTTATAAAAGCATTAAAGGATAACCATAGAGGCCATTTTGATGGAACTTACAGTGCTGAAGTCAGGGTCATCAGGTGCATAGCATGATACCTTCAGGTACTATGCTGTGCACCTGGTGCTTGATTCCCTTTAAACAAGGGATATATATAAAGACAAAATACTCATGTACCACACTATAAAAATAACTTTATTAGATGCATGCATCTATAAGTGTGTAGTCACAAGAATGCCAATAAATAAGCATCAGCATTCAATGGATAAAGTAAATGCAACTCGTACTGCCTCTATTATAGAGGAATAATGCTTCTATTTTAAGAGCACACAACTTAATACTGCCATATATGTACACTAAAAACATACTACAATACCTTCTCTGATAAACAAGAATGTAACTACCATAGTACTGCCCCCTATGTACAAGAATATAACTACTATAATACTGCTCCCTATGTACAAGAATATAACTACTATAATACTGCCCCCTATGTACAAGAATATAACTACTATAATACTGACCCCTATGTACAAGAATATAACTACTATAATACTGACCCCTATGTACAGGGATATAACTACTATAATACTGACCCCTATGTACAGGGATATAACTACTATAATACTGCCCCCTATGTACAGGAATATAACTACTGTAATGAGGAAAGAGCCAGAGAAGGCTCAGGTGTCAGCTCACCTGATTAGCAGCTTGTAGTAGAGGTGGTGCCGTGCAACGATGCAAGACCCGGTCCGGTCCCGGGGGCCAAATTGGAAATGGAGAGGAAAAAAGTGATGTCATCGGCAACAGGCAAATGGAGTAAAAAAATTCATCTTTATTTTCAATACATCATTTAAAAAGTGATCACTGGGGAGAGAAAAAGGTTACGCGTTTCGGACCGAAAGATAGAGGTCCTTATTCATACCTGTATTTCGTCTAGTGTGAGCTTGCTTTATGGAGAGGAGGAAACACGTCAGTGTGGAGGAACCTCCCTCCAGCACAGCTCACACGAAAGGAAACCTAATTAACAACATATGGCATGGAGACAAGGGAGATGAAAGGAATGGATATAAAATTAAAAACGCCAAAAGAACAGGTAATAAACGATAAGTGTAAATACAAAATGAAAGTTAATAAATGTAAAGTAAATCACTTTTGAAGTTTAAACCTGCAGGATGGCGGGTATGGAGAGAAAGGATCCATTAGGCTTCCTTCATATGAAGATCTTTGACCCTGTCACCTCCTCTTTTATTCACGGGTACGTGATCGATGGCCGTGACTTTTAAGCTGGACATATTACCGGAATGTTGGTCACGAAAATGTTTAGATAAACCAGTGATGTTGCGTGTACTGGATAAAGTGCGTGGATTTGCTCCAGTGATATGTTCTGATAGCCGGTCTTTTAATTTTCTACATGTACATCCCACGTATTGTAAAGTGCATGTAGTGCATTCCGCAAGGTAAATGATAAAAGTACTCTCACAGTTCATGTGTCTAGATATTTTAAAGTGTTTACCATTGGCAGTGGAGGCAAAAGAGGAGGTTTTGACCATAAACTTACAAATATTACATCTAGAGCCCCCGCAACAGAAACTGCCTTTATAGCTCAACCATGTAGGAGTAGTGTCAGAATTAGTAAATATATTCGGTGATAACATGGTGGCTAACGTGGGAGCCCGGCGAGACACGCACATAATGCCATCGGAAAGAATTTTTTTTAAGGAGGGATCAGTTTCAAGGATGGGTAAATGTTTGTTGACAATAGTTGAGATTTCAGTATATTGAGATGAAAAGGAGGTGCTGAAAATAGGTTTCAAAATTGCAGGTTTTTTCGTAGCTTTGGGAAGAAGGTAGTGGGTACGGGGGTAGGTGTCAACAATGCGTCTTGCGCGATCACAACATGTGTGAGTGTATCCTCTATTTTTGAGGCGTTTGGTAAGGATAGAGCACTCGGTTTTGTATGAAATATCAGTAGATGAAGAGCGTTTAGCACGGATGTACTCTCCAATGGGTAAATTGCGAGTGGTATGGCGGGGATGGCAGCTTTCCGCTCTGAGGGTAGTATTCCCACTATTAGGTTTGCGGTAGAGACTAGTATGGATGGCATTGTGTTGCACATCCCCAGTAAGGGTGATGTCAAGAAAGGAAATAGATACACCGCCAAATTCAAAAGTGAATCTTAAAATCAAGTCATTAAGGTTAATATAATAGATGAAATCGGCGACTGCCTCCCGGTGCGAGGACCACACCAGGAGACAGTCGTCGATATACCTCCCGTACCATTTAATGTTGTGGATGAAGGGGTTGGAGTGGTGAAACAAATATTTTTCCTCCCAAAAAGCCATATATAGATTGGCAAGGGAGGGGGAAAAACGAGCCCCCATTGGACATCCGGTAATCTGTAAATAAAAATGATCATCAAACATGAAATAGTTATTGCATAACAAAAAAGAAAGCACTGATATGATGAATTCTTGGAGGTCCATGGCATAAGAACTGTATTTTTCCAAATGGTGAGCGATGGCAATAGATGCTAGATGATGGGGTATACAAGTGTAAAGTGCAGTGACGTCACAGGATTCTTGGGTATCCTGTGACGTCACTGCACTTTACACTTGTATACCCCATCATCTAGCATCTATTGCCATCGCTCACCATTTGGAAAAATACAGTTCTTATGCCATGGACCTCCAAGAATTCATCATATCAGTGCTTTCTTTTTTGTTATGCAATAACTATTTCATGTTTGATGATCATTTTTATTTACAGATTACCGGATGTCCAATGGGGGCTCGTTTTTCCCCCTCCCTTGCCAATCTATATATGGCTTTTTGGGAGGAAAAATATTTGTTTCACCACTCCAACCCCTTCATCCACAACATTAAATGGTACGGGAGGTATATCGACGACTGTCTCCTGGTGTGGTCCTCGCACCGGGAGGCAGTCGCCGATTTCATCTATTATATTAACCTTAATGACTTGAATTTAAGATTCACTTTTGAATTTGGCGGTGTATCTATTTCCTTTCTTGACATCACCCTTACTGGGGATGTGCAACACAATGCCATCCATACTAGTCTCTACCGCAAACCTAATAGTGGGAATACTACCCTCAGAGCGGAAAGCTGCCATCCCCGCCATACCACTCGCAATTTACCCATTGGAGAGTACATCCGTGCTAAACGCTCTTCATCTACTGATATTTCATACAAAACCGAGTGCTCTATCCTTACCAAACGCCTCAAAAATAGAGGATACACTCACACATGTTGTGATCGCGCAAGACGCATTGTTGACACCTACCCCCGTACCCACTACCTTCTTCCCAAAGCTACGAAAAAACCTGCAATTTTGAAACCTATTTTCAGCACCTCCTTTTCATCTCAATATACTGAAATCTCAACTATTGTCAACAAACATTTACCCATCCTTGAAACTGATCCCTCCTTAAAAAAAATTCTTTCCGATGGCATTATGTGCGTGTCTCGCCGGGCTCCCACGTTAGCCACCATGTTATCACCGAATATATTTACTAATTCTGACACTACTCCTACATGGTTGAGCTATAAAGGCAGTTTCTGTTGCGGGGGCTCTAGATGTAATATTTGTAAGTTTATGGTCAAAACCTCCTCTTTTGCCTCCACTGCCAATGGTAAACACTTTAAAATATCTAGACACATGAACTGTGAGAGTACTTTTATCATTTACCTTGCGGAATGCACTACATGCACTTTACAATACGTGGGATGTACATGTAGAAAATTAAAAGACCGGCTATCAGAACATATCACTGGAGCAAATCCACGCACTTTATCCAGTACACGCAACATCACTGGTTTATCTAAACATTTTCGTGACCAACATTCCGGTAATATGTCCAGCTTAAAAGTCACGGCCATCGATCACGTACCCGTGAATAAAAGAGGAGGTGACAGGGTCAAAGATCTTCATATGAAGGAAGCCTAATGGATCCTTTCTCTCCATACCCGCCATCCTGCAGGTTTAAACTTCAAAAGTGATTTACTTTACATTTATTAACTTTCATTTTGTATTTACACTTATCGTTTATTACCTGTTCTTTTGTTTTGGCGTTTTTAATTTTATATCCATTCCTTTCATCTCCCTTGTCTCCATGCCATATGTTGTTAATTAGGTTTCCTTTCGTGTGAGCTGTGCTGGAGGGAGGTTCCTCCACACTGACGTGTTTCCTCCTCTCCATAAAGCAAGCTCACACTAGACGAAATACAGGTATGAATAAGGACCTCTATCTTTCGGTCCGAAACGCGTAACCTTTTTCTCTCCCCAGTGATCACTTTTTAAATGATGTATTGAAAATAAAGATGAATTTTTTTACTCCATTTGCCTGTTGCCGATGACATCACTTTTTTCCTCTCCATAACTACTGTAATACTGCCCCCTATGTACAAGGATATAACTACTATAATACTGCCCTCTATGTACAGGAATATAACTACTATAATACTGACCCCGATGTACAAGGATATAACTACTATAATACTGCCCCCTATGTACAGGAATATAACTACTATAATACTGCCCCTTATGTACAAGAATATAACTACTATAATACTGACCCCTATGTACAGGAATATAACTACTATAAACTTATCAGGTATCTCGAAACACTATAAGGAAGTCCATTCTGGATCTATGCATGGTATGCGTGTAACAGCCATAGAACAAGTCTCAAAACCGAAAAGAGGAGGTGACTGGAAAAAGGCGCTTTTCCTTAGGGAAGCATTCTGGATTCTGGATCTAGACACCCGCATTCCTAAAGGCTTGAACTCTAAACAGGATCTCATGTATTTTTATTAATGTACAGCTCACCTTTACATCTATACTGTCATATCTCTCTTTCTTTCTCTTTCTTTCCCCCTTTTCTCTTTTCCCTCCCTCTTTTTTGTTCTTTTTCCCCTTTTTTTTCCCCTCCCCTTTCCCCTCCCCTCTTTTTCTTTCCCTTGCTTACCTTTCAGGTTATCCTATGGTTGTGCAGGGGGCGTTGTCAGTGACATCACCGGAAACCTGTTCCAGGTTCACCACATGGTGTTATTTAAACCTGCAACAGATTACCTGAGCTAGGTATGAGTAAGGACTAGTTAGCTACGGTCCGAAACGCGTTACCGCAAGCTCTGTTCACATGTCACGCGTCTTGGTGTTTCCATGATTGTCTCCCTTGCAATGTGCAAGCTTTTTTAAATGTTGAAATAAACCCTTTTGGATTTTTTATACTACTCACGGAGTCGCATACTTCCAAGTTGCTGGAGCCCACATATTTCGTTTTCTTCAGTTCCCCATTTCGCCCGAGTGGCGGTCCGAAGTCCGGATTGGATCTTGGCTCCCGTGCAACCTGTCGTTCCTTGGCCGTAGGAGAACTACCACAGGGGTGAGCGGATTTTCTTATATTTTTTCTTGTGCTACATGTGGACTTACAGTCTCCGGACATTTGAATTTCCTTGCTCCCCCTACACCGCATAACTTGTTACCTATGGACATATAGTTGCTAATGACTTTTTATGAATCCCTATATGCGTCTTTAGTTCTCTGGCCACTATACACACACAGGAAACTCTACATTTGAGTATACATAATTGTATACCGAACGACAGCTATCTTTTTACTCATCATGGATACACCGTCTTCCCAACCCCCCTCTACAATATATACATCCACATTGGATAACCCCGATCGCCGTCACAAGGCGCAAGAAATTTTTTCTCAAACCAACCGCAGCGACGATTCAGAATTACAATTCCGTACTCTGTCCAACAAATTGGAAAACCTCTTGATTAATCAAATGAAACTCTGGTGGGACTCCACCACTCTTCAAACATACTCAGAAAAACAGATGATCCCGAGGGGATTACGAATCAAAAAATTCCCCTCCACGGAACAGAGTAACACATTTGAATCCAAATGGAATGAAATATTATCAGAATGTTCTTTCAAACTTATGAGATTAATTATTCAGGACGAACAAGAACGACTATCATTACTTGAAAATGAGATTACTTCCATACAGACTCAAATACAACAATTTGAATCCTGTAGCAATTATTCAGAGCTACAGAAAAAAACGCAGGATCGCCTTGACTCGTTGGAAAATACCATTATGCAAACGAAGAAAGAGAAGTTTACAAGAGACCTAGACGACTATGCAACCAATCAGGTATACATCAAGTCGTCCCAGTCTAAACACAAACCTATTCTTCGAAAACGCAATAAACGCTATAAAACTAAGAGCAAGGTGACATTCTCGTCGTCAGAATATGAGTCAGATGCGAATACTGACATCTCAGACAATGAAAACCATTCACTTCCCATGAACACTCAGGCAAAAAACTACAAGCCGGTGGCCAAACCAGCCACAAAAAATGCCGCAGAGGGGGAAGGAAGCACAAAAGACGACACAATCAAACGCATCTATACGACCCGCCAAACCAAGAAGTAATCGATAATATGCCAATACACTCCTCACAAAACGACTCGTCCATCACCAATACCAGTGTTGTTAACATGTCAGCCACCATTCTCTCACCAGACCAAATAAACATCCTGAAAAAGGGTTTGAGCTTTGCCCCAACCCACGACATGAATCTCTACGAAGTTATAAGGGATGTCAACAAATTTGTGAGACTATTAACAGTCAAAAAGCACTTCTTTGGGGAAACCGACAAGCAAGATTCTACTCCACATACCCCTCCTGCCATGATCAACAACACCGGTAAAGAACTTTTTGATCACGGACTCCCGTTTGAAGAACAGGTTCTTTTACTCAACTTAATATCAGATGAACCTCATCATATCCTGGACAATCCTTTTTCGGACACTTCCAAGATTTTGAACACAAGAAACCCCACCTTTTATCCTATTCATGCTAGATCCACTGAGATGGACATTTTCCAAGACCAGGTTGAGCGAGAGCTTAAGGCACTGCAGGACTCTTCCTCTTCATCAGTGAACGACACTAACCTGACCACAAGAGAACGTAAAGCCATCACCCAATTGCGGAACAATCCACACATATATATAAGACCGTCAGACAAAGGAGGTTCCGTAGTGGTCCTCGATAAAGGTTTATACAAGAAAGAAATAGAAACAATGCTACATGACCCCAATGTATACGGCAGGCTTACCTCTGACCCCACACAGTACATTATGTCTGAACTCAAACTGCTGTTACAAGAGGGTGTGCATTTGGGCATCCTCAACAGTCACATGGCTCAATTTCTTCTTCCTTCTAATCCTGTCACTCCATCTTTCTATGCCTTGCCCAAGACACACAAAAATAAGTTTCCTCCACCTTTCAGACCCATCGTGTCCAGCACTGACTCATTAACCGAACGTCTCAGTGCCTGGTTGGACAAACTACTCCAGCCCCTTGTGTCCCGTCTCCCTGGTTTTCTCCAAGACTCCAAAGCTGTCCTTAATATTATGAATCATTTTCCATGGCACTCCTCTTACAGTTGGCTCACATGTGACGTTTCTGCTCTTTACACGTCTATTCCACACAACAAGGCACATACAGCATTGAAATATCATCTGCAGAAATACAGTAATTACAGTGAAACCCTACAAGACTACATTATTATGGTGCTTTCTTTTTTGTTATCTAATAATTTTTTTACTTTTAACAATATCTACTACATCCAAAAACTCGGCTGCCCCATGGGGGCTGCATTTTCACCGTCACTAGCAAACCTCTACATGGCATATTGGGAGGAGACATACCTCTTCTCGTTTGACAATCCCTTCCTTGCGTCCATTGCTTGGTATGGCCGTTATATTGATGACTGTCTCCTGGTCTGGAAATCCGACCAGGAGACAGTCAACAATTTTATCACCTACTTGAACTGCAACCCTCTCAATCTACAGTTCACTTTTTCACATCATCCTGTCCATATGCCTTTTTTAGACATCATGTTAATCGGCGATGGCCTTACCAATACAGTACAAACCACAGTTTTTCGCAAACCCACTGCGGGTAACACTTTGCTGCATGCCACCAGCTGTCACCCTAGTCACACAGTTAAAAATCTCCCAATAGGAGAATTCCTCAGGGCTAAACGTGCATGCACACTTGATAAGGATTATACCAAGGAAAGTCGCACAATTGAACAGAGACTTACACAAAGAGGCTATACCCGCAGATCATGTAAAAGAGCACGCAGAATAGTGGAGGGCAACACACGCAATTCATACCTCACACCCAAACAGAAGAATAGTACTCATTCCAAATCCAGAGTCACTTTCAGCACCAAGTATAACAATCAGTTTCACAAAATCACTGACATCATCAAAAAACATCTTCCCATCCTGGAACATGAGCCCACTTTGAGAAGCATTCTACAACATGGTGTCTCCTTTGTATCAACTAGAGCTCAAACTTTGGGCAACCTTCTATCCCCCAACACTTTCTCAGATAAACCTTCCCCACGACATTGGCTTCAAACGAAAGGCAGCTATTGCTGTGGGGGCAGCCGATGCAATGTATGCAAATACATACACAAAACCACTTCTTTCACGTCTATGAGTACAGGCCGATACTACAACATACGGTCGCACATGAACTGTGAATCCACCAATGTCATTTATCTCATAAATTGTTCACTCTGCTCCTTACAATATGTAGGCTGTACTGCCAGAAAACTCAAAGATCGTATAAGTGAACATATTACAGGAGCGAACCCTCGTACAATAGCAAGTACCCGAAACTTATCAGGTATCTCGAAACACTATAAGGAAGTCCATTCTGGATCTATGCATGGTATGCGTGTAACAGCCATAGAACAAGTCTCAAAACCGAAAAGAGGAGGTGACTGGAAAAAGGCGCTTTTCCTTAGGGAAGCATTCTGGATTCTGGATCTAGACACCCGCATTCCTAAAGGCTTGAACTCTAAACAGGATCTCATGTATTTTTATTAATGTACAGCTCACCTTTACATCTATACTGTCATATCTCTCTTTCTTTCTCTTTCTTTCCCCCTTTTCTCTTTTCCCTCCCTCTTTTTTGTTCTTTTTCCCCTTTTTTTTCCCCTCCCCTTTCCCCTCCCCTCTTTTTCTTTCCCTTGCTTACCTTTCAGGTTATCCTATGGTTGTGCAGGGGGCGTTGTCAGTGACATCACCGGAAACCTGTTCCAGGTTCACCACATGGTGTTATTTAAACCTGCAACAGATTACCTGAGCTAGGTATGAGTAAGGACTAGTTAGCTACGGTCCGAAACGCGTTACCGCAAGCTCTGTTCACATGTCACGCGTCTTGGTGTTTCCATGATTGTCTCCCTTGCAATGTGCAAGCTTTTTTAAATGTTGAAATAAACCCTTTTGGATTTTTTATACTACTCACGGAGTCGCATACTTCCAAGTTGCTGGAGCCCACATATTTCGTTTTCTTCAGTTCCCCATTATAGTAGTTATATTCCTGTACATAGGGGGCAGTATTATAGTAGTTATATTCTTGTACATAGGGGGCAGTATTATAGTAGCTATATTCTTGTACATAGGGGGCAGTATTATAGTAGTTATATTCTTGTACATGGGGGGCAGTATTATAGTAGTTATATTCCTGTACATAGGGGCAGTATTATAGTAGTTATATTCTTGTACATAGGGGGCAGTATTATAGTAGTTATATTCCTGTACATAGGGGACAGTATTATAGTAGTTATATTCCTGTACATAGGGGGCAGTATTATAGTAGTTATATTCCTGTACATAGGGGGCAGTATTATAGTAGTTATATCCTTGTACATAGGGGTCAGTATTATAGTAGTTATATTCCTGTACATAGGGGGCAGTATTATAGTAGTTATATTCCTGTACATAGGGGTCAGTATTATAGTAGTTATATTCTTGTACATAAGGGGCAGTATTATAGTAGTTATATTCCTGTACATAGGGGTCAGTATTATAGTAGTTATATTCTTGTACATAAGGGGCAGTATTATAGTAGTTATATTCCTGTACATAGGGGGCAGTATTATAGTAGTTATATCCTTGTACATCGGGGTCAGTATTATAGTAGTTATATTCCTGTACATAGAGGGCAGTATTATAGTAGTTATATCCTTGTACATAGGGGGCAGTATTACAGTAGTTATATTCCTGTACATAGGGGGCAGTATTATAGTAGTTATATCCCTGTACATAGGGGTCAGTATTATAGTAGTTATATCCCTGTACATAGGGGTCAGTATTATAGTAGTTATATTCTTGTACATAGGGGTCAGTATTATAGTAGTTATATTCTTGTACATAGGGGGCAGTATTATAGTAGTTATATTCTTGTACATAGGGAGCAGTATTATAGTAGTTATATTCTTGTACATAGGGGGCAGTACTATGGTAGTTACATTCTTGTTTATCAGAGAAGGTATTGTAGTATGTTTTTAGT
This sequence comes from Engystomops pustulosus, assembly GCF_040894005.1. NCBI lineage: Eukaryota > Metazoa > Chordata > Amphibia > Anura > Leptodactylidae > Engystomops > Engystomops pustulosus. The sequence continues at coordinate 73,639,228 of NC_092417.1, read as the reverse complement.
GTACATATATGGCAGTATTAAGTTGTGTGCTCTTAAAATAGAAGCATTATTCCTCTATAATAGAGGCAGTACGAGTTGCATTTACTTTATCCATTGAATGCTGATGCTTATTTATTGGCATTCTTGTGACTACACACTTATAGATGCATGCATCTAATAAAGTTATTTTTATAGTGTGGTACATGAGTATTTTGTCTTTATATATATCCCTTGTTTAAAGGGAATCAAGCACCAGGTGCACAGCATAGTACCTGAAGGTATCATGCTATGCACCTGATGACCCTGACTTCAGCACTGTAAGTTCCATCAAAATGGCCTCTATGGTTATCCTTTAATGCTTTTATAAAGAATTATGTTAATTACCAGCTTAGGAGCAGTGGGAGTGCTCCAGTGCACCTAAGGGCTCCTTATGTCACCCAGCGGCCAGTCCTGCGGTGATCCGAAATCCCGATACCTGTGCCTGCTCAGCAGCCTCTGTGAATCAGTGTGCAGGTGCTGGGACTTTAGGTTTCCTTGGGGCATGCAATGAACGCTCCTTCTTTTCCTTCCCATTGGTTCTGAGGAAATATGAAGTCCTGACCCTTATGCAGTGATTCACAGAGGTTGCTGAGCAGGCACAGGTACCAGGACTTCAGATTACCTCAGGACTGGTGGCAGGGTGACGTAAAGAGCCCTTAGGTGCACTGGAGCACTACATATATATACTACATATATACACAGAAGTGAACATGCAAAAAATCAGTATTTATCATATACAGCTACAGAAAACACATGAGATCCTCACCTATTGCATCCAGTGACATCAGGTGACGTGTCCTCGGATTGTTCTCGTTCCTCTTCTCCATTAGTTCCACCATCACCTTGTCTCTTCCTCCACGTACACAGAATTCCTGCAGAGTTTACCACACAGACGTCTTATGTTCTGCACTTTCCCATTGTCCCTTCTTCTGCTACCACCAATACTGTGCCCCAAATACTGTAATAGAGCCCCCTGAAATATTAGTACCACACAAATAGTGCCCCATAATGTAACACACTGTAATGGTAAGGGTAATTTATTTCTTCTTTCTCTCCTACCCCAGACATAGAATGAATGGCCCCAGCCTACCCCAGACATATAATAAATGCCCCTGCCTACCCCAGACATATAATAAATGCCCCCTGCCTACTCCAGACATATAATAAATGCCCCTGCCTACCCCAGACATAGAATGAATGGCCCCAGCCTACCCCAGACACAGAATGAATGGCCCCAGCCTACCCCAGACACAGAATGAATGGCCCCAGCCTACCCCAGACACAGAATGAATGGCCCCTGCCCACCCCAGACATAGAAGTAATGGCCCCAGCCCGCCCCAGACATATAATTAATGCCCCCCTGCCCGAGACATAGAATTAATGCCCACTGCCAGCCCTAGATATACAATAATGCCCCCCCAGACACATAAATAATGCCCCCTGCCAGCCCCAGATATAGAATGCCCCCTGCCAGCCCCAGATACAGAATAATGCCCCCCCCCCCCCTGTCCCAGACACATAAATAATGCCCCCTGCCAGCCCCAGATATAGAATAATGCCCCCCGTCATATAATTAATGCCCCCTGCGGGCCCCAGATACAGAATAATATCCGCAAGCCCCCCCCCCCTGACATATAAATAATGCCCCCTGCAAGCCCCATATATAGAATGCCCCCCGTCATATAATTAATGCCCCATGCGGGCCCCAGATACAGAATGTGTCCCCCCCTGCCCCAGACACATAAATAATGCCCCTGCCAGCCCCAGATATAGAATACCCCCCGTCATATAATTAATGCCCCCTGCGGGCCCAAGATACAGAATAATGCCCCCCCCCCCCTGCCCCAGACATAAAATTAATGTCCCCTTTCTATAATTAAAAAAAAAATACATAATACTCACCCCTTTGGCGCAGGTTTCTTCCTGTCCTCGGTCTTCTGTGGCTTGGTGTAGAGGCTCAGGATAGTGACGTCACTGCCCCGCGCCTCCACACCAAGCCGCGGAGCTGCAGGGAGGGCCGGAGCTGACATGGTAAGTGCCAGCCTCCTCCACGCTACACAGGTTGCGCAATGACGTCGATTGCGCAACCTGTGTAGCTGCCTGTATACACAGACGCAGAAGCAGCGGTGCTGCGCTGCGTCTGTGTACTGATTAATAGTACCTGCATCGAACGATCGTACGATGCAGGTACTATACATTAAATCAAAAATTGTAAGGAGGGAGTGCGGGCGGCCCGGATCAGCGCCGGCCCGGCCCCAGACCGGCCCAGGACCGACCGGCCGCACCTGTGTGCAGCACAGACCGCACAGTCTGCGGCCCACCGGCCGGGCCCCCGGGCCCCCCCCCCTAGTGTCTTAGAGTCCGGGCCCCATAGGGCAGTACCAGTTGTACTGCCCTATCGGCGGCCCTGCCTGCCTGCATAACCGTGACAGCTACACAGCCCACATAACAGAGACAGCTACACTTACCGCAAAACAATGCAGCTACACTGCCCGCATAACAGTGGCAGCTACACTGCCTGCATAGCAGTGACAACTACACTGCCCACATAACAGTGACAGCTACACTGACCGCATAACAGTGACAGCTACACTGCCTGCATAACAGTGACAGCTACACAGCCCACATAACAGTGACAGCTACACTGATCGCAAAACAGTGCAGCTACACTGACCGCATAACAGTGACAGCTACACTGCCTGCATAATAGTGACAGCAACACTGCCCGCATAAAAGTGACATCTACACTGCCCGCATAAAAGTGACATATACACTGCCGGCATAACAGTTACAGCTACACTGCCTGCATAACAGTGACAGCTACACTGCCTGCATAAAAGTGACAACTACACTGCCCACATAACAGTGACAGCTACACTGCCTGCACAACAGTGACATCTACACTGCTTGCATAATAGTGACAGTTACACTGCCCGCATAACAGTGAAAGCTACACTGCCCACATAACAGTGACAGCTACACTACCTGCATAACAGTGACAGCTACACTACCTGCATAATAGCGACATTGCTCTGCCCTCACAGTCAACATGGGATCTGACTGGAAAAAATCGAGATTGAACGGTGGGGGAAAGCTGGGGCTATACCTCTAAAGTAATTATTACTGGGGGAGGGGAGCCTATGCATAATACTACTGGGGGAGGAGGGGCATGTGTATAATACTACTGGGGGAGAGGGGACATGTGTATAATACTCCTGGGGGAGTATATAAATGATGATTTGTGTGGGCAATAGTGTGTTTAGTCGTGTTGTAAGGATAATATTCATTTAAGAACATGCTCCATTATAAGTGACTTTGTGTTTTTTATGAGCGCAGTGTGGAGATGTGCTGCAGGGAGCTCAAGATATTTTACTCTAAATTCAGAAGAGATAACCACGGCCTGGAAAATTTGTGAAGAAGTCCTCTTTCTGATCATCACCTGGAAGGTACTAAATACTGGATGTCACTAAAGTCTTTGTCATTGACTGACTACTAGTGTGTGAAGAGGTGGCATGGGGTGGGGGGCGGAATTTTCAGTTTTCACCTCAGGCAGCAAACGACTAGATTCAGCCCTGAGTCACAGTCACACTGTCCACAAAAAATTGGTAATCACATTCCTCCATACCTCTCTTTTTTTTCTCCAGCCAAACATATTGTCCTACTCCATTATCCCCCCCACAAGCATTCCCATACAGTAGAATACCCACTCTAAAGCACCACTTAGTGGCCCCCACATAGTATAGGCAGCCTTGACTATGGCACACCCACACTGTAAAATACCCCACACCCTGTATAATGTCCCTTTCATCTTTTTATTTATTTAATTTCCCTCCGTTTATAATGCCTTACCATTCTGTACCCCAACCATCTTCATACATTGTGGCCCCTCTCCTTCTCCATGCATTGTGGCTCTCTCCATCATCTTCATATATTGTGGCCCTCTCCTCCTCCATACATGCATTGTGGTCCTCCCCTTCTCCTCCATGAATTGTGTCTTTATTGTTCGCCTTCATAGATTGTGGCCTGCTCCTCCTCCATACATTGTGGCCCTTTCATCCTCCAAATATTGTGGCTCTCCTCTCCTGCATGCATTGTGGCCCCCCTCTCCTCTTCCATGTATTGTGGCTCTCTCCTCCTCTTTCACACATTGTGGCCCTTTCATCCTCCAAATGTTGCAGCCATCTACTCCTACATGCATTGTAGCCTTCTCCTCCTACCCCATACATTGTGGTCCTCTCCATGCATTAAGGCCGTCTCATTCTTCCTTCTCCATACATTGTGGCCCTCTACTCCTCCATACAATGAAGCCCTCTCCTCCACCTCTGTACATTGTGACCCCCTCATCCTCCAAACATTGGGGCAGATTTACTTACCCGGCCCTGTCGCGATCCAGCGGCACGTTCTCCGTCGAGGATTCGGCCGATGGGCCACGATCCGATCGCGTGCGCTGAAAACCCGGGGCAATTCGGCAGCACCCCAGCTCCTCCAAATATCCTGCTTCCTCTTGCCATGGATGTGTGTAGCACTGAATCATATTGCGTCTGCCATCCTCTGCTTCACATAAATGCAGTAGAGGCTCAGTAATGATATGGGAAGCCAACAGCTCAGGGACTGGGTCCCATTATAGGGATATCCTATCTCACTGAGGATCCTAGGGAAAATGGTGGTGAGCATTTAGATGCCACCACCAGCTTTGCTAGCATTTAAATGCCTCCATAGGCTTTACAGGTATTGAGATGCTACCACCGTCTGTGCTGCCGATATTTAAAGGGTTAACACCAGTGATTGGTGCCAGCACCAATCGCGGGTGTCAGCAATGTGTTCAGATATCCAAACTGAACTTTTGTTTAAGGTTCGGTAGAACTCGCCGAACCCTAATGGGTCCACCATTGGAATAGCTAGTGGTACAGCATAGTGGGACAATGCCCACCTAAGTGGGCTTACTACCCGCATGCACCAATGTTCCACTATACAATGACCATATAGTGGTAGATACTTGTTTTACTCAGCCCTCTTTATTAATAATAATAGGACATAATAATGTAGCAACTTACAGGAGACATCTCTGTACTCGTATACCTTTTCTGTCTCTTCCATCTGACTAGTGCCATTCTGACTTCTATATGCAGCATATTGTATTTTTTAAAGACTCCTGCTTCACTTGCAGTATCATGTATGCGCCAAGAGCCCCGTACCAAGGCAAGTATAAATGTTTTGTTTTTTCCATGCAGTCACCAACAGGAATCATATAGGGCAATTTGAAATACTAAACCACCAGCCCATAAGTTCAGTTTCCCAAATCCACCTGACTGATATCCTGACAAGATGTATTTGGTGATATATCCTGGAGATATTTATCAGGGCCTCTACACCAGTTTTCTGGTCCTTATATAATTGGAATATAATTAGTTTGCCTTGCAAACCGCCATTACAGCCATTACACCAGCTCTAGTATTAGTACTGTGCTATGTCAATATATATGGGATAGAAGTAGTCCTTTTGTACAAGATACACAGATCTGTGTTCTAGATACTGTTCTAGAACAGAAAGCTGGGAACTGGGCCCCTGAAATTCTGAGGTCTGGAGCCACGGCCCCCCTGGTAGCTACACCTCTGGGGTTTGCTAAGACTGGGAGGTAGTAAACAAAACATACCTAACATACCTATCAGGCACCTTAGGTAAAACACAAAATACCTGTAACATTAACACAGAGTTATAAACTCTAATAACTGTTATAAACAAATATCACGAGGGCAGAAAAGGTCACAGCTATTTATTAAGATTAGTTTAACCCCCCTTCCCGACGCGTGCCGTACTAGAACGGTGCGCGCCGGGTCCTGGTGAATGGAGAGGGCTCGCGGGCCGAGCCCTCTCCATAGCCGGTAAGTCTTTGCTGCATATTGCAGCAAAGGCTTACCGGTAACACCCGCGATCGGCGGCTTCAAAGAGATGGCGCCGCACGGGCGCCGCCATCTTGTTGCGGATTGTCGCTCTTGTCGCTCCCCATCTTCTCACGGATTGTCGCTATCTATTTGTTTTACATACAGTAGTATGGCAGTATATGATAGGATGAATCAGACTACCTAGGGTTAGAGTACCCTAGGGTGTCTGAAAAATAGTAAAAGTAAAAATAAAAAAAGTAAAAAAAAATAAAAATTATAATAATAAAAACCTAAAAATTAAAATCACCCCCTTTCCCTAGAACTGATATAAATATAAATAAACAGTCAAAATCATAAACACATTAGGTATCGCCGCGTCCAAAAATGCCTGATCTATCAAAATTTAATAAAGTTTTTTCACTGCGTTTAACCCCGTAACGGAAAATAGCGTCCAATATCGAAAATGGGTTTTTTTTTGCCATTTTGAAAAATATAAAAAAATTAATAAAAAGTGATCAAAAGGTCGCACAATCCCATAGCAATGAAAACGCAATCAAAATTCACAAAAAATGACACTACCCACAGCTCCGTACACCAAAGTATGAAAAAGTTATTGACGCCAGAAGATGGCAAAATAAAAAAAAATATTTTGTACAGGAGGTTTTAATTTTTTTAAATGTATGAAAACATTATAAAACCTATACAAATTTGGTATCCACGTGATTGTACCGACCCAAAGAATAAAGTAGACATGTCATTTGGGACGCAGAGTGAAAGCTGTAAAATCCAAGCCCACAAGAAAACGTTGCAAATGTGGTTTTTCAAATTTGGAATTTTTTTCCCGCTTCCCAGTACACGCCATGGAATATTAATTACAGTCACTATGAAGTGCAATTTGTTACGCAGAAAATAAGCAATATCACAGCTCTTTATGTGGAAAATTAAAAAAGTTATAGATTTTTGAAATTGGCGAGTGAAAAATGGAAGTGAAAAAACTAAAAAAGGCCAAGTCGTTAAGGGGTTAACAACTTCTCCAAACAATTAAACACCACTGTTGGATCTTTCTCTCTTTGGTGCAAAACCGCAGCTGCCCAAAGTGGTTTGCTCAGCCAGGCTCCCAACCAACACTGCGTTTTCCGAGTAAATCTCCAAGACTCCATCAAATCACCACCCATCTCCACCAATTCTTCTTTTTTAACTGACAGCTGTGAATGAAATATCAAAAATCACATGATGCGAATCTCCCGTTCCACCATATCCCAAAGATGCTCTATTGGATTGAGATCTGGTGACTGTGGAGGCCATTTGTGTACAGTGAACTCATTGTCATGTTCAAGAAACCAGTCTGAGATGATTCCAGCTTTATGACATGGCGCATTATCCTGCTGAAAGTAGCCATCAGATGTTGGGTACATTGTGGTCATAAAGGGATGGACATGGTCAGCAACAATACTCATGTAGGCTGTGGCGATGCTCAATTGGTACCAAGGGGCCCAAAGAGTGCCAAGAAAATATTCCCCACACCATGACACCACCACCACCAGCCTGAACCGTTGATACAAGGCAGGATGGATCCATGCTTTCATGTTGTTGATGCCAAATTCTGACCCTACCATCCGAATGTCGCAGCAGAAATTGAGACTCATCAGACCAGGCAACATTTTTCCAATCTTCTACTGTCCAATTTTGATGAGCTTGTGCAAATTGTAGCCTCGGTTTCCTGTTCTTAGCTGAAAGGAGTGGCACCAGGTGTGGTCTTCTGCTGCTGTAGCCCATCTGCCTCAAAGTTCAACGTACTGTGCGTTCAGAGATGCTCTTCTGCCTACCTTGGTTGTAACGGGTGGCAATTTGAGTCACTGTTGCCTTTCTATCAGCTCGAACCAGTCTGCCCATTCTCCTCTGACCTCTGGCATCAACAAGGCATTTCCTCCCACAGAACTGCCGCTCACTGGATGTTTTTTCTTTTTCGGACCATTCTCTGGAAACCCTAGAGATGGTTGTGCGTGAAAATCCCAGTAGATCAGCAGTTTCTGAAATACTCAGACCAGCCCTTCTGGCACCAACAACCATGCCACGTTCAAAGGCACTCAAATCACCTTTCTTCCCCATACTGATGCTCGGTTTGAACTGCAGGAGATTGTCTTGACCATGTCTACATGCCTAAATGCACTGAGTTGCCGCCATGTGATTGGCTGATTAGAAATTAAGTGTTAACGAGCAGTTGGACAGGTGTACCTAATAAAGTGGCCGGTGAGTGTATATATATATATATATATATATATATATATATATATATATACTCATTTTTCCCTGTGGCATTGTTTTCCGTAACACATTTTTTGTGGAAAAATGCAAATAATAATATCTTCATTTCCCAGCTTTGTTCTGAGGTGGGTGCATGACCACTGGATGCTTCCATTAACCACTATTTTATGGCAACATGTTACAACCGGTGGTTTCCAAGGTAACACGTCCATGCCATCACTTAAATTAATTGGATTTAGTAACCGATGATTTACAGTTCAGTGAGAATTTCTGATGTGACGGACAGGGTAAGAGCAGTTTTATAGCATGCAGTGCCTCTAGTATCGAGGTTAGGGGTTAAGCTGACTGTGAAGTTGGGACACGTCTGGACTGCGCAAATGTGTGGGCACATGTTTACGTGCTGGGTACGTCAGCATTCATATTTGTGTCAAGCAGTCAATGAAGAACTTCAAAGTCACCTCAGCTCATTGGCTCCTTGGGGTTAATAGACAAGAGGGCACAGCAGCCATATCTTCCTCTGCATTAAACTGGCTCTATGTGATGTGTCCTGGGAGCTCCCGGGAGAGCTTTGTGTCTAAACAAACGGAGTGGGGAAATATCATCTGTCCCTGTGGTGGTCAAAGGTCACAAAAATCTATTCTGCAGCTGACAATGACCATGGCCATTCTTGATACATTTGTTGGTTTTTACCTTGTTTATTGGCAAAATGGAAAGAATCCAGAATGTACTGATACTAATATAACTACAGAACAGTGCAGATTTGCCCTACAGGGTCTTCACAAAGCTGTATGACAATGTATCTACCCAACACTAGGCCAATCTGGCTGCACTATGACTGTTACAAGCAGCCAATGACATGCAGGCTCCAGATCCAGATAGTTATTATCACAAAATACAATAAACAATTAAAAGTAAAATAATAACCAAATATTTGCAGAGTGTCAACATGGAAGACACATTTGATTCTCACAGGACGGTTGTCAGGGAGCAGGAAAGTAACAGCATAATAATAATCCGCACAATTGTCAAACATCTCAGATATTCATAAAGCGTCTGACTCCACTAATTAAGCGGCTTTGATACAGAAGACGAAGCATTGCGGCTTTTATCCCAGATTCATTTATTTCTTTCCGTAAATTGCATTCACATTTCCATCAAATCTTTCATTTGTTTGGTTAATACAAAGTTAGGAAACAACAATAATGATGATCATCTCATGAGAAAGATAAAAAAGACATGCAATCCCCTCTCTCAGGGTTTGGTTCAGTATCCAATAATTCTCTCTGCAGTAAACAGTCTGGATCCTAGGTAAACTCATAGAAGATTGCACATGTTTATACATTATAAAAAACTTTTAGTTGTGTAAGCAAGACTAGGCGAGGAGTCTCAAGGATAGAGATGAGCAAATCATCGACAATTGATTCGTGGAAGCTTCGTCAAATATTTCAAAAGATTCTGCTCAGCTCCGAATCAAATGGGTCCTAAGAGTTGTTGCTCTAATTGACCTAGAAATTGGTATGAACCTCCTTTAAGCCCTCATGTACACAATTGTTATTTCCTTAGGTTTGTAAGCTGGGGATTTTGTGACTAGCTCACATCCTCATGTCTTTCTATGGTCTCATACACAAAGCTAATCCAAATCTGAGCTTTGTGCCCATGAGGAAAAACTCAGAGTAGGTCCCATTCTGGCCCGACAAGTTCCATAAAAGTTAAGGGGTGCTCAAAATACATGGCTGGCTCTTGGTTGCACTAACACGGGCAACACATGGCCCTAGTTTGTGGCCAAGCGGCTCAGACTACTGTTGACACATCGACCATAAATATTCCCAAGAGAGCTGTAGCTTGCGGCCTTATAACAAAAAAGTTTCTGTGTAGGAGGTCTAAAACACATATTTTTCATAAAAAGCTCCTTTCATTATTTTCCCACCCCAACTCTGAGATGAATCATAATATACACCATGATTTCTGAAGCAAATTAGAAAAAAATGCAGATTTAATTTGGTGCCTGAAAAATGCCAGATTTGAACTATGGACCAACAGATTCATTCGTTCATCTCTAATCAAGACATATCTTGATTTGCCAATTACAGTGGAAAAGCCTACATGCTGGATCACATTGATGACTTTTTCTGGACGCCGCTTAACATTTTAGAGGGAAGCACAAAAACATTATAGCATTGCTGTCATTTAGCTGCTTTTGTTCAGTACTGTTGTATATGTTGTGACAATGTGACGCATCCACACCGCTTCTGGACAAGCAAATAGCAGAATCTCAGACATAGATGTGTTAAGGTGTCACAGAACATTTTACTTAGCAATTCTCAGGGCATCCTCCAATATCCCATTATTAGAGATGAGCGAGCACTAAAATGCTCGGGTGCTCGTTACTCGAGCCGAACATTTCCAGATGCTCGAGTGCTCGTTTCGAGTAACGAGCCCCATTGAAGTCAATGGGAGACCCGAGCATTTTTCAAAGGGACCAAGGTTCGGGAATAAAATGTGTTATTTAATTGAAAAATAATGTCTTCTGATAATTTGCAAACATCTGCGATCTATTCTTCACTGTTCCGCGCGTATATTATCTCCCGACAAGTTAGCAGATGTAAAGAACAGTGAAGAATAGAATAAAAACAGTGAACACAGTGAACACAGTGAACACAGGATCATTTAAGATAAAAACACAGTGCAGAACACAGTGCAGAATAGATTACAGATGTTCGGCACATCTGCTTACTTGTCGGGAGATACGCGCGGAACGGCGCGAACAAAATAGCATGTGAAGAACAATATATATGTGTGTGAAGAACACAATGCAGATGTTTAAATACATCTGCAATGTGTTCTTCACACATATATATTGTTCTTCACATGCTATTTTGTTCGCGCCGTTCCGCGCGTATCTCCCGACAAGTAAGCAGATGTGCCGAACATCTGTAATCTATTCTGCACTGTGTTCTGCACTGTGTTTTTATCTTAAATGATCCTGTGTTCACTGTTTTTATTCTATTCTTCATTGTTCTTCACTGTGTTTTTTTAATTAAATGCTCGATCTCGAGCAGGGGAAATACTCGTCCGAGCAACGAGCCGTCTCGAGTACCCTAATGCTCGACCGAGCATCAAGCTCGGACGAGCATGTTCGCTCATCTCTACCCATTATCCATCCCTCCAGCCCTGATTCACAGCATAAGTCAATGACATGTAAACCCATCTTATAATAACACAGATCGTAATAGTAACAACCCTGCCCCAGCACTCAACCTGTAGGCTTATTTTACTTGTATAAATAATCACGTATGCTCAGAACTCTCTGGACTGTTGTTATTGGCACTGAAAGCACAAAATGAGGATTTTTCTCTATTTTGCGCTGATTGTCGGCCAGGTGTGCTCGCCAGAAATGGGGCAACTGAAGCGTAGAACATCAGAACGAGGAATTTTGTGGCCCGTAAAAATACAAGCTCTGCGGAGCTTACGTTAATCAGGAAAGTTATATATGTTAGAAACATGGCTTTGTGTCCCAAACATAGCAAAGCCTCTCGCTAACTACTACACCCAACATCTAATCCAAAAATGTAATTTGAGAAATGGTCACTTCACACCTGGCAGTTTATCAGTTGTCCAAAAAGTCTATCCCTAGAGTTACTAGAAACAGTGCTGTTAGATGTAATGTCAGGGGTTGGGGGGATTATCAGAATTGTCTGAGGTAAAACTGTACTAGTCGCCCATCGAAGCCAATTAGAGCTAAGCTTTAATTTTATAAATTGATGTTGGAAAATGAAAGCTGAGCTCTTATTGGTTGCCATGAGAAACTTTTTTTTTTACTGTTAACATTTTTCAATGTTGTGTTTGGGGCTATTACAATCCTATGCATGTAAAATGTAAAATTCGGAAACTTCCTGATATACTTTCTATTTTATTATTCGCCATTTCAAGATCTTTACTTGTTGTCAGTGACTATAAAACATTTCTGTCTTTATTTACAAACTAAAGACGATGTTTGATGACACAGAAGATGACAAGACAAGACTCCAGTGGGCCCTGTTGCAAACTCAGGATCGGGCCCTATATACCAAAATCCTTACCCCCATCCATATGCCACACATATACGTAACATATACATAGATACTAGAGATGAGGGAGCACTAAAATGCTCGGGTGCTCGTTATTCGAGACGAACTTTTCCCGATGCTCGTCTCGAATAACGAACCCCATTGAAATCAATGGGAGACTCGAGCATTTTTCAAGGGGACCAAGGGTCTGCACAGGGAAGCTTGGCCAAACACCTGGAAACCTCAGAAAATGATGGAAACACCACGGAAATGCACAGGAAACCGCAGGGGCAGCATGCATGGATGCCTCTGAGGCTGCTTAATCGCACCATTATGCCAAAATTATGGGCAACAGCATGGCGATGACAAAGTGACCGAATGAGGCTAGATAGCATCTAAAACATCCAAAAATTGACCCTGACACTATAGGGGACGGCATGCAGAGGCAGCGGCAGCAGCGGCAGGCTAGAGAGTGTCATGGCGACATACCCTAAATGGACTCAGGCTTCAAACCAATGGGTGGCAGAGAGGAACCAAAGGAGGTGAACAAGAAGCGCTGAAATGATTTCCTATGTGAACAAAAGGTTGACGGTATATTTTGTCGATAACACAGCATGGTGGCGACATAGTGACCAAGTTCCACAACGTATCTGGTGAAACACCCAAAAAATGAGCCTGACACAGCTCGTTTGATAAGGGGACGACATGTGGAGGAAGCCATGGAGAAGACTTCCATGATTAAAAGTGACAGTATGGGGCATCCATATTGCTTCTATGATTGAAACTTTCCAGCATGGCGGCGACAGATGCGCCGAGTTCCATTATGTATCTGGTGAAACACCCAAAAATTCTGCCTGACAAAGCTCGTTTGATAAGGGGATGACGCGCTCCAGCGTCTGGGGTATAGAGAGTTGAAAGTTGCGCATGGAGACATTGGTGGACGCTGTGGAGGATTGTGGAGGCGAAATGGACAGGAAACAGCAGGGGCAGTATGCATGGATGCCTCTGAGGCTGCCTAATCCTGGGATGGAGCTGGCGGTCTGCTGCCAGGCTAGCTTTCGCCTGTCCAAGCCCCTGTCTCTCGGCTCCTCCCCACCCAAAATGGGCCTGGGGGCCAGAAGCGTTTACTTTGAAAAAATTATAATTTTCAAAGCAGACAGAGTCGTTTGAATATTTCATCTAGGAATAATGGAATAGCATAGCGGTTCTATTTTTAATAGTTTTTTCGGAAATGGTTCCATGACTAAGAGCGACAGTATGGGGCATCCATATTGCGCTGCTATGATTGCAACTTCAGGTCTCCAGCATGGCGGCGACAGATGCGCCGAGTTCCACTATGTATCTGGTGAAACACCAGAAAATTCTGCCTGACACAGCTCGTTTGCTAAGGTGACGATGTATGGAGGCAGTAAGGTAGTAGTAGATTAAAGGTGCTGCAGTTAAAACTATGTTAGTTGGATCTTGGGATGGAGCTAGCGGTCCGCTGCCAGACGAGCTTTCGCCTGTCCAAGCCCCTGTCTCTCGGCTCCTCCCCAAACAGCACTTCGAAGAACCTTTTGTATAAGATCAAGTGTAGTAGTGTTCTTATAAGTTTGGGTTATGGCGGGTGATGGGAATGTAAATATATGCGCAAGAAGCGCTGAAATAATATCGGTAAATGATAAAAGTTTGCCAGTATATTTTGTGGATAACACAGCAGGGTTGCGACAAAGTTATCAAGTTTGATGTGGAAGCCATGAAAACAACCCAAAATTCTGCCTGACACAGCTCATTTGCTAAGGGGACGATGTATGGAGGCAGCTATATGGAAGACTTTGGGAGGCAGCTATGAAGATGATATGTGGAGATAGCAATGGAGACAACGTGTGGAGGCAGCTATAAAGACGACGTGTGGAGGCTGCTATGGAGACAATTAAATTTGGATAGTGCCTTTATGTGGCAGTCCAAACAAGTTTTCAAACCAGAGGAGCAGGTAGGTGGCCCTCCAGAAAAATTAAATAGATTGAGTGCATGTATGTGGAAGTCCCAAACATTGTTAAAAACAGAGGACCAGGTAGGTGGCCCTCCTGAAAAATTAAAAACATAGAGTACTATACCTAGAGCCAGTTGGCCCTGGCAAAAAATAGCCAGTTTCCTCTGCTTTAGTGTACAAAGAGGAGGAGAAGGAGGAAAATGAGGAGTGCATACATTATTCAGGTTGAGCTTCTTTCACCTGGTGGAGAATGGAAATCCTGAGAAATCCAGGCTTTATTCATCTTAATAAGCGTCAGCCTGTGAGCGCTGTCAGTCGACAGGCGTGTACGCTTATCGATGATGATGCCACCAGCTGCACTGAAAACCTGCTCAGACAACACACTAGCGGCAGGGCAGGCAAGAACCTCCAAGGTGTACAGCGCCAGTTTGTGCCACATGTCCAGCTTTGAAACCTATTAGTTGTAGGGAGCTGTGTGATCATTTAGGACGATGGTATGGTCAGCTACGTACGCCCTCACCATCTTTCTGTAAAGATCAGCCCTACTTTGCCGAGACTGGACAGGTGACAGTGTCTTGCTGGGGTTGGTGGCGGCGCTGCGCTGCCCTGAGAGTGGCTTAGTATAAGGCAGCATGTGGGAGATAAAATGTTTTCAATTGAATCGCTTACATCATATTTGACACTCCAGTCACATCTACAGCTGTAGTCTTATCCATGCCATTATAAGGACTTGCAGATTAAGTACTTCATATCACCTGGACAATTATTTATTTAATATATGTTGCATATCAGTGGCGTTCAATATATTCAGGCAATATGTAACACTATATCCCGGCACTATTCTGCAGCCACACACAGGATATACAAATCTTCACAATATTCCACATTTATACCAGGAAACTGACCTTCCATGCTGAACCAGCTATTCGATTCCCCTCACCCTAGGATGGCAGGGAGAGTGTGTGTGGAAGGGGGTACAGATAAAAAAAGTACAGGACAGCTGAGAGCAGGAGGAGGGAATACAGCACATACAGGAATATTAACTGTATTTGCTCTCGCTGTGCTGTGTTAACCCCTCCTTCTACTCAGTGACTCGACTGCAGTGCATCCTCCATGTTCTGAGTAGACCCCTCCTATCAACCGCATCATCATTTAGACCCTGGAATAACACACCCTGCTGTATAGTGCTGCAGAGGCAGACCTGCTCTGATGAGGGCTACTAAAATTTATGCTGTTTATCATTTAAGTTGTTGCACAGCAAAGTAGCTGGAAGAAGACTTTGGATCCCTGTCCAATCTGTACCTGGTTCCAGGAACCTGATAATATTTCAGCAGCCAGAATGAGGGGAACCTCTGGATCATGCCCTTGCTGCAGACATAATCAATTGCATGCTTGTGTTAAAAACATGCATTCAATTGATTTTCCTCTCCTTCATGGACCCACAATCGTTCTTCATAGAAGATATGGCCCCCTTCACCTCTAGGCCCAGTCGTTGTCGCCCCCTCTGCGACTGTGATTGTTTGCCACCATTTGCCAGCACTGTCCTATTAAGCAACTCATCTCTGATCACTAGCAACCCTCCAATCAAGGTAACCAGAGAGCGATGGCTGGCAAATGTTGGAACATATGCTTTAGATGTATTTACAGTGGGTTTCAAAAGAATTCAGAACTCTTGAACTTTTCCTCATTTTTTTAACATTGCAGGCACAAATGTAGTTTCAAGTATCAAGTATTTGTGAAGTGTAAAGAAAATGATACCTGCTTTTGCAAATTAAAAGGTTGAAAAGTGTGGTGTGGATATGAATTCAGTCCCCTTGAGGCAATACTTTAAAGGAACCACTTTCTCAAAAATGACAGCTTAAAGTGTTTTGGGGGATGTCTCTTCCAACTTTGCACATCTATAGGTTGGAAAACTTGCAGAATAGCTCTAGTTCAGTCAGATTGGTTGGAGAGCATTTGTGAACAGCTGGGGTGTAACAACCACCAAAGCAGCCGCTATGGGCTCATAGGGGCAGAGGGGCCCGGTCCTCCAGCACACAACATTCTGAGGATAGTTAGCAGCAGGACATTGGGGCACATTTACTTACCCGGTCCTGTTGCGATCCCCGCTGTGCGTTCTCCGACAATCTTGGACTCCGGCGTGATTCAATAAGTTTGTGCGCCCGATTACCTGCATGTGTCGCTCCCCATGTCTGCCAGAGTTCACCTTCTTCTTCCTGGTGCATGTAAGTGCATTGTCTTGTGACACAATTTAAATGTTAAATCCCGCGCTCAGTCCGAATCAGTCTGACGTGCCGCCCCTGATTTGTGTCGCATGAAAGCCCGCTTGATTACGCCAAAATCCGGTCGCGGGCACCACAATAGCCTTTTAAATGCGGTGTAAATCGGTAATCATCTGAATATCCGACATTTGTGCGGTCCGCGGACTCTTAGTAAATGAGCTCCATTGGGTGCTGCTGTGTGGGGGAAGGGCTGTCATAAATCTCAAATAATTATCTCCTCTTTGTTTTGTAGGACATATAAATATTGTGTCCAGCAGGTGGCAGCATTGCTGTGATTGCTAGGACTGAAAAGAGGTTCCACAAGACAGAAG
Organism: Engystomops pustulosus; assembly: GCF_040894005.1. Taxonomy (NCBI): domain Eukaryota; kingdom Metazoa; phylum Chordata; class Amphibia; order Anura; family Leptodactylidae; genus Engystomops; species Engystomops pustulosus. The sequence goes on along the minus strand of NC_092417.1, from coordinate 73,622,452 downwards.
AGATGGAGGAGAGGGTGAGAAGGAGAGAAAGCTTTTTCTTTGCTCCAGGTTCCTTAAAAAGTGGTCAGTGGTTGCGGAGTACAATGTGAGGGTGCTGTTTATCTCCGCACCATTCAGCAGCTTTAGTAAAAGCGCATATTTATTCCGCCACACCGATCCTGCACCCAGTATTTCTCATCTACCCTCCTATACAACCTCTGTATATTTATTCCACTGTACCTTCACATCACTCTCAGAGAGCCACAGTGCACATATTGTACCCCCCTTGAGAATTCACCTCCCTCTGCTGTGCCTCTGTGCAGAAGAGGGGAGGGGTGAGGTCTCCTCACCCCTCCCCTCTCCATACAAAGAGAAGCAGCCACTTGCACAATATAGCAACACAGGATCTTTTGCAGCGGAAGCCCCCGGCATGCTCACGGTGTGGTGAGGTGCCATAGACCTCAATGATGGCTGCTACAGTGGTAGTTACGCCACTGTATGAAGTATGACTTGGACATTTTAAAACATGAATATGTATACTATGGCGGTATGTATAGGGTTGTCTCATGATACAAGGTAAACCTATACCTCTATCTCAATTATTTTGCAGCCTTTGACATTTTTTTCTCCACGATTGCTCTGTATTTAAAAGGGTTCCTCAGTGACATACAAGTTAGCCCCTATCAGCGCAGATCATGAGAACAGGGATCCATTGTACCCCAGTCATAAGGGAGCAGCTGGTCATGCATAAGGCAGCTTCTCATGGCCTCTCTATGGCGCTGACAGAGATAGCGGAACGCTGTTCTCAGCAATTTCCATCAGCGCCAGTGAATAGAGAAGCCGGCGTATAAACCAACTGCTCTCTCAGGTTAGGATGGGGGTACAATAGAACCCTGTTCTTGTAATCCACAGGGGTCCCATTAACAAGACACCTACCGATCAGCCAGTTAGCCCCTATCCTGTAGATAGGGGCTATCTTGCATGTCACTGGAGAACCTCTTGCTCCATCAATCTTGCTATCAAATGTGCCCAGCTCCCCAGTACCTCTGAAGCAAATCATTCCTATAGATTGATGCTGCCACCACCATGCTTATCAGTGGGGATGGTGTATTCAGGGAGATGTGTAATGTTACCTAGCTCCACATATAGGTATTCGGCATTTAAGTATCATGGTTCAGTATTGGTCTCAGCTGACCACAGCACCTTCTTCTATACATTTTCTAGGTGCCCTACATAGCTTTTTGTAAACAGGGATTCTAATGGCTTTCTTTTGGAAATTCCTCTTGTCAGTCTTCCATAGAGGAGAGATTTGTGGAGAACACAACTAATAGTTGTCCTGTGGACAAATTCTGAACTGTGGATCTCTGCAGCTCTTCCAGTGACCCTGGGCCTCTCGGCTGCTTCTCCTTATGTGGACGGCTTTGCAGTTACATGTTCAGAGCTTGGGCTGTTTCTTTTTGCAAAGTATTGTATATGCTGCTACATTGTAATTTACCGTAATCTATTGTTTCATATCAGTTCACTTATCACAATATCACTAATATTTATATACATATGATCTTCATGCTTTAGATAAATATTATACTTCTGATTGAATCCCATAGGAAACTCTTCTACTGAATAATGACACCACAAACAACACTGCACCAAAGGCACAAAAGAGCAGTTCTGCCCCAACACACAGTAACAGGATTTCTTGGAGGTGGATTTACCTGTGGGAGATTGAACTGAGAATCTTGTTTGGGCAATTGAGATTATCAAGAGGACAAACCCAGTTATGTCACAATGTGACTCTGGAAGCCTTGTGTGTTATAGCACTTCAGCAGGGAGTATAATGAGGTGGGCACATGTCTGTAATTAGTCACATATGGGACTATGTCTCCCATTCCATGCCCCCTCCATATCTGACCCTATAACCCAGTTTGAAAAATGTGTACAGGCTGTGTAATGAGCCCGTAACTTTAATGCAAAGCTTCAGATAACATCCAGAAACTTTGTGGTCTCCAAATTAAAAGTCTCTCATATATGATTACGCTTGTCTATTTTTCATGCTTCCAGCGCATCAACTCCTAGAACTGACTTCATTTGATGCCTAACATATACCACCTCTAGACACACACTATTATTGTTAAATGGATGGATGGCGTGGATGAAGAAAGTTCTATTATATATGTAGGGGAGTGTGTGATGGAAAGTACACACTCTCTGAATTACATGATTTTACATCATAAGTTAAAAAACATATTTGACTGGTATATGTTAAAGTGTGCCCGTACTTCTATAGGAATTAAGAGGGCAGGTAGAAATTGAGTGTAGCTAATCAATTGATCATCAGCAAATGGGACCACCATCCAGTCCTAGCAGTTTGCTGATCTGTAGAATTCAGGCAAAAGTGGAAAGACATTAGATCTTAGAGAAATAATTGTTGCTGGTCATCAATCTGGTAAAAGTTACAAGAAGGGATGAACAGACCTTTTCAAGTTTCAGTTTGGCTGAACCGGAACCTGAAAGTCTGGTCCCTGTAATAAACCTAAACCAGAACTCTTACCCCTACTGTTGACACCTGCAATCAGTGCCAGGACCGATTGTGGGTGTCACCCGTAAGAGAATCGTCACTTCCTACGACATCAATGGGAAGCAATAATCCTAGTGTAAGCGGTCGCTTTGTTGGCGGAATCTAAAGAGTTAAAACCAGCACAGATTGCAAATGTTACTGGGCCTGAGCCAAACTCCGAACCCCAACTACTGGCTGGAGTCTGGGTTCAGTTTTGGAGACCAGAGCCTGCAACGTTCATCACGGTACCGAACATAGCGGTTTAGGTCCGATCATCATTAGTCGTAAGGCCGTTTCCAATTAACATTTCAATAACATCCAAGAAGTCTTAGAAAATGTATGCCAAGGTCACATAGTGCAAAGTTTAAGAGATGTTGCAGAAAAATCAAGAGCTTATTTTTTTCAGGCCAGCTCTTTGGCCATGATGCACTTTACCACATTTTAGGCAAACAAAACACAGCAATTTCAGCACAAATACCACATACCTATGTCCGGGCACAGTGATAGAAGAGTGATTATTTGGACCTTTTGCAACCTCACATCCTGGTTACCTTGCAGCTATGAAGCCTTGAATTCCTTTTCCTATTTAAAATCTTTTTATGTTTTTTTCAAATTTATATGCCTTGAATTTCTCTGTATAGAATAGCATTCCAACAGCTAAAGCTTGGCTGGAACCAGGACAATGCATCAGGACAATGATTCCAAGCACAGCAGCAAATCTACAACACGATAACAGAAGAGAATCAAGGTGTCACAATTAGAGATGAGCGAACATGCTCGTCCGAGCTTGATGCTCGGTCGAGCATTAGGGTACTCGAAACTGCTCGTTGCTCGGACGAATACTTTGCCCGCTCGAGAAAATGGCAGCTCCCGCCGTTTTGCTTTTTGGCGGCCAGAAACAGAGCCAATCACAAGCCAGGAGACTCTGCACTCCACCCAGCATGACGTGGTACCCTTACACGTCGATAGCAGTGGTTGGCTGGCCAGATCAGGTGACCCTGGGATAGACTAGCCGCTGGCCGCGCTGCTCGGATCATTCTGTCTCTGGATGCCGCTAGGGAGAGAGCTGCTGCTGGTCAGGGAAAGCGTTAGGGTGTTCTATTAGCTTACTGTTAGGCAGGAGTGATTCTCAAAGAACCCAACAGCCCTTCTTAGGGCTACAATAACGTTCTACTTTTTTTATTTTAATTTGCATCTTTTACCATTTTGTGAGGAATTAGCAGGGGGACTTGCTACCGTTGTGTTTAGCTCTTAGTGGCACACATATCCATAGCAAAGACCGAAGTGGGAAAATTCAGTAGGGGTTGGATTTCTATTAGGCAATAACTCAGTGTCATCTCATCTGGCATAGTAGTGTGCTTCCTTTGATACTTGGCTAGAAAATAGCCATAGGAGAATACAAACAGCTTCTTGAAGCCTACAGTAGCGTTCTATATATTTGATTTCTGGTTGATCTGCTGGTGGCTTTAGTTTCTGCAGTGCATGTACTTGCCAATTCTGAGCAATTTGTAGTGAGACTTGCGACCGCTGTGTTCTGCGCTTAGTGGCGCACATATCCATAGCAAAGGCTGAAGTGGGAAAATTCAGTAGGGGTTGGATTTCTATTAGGCACTAACTCAGTGTCATCTCATCTGGCATAGTAGTGTGCTTCCTTTGATACTTGGCTAGAAAATAGCCATAGGAGAATACAAACAGCTTCTTGAAGCCTACAGTAGCGTTCTATATATTTGATTTCTGGTTGATCTGCTGGTGGCTTTAGTTTCTGCAGTGCATGTACTTGCCAATTCTGAGCAATTTGTAGTGAGACTTGCGACCGCTGTGTTCTGCGCTTAGTGGCGCACATATCCATAGCAAAGGCTGAAGTGGGAAAATTCAGTAGGGGTTGGATTTCTATTAGGCACTAACTCAGTGTCATCTCATCTGGCATAGTAGTGTGCTTCCTTTGATACTTGGCTAGAAAATAGCCATAGGAGAATACAAACAGCTTCTTGAAGCCTACAGTAGCGTTCTATATATTTGATTTCTGGTTGATCTGCTGGTGGCTTTAGTTTATGCAGTGCATGTACTTGCCAATTCTGAGCAATTTGTAGTGAGACTTGCGACCGCTGTGTTCTGCGCTTAGTGGCGCACATATCCATAGCAAAGGCTGAAGTGGGAAAATTCAGTAGGGGTTGGATTTCTATTAGGCACTAACTCAGTGTCATCTCATCTGGCATAGTAGTGTGCTTCCTTTGATACTTGGCTAGAAAATAGCCATAGGAGAATACAAACAGCTTCTTGAAGCCTACAGTAGCGTTCTATATATTTGATTTCTGGTTGATCTGCTGGTGGCTTTAGTTTATGCAGTGCATGTACTTGCCAATTCTGAGCAATTTGTAGTGAGACTTGCGACCGCTGTGTTCTGCGCTTAGTGGCGCACATATCCATAGCAAAGGCTGAAGTGGGAAAATTCAGTAGGGGTTGGATTTCTATTAGGCACTAACTCAGTGTCATCTCATCTGGCATAGTAGTGTGCTTCCTTTGATACTTGGCTAGAAAATAGCCATAGGAGAATACAAATAGCTTCTTGAAGCCTACAGTAGCGTTCTATATATTTGATTTCTGGTTGATCTGCTGGTGGCTGTAGTTTCTGCAGTGCATGTACTTGCCAATTCTGAGCAATTTGTAGTGAGACTTGCGACCGCTGTGTTCTGCGCTTAGTGGCGCACATATCCATAGCAAAGGCTGAAGTGGGAAAATTCAGTAGGGGTTGGATTTCTATTAGGCACTAACTCAGTGTCATCTCATCTGGCATAGTAGTGTGCTTCCTTTGATACTTGGCTAGAAAATAGCCATAGGAGAATACAAATAGCTTCTTGAAGCCTACAGTAGCGTTCTATATATTTGATTTCTGGTTGATCTGCTGGTGGCTGTAGTTTCTGCAGTGCATGTACTTGCCAATTCTGAGCAATTTGTAGTGAGACTTGCGACCGCTGTGTTCTGCGCTTAGTGGCGCACATATCCATAGCAAAGGCTGAAGTGGCAAAATTCAGTAGGGGTTGGATTTCTATTAGGCAATAACTCAGTGTCATCTCATCTGGCATAGTAGTGTGCTTCCTTTGATACTTGGCTAGAAAATAGCCATAGCAATAGGATAGGATTGTTTGGTTCTAAAAACTCAAAAAAAAACAAAAAACACAAAAAAAAACAAAAAACACAAAAAAACACAAAAAAAAAAAAAAAAAAAGTAAAAAAAAAAAAAAAGTTATAACTCTCATTTTAAAAATGTTTAACCCCAGGGCTAGGGGTAGAGGACGAGGGCAGGGACGTGGGCGTCCAACTACTGCAGGGGTCAGAGGCCGTGGTCCTGGGCGGGGTGAGACACCACCTGCTGATGAGGGAGCAGGGGAACGCCGCAGAGCTACACTCCCTAGGTTCATGTCTGAAGTTACTGGGACTCGTGGTAGAGCACTGTTGAGGCCAGAACAGTGCGAACAGGTGATGTCGTGGATTGCTGACAATGCTTCGAGCAATTTGTCCACCACCAGTCAGTCTTCCACGCAGTCCACCCATGTCACCGAAATCCCCACTCCTCCAGCTCCTGCACCTCAGCCTCCTCCCCCCCAGTCTGCCCCCTCCCAGGAAAATTTGCCATTTGAACCGGCATACTCTGAGGAACTGTTTTCTGGACCCTTCCCACAGTCACAAACCACTTGTCCGGTTGCTGCTGAGCAATTTTCCGATGCCCAGGTTTTCCACCAGTCACAGTCTGTGGGTGATGATGACCTTCTTGACGTAGTGGAAGTGTGTAAAGAGGTGTCCGACGATGAGGAGACACGGTTGTCAGACAGTGGGGAAGTTGTTGTCAGGGCAGGAAGTCCGAGGGGGGAGCAGACTGAGGGATCGGAGGATGATGAGGTGACAGACCCAAGCTGGGTTGAGAGGCCGGGTGAACACAGTGCTTCTGAGACGGAGGAGAGTCCTCGACCTGAACAGGTTGGAAGAGGCAGTGGTGGGGCCAGACGGAGAGGCAGGGCCAGAGCTGGTGCATCAGCGCCACTGTCAACTAGTGAAGCTCCCGTGGTGAGGGCTCTTGCGGCGAGGGCTAGATCTTCAGAAGTGTGGAGGTTCTTTAAGGAAACACCGGATGACCGACGGACTGTGGTGTGCAACATTTGCCAAACCAGGCTCAGCAGGGGTTCCACCACTACTAGCTTAACTACCACCAGTATGCGCAGGCATATGAATGCTAAGCACCCCACTCAGTGGCAACAAGCCCGTTCACCTCCGGCCGTGCACACCACTGCTCCTTCCCCTGTGTCAGCTGCTAGTCAGCCCCCTGCCCAGGACCCTGCCACAAAAACCCCATCGTCGCCTCCACGATCCTCCACAGCATCCACCAGCGTTCAGCTCTCCATACCCCAGACGCTGGAGCGGAAACGCAAATATAGTGCAACCCACCCGCACGCCCAAGCCCTTAATGTGCACATCTCCAGATTGCTTAGCCTGGAGATGCTGCCCTATAGGCTAGTAGAGACCGAGGCCTTTCGCAACCTCATGGCGGCGGCCGCCCCTCGGTATTCGGTCCCCAGCCGCCACTACTTTTCCCGATGTGCCGTCCCAGCCCTGCACCAGCACGTGTCAGACAACATCATCCGTGCCCTGACCAACGCCGTTTCTGACAAGGTCCACCTGACCACGGACACGTGGACGAGTGCTGCCGGGCAGGGCCACTATATATCGCTGACGGCACATTGGGTTAACTTGGTGGAGGCTGGGACCGAGACTGACCCTGGGGCTGCTCATATACTGCCGACGCCGAGGATTGCGGGGCCTACCTCGGTCCAGGTGTTTCAGGCCTACTATGCCTCCTCCTCCTCCCACCCCTCCTCCACCTCCTCCTCCGAACTACCATCCGTGGGCACGGCGCCATCAGTCGGTAGCTCTAGGCACAGCAGCAGTGCCGTCGCTAAGCGACAGCAGGCGGTGCTCAAACTGCTGAGCCTAGGCGACAAAAGGCACACCGCCCAAGAGCTATTACAGGGCATCACGGCGCAGACTGATCTGTGGCTGGCACCGCTGAACCTCAAGCCGGGAATGGTTGTGTGTGACAACGGCCGTAACCTGGTGGCGGCTCTGCAACTCGGCAGACTGACACATGTGCCATGCCTGGCCCATGTGTTAAATCTGATAGTGCAGCGTTTCCTCAAGACATACCCCAATCTGTCTGATTTGCTCACGAAGGTGCGCCGCATCTGTGCGCATTTCAGGAAGTCCAGCCCAGATGCTGCCACTCTCAGGGCAGCGCAGCGCCGCCTCCAACTGCCCGCTCACCGACTGTTGTGCGACGTGCCCACGAGGTGGAATTCAACACTGACCATGTTATCCAGAGTTTACCAGCAGCGCAGAGCGATTGTAGACTGCCAGATGTCAACTTCCACCAGAACTGGTAGTCAGGTCAGTCAGCTTCCTCAAGTCTACAATGAGGAGTGGACGTGGATGTCTGATATCTGTCAGGTGCTGAGTAACTTTGAGGAGTCAACACAGATGGTCAGTGGCGATGCCGCCATCATCAGCCTCACCATCCCGCTGCTTGGCCTGTTGAAAAACTCTCTGGTCAGCATGAAGTCGGAAGCTTTGCGCTCGTCACAAGAGACGGGGGAAGAATATTCCCTTGTTGATAGCCAAAGCACCCTGAGGTCTGTTTCTCAGCGCATATCGGAGGAGGTGGAGGTGGAGGAGGATGAGGAGGAAGAGGAGGAGAATGTTGGCGAGACACAAGAGGGGACCATTGTTGAGTCCTTCACTGTTCAGCGTGTATGGGCAGAAGAAGAGGAGTTGGAGGAGTTGGAGGAGGAGGAAATGGACAGTCAGGCCAGTGAGGGGAGTGAATTCTTACGCGTTGGTACTCTGGCGCATATGGCAGATTTCATGCTAGGCTGCCTATCCCGTGACCCTCGCGTTCAAAGAATTTATTCCAGCACCGATTACTGGGTGTTCACTCTCCTGGACCCACGGTACAAGCAAAATCTTGCCACTCTCATCCCTGCAGAGGAAAGGAGTGTGAGAATGCATGAATACCAGCAGGCCCTGGTGCACAAGCTGAAACAGTATTTCCCTTCTGACAGCGCTAGCGGCAGAGTGCGTAGTTCTGCGGGACAAGTAGCGAGGGAGAGTAGGCGAGCAGGCAGCTTGTCCAGCACTGGCAAGGGTACGCTTTACAAGGCTTTTGCCAGCTTTATGTCACCCCAGCAAGACACTGTCACCTGTCCCCAGTCTCGGCAGAGTAGGGCTGATCTTTACAGAAAGATGGTGAGGGAGTACGTAGCTGACCATACCATCGTCCTAAATGATCACACAGCTCCCTACAACTACTGGGTTTCAAAGCTGGACATGTGGCACGAACTGGCGCTGTACGCCTTGGAGGTTCTTGCCTGCCCTGCCGCTAGCGTCTTGTCCGAGCGGGTTTTCAGTGCAGCTGGTGGCATCATCACCGATAAGCGTACACGCCTGTCGACTGACAGCGCTGACAGGCTGACGCTTATTAAAATGAATAAAGGCTGGATTTCTCAGAATTTCCAATCTCCACCAGGTGAAGGAAGCTCAACCTGAATAATTGATCCACTCCTCCTCCTCCTCCTCATTTTCCTCCTTCTCCTCCTCTTTGTACAGTAAAGCAGAGGAAAATGGCTATTTTTTGACAGGGCCCACTGGCTCTTGCTATACTTCATGCATTTAATTTTTCTGGAGGGCCACCTACCCGGTCCTCTGTTTGAAACAATTTTTGTGAGTGCCACATACAGGCACTCAATCTATTCCATTTTTCTGGAGGGCCACCTACCCGGTCCTCTGGTTTGAACAATTTTTGGGACTGCCACATACAGGCACTCAATCTATTCCATTTTACTGGAGGGCCACCTACCTGCTCCTCTGGTTTGAAGAATTTTTGGGACTGCCACATACAGGCACTCAATCTATTCCATTTTACTGGAGGGCCACCTACCTGCTCCTCTGGTTTGAAGAATTTTTGGGACTGCCACATACAGGCACTCAATCTATTCCATTTTACTGGAGGGCCACCTACCTGCTCCTCTGGTTTGAAGAATTTTTGGGACTGCCACATACAGGCACTCAATCTATTCCATTTTACTGGAGGGCCACCTACCTGCTCCTCTGGTTTGAAGAATTTTTGGGACTGCCACATACAGGCACTCAATCTATTCCATTTTACTGGAGGGCCACCTACCTGCTCCTCTGGTTTGAAGAATTTTTGGGACTGCCACATACAGGCACTCAATCTATTCCATTTTACTGGAGGGCCACCTACCTGCTCCTCTGGTTTGAAGAATTTTTGGGACTGCCACATACAGGCACTCAATCTATTCCATTTTACTGGAGGGCCACCTACCTGCTCCTCTGGTTTGAACAATTTTTGGGACTGCCACATACAGGCACTCAATCTATTCCATTTTACTGGAGGGCCACCTACCTGCTCCTCTGGTTTGAACAATTTTTGGGACTGCCACATACAGGCACTCAATCTATTCCATTTTACTGGAGGGCCACCTACCTGCTCCTCTGGTTTGAACAATTTTTGGGACTGCCACATACAGGCACTCAATCTATTCCATTTTACTGGAGGGCCACCTACCTGCTCCTCTGGTTTGAAAAATGTTTGGGACTGCCACATACAGGCACTATCCAAATTAAATTGTCTCCATAGCAGCCTCCACACGTTGTCTCCATTGCTACCTCCAAAAGTCGTCCATATAGCTGCCTCCATACATCGTCCCTTTATCAAACGAGGTGTGTCAGGCAGAAATTTGGGTTGTTTTCATGGATTCCACATCAAAGTTGTTAACTTTGTCGCCACCCTGCTGTGTTATCCACAAAATATACTGGCAAACTTTTACCATTTAGGGATATTATTTCAGCGCTTCTTGCGCATCTGTTTACATTCCCCTCACCCGGCATATCCTAAACTTATAAGAACGCTACTACACTTGATCTTATACAAAAGGTTCTTAGAAGTGCTGTTTGGGGAGTAGCCTAGAGACAGGGGCTTGGATTGGCGAAAGCTCGCCTGGCAGCGGAACGCCAGCTCCATGCGCATCATGCGCTTCTTGCGCATCTGTTTACATTCCCCTAACCCGCCATATCCCAAACTTATAAGAACGCTACTACACTTAACTTGGTGCAGGCTGGGACCGAGTCTGACCCTGGGGCTGGTCATATACTGCCGACGCAGAGAATTGCGGGGCCTACCTCGGTCCAGGTGTTTCAGGCCTACTATGCCTCCTCCCACCCCTCCTCCACCTCCTCCTCCTCCGAATTACCATCCGTGGGCATGGCGCCATCAGTCGGTAGCTCTAGGCACAGCAGCAGTGCCGTCGCTAAGCGACAGCAGGCGGTGCTGAAACTGCTGAGCCTAGGCGATAAAAGGCACACCGCCCAAGAGCTATTACAGGGCATTCCACATCAAAGTTGTTAACTTTGTCGCCACCCTGCTGTGTAATCCACAAAATATACTTGCAAACTTTTACCATTTAGGGATATTATTTCAGCGCTTCTTGCGCATCTGTTTACATTCCCCTCACCCGCCATATCCTAAACTTATAAGAACGCTACTACACTTGATCTTATACAAAAGTGCTGTTTGGGAAGTAGCCTAGAGACAGGGGCTTGGATTTGCGAAAGCTCGCCTGGCAGCGGAGCGCCAGCTCCATGCGCATCATGCGCTTCTTGCGCATCTGTTTACATTCCCCTCACCCGGCATATCCTAAACTTATAAGAACGCTACTACACTTAATCTTATACAAAAGTGCTGTTTGGGGAGTAGCCTAGAGACAGGGGCTTGGATTGGCGAAAGCTCGTCTGGCAGCGGAGCGCCAGCTCCATGCCAAGATCCAACTAACATAGTTTTAACTGCAGCACCTTTAATCTACTACTAGTTCACTGCCTCCATACATGGTCCCCTTATCAAACGAGCTGTGTCAGGCAGAATTTTGGGTTGTTTTCATGGCTTCCATGTTAACTTTGTCGCCACCCTGCTGTGTAATCCACAAAATATACTGGCAAACTTTTATCATGTACCGATATTATTTGAGCACTTCTTGCTCACCTCCTTTGGTTCCTCTCTGCCACCCATTGGTTTGAAGCCTGAGTCCATTTAGGGTATGTCGCCATGACACTCTCTAGCCTGCTGCCGCTGCCTCTGCATGCCGTCCCCTATAGTGTCAGGGTCAATTATTGCATGTTTTAGATACTATCTAGCTTCATTCTGTCACTCTGTCATGGCCATGCTGTTGCCCATAATTTTGGCATAATGGTGCGTTTAAGCAGCCTCAGAGGCATCCATGCATGCTGCCCCTGCTGTTTCCTGTCCATTTCCGTGGTGTTTCCATCCTTTTCTGAGGTTCCCAGGTGTTTGGCCAAGCTTCCCTGTGCAGAGCCTTGGTCCCCTTGAAAAATGCTCGAGTCTCCCATTGACTTCAATGGGGTTCGTTATTCGAGACGAGCACTCGAGCATCGGGAAAAGTTCGTCTCGAATAACGAGTACCCGAGCATTTTAGTGTTCGCTCATCTCTAGTCACAATCCTTCACCGGAATTCCAGACTTCAACCCAATTGAAAAGAGCTGTACATTAAAGAATGGCCACAAACCTCAATGAACAGGAGCAACGCTGTGAAGTAACGTGGGACAAAGTCATTTAGAAATGACTACTTCAAGTTTTCGCTTTTAAGATGGTTTTACAAGACATTGAATGGTAGCCGTGTACTTGGCTTATGGCATATCTATTTTGGTTTCCTGTTTGATAAATAATGACCATGTGGAATCGCCTATATGTTATCATTTGCACACTGGTTGTATTTACCTAATTTTTATACTTTCTGTCTTGTTTCATAAAACTCTGAAATTCAAAGAGGGGCGTTTTCTATTGTTGACTTTGGAACATGCTGGGAGCATGGGAGAGCAAGGTGACGTCACAAGAGAGGCATGAATTCAGCATGGGAGAGGGAGGTGTGGGCCGTGCAGAATTTTCAGCCCGAAACACCGGACATCTTGTCCCCATGCTCCGTGCTGCTAATTATACCTTTGTTTTCTAGATGACCATGACGTGTCAAGATTAATGAGACAGCGCCGGGATCCGGGAGAAGAGGAGTGGAGGTGAGTTTTTGATAGGTTTTTTAATGTTTTCGAAGTAGTTGATTTCATTTAATGATTCTGATTCTTGCTGAAATATCTGAATAACCTCCCCATGCTATGAATGCCCAGAGGGGCATATGGATAGCAGTGTGTAGAGGAGAGTGAAACTCTACACATTCTATAGTTTTGACCCAATCAGAGATTCATGTGGTCATCCCTGGATGCCAAAGTCACTGAGGTTATATTTGTTACTACTTAGACAAATGCATTGGTAATGAGGGTCACCTATCTTTGATGATATATGGTTGTGGTAGACATTGACATGACATTTGCATACCGTGATGCACAGAATTTCAGCTTGAGACTAAAGATGTTATATCAGGTTAATGGTTTCAGGGTGGAATTTCTACCATGTTATGTGCTACATGTTACAAACTGGATTGGAGTTTGATAAATCTGGAACTTAGAAGTAGTTTCTATATAAGAAGGCATTCCTGGAGGGTCAATGCTGTTGCTGTAGACTTGAATGGGATCAGGTATAGAAGGTGTAGGAGATTTTCTTTGAGGCACAAAAATAGAGTTTCAATGGTAAAATGTGCCAGGATTTACCAAATGTGTAGATTGAGTGGGTCATAGATATAAGAAGTAGCCATGTGGAGAAGGATGAGTAGGAGCCAGGGAGGGGATTAGATAATAGATGGATGGCGGACTAAGAAGTGAACAGTCATGATTTGAGTCTGGCTTCTTGACATGTGATTAATTTTTTTATGGTTTTAACATAATTTTAGGCTTACCCACCCTTACTGCTGTAAAGAATGTTGTGGTACTGGATGGGAATCATGTGAATAGCAGGTTTGCTCTATAATGATCTCTGCGCCAAGGAGGGATCACCTGGGGGGCTTTTTGTAATGATCTTTGAGTAAAGAAGATCTGTGGCTGGTGCCCTGTATGTAATGTATAGTGTCCTCATAATGCCAACATCAGAGCTATCACTTCAGTCCATCATTGTAAGTCAACATCTTCTCCGCCTGATAAATATACATTCCACTTAGCACGAGATGAGCCGCTGCATCCTGCCTGCTCCGCCACTCATTGCTTTCTTTAGTAACTGTTTTAAAAGTTCTATTTAAATGCAAATGAATTTCTTACCATCCAAGATGTGAACTGATAAAGAAAAAAGCAAGCGGCCATTATCTTCTGTCTTCACTGGGATCAGCAGCAGCTTTATATTTAGAGCTTCTCTTCTTCGCTGTTCTTTCATCCTTTCAGATCTTTGAATTTTTATGGGTTTTATGTTTAGTAAATAACATAATTGTAATTAAAGGAACACTAGACCTAACATGGAAGCTGCTTATAGGAACTGAGCTGTTGCTGTTCGTCAAAGATATCCATAGAGGAGGAGGGGGAGCAGGGATGGAGTTTTAGCTTGTTTTCGTGTAGCCGTCACAGGTACAACATGCAGAAAGCATGCACCCAGAGAGGTTTGATTAAAAGCAGCTCAGGGTGCGGTCACACGTTGCAGTTAAAACTGCATCGCAATTAGTTTTGAGGTGGTTTTAGGTGCAGTTTTGTCAATTTCACAGGTGAAAGACATGAACTGAATGGGTGAATTTGATTTTGAAGGAGAAACCTGTTCCTCAAATGTCATTCACCTGTTGATTTGATGTCTTTCACTTGTTAAAATAAGTAATACCACCTAAAACCAACCCAAAACTAATTGTGATGCAGTTTTAACTGCAACGTGCGACCACACCCTTAAAGAGCATTTGATATCTGCACATCTTAGCCATGTGATTTTTATTGGCTTTGGGCGAGGTTTTTGGCAGCCTTTTTTATTTTGGTGCGCCATATTTACTATATGTCAACGCCACAATTTAACTTCTTCTCCAACATTCATGCCTTTTTTTAATCACACAATTAGGGCGCAGCATTTGAATCCTGACATTTTTCCTGTACTTTTAGTTTACTGATACCTTTTTCGCAAGTCTACCAAGTTCTACAACACCATTATGAATGTGGAGAGTCATTTCAGACACTTATTGCTCTGCGCCAAATAATTAATAAATTATATATATATAAATTCCGGACTGGCAGTGAATGTAAAAAATTTTATTTAATCAAAGAGATTAAAAAGTGACATCACTAAGCCTTGTATTCGCCTTGTTAATATTTTTAATCTTTTTGATTAACCTCTTAACGCTCAGCGTCCGATATATCGGACGCTGAGCGCAGTGACTTAGCGCTCAGCGTCCGATATATCGGACGCTGAGCTGATGCCGGTTCAGCTCAAGATCTGAGCCGAACCGGCATCGGGAAACACGGGGTGCCGGCTGTGACTGATAGCCGGCACCCCAGTGTAACACCCGCGATCGGAGTTGTCTCCGATCGCGGGTGCTTAACCCGTTAAATGCCGCGGTCAGCGCGACCGCGGCATCTAACATGTATCTGGGGGGTCTTTCCCCCACGATCGGCCCCCCCGAACCGTTTTCGGGGTGCGCCGATCGTTGCTATAGTAACTCTGGGGTCCGATCTGGACCCCAGAGTTACCTGCAAGAATTGCCAGTAAGATGGCGTCTGTGACGTCATCTTACTGGCACAGTGCCAGCCTATGCAAGTGTATAGGCTGACACTGATAATACTCTGCAATACATCAGTATTGCAGAATATTATCATGAAGAAGCAATCAGATGATTGCTTCTTCATGTCCCATGGTATAAAAGTGAAAAAGTAAAAAAAAAAGTTATTCAATAAAAAAATAAAGTCATAAATCACTAAAAATGCCCCAAACCCCCAAAACATATAAAGAGACATATAACTCAAAAAAAAAGTCTAAATCATAAGACAAACCCCACATATATAGTATCACCGCGTCCGTAACAACCCGTAGAATAAAAGTAAATCATTATTGAACCTGCACGATAAACGCCGTAAAAAAAAACTGTTATAAACCCTCCAAAAATTATGATTTTTACCTTTTCAATCCCACAAAAAATGCTATAAAATGTGATCAAAAAACCATATGTACTGCGACATGATACTGGTGCAAAGTACAACATGTCCCGCAAAAAACAAGCCATCAACCAGCTCCGTAGCCAAAAAAGTAACAATGTTATGCCACTTGGAAGACGGCAATACATAAATGATAGATTTTTTCCCACATTAGGGTTTTGTTTGACAAATTTAGTAAAACGTAAGAAAATATATTCATGTCTGGTATCCCCGTAATCGTATCAACCCATAGAATAAAGATAACAGGATTATTAGTCTACACGGTGAACATCAAAAAAAAAAAAAGTAAAAAATCCAGTACAGAATTGATGCTTTTATTCTCCTGTCCTCAAAAAAAGTTCCTAAATTTTCAACAATAGGTGATACAAACCCCAAAATGGTAGCATTGGAAAAAGCATCTCATCCCGCAAAAAAAATGGCATCACATGGCCCCAATAACGAAAAAGCGAAAATTTTATAGCCTTCAAAAGGGGCCAATGAGGAAACTAAAATCCTGGCAGCTGCAGGGCGCTCCTTCCCTTCTGCACCTCGCTGTGCCCCCATAACACAAGTAATGTCCACATGTGGGGGGTCTTTGTACTCAGGAGAAATTGCAGAACAAATTGTATGGTGGGTTTTCTCTTTTTATCTTTTGGAAATGTGTAAATTTTAGGGCTAAATGAACGTATAAGGGAACAATGACCACTCTAAATTTCACCTCCATTTTGATTCAATTACTATGAAGATCTCAAGGGGTTAACAATCTTCGTAAAAGCTGTTTCTGATAGCTTGAGGGGTGCAGATTTGAAAATGGGTTGGTTATATACGGGGGTTTTGATGCTAAATATGTAAAATTTCATTCAAAACTGTATTTATCCCCAAAATAGTCAATTCTGAAAATCCGGAAAAGCGATATTCTATTTGCAAGCCGCGTGACATCAAAATAAATTATCCAAACATTTCAGAAATTATGAAAATGTAAAGTAGACAAATGGGAAATGTTATTCAGCAACTTATTTAGGTGGTAAATCGATCTGCCTGAAAACGCAATGATTTTGAATTTCGAAAATGGCAAATTTTTCCAAAAATTTATCATATTTTCTTTTTTTTTGTAAATAAACGCAAAACTTATCTGCCAAAATTTACCACTAAAATGAAGTACAACATGTGGGGAAAAAACAATCTCAGAATCGCTTTGATAAGTAACAGTGTTCAAAAGTTATAACCGTATAAAGAGACGCAGGTCAGAATCCAAAAAATCGGGCTGAGCCTTAAGCTACAAAATGGCTGCGTCCTTAAGGGGTTAAATAAAATTTTCCTTTTTTTCGGTGCAGTTTTTTATATATATTTTTGGTGCTGTTTTATCTTTCTGAAGAGTAAGGGTCATTGCACAAAGTCCCCAAATTTCTATTTTATAAGTGAATTTTGAAGTGATTAAAACCTCACATGAGTCTTATTAACTCTCTTGTCCATTATGTTCCTTATTAGAAGCCAATTTTACTGTAAAGTTGCAGTGAAGACTTTCTAGGGCTGTAGGAAACGTCTGGCAGGCGACATGTCAGGGAGGCAGAGGACGCAGCTGACTTGTGCTCTCATCTCTCGGGAGGAAGAGCGGCAAAACATATAACCAGAATAAATTAATCACAGCAACAAGGATGCGCTCTATGAGATTGCTGGCCCCGGCCACCTCCTGCAGGACTTGCTGCTTTCCAGCCAGGAACACAATGGGGACACTTCCTGCAATGAGCAGTTGATGTAAACCATTTTGGCTGTCACAACCCTACAGAGAGGACGTGGCCTCAGCCGGTACTGGGCCTATATTTATCATGGCTCAATAGCCGGATGGCCATCATAAGTAAGACACACGTGTCTCAGAGAAACCTTGCCTCATGCCAAACTTTCTCTCATCCTAATGAGTCTGACTCTTCAGCACAAGAGGAAAGCGACAATTGCAGCATCAATCAGAACATCTGCTAATGTGATCAGAAATAAAATGTGCTGAATGTGCCCAGGTGGCAGGACAACATGAGATGGACTAAGCGGGAAGGACCCAATCCATTCCACCCATTATATCTCCAACTAGTCAATTAACAGGACATAGAAAAGAACGGAGGATGGTATTTATTATGCATTATTTGGTGTAGCTTCAAGGGGATTTCTAATTATCCATGCAAGGGAAAAATGTAACTATACAGATACTTGGATACTTGGAGGACTGATCTACATAAAGAATAAAAAAGAAAGTTGCTTACCTGTTCCCAGGCTCCACACACATGTTCTGTGATGACAACAAGAGTTGAGCATGAAGTGTAGGTGGTCAAGTGACCAAGAATGGTGACATTGAGCAGGGATGTCAGAATAACACTCATGACCGCTGAGGACACTGACAGATCAATCACATGATCACCGAACCTTCCAGCCCTCACATACATTTTCTTCTAGATGTTTGTAATGCAAAGTTTTACAGGACATTACCAAACAAGTTGAACAAAACTTAACTTGTTTCTAGTTTCCAAATGTTTAGTGTTTTCCAGTAACAAAGATAATTGCTAAAAACCCTGAAAGTCTATAGTAAAGTTTAACTCACATGATGGTTAAGTTTGTGATTGAAAGGAAGAGACATGTACTACTACTCTATTCAAAGTTTATAGGACTGAATAATATAGCCGCATGCACACTGTAATGAGTTACCTCTAGAAGGGAGTGTGTATCTGCTGTGTGGGATCGTCAACCTGAATACTAGGCTCAAACCCAATACAGACCAAATTTGGAGGCTGAGGTCTTATATCTAGGGGTGAAAAAATGGGCCCCCAGAGTAAATTACCTGGTGGGCCCAACGTGCCCCTTAATAAAAAGGATATTTGTGATATACTATCACAGTTTATGTTCTTTAACAGACACTATATGTTGTTATGGATTCCAGTCTCTGCTACTGTTATTCTCTTTGTGTTTTTCTCTCAAATATGTAGTCTTTTTTTGCTTGTTTTTGGCTTCTTTGCAGGAAGTTTTGATGGATCAGTGTCTGGCAGAGCTGACGAGACGTGTTTCCTGTGCTGTTCACCTCTGACCAGGAAACCCTGTATGCGTCCTCCATGGATTTATAATGTACTATTCCCAAGGGCTGCTGAGTGTTATGGCGGAGGTGGGAAATTCCTAACCTCTCTGTATGGGTAATGATATAATACAGTATAGACCATGATAACCAGTTACAACATAAAAACTACCTCATATCCTGTGTACTACTAATATACATATTGATGATAAGCAAATGCTTACTTTATATACAGAGTTTCATTAATTCTATTCAATACAATAGGATAAGTCATAAGTTGAAAAGGGCTATAGTCACACTCAGGGCAGTTTGATAGCCCATAAGATGTATTTTCCTGTTTCCTGGTGGATTGTAATATGGGTGGTTTTTCCTGTCCTTGACATTATCAATTATATCTGGGTCTTTAAGATGCTGATACAATTGATTATGAGAACATTGCAGCAGATTAGCTTGGCACTAGGTGTGTCATATCAGTGACAAGGAAGCACGATGATATCACTGTTTAGCCTAGGTCATTCTCTAGGAGCCTGGTAAAAAGAGCCCTGCACTGTACATAAATTAGTAAGGAGAGTGCTTTATTTAAATTGATTGTAGATAAAATGGAGCTTTAGATAAAATAAATACTGTACAGTAATAGCGGTAATGTGTTTTTAATACTCCTATTGTTTAGGAATAAGCAGACCATTTTATGTTCAGGTTCTCAGAGTTCAGCTGAGCTCTTTCCTGAAAGTTCAGTTCCCTGAAAGATCACTGTACGCATGTGAATGCTATGGTAGTTCTTACGGGTGCACATTATTTAGAAGCACAGTGTGGGACATTCTGCTAACTGACCTGAAACACAAACGTTACCTGGACCCGGACCAAATTTTCAGTGACCCATCCATGTAGTTGAGCCAGCATTGCAGTGTGGGGTTACAACTACTAGTAGTTGTTAATGTTGTATCTATTTTTCATTTGGGGGTGGGTTTTCTCTTAAGATCTGAGGTTTTGGGGCTTATTCATGCATTAAATCCCTGTGGATTCAAGTTACTTCTGTAATGAGAGCTAGTAACAATACTACCTTCTGATTCTAAGATTTCTGAACATACGATATTGTAATATAAAAGATTAAAGATACGCTCGAGCTACAATGTATCACACTGTTACTGTACATGGATTCTCCAGTATTTCTCATTCATTTGTTATGTAGATAAGTAACTCCTGATGTCGATTCTGAGCCAGTTAGAACCATGTTAGAACTTTTTCCAGGATTTAGAGAAAAGAAAATCACTACTGGAAACCGCAGGTGTGAATCCAGTCTAAGATAAACTGATACAGCGAAGTTTAAGCTGACTCATAACACAGCATATCCCATTAAAATTGTCAGGTTAAATTGTGCTACATCCGTATACAGGATTAATTCTTTTAATCTGCCACAGCATACATATTGGCTTCCAGCATTGCCTGCAACGCATTTAGAATAAAAAATTACAACTCAGCCTGTGACTTTTCATTTTGTCAGGAACAAAACGGTAGAAGGAGAGCGAAGCGGCCATTAATGTCGCCGCCATCCTCGCCGCTCGCTCTGACCTTTCCAATGTTTTAAGAAAAACCCCAGCTGTTTGTCGGCAGCAAATATTTTCATAGTTGAAAGTACATTAGGCTGAAAGTGTAAAGCATTATCCTCCGGAGACACTGCACGCTGCACTCACATCACAAATTTCCACATTAGTTTTACTCATTGTTTGTTCAGGATCAGAAAAGGTCATGGTCAGATCTGAACCTCATCATGAAATCGCTCACAATAGTCAGCAGTTTTCAGCTGTCTCTTGAAGCAAGGGAATCTTAATAATTGGGAGGGTGTCTATTTATATATGGGAGGTTTTCAATAATTCCTCAACATTCTTATATCTAGGGTCTCTTCTAATTCAGAGGTTATTATCCTTGATCAATATTACATGAGGAGTAATCTACATGTCTTATAGTATCTTATGAGGACTGTTAATCTGCCATCAGAGATTTGCGTAATAAACCACTAAAAGTATGTTGTCAAGGAGTTAAGCATCTTCCAGATGATGTTTCTTTCATGACCCAGTGTAGTGGCATTATTTAGAAAATCAGCTTTGACGTGAGATGTATATTGGTGTTATGAAGTCAAGGAGGTGTAGAGTTTAGCACCGAAGTCATGCTTTTCCTGCCTTAGAAAGCCCCTTTCATTGTAATTGATGGTCCTGCATCCAGGTACAGCATTGATCAGATCTCCTGAAGTCCAGCACATGATGTCAATCACATGGGAAGAGGTGTTCAGAGGCAGCAATAGCCTGACTTTAGTGTTAAATTCTCAGCCTCCCTGACTTAATACATCTCACTTCAATGTTGATTTTATGGATTATGCCACCGAGCTGGGCCATGAAAGAAACATGATGCAGAAGCTGTTCAACAGCTTGTCAACATACTGATAGTGGTTTATTAGGCTAATTTCTAATCACAGGTTCCCTTTGAATATTTAGGGTATATATTGGGGCTTATTTACTTAGGGTCTTCAGATCGCACTTTCGTTGGCCTGTTCACGGTTTTTGGGATTTGCGCCGGTGGGACAGGTATTTAATTGGGGATTGTGTCGCATGAGATCAGATTGTTCCAAAAGTCAAAACAATAGAGTAGGCAACTGCGTCCTCCACCCACACTAACACCTTCACAAGAATGGAGGCTATGGTCTGGGTCTGCTTCAGTGGTGCACTGCATGTAAGACAACAGAAAGTCATATATCCAATCCAAAAACAGGGAAGAAAGAAACGGGTCACTCACCAAAAAATGCAGGTTATTATGTCATCCAACGGGACAGTACAGAGAGGTGCCGGACACGCCACAAACGATTGGCCTTTTCGCGCTACAAGCGCTTTCTCAGGTCTGTGACCCGTTTCTTTCTTCCCGGTTTTTGGGCGAGATCAGATTGTGGCACAACTGCGTTGGCTTTGACGCGACAGAAATCAGGGAGTGTGCCGTTAGACGATCCGACTGTTTCGCACTGAGCGCGGGATTTAGGTTCAATTTGTGTCGCAAGACAATGCACTTACATTCACAGGGAAGAAGAAGGTGAACTCCGGCTGTCCTGAGCGGGGAAAAAAAAAGATGCAGGAAATTGAGTACACGATCCTTGTAAATCGCGGCAGATGTGCATTCCGTTTGGACAATGCACTTTCGGGTATTGCGCAGGACAGGTAAGTAAATGTGCCCCATTGTGTGGTATTGTCAGTGTCGGACTGGGGTACCTGAGGCTCACCAGTGAAATTCATTCTGGGTCCCACCCTACTGCTACATGGGAATATTTGCTAGACTGCGGGAGTCCGCGATCAGGGAATATCTAGGGACTGGAAGGGAAAGTAGTATGAAATAAAAAATAAAGCAATACCTTTCTCCTACCCTACCTCCCAGTACAGTTCATGGTTTGCATACAGAATCTGCAGGGGTTATTTTTTTGTCAGGACATTAACCCTTTCCCTGCCAGGCCTTTTGGGAAATTTGTTAGCGTTTTTGACCAGAGCAATTTTTACAATTTTGACATGTGCAAATAAAAATTAAACTACAGCATAAAGAATTATACTAAACCCAATAAACCACATATTTTCTAAAAGCAGACACGAATAGAGATATAAAAATAATAAGTCAAAGCACACAGATTTATAAATATCACAACACATCAACAAGAATTTACACTCACAAAAATGCCCAAACAAAAGCCATGTGATATTTGCAATATAATGCACTTATATAATGCTTCTATGCTGCCAAAATCTTTTTTCAACTTTGCAGAAAACTGCGATAAAATGCATAAATTACATTAAAGTATATTTCCACTAAAATATGTACAAATCCAGACTACTTATTTAAAGATCTGAAAGTGTTTCCTAAAAACAGTAAGATGTGAGGAGTGTGTACATTCACCAAAATATACAGGAAAGGAAACATTAAATCCGTGCCAAACTATTTTTGCAGTAGATTGCACTGAGTTGCACACAGATATATTATTGTACACTCCCTTACACAATGGTAACCCAAATAAAAACTATATATCCATAAACCAAGCTAATGAGATAAAAAAAAGGTGGCTTTTAGATTGGTGTAATATGTGCGCCATGGTATAAGTAGCAAAATAACTGAACCTTCCACGGTTCATAAGAATCTGAGTAAGAACGCCATAACATAGGTGTACATAATGGAAGGATGGTGAGAAATAAATACTTAATTCAGGAATGCATGTGTGTTTTTGCAAGATACATGCAACTTTTTGTACAAGTTCTAGGTTGTGGTGTTAGTATGCAGTCACAGTAGACAAAGAGGATTGCATGTTTATCCTCTCCCTCCATAATGTAAAAAAAAAAAATCACTCTAGTGTGCTCTCTGATTGTTATGGATAGGCAGCAGTTAACAGCATGAATGGATGGGGAGCACTCTTCAGAGGACTATAACTTTGGATCGCTGGTTTCTAGAATCTCTGAAAGAGGAGAATCACCTGTTTCATATGAATTTAGAATTGTGTTTCTAGGTGCCAGGGAACCTGAGATGTTAACTGGTAATGTGACAGTTGGGAGATCACATATAAAATGGCACCCAAAATTGTCACTTTAATGCGAAAATCTCTGGACCCCTGGAACCAAGATACACAAATTTAGATTGATATGTAAGAGGAAATTCTCGGTGCTAGTGATCCAGGGCTATGGCTCCTTGATTTCAGGACGTACTATATCTCATGTGTCCTCCGCCATAAAGGTTCTAACCTGTTGGGGTGTATGAGTAGGGTTAATATTGGGGATATTAGAATTATCCCTGGTTTTCCAGGATTACTGCTGGTGCCCGCACTTTTGTTAGGGTTAGGGAACCTCCCACCCATACCAATCTTTAGGTGTTAGTATGGGTATTGTCACCTTTGTTTGACCACTGATCTTCCGGGTGCTGGGCCGTGTTGGGGCCCAGCCCAGCTTGCCTTAGAGGTTTAGTTGACAATCAGCACTTTTTTGCACTTGCACTTTATTGGTTGTTGTTTACATTTTGCCTCGGTACATTGGCAGCTGTGGGGGTCCTTTGGTAGACAGGAATTTACATCTTGCGGGTATATGTATTAATATTTATTGTGTTTTGTGGTGAACAATACTGATTTATAATAGGACATTCATCCTTGGCACCTTGTACACGCTTCCAGTGGTGGTGGGTGGATTGGAGCCACTGCGCTTTGTCCATCCAGTGTGCTTTTTTGTGTACTTTTAATTGATTTTAACTTTTGTGTAGTTGTAAGTTCATGTACTAATAAAGATTACTTTATACCTTATTTTCGGTCCATGATAGCACACTTCTTTCTTCTTCCAATTTTCAGTCACTTTTGTTAGGGTTGTAATTATCAGTACCCGCCATCAATATTACAAATTAAAAAATATTGACAATATTAATAATAACTGATGAAAATAACTGGGGTCATTGCACTAAGTACAGAAGGAATACTTTTCTCACTGACATTCTGGAAATAACACTGGACATTCTGAGAACTGTCACATACTAGATGGTTAGTCAATGTTCTGAACATACCAGATTCAGATCAGAAGTGGCATCTAGGATCTCTGGGGCAACAAGTCTTCTCTGGATCCAGGAGACTTCTCCGTCTGTGACTTATTGCTACAGATTTATGATTTTTTCAGCTCCCAGTATTCTCTCTACACTGTACGCCCCAAACTGTGCTCCAAAATAATATTAACTCCTAACAAAACAACTGATCACACTGTGCATATATCAAAAATTACATTGTGATCCCCAATACATAACTATATTGTAGCTGTATACTCAATTATTTTATATGTGGGCCCCTTCAGTAAATTATTTTTACTATTTGATGCCTCCCTCTAATTATTATCATACAGTTTTCCTACTAATGAACATATTGGGGCTCATTTACACAGTAAACGCCGCACTTTTGTTGGGTTTTGTCGGACAACCCAACGGATTCGGAAGAACAGCAGAATTGAAAAAACGAATTGTGTCGCAAGATCAAGCACTCACATGCACCAGGAAGAAGAAGGTGAACTCCGGCGGACCTCGGCGCAGCAGCGACACCTGCAGGAACTCAGACGCACGATCTTAGTGAATCCTGTCAGACCCGAATCCTTGTCGGACAACACACCACGGGGTCGCGACGGGACCGGGTAAGTAAATGTGCCCCATTGTATAGCGCTCTCCTTATTCTTTTTTATACGCAGTGTTGCCTAATCAATAATTTTATCCAAAATGTCCAAGCTATTTTTATAAAGTTAAAAGTTCACTAATTATTATTATACATATGATTAATGTGAACTGATCTAATTATTAATGTACATATAATATGCATTAAGGGAAATCTACCATGAAAATCAAGCATGATATACCAGGGCTCTCACTCATAGATCCAGGCACTGTGATTCGGTAATCATCCTATATTTCTTACCTATATCCTTCTTTCTTCCCTCTAAAATTCTGCGAGGCTGAAAGGCTCCTGGGAGTCCCTTTGTGCAGCAGTTTCATGATTCTTATATAGCGCCCCTCCCCTTTTAAAGGGTATCTGTCATCAGTGATTACCCCATTAACCAAGTACTAGCCCTTTGTGCGGCATGTTATTTATTTTCTACTTGATATTTCACTGTTCCAGCATGGAAAAAAAAATAACTTTTTTCCATGTTGCAAGGAAACATTTGGTAAGGAGCATGATACAGTCAGGAAGGTAGGGAGGTTCTATGTTAAAGTTTTTCACACCACCTCCTTTCTGATTGACTTTTCTTTTCGCGTGTACCGGCCTTTATCTTAATTTGTCTCTTGGAAATGGGATAGAGGTCCCTGCCATAGTGCCATTCACCAGTCCACTTATGGGCCAAACCTGGGAATTACAGTGGTTACATTTTTAGAGAATATTAATATATTATAATATGCACAATATTACGCATATATTAAGTATATTACTAGTTATATTCTTAAATATAGGAGCAGTGTTATAGTTATTCTATTCTTGTATACACAGAGAATTATTATAGTAGTTTTATTCTCACAGTGGATGAGTGTTATAGGAGTTATATTTTTATGCATAGGAGGCTTTATTATATGTCATATTTTTGTACAACAGTGTTTTACATTACCTTATATACTCGAGTATAAGCCTAGTTTTTCAGCACAAAAAATGTGCTGAAAAACCCAAACTCGGCTTATACTCGAGTCAAAAAAATAAATCAAAACTCTCCTTTCTGGCGGCACCCGTAGATCTTCTGTGCGATCCATCCGGTATTGTTGTGCTGCACGACGGGGAAGGCTATATACACTGGGGCAGGGGCTGGCAGGCTATATACACTGGGGCAGGGGCTGGCAGGCTATATACACTGGGGCAGGGGCTGGCAGGCTATATACACTGGGGCAGGGTCTGGCAGGCTATATACACTGGGGCAGGGTCTGGCAGGCTATATACACTGGGGCAGGGGCTGGCAGGCTATATACACTGGGGCAGGGGCTGGCAGGCTATATACACTGGGGCAGGGACTGGCAGGCTATATACACAGGGGCAGGGGCTGGCAAGCTATATACACTGGGGCAGGGGCTGGCAAGCTATATACACTGGGGCAGGGGCTGGCTGGCTATATACACTGGGGCAGGGGCTGGCTGGCTATATACACTGGGGCAGGGGCTGGCTGTATACTATAGGGGGCTGGTTGGCTACATACTGGAGAGGCTGTGACCAATGCATTTCCCACCCTCGGCTTATACTCGAGTCAATAGGTTTTTCCAGTTTTTTTGTGGTGAAATTAGGGGCCTCGGCTTATACTCGGGTCGGCTTATACTCGAGTATATACGGTATTATAGTAGGTTTAGTCTTGCATATGGGACAGTAATAAAGTAATACAGATATACTCAAGTACATTGGGGCAAAATTAGATCTTTTTTAGATCTTTTTATTCACTTAAGTGTTAAGATATAGCTATATCAAAGTTATTATATAAATATTCTAGTATAGGATAAAGGGTTTGTATTATAACAGTGAAATTCTTGTACAGTACTTAAATTTATTAATACTTTTAAAAATGGATTTCTGTTGTATTCTTGTCCAGAGACAATGGGGTGATTTATCGAAATTCTATGCTGTGTCTTTATGGCCAAAAATGGCACATTTACGTAACCCCACATTTTTGTGCCAATAAAATGCCACATCTCAGTAATTGGCAATTGCTGAGTTTTGATAAATCCCCTTAGTGGTTTTAGAGCAGTTATATTCTTGTATATAGGGGGCAGTGTTATATTTGTAATATTCTGTTCTGACAAAAGGGGCCAATATAATTTTTTTTCATGTGTTATAGTTATCCCTACATGTCCACTGACAAAGTTTATTACTGTGAATGAGATGGTGTTGAAAGGTGGTATCACTCTTCTGTTATTATGTAATGTGTTCTCTTTCTGAGATGTGATGGCAAAGACATATATAAATGATGAGGTTTCTAATAGTATAGATTATAAGTGATAATAATATTATCATTATTTAGTACAAGTTTTTCAGGGTTTCAGCCTCTGCATATTCTGTTTGCAAGGATAGCCCTGGCCTGGCTCCATATTATAATTCACCTTCTAAATCACAGCATTGACAGATGTAAGTGGTGGACATCCCCATGTGCTGCTATTTGTCCTGTTTGGGTGACAATGTATTTATCATGTCCGTATTACTGGAAGGTCATAACAGCTGAAATCACTTTGCCTTCGGTCTCCAATACTCTCCCTATTATTTGTCTTGATAAGATATGATGATCGGGATGTGAGAGGTGAATGGTTGGAGTATTTGTCCAGTACATTAAGAAAAAAATGACCCATCAGAAGGCAGCTTCAATTTATAGTGATGACAGCCAACCATGAAATGTAGACCGCCGTCCACCAATATCACTTGGGTTTGTACACAGCGTCCATTTTACATTGGGCCATTTATCCATTAATGTGAACAGCAATCACTAAATGTTCTCATTGAAATCCGCCCCTGCTAACTGGCAAGGAGGACGGGAGAATAATTAAAGCCATATTTTCCGAGCCATTCGTCTTATCTGTGTAATCTTCTCGCTCTTTGCAATTTTGCCCTCCAGAAAGTCAGTGAATTAAGTATATGAGAATAAGAAAGTAAGATTTATCACCATTCCACATGGAAGCCTGGAGCCATAGATCAGCCCGGATCAGGGGAGCTCATCGCATGAAACCTGCATTATTCTCAGTGCTTAATATGAGGGACCAGAAGGCCGGTAATATTTGGCAGGAGAAAACACCATTTGTTTGTGTCTTGAAGTGGCCGACACATATAGATTGGACTCAATACAATATTTCATCTGCTCGTCAATAGCTTCTTAATTCTGCCTCTCTGCTCCTCAATAGACACTGTACCAGCTAAAATCACTCCTCTGGGAAACTCCCATCAGATCTGTATTAAAGTCCCTTTAGTGTGGACATAAATCTCTTATTCTTAAGCTGAGTTACCAGAAGTTGAATTTCTGCCCTCCTATATGAAGATTCTTTCTGCCTGGGCTCCCATGGCAGAACTACCTGTTATGTTGCTCTTGTAGTTTAGTTTTATCAAAGAGAATTTCTGCCTGATGATAATTAATCATCCAGATTTGATTCTATTACACATTTAAGATGGAACCACCAGAGAATGACAAGGTTTCAAGAGTGCTTATGGGGGCATCAGTTGAGTGGATTTTCTAAGAAAAGGCCTAAAAAATTTAGATTATTCTTCACAAAATTGTAAATTTGTTCTACAAATCTTTGTCCATATCATTGCATTTAGGTCCTATTTGTGCCAGGTCACGGGTAATGCCTGTGCTCAGAAGCCTGAATGGGAATTACTGTGGTAGACAATTGGACACACATGTTAAACACAAGACCTCTGTTAATCAGCTCATTGGATTTAGGTCCAGATTAATGCAAAAGCCCTAACACTAATGTGCCATCTATACACATCAGCTGGGCTACCTCATATGCTATCACCAGAACCAAGCACCTTTTTGAAGGTAACCATAAGGATCATGTGGCTCTCAAAAAAAATAGCCTGACATTAGGGAATGCCAAGAGATGAGAATGAGCAGTGTTGCTGAAAAACAGGTACAGGGGAAGGCAGCTAAACTTTTTATTTTAATTAACACTTTCTGTTCCCTTTAAATGGAACCTGTCAGGGTGATTTAGGACAGTAAACCATCCACAGCTCTTCAAAAAGGTTTTTCCATGAAGGAACGTTATTAGATTTTAATCCCCTAGTAATGATAACACAATAAATATCATTTTTAACCCATTACTTTGGAATTGTAGTAAGTTTTATTGCTGTTGTTGGTCCTAACACCCCCTAGACAGGTCAGTGTATGAATCCAGAGTGTGGATGGGAACTCTCTAAGCAGACACTTCATGATCCCTCTAGTGCTATGGGATGCTTTGTGCTGACAATGTGCTTAGATTGTCATATTACAGGGTTTATCTGCACTTTTATTTAGCTTCTGAACATACTACTGGTATCTGACACATAGAAAAAGAGAAAAGAGATAGATCAGAGATGAGAGACAATGAGATTCATGAGATGGATATAAAACACATTGACACACTCCAGCTCTGCTATATCTCCGCTACAACACATAACTAATTTAATGAGCCATTTGCAGTTTCACTGTAAAGAATAGTCAGTACCTAGACATGCATGGCATAATCAGCCCTGCTATATATCTCCCTCCTGGATAAAGACCTTATTTTGTTTGTAGTTTGAAGAGTAAGTCTCCAAACACTGCTGCTTACTGGTAAGAGTGACTGCATCTGAGCTGATAGACACAGGCAGGAATTATATCTGCAAAATGCTGTATATTTGTTAATAACAGTGAATTAGAGAATGTGTTATTTTGTTATCCTGAGTATATCTAGGAATCTTGTCTTTTTGGGAATAGCACTTTAAAGACAGTGGTTTAGTGACCCAAATTGCCCTGACAGATTGTCTTAAAAGAATAGAAATACACCCTTTAAGTATGGTAAAATAATTGTTGTAGGCATAGACATTTATCAGTATGTGCCCCTTTCCTTTGTCCCCATTTTGCTTATTTTCGCTATATACTGATAGTTGATCCAGTGATAACATAACCATACAATTTCCTGCACCCAAAATGTTCACATTCCAATGTTGTAAAATCCTATCTGTTGCCTTAGTTTTTTTGTGTAAACTCCCCTTATTCTTTTCCCTTATTCTATTCATCATTCATTGTCAGGATTTTACACTATCCTTCTGCACGCCGTCTCCTTCTTCTCACTGATCTATTCCTCATGTTTAAATACAATATTGAGAATACACTTTAAATAAAAATGGCTTTTGAATGTGAAACAGATACACTGTATCCATCCTCGCTCCGCCGTCACCGCATTAAACGCTTCTCGTCCTGACAGAGATAGAAAAATTAATGTGTTCCTCAGGTTGAATAATTTCTTAAATTTCTTAAAAGCAAAATCAAAGCAAATGTGCAATGTGATTCCTGAGCTATGAGTGTCAGACGCGGCACAATTTGTATTCATTCATCCTCCATTCCAACTGTTGAATTATTGTACAATGTTTTCAGATGGAAATTCAACGATATTCTTTTGCTGAGTGCGGCCGCATAATTCCTTCACGGTCAATACCGTACCACGATATGAATTATTGTTATTGTAACTGGATGGACTTGTGGCTGGGGCTGAGGGGAAGCTTTCCTGAAAGGAGCCTTGTGTGTGAGATAATAGAGAACTGCGGCCTGATGGCTTTGCTATTCCCACTGGGTGCTGTGAAATCTCGCTCCCGGCCAAGGTTACTGCACACTTAGAGCAACGGAGGCCATCTGGCGCTTCATACATTGCCACATTAACCTTTCAATTTTGCTAAATTTCAGCACAAGCAACCTGGGATTTGGGGTCCTTCGGGGAACATTCTTAATAAATAGGGGGAGCTATATTAATTAATTGCAGAGGTTTGGGGAATAACAATAATGCTAAAATTTACAATAAGGTAATCTGTATTATAACTTGTTCTTTAAGAATTTGTCCCCGTCTTGGACAAGAGAACAAATAAAACAAAAAATGTTGTTTTTAGAATTGACATCAGTCCCCTGCGCACCTTGAAACTCTGTCACTTGCCCCAAATTTAATCATTTATTTCGCCACAATTAGAATTATTAGCAAAATTAATTTAATGTTTCTTCAGATTTTTCTTTATTTTCCTATGGCATTTTTCTTTCATTGGGAGCAGAGGTGACCCAGAGGTAAAGAAAACATGTAATTCATTATATATATTTTTATTACCTTTTACTGGATTAAAAATG
This sequence comes from Engystomops pustulosus, assembly GCF_040894005.1. Lineage (NCBI taxonomy): Eukaryota > Metazoa > Chordata > Amphibia > Anura > Leptodactylidae > Engystomops > Engystomops pustulosus. The sequence goes on along the minus strand of NC_092417.1, from coordinate 73,591,422 downwards.
TCGTTTTATTGCTCCAAGCCGAATTGCTTGCGGTGGCAATGAATTAGCGAGTGGAATCTTGAAGTAGAGTTCAGTCTCCATAATGGAGGCATTATTACAGAACATGGATTGCTCTGAGGGCAGATTATTGGGTGCCCCCTGCTGGTTATGGTCATGCATGTTGTATTAAAAGAAATTTACCATCAACATCAAGCATGATAAACCAGGGACACTTACTCATAGATTCGGGCACTGTAACTGTGGTGATATTCTTATATTTCTTATCCATGGCCTCCTTCCTTCTAAAATAAACTTTTAGAATTATGCTAATGAGGGTAGATGTTTCCAGAGCCCCTTGTGTTTTTTTTTTTCCACAGGCTGTTACAATGAGCAGGACGGGTCTCCCCTCTCCCTGCACTTCCTGCTGTTGTTAGATAGGAACAGGGGGGGGGGGATCAGGGGGAGGATCAGACATGTTTGCTCATTGTAACAACCTATTAAATTTAAGCACTGAGGGGCTCTGAAAACACCCACCAGAGACCTTAAGCCTCATTAGCATAATTTAAAAGTAATAATAATAATAATAATAATCTTTATTTATAAAGCGCCATCAAATTCCGTAGCGCTTTACAAATCATAGGGGACATATACAACTATATTACATTACAAAGTCATATGGAACAATAGGAGTGAGGGCCCTGCTCTCAAGAGCTTACAGACTATGAGGATGAGGGGGTGACACAAGAGGTTGTATAATGGTCCAGCCATTCTTTATAAGGGAACAATATAAAATAATTTAATAAATAATTTACTAAACAACGATGTTGCTGCTTGAACCAGCCATCAGCCGCCATCTTATTTACAGGGTCCTAGGTGAAGAAGACTGCAGAGAAGCCTGGAGCTTGGTATATATCAGTTGTTTGCCAGATAACAGATGGGAGATAGGACATAGGATGGATTAGTAAAGGGAGAGTTGACATTTCATGCAGTTAGCGAGTGTGATAGGCTTGCCTAAAGAGATGGGTTTTAAGAGCAAGTTTGAAGCTTTGGAGGGTGGGTATTAGTCTCAGAGTCTGGGGAAGGGCATTCCAGAGAATTGGTGCAACTCGGGAGAAGTCCTGGATACGTGAATGGGAGGTTCGAATTAAGGTAGAGATTAATCTATTGTCACTGGCAGATCGAAGAGCACGGGAAGGGCGATAGACTGAGATGAGAGAAGAGAGATAGGGAGGTGCAGCATTATTCAGAGCTTTGTGGATGAGGGTTATTATTTTAAAGTGAATACGGAAGGAGACAGGTAGCCAGTGCAGTGATTGGCACAAACTGGAGGCATCCGTGTAGCGTTTGGCCTGAAAGACGAGCCTGGCTGCTGCATTAAGAATAGATTGAAGAGGAGAGAGTTTAGAAAGTGGAAGACCGATTAGTAGGGAGTTACAGTAGTCTAGTCGAGAGTGAATAAGTGCAACAATTAGCATTTTAGAAGTTTCAAATGTCAGAAACGGCCGGATTCTGGAGATGTTTCTGAGATGCATACGGCAAGAGCGAGCAAGAGATTGAATATAAGGTGAAAAGGAAAGGTCAGAGTCCAGCACAACCCCAAGACAGCGGGCCTGCTGCCTCGGTGCTATAGTGACCCCACAGACCGAGATGGAGAGGTCAGGGGTGGTTTGGTTAGTAGATGGTGGAAAGACAAGAAGTTCAGTCTTAGAAAGATTAAGTTTCAAGAAGAGAGAGGACATGATGTTAGAAACAGCAGAGAGACAATCACTAGTGTTCTGGATTAAGGCAGGGGTGATGTCACGTGCAGAAGTATATAGCTGGGTGTCATGGGTGGGCAGTATAGAGAGAGAAGAGGAGAGGGCCTAGGACTGATCCCTGAGGAACCCCGACACTGAGAGGTAGATGAGAAGAGAAAGATCCAGAAAAGGAGACACTGAAAGTGCGGTCAGAGAGATAGGAAGAAAACCAAGAGAGTGCAGTGTCCTTTAGGCCAATGGAGTGAAGCATCCTAAGGAGGAGCTGGTGGTCCACAGTATCAAACGCTGCCAGTTGATTTTAGATGGAAGGATGCCATGGATAATAAATAGAGATGAGCGAACACTAAAATGCTCGGGTACTCGTTATTCGAGACGAACTTTTCCCGATGCTCGAGTGCTCGTCTCGAATAACGAACCCCATTGAAGTCAATGGGAGACTCGAGCATTTTTCAAGGGGACCAAGGCTCTGCACAGGGAAGCTTGGCCAAACACCTGGGAACCTCAGAAAAGGATGGAAACACCACGGAAATGGACAGGAAACAGCAGGGGCAGCATGCATGGATGCCTCTGAGGCTGCCTAATCGCACCATTATGCCAAAATTATGGGCAACAGCATGGCCATGACAGAGTGACAGAATGAAGCTAGATAGCATCTAAAACATCCAATAATTGACCCTGACACTATTGGGGACGGCATGCAGAGGCAGCGGCAGCAGGCTAGAGAGTGGCATGGCGACATACCCTAATTGGACTCAGGCTTCAAACCAATGGGTGTCAGAGAGGAACCAAAGGAGGTGAGCAAGAAGCGCTCAAATAATATCGGTACATGATAAAAGTTTGCCAGTATATTTTGTGGATTACACAGCAGGGTGGCGACAAAGTTAACATGGAAGCCATGAAAACAACCCAAAATTCTGCCTGACACAGCTCGTTTGATAAGGGGACCATGTATGCTTACAGTTCATGCCAGTCGCTGCACTGGCTGCCAGTCTCCTTTCGAATACAGTTTAAAATAATAATAACCCTCATCCATAAAGCTCTGTATAATGCTGCACCCCCCTACCTCTCCTCTCTTATCTCAATCTATCGCCCAACCCGTGCTCTTAGATCCGCCAGTGATCTTAGATTAACCTCTACCCTAGTGCGGACCTCCCACTCGCGTCTCCAAGACTTCTCTAGAGCTGCACCAATTCTATGGAATGCTCTGCCCCGGACTATCAGACTAATACCTAACCTCCAAAGTTTCAAACGTGCTCTTAAAACCCATTTCTTTAGGCAAGCCTATAACACTCATTAACTGCATGAAGTTTTAACTCTTCTAATAACCCGTCCTGTGTCGTCCTCCCATCTGTTATCCAGCAACCAACAGGCACCAGACTTCTCTGCAGTCCCATTCACCCTGGACCTGGTATATAAGATGACGGCTGAGTGGTTCAAGCGACAGCAATTCCATTTAATATATATTTTTCTATTCCCTAAGAAGAATGGCTTGACCATTAAATATTCTTTTACCTCGTGTTACCCCATCATCTTCATAAACCGTAAGCTCTGGCGAGCAGGGACCTCACTCCTGTTGTTCCATACAAATGTTGTGCTCTGTTACATTACATTTGTATTTGTTTCCTATGATTTGTAAAGCGCTACAGAATATGATGACGCTATATAAATAAAGATTATTATTATTATTATTATTATGGAGGCAGTGAACTAGTAGTAGATTAAAGGTGCTGCAACTATGTTAGTTGGATCTTGGGATGGAGCTGGCGCTCTGCAGCCAGGCGAGCTTTCGCCAATCCAAGCCCCTGTCTCTAGGCTACTCCCCAAACAGCACTTCTAAGAACCTTTTGTATAAGATCAAGTGTAGTAGCGTTCTTATAAGTTTAGGATATGGCGGGTGAGGGGAATGTAAACAGATGCGCAAGAAGCGCTGAAATAATATCCCTAAATAGTAAAAGTTTGCAAGTATATTTTGTGGATTACACAGCAGGGTGGCGACAAAGTTAACAACTTTGATGTGGAATGCCCTGTAATAGCTCTTGGGCGGTGTGCCTTTTATCGCCTAGGCTCAGCAGTTTCAGCACCGCCTGCTGTCGCTTAGCGACGGCACTGCTGCTGTGCCTAGAGCTACCGACTGATGGCGCCATGCCCACGGATGGTAATTCGGAGGAGGAGGAGGTGGAGGAGGGGTGGGAGGAGGTATAGTAGGCCTTTGAGACCTGGACCGAGGTAGGCCCCGCAATTCTCTGCGTCGGCAGTATATGACCAGCCCCAGGGTCAGACTCGGTCCCAGCCTGCACCAAGTTAAGTGTAGTAGCGTTCTTATAAGTTTGGGATATGGCGGGTGAGGGGAATGTAAACAGATGCGCAAGAAGCGCATGATGCGCATGGAGCTGGCGCTCCGCTGCCAGGCGAGCTTTCGCCAATCCAAGCCCCTGTCTCTAGGCTACTCCCCAAACAGCACTTCTAAGAACCTTTTGTATAAGATCAAGTGTAGTAGCGTTCTTATAAGTTTAGGATATGCCGGGTGAGGGGAATGTAAACAGATGCGCAAGAAGCGCTGAAATAATATCCCTAAATGGTAAAAGTTTGCCAGTATATTTTGTGGATAACACAGCAGGGTGGCGACAAAGTTAACAACTTTGATGTGGAATCCATGAAAACAACCCAAATTTCTGCCTGACACACCTCGTTTGATAAAGGGACGATGTATGGAGGCAGCTATATGGACGACTTTTGGAGGTAGCAATGGAGACAACGTGTGGAGGCTGCTATGGAGACAATTTAATTTGGATAGTGCCTGTATGTGGCAGTCCCAAACATTTTTCAAACCAGAGGAGCAGGTAGGTGGCCCTCCAGTAAAATGGAATAGATTGAGTGCCTGTATGTGGCAGTCCCAAAAATGTTTCAAACCAGAGGAGCAGGTAGGTGGCCCTGCAGTAAAATGGAATAGATTGAGTGCCTGTATGTGGCAGTCCCAAACATTTTTCAAACCAGAGGAGCAGGTAGGTGGCCCTCCAGTAAAATGGAATAGATTGAGTGCCTGTATGTGGCAGTCCCAAACATTTTTCAAACCAGAGGAGCAGGTAGGTGGCCCTCCAGTAAAATGGAATAGATTGAGTGCCTGTATGTGGCAGTCCCAAAAATTTTTTAAAACAGAGGACCGGGTAGGTGGCCCTCCAGAAAAATGGAATAGATTGAGTGCCTGTATGTGGCACTCACAAAAATTGTTTCAAACAGAGGACCGGGTAGGTGGCCCTCCAGAAAAATTAAATGCATGAAGTACTATAGCAAGAGCCAGTGGGCCCTGTCAAAAAATAGCCATTTTCCTCTGCTTTACTGTACAAAGAGGAGGAGAAGGAGGAAAATGAGGAGGAGGAGGAGTGGATCAATTATTCAGGTTGAGCTTCCTTCACCTGGTGGAGATTGGAAATTCTGAGAAATCCAGCCTTTATTCATTTTAATAAGCGTCAGCCTGTCAGCGCTGTCAGTCGACAGGCGTGTACGCTTATCGGTGATGATGCCACCAGCTGCACTGAAAACCCGCTCGGACAAGACGCTAGCGGCAGGGCAGGCAAGAACCTCCAAGGCGTACAGCGCCAGTTCGTGCCACATGTCCAGCTTTGAAACCCAGTAGTTGTAGGGAGCTGTGTGATCATTTAGGACGATGGTATGGTCAGCTACGTACTCCCTCACCATCTTTCTGTAAAGATCAGCCCTACTCTGCCGAGACTGGGGACAGGTGACAGTGTCTTGCTGGGGTGACATAAAGCTGGCAAAAGCCTTGTAAAGCGTACCCTTGCCAGTGCTGGACAAGCTGCCTGCTCGCCTACTCTCCCTCGCTACTTGTCCCGCAGAACTACGCACTCTGCCGCTAGCGCTGTCAGAAGGGAAATACTGTTTCAGCTTGTGCACCAGGGCCTGCTGGTATTCATGCATTCTCACACTCCTTTCCTCTGCAGGGATGAGAGTGGAAAGATTTTGCTTGTACCGTGGGTCCAGGAGAGTGAACACCCAGTAATCGGTGCTGGAATAAATTCTTTGAACGCGAGGGTCACGGGATAGGCAGCCTAGCATGAAATCTGCCATATGCGCCAGAGTACCAACGCGTAAGAATTCACTCCCCTCACTGGCCTGACTGTCCATTTCCTCCTCCTCCAACTCCTCCAACTCCTCTTCTTCTGCCCATACACACTGAACAGTGAAGGACTCAACAATGGTCCCCTCTTGTGTCTCGCCAACATTCTCCTCCTCTTCCTCCTCATCCTCCTCCACCTCCACCTCCTCCGATATGCGCTGAGAAACAGACCTGAGGGTGCTTTGGCTATCAACAAGGGAATATTCTTCCCCTGTCTCTTGTGACGAGCGCAAAGCTTCCGACTTCATGCTGACCAGAGAGTTTTTCAACAGGCCAAGCAGCGGGATGGTGAGGCTGATGATGGCGGCATCGCCACTGACCATCTGTGTTGACTCCTCAAAGTTACTCAGCACCTGACAGATATCAGACATCCACGTCCACTCCTCATTGTAGACTTGAGGAAGCTGACTGACCTGACTACCAGTTCTGGTGGAAGTTGACATCTGGCAGTCTACAATCGCTCTGCGCTGCTGGTAAACTCTGGATAACATGGTCAGTGTTGAATTCCACCTCGTGGGCACGTCGCACAACAGTCGGTGAGCGGGCAGTTGGAGGCGGCGCTGCGCTGCCCTGAGAGTGGCAGCATCTGTGCTGGACTTCCTGAAATGCGCACAGATGCGGCGCACCTTCGTGAGCAAATCAGACAGATTGGGGTATGTCTTGAGGAAACGCTGAACTATCAGATTTAACACATGGGCCAGGCATGGCACATGTGTCAGTCTGCCGAGTTGCAGAGCCGCCACCAGGTTACGGCCGTTGTCACACACAACCATTCCCGGCTTGAGGTTCAGCGGTGCCAGCCACAGATCAGTCTGCGCCGTGATGCCCTGTAATAGCTCTTGGGCGGTGTGCCTTTTGTCGCCTAGGCTCAGCAGTTTGAGCACCGCCTGCTGTCGCTTAGCGACGGCACTGCTGCTGTGCCTAGAGCTAGCGACTGATGGCGCCGTGCCCACGGATGGTAGTTCGGAGGAGGAGGTGGAGGAGGGGTGGGAGGAGGAGGAGGCATAGTAGGCCTGAAACACCTGGACCGAGGTAGGCCCCGCAATCCTCGGCGTCGGCAGTATATGAGCAGCCCCAGGGTCAGACTCGGTCCCAGCCTCCACCAAGTTAACCCAATGTGCCGTCAGCGATATATAGTGGCCCTGCCCGGCAGCACTCGTCCACGTGTCCGTGGTCAGGTGGACCTTGTCAGAAACGGCGTTGGTCAGGGCACGGATGATGTTGTCTGACACGTGCTGGTGCAGGGCTGGGACGGCACATCGGGAAAAGTAGTGGCGGCTGGGGACCGAATACCGAGGGGCGGCCGCCGCCATGAGGTTGCGAAAGGCCTCGGTCTCTACTAGCCTATAGGGCAGCATCTCCAGGCTAAGCAATCTGGAGATGTGCACATTAAGGGCTTGGGCGTGCGGGTGGGTTGCACTATATTTGCGTTTCCGCTCCAGCGTCTGGGGTATGGAGAGCTGAACGCTGGTGGATGCTGTGGAGGATCGTGGAGGCGACGATAGGGTTTTTGTGGCAGGGTCCTGGGCAGGGGGCTGACTATCAGCTGACACAGGGGAAGGAGCAGTGGTGTGCACGGCCGGAGGTGAACGGGCTTGTTGCCACTGAGTGGGGTGTTTAGCATTCATATGCCTGCGCATACTGGTGGTAGTTAAGCTAGTAGTGGTGGAACCCCTGCTGAGCCTGGTTTGGCAAATGTTGCACACCACAGTCCGTCGGTCATCCGGTGTTTCCTTAAAGAACCTCCAGACTTCTGAAGATCTAGCCCTCGCCGCAAGAGCCCTCGCCACGGGAGCTTCACTAGTTGACACATTTGGCGCTGATGCACCAGCTCTGGCCCTGCCTCTCCGTCTGGCCCCACCACTGCCTCTTCCAACCTGTTCTGGTCGAGGACTCTCCTCCGTCTCAGAAGCACTGTGTTCACCCGGCCTCTCAACCCAGCTTGGGTCTGTCACCTCATCATCCTCCGATCCCTCAGTCTGCTCCCCCCTCGGACTTCCTGCCCTGACAACAACTTCCCCACTGTCTGACAACCGTGTCTCCTCATCGTCGGACACCTCTTTACACACTTCCACTACGTCAAGAAGGTCATCATCACCCACAGACTGTGACTGGTGGAAAACCTGGGCATCGGAAAATTGCTCAGCAGCAACCGGACAAGTGCTTTGTGACTGTGGGAAGGGTCCAGAAAACAGTTCCTCAGAGTATGCCGGTTCAAATGCCAAATTTTCCTGGGAGGGGGCAGACTGGGGGGGAGGAGGCTGAGGTGCAGGAGCTGGAGGAGTGGCGATTTCGGTGACATGGGTGGACTGCGTGGAAGACTGACTGGTGGTGGACAAATTGCTCGAAGCATTGTCAGCAATCCACGACATCACCTGTTCGCACTGTTCTGGCCTCAACAGTGCTCTACCACGAGTCCCAGTAACTTCAGACATGAACCTAGGGAGTGTAGCTCTGCGGCGTTCCCCTGCTCCCTCATCAGCAGGTGGTGTCTCACCCCGCCCAGGACCACGGCCTATGACCCCTGCAGTAGTTGGACGCCCACGTCCCCGCCCTCGTCCTCTACCCCTAGCCCTCGGGTTAAACATTTTTAAAATGAGAGTTATAACTTTATTTTTTTTTTAACTTTTTTTTGTTTTTTTTTGTGTTTTTTGTTTTTTTTTGTGTTTTTTGTTTTTTTTTGAGTTTTTAAAACCAAACAATGCTATCCTGTTGCTATGGCTATTTTCTAGCCAAGTATCAAAGCACACTACTATGCCAGATGAGATGACACTGAGTTAGTGCCTAATTGAAATCCAACTCCTACTAAATTTTCCCACTTCGGTCTTTGCTATGGATATGTGCGTCACTAAGCGCAGAACACAGCGGTCGCAAGTCTCACTACAAATTGCTCAGAATTGGCTAGTACATGCACTGCAGAAAGTACAGCCACCAGCAGATCAACCAGAAATCAAATATATAGAACGCTACTGTAGGCGTAAGTAAGCTGTTTGTATTCTCCTATGGCTATTTTCTAGCCAAGTATCAAAGCACACTACTATGCCAGATGAGATGACACTGAGTTAGTGCCTAATTGAAATCCAACCCCTACTAAATTTTCCCACTTCGGTCTTTGCTATGGATATGTGCGTCACTAAGCGCAGAACACAGCGGTCGCAAGTCTCACTACAAATTGCTCAGAATTGGCTAGTACATGCACTGCAGAAAGTACAGCCACCAGCAGATCAACCAGAAATCAAATATATAGAACGCTACTGTAGGCGTAAGTAAGCTGTTTGTATTCTCCTATGGCTATTTTCTAGCCAAGTATCAAAGCACACTACTATGCCAGATGAGATGACACTGAGTTAGTGCCTAATTGAAATCCAACCCCTACTAAATTTTCCCACTTCGGTCTTTGCTATGGATATGTGCGTCACTAAGCGCAGAACACAGCGGTCGCAAGTCTCACTACAAATTGCTCAGAATTGGCTAGTACATGCACTGCAGAAAGTACAGCCACCAGCAGATCAACCAGAAATCAAATATATAGAACGCTACTGTAGGCGTAAGTAAGCTGTTTGTATTCTCCTATGGCTATTTTCTAGCCAAGTATCAAAGCACACTACTATGCCAGATGAGATGACACTGAGTTAGTGCCTAATTGAAATCCAACCCCTACTAAATTTTCCCACTTCGGTCTTTGCTATGGATATGTGCGTCACTAAGCGCAGAACACAGCGGTCGCAAGTCTCACTACAAATTGCTCAGAATTGGCTAGTACATGCACTGCAGAAAGTACAGCCACCAGCAGATCAACCAGAAATCAAATATATAGAACGCTACTGTAGGCGTAAGTAAGCTGTTTGTATTCTCCTATGGCTATTTTCTAGCCAAGTATCAAAGCACACTACTATGCCAGATGAGATGACACTGAGTTAGTGCCTAATTGAAATCCAACCCCTACTAAATTTTCCCACTTCGGTCTTTGCTATGGATATGTGCGTCACTAAGCGCAGAACACAGCGGTCGCAAGTCTCACTACAAATTGCTCAGAATTGGCTAGTACATGCACTGCAGAAAGTACAGCCACCAGCAGATCAACCAGAAATCAAATATATAGAACGCTACTGTAGGCGTAAGTAAGCTGTTTGTATTCTCCTATGGCTATTTTCTAGCCAAGTATCAAAGCACACTACTATGCCAGATGAGATGACACTGAGTTAGTGCCTAATTGAAATCCAACCCCTACTAAATTTTCCCACTTCGGTCTTTGCTATGGATATGTGCGTCACTAAGCGCAGAACACAGCGGTCGCAAGTCTCACTACAAATTGCTCAGAATTGGCTAGTACATGCACTGCAGAAAGTACAGCCACCAGCAGATCAACCAGAAATCAAATATATAGAACGCTACTGTAGGCGTAAGTAAGCTGTTTGTATTCTCCTATGGCTATTTTCTAGCCAAGTATCAAAGCACACTAATATGCCAGATGAGATGACACTGAGTTAGTGCCTAATTGAAATCCAACCCCTACTAAATTTTCCCACTTCGGTCTTTGCTATGGATATGTGTGCCACTAAGAGCTAAACACAACGGTAGCAAGTCCCCCTGCTAATTCCTCACAAAATGGTACTAGATGCAAATTAAAATAAAAAAAGTAGAACGTTATTGTAGCCCTAAGAAGGGCTGTTGGGTTCTTTGAGAATCACTCCTGCCTAACAGTAAGCTAATAGAACACCCTAACGCTTTCCCTGACCAGCAGCAGCTCTCTCCCTAGCGGCATCCAGACACAGAATGATCCGAGCAGCGCGGGCAGCGGCTAGTCTATCCCAGGGTCACCTGATCTGGCCAGCCAACCACTGCTATCGACGTGTAAGGGTACCACGTCATGCTGGGTGGAGTGCAGAGTCTCCTGGCTTGTGATTGGCTCTGTTTCTGGCCGCCAAAAAGCAAAACGGTGGGAGCTGCCATTTTCTCGAGCGGGCGAAGTATTCGTCCGAGCAACGAGCAGTTTCGAGTACCCTAATGCTCGACCGAGCATCAAGCTCGGACGAGCATGTTCGCTCATCTCTAATAATAAATATAAGAAGTTTACCATAGTCATAGTGCCTGGAGTAAGTGTCCCTGGTTTATCCATGCTTGATATTGATGGTAGATTTCCTTTCTCTCTCTTCAGACTTTACGTTGATGTTGAAGTGATCTGTCAGTCGAATTAAAGAGAACCTGTCAGAGAAAATTGACCTAAAAATATAATGCAAGGACTCCCTGTCTACCAGCCAAACTGCAGTGTAGGTACTGGAACAGGTTTCATTGTCTCGACACTACAGTTCATCCGGCAGAAGGGTAGTCCCGTCCTGTGCAATGCATTCAGTTTTTGGAATTGGCAGAGCCTATAGTAAATCAGGGCATTCACGACTCTATACTGGATTGCAGGTCAGAGCACTGGCCAAACTGGTGGGGAAGGGGAGATTTATGTGTCTTCTCCTCCAGAAAGCTGTGTAGTATTTACACTGGAACCCAGTAGAATAATCAGCAGGGGGACAGACACTCGCACTTCATATGGCTAAATGGGGACCTGGGACATTTCTACCTTGTGCCGTCTAGAAATCTTCTCCTAGCTGCCGCGCTCAGGTATGGAAACATTCCCCACCTCTTCCATCACAGGTTTCATTAGTGCAAATCCCAGGCGGATGTCGCTTGAGTGACCCAATTCAAACACATGGGGCAAACTGGCAGAGATAATGATATTTCAGGGTGAGGCAGACTCTGGACCTGATTGGATAATGACTTTTCTGTTTTTATTCCTCTTTTTTCCTCATTATATTTAATTGAATAATGGCGCTCGGTTAAGTGCTGTAAACGCCACGAGAGAAGGGGCACCGTTTGTTTTCGCAGCTGGACAATCTCGGGAATCAATGTATAAGGGGCCGAGTTCTATTAACTGTTAATTGTCAGCTCTTATGAGCCAATGTCTATTGCATTAAGCGGAGGGCTAGGAGTAGTTGTTTTGATTAGAGGGGAGGCAATGGCAAGTCAGACATAATGTCATCATCTTCCCTTATTCCTTTCAAGAGACTGCTTAATACATGGCCATTCCAATACACAGGCAGCAAACTCAGGACTTATTAACTCTTTTGTGTGGAAGAAGGGCAAGCTTTGTACATATTAAAACCTGCCAGTGTTTCCAGTTTTCTTTGGCTTTATATGTTTCTTCCCCGATACCAGTTACTTCAGTGCTGAAAGGGCTTGTCCAGTTTAAGAAAATTATTGAAATTGTTTAGGTAATGCACATTTGTACAATTTTCCAATTTCTGTGTCAATTCCTCACAGTTTTCCAGATCTCTGTTTGGTGTCATTTAACAGGAAGCTTCACCTTTTACTTCCTGTAGATGAACGCAGATCCATGGACTGCATGCATAAAAACATACCCGAAATCCCCCAGAACTTGTCCCCTTAAATAAGGCACATACACACAGAATTAAACTTAACCAAAATGTGGAGTGACATCAGGGAGTCGGCCACAGCTTTTATTTAAATTGTTACAGAATTATAACATATACTCGTAGAGTATAAACTTTTAACTTTAAAACATATAACCTCAACGGTTAACTACCAGAATTAAAGGGGCACCTGAAATGCCAGCCTCCTTGGAGGGCATGTAGGTCCTCACCCCAAACCACCAGACCGCCAGCTGTGACGTTACAATCACTTACATCAACCTATATAGGGAGGGAGGGAGGGAAAATCCTTCCAGGAAAAGAGGGTGAGCGAAAAAACCAGACCCCTTTTAAAACCTAAGTCCCAGCCCACCTGGTGTGGCTATCGTTAACCCTACCCCCAGTCACGTAGCCCACGGCCCCAACCCCTTAACCCTTTACTTCAGGGGACAAAAACACTGAACTCCAGGTGACCCTAGCCTGCCTGCAGTCACTAGCCCAACGGCTATATGCCTACGGGCTTCCCAGACTGCATGCATAAAAACATACCCGAAATCCCCCAGAACTTGTCCCCTTAAATAAGGCACATACACACAGAATTAAACTTAACCAAAATGTGGAGTGACATCAGAGAGTCGGCCACAGCTTTTATTTAAATTGTTACAGAATTATAACATATACTCGTAGAGTATAAACTTTTAACTTTAAAACATATAACCTCAACGGTTAACTACCAGAATTAAAGGGGCACCTGAAATGCCAGCCTCCTTGGAGGGCATGTAGGTCCTCACCCCAAACCACCAGACCGCCACGGAGGAGGACATGTACACCTACATGTCCCTCCGACCCCCACACATAAGGGATAATGCCCTCTCAATTCCGTCCTGCAGCCCTGACAGGAAGATATCGAGGCCTATATCAGTTAGATGAACACCATCGGCCAGCAACAGGCCCCGATTGTCACCCTCCAACTCCCTGTGTCTAACCACCACTCCACCTCTCTCCCTAACAAAACGGGAAACTTTTGTGTTCAACAGTCTCCTGCTCCGCTCAACACCTGCAGGATCTCTAGCACCCTCCCAGATAGCCCTGGGAATGATCTCAGACCAAACTAGGACAAACTTAGAAAAGAAAGAGGAAAACCTCTCCAGATCCGACTGGATCAAGGAGATTAATTCACCCAAGCGGACAGAACACAGATCATTACCCCCCAAATGCAGTACTAGTACAGAAGGGGCTTCTGAGTAACGGCTAATGTCCACTAACTCCGGTAGCGCCTGCAACCAGCGCAGACCCTTGATTCCCCTCCAGCGGACGTCTGCATTGTAGAAGCCGAGGGATCGTCCACCTGGTCGCAGCAACGCCCTCTGCTCAGCCCAGAAAATAAAGGAGTGCCCCAGAATCCATACCGTAGGGCGGTAATCTAAAAGGAAGGAAGAAATCAATTAATAACCAAATCAGGGCGGATATAACCAGCAAAACAATCAGACCGCCAGCGCCCTATTCTCTGAACATCAGCATCCGATAAGCCCAGCTCGCTTGCCGTAGTTGCAGCGCCAATCCGGAACGAGTGTGTGCCGAAATCACCCGGGGGAAGACCGACAGCCGCAAGCGCTTTCTTAAAAACTGCTGAAAATTGAAAACGCGTAAGTGGGGAACAATCCGCATGCGACAGAAATTGCGATCCCCCGACCCTTACCGCCAAAAACCTCTGCACCACCGCCACTGGGCAAGCTAAACCACCAATAGGACGCAAAGCCACCCAACAGCCGCGACCGAAAACATCAGTTTTTGATCGCCGTATGCGGAAGCGTAACCCCCCGGCTGATACCGAAACATCCTCGAACATGAGCCCCCCCGGCCTGGACCCACTCGGCGGGACCAACTCGGAAACTCGCAGAGCCCCAAAGAAGGCAAGCGCAAAAGCCGCCTGGAATAAATGTAACTCGAACTGATCCTGACATACGCGTTCCAACACGGGCAACAAACGCACCAAAACCGAATAGGAGACGGGACGACGCGCCTCCCAACGCACCACCTCCTTTTTCCACCCTTTTATAACTTGCCTAATAAAAAATGTTCGCGTTACATCCACCCAACCGTGTAACTTAAAGAAAAAGGCGATACCTGATAAACGCCGCTGCGCCCCCAACCCAGACAGACCCTGAGACCTCAACCCCTCAAGGTAACGCAAAGTGATCTCTAAACGAGAACCCGCATCAACCGCAAACCCAACCCCCGCTACCTCGCACCACTCCCGCCATGCTTTACCATGTGCGGACCACGTAGATGGGGCCAGAGAGGACTGTATCAACGGCAGAAGTTGACTTCCAGGGTTGACCAAAGGGAATCTGGGCACGGGGTCCCCTCCGCATCCGCCGAAGGGCAAAGCGCCCGGAACACCTGCCAACGAAAGCGTGAGAGAGCGTCAGCTACCCTATTATCTACCCCCGGGACATGTCGCGCCTTAAATGAGATATTGTACTGTAAGCACCGCAATACAAAGCGACGTAATAAGCACAACACAGGGAGGGAAGAGGATGACAGGCTGTTTACCACATGAACAACACTCATATTGTCTGTCCAAAAAACTACCGACTTATTTGCCAGCAGGCCACCCCACAATTCCACAGCCACCACTAACGGGAAAAATTCTAATAAAGTTAAATTACAACACCACCCACGTTCCTTCCAATGCACCGGCCACTGTTCTGCACACCATGCCGAACCCAGCAACACTCCAAAGCCCACCCCCCCTGATGCGTCAGAATATAACTGCAGATCTGGGCTAACCACCTCCGCCGCGCGCCAGCAGGTCCGCCCATTGTAGTCCGATAGAAAAACCTCCCATACGCGCAAATCTGACTTCAACCCCTTTGTCATACGAATACGATGATGAGGGGCCCGAGCCCCCGCAGTAGCAAGCGAGAGGCGCCGCGAGAAAACCCGGCCCATGGGCATTACCCGGGAAGCAAACACCAAAAGACCCAGCAACGACTGGACCTGCTGCAGCAACACTTTTTGGCTCGCTAGGCATACCTGCAACGCTGAGCGCAACTTGGCTATCTTATCAGCCGGCAAACGAAACTCCATGGCGACTGAGTCGATTTCAATACCCAAAAATGACAGCACGGTACAAGGACCCACGGTCTTTTCCTCCGAAAGGGGTATCCCAAAATGCTGCGCAAGATAACGAAATGAAGCAAGCAAGTAGGCGCAGCGGCCAGAGCCCTGGGGCCCCACGAAAAGAAAATCATCCAAATAGTGGGTTACCAGCGTGGAGGACGTTTCGTGCCTAACCACCCATTCCAGGAAGGTGCTAAAAACCTCGAAATAATAACAAGATATCGAACAGCCCATCGGAAGGCACATATCGTAATAAAAACTGCCGTCCAGCTGGCAACCCAATAAATGAAAACAATCCGAATGAACCGGCAGCAGTCTGAAAGCAGATTCTATGTAGGACTTCGCTAATAATGCCCCTGCCCCAGCAGCGCGGACCAAGTCAATAGCCCTGTCAAAAGATACATACGACACTGACGCCAGATCCTTCCCAATGCCATCATTTACCGACGACCCGTGAGGGTGCGACAAATGATGAATAAGCCTAAATTTTCCCGGCTCCTTTTTGGGCACCACCCCCAGAGGGGAAACGCGCAAATTATGGAAGGGCAACAACCGAAAAGGCCCGGCCATTCTCCCCAACTCAACTTCCTTAGCAATTTTGCTATGTACGACATCAGGCAACTCAAAAGCAGACTTCAGATTTTTTGCAAAACTTGGGAAGTTGCTAGGGGAGAATGGAATAAAGAAACCAAAAATAAAACCTGTCCTAAGTAGCGCGGCTTCCGCCCTCTTGGGGTACATGTCTAACCAAGGCCACATCTTTTTGATGCGAACCGGTGTCCTCTGTTCTACTGGCACCCTGAGCTCGTGGGCGAACCAGCGCTGGTCGGGAACAGCGGATGGAGGCATGGGCACCACCGCAGTTGGAGCACTCGTGCCTGAACTTACATGATCCATAAAAACGGCAGTGGCCGTCATTGAACATCCAGCAGGTTCCCGACCTTCGCGCCGCCCCCGGTCCAAGGGATCCCGCCGGAGTGGAAGACAAAGATGAGGAGGAGGAGGCGGCCGGCGGAAAGGGCTTCGTATTAGTCATCAAGCGGAGCCATACGTCGGTGGCCTTGGAGTCCCACCTGACTTCCGGCCTTTGCGCCAGCCGCCTCCGAAACTCCTCATCATATTGCCACCAGGCGGAGCCCCCATGAGACCGAAATGTGCTAAAAATAATATCCAAATAGACAAAAAGTTGGGGGGCTTTTTCAGGCGTTTTCTGAGTGATTACACAACCCAGCACAGCAAACGCCTGAATCCAATTATTAAACGTCTTTGCGACCCTCGCCTTCCGTTCCACACCACGTTCAAAACGACGCTCCTTATCGACTGTCACCGAGTCCACAGACACCAAGGACCATATATCAACATAATCATTGCGATAAATCTTATCCTTAGTGTCCTCGGACAGACGAGTGCCGAGAGGGGAAACCCCACAGAAATAGGTATCCCTGAAGTCGGGCACCACGGGGGTGAATGTAGATGTGGAAGCTTCAGCCGTAGGTCTTCCCTGGACGTTCAACTGCGGGGCGACCGGAGCCGTGCCCACATTTGACCCTAAAATTGATCTAATGGACGACAAAATAGCAGAGTCAGAACCCGACCCACCCCAGGCCTGCAAGCAGGCGGACTCACCAACTGCCGTGGAAGGCCGAGGCATCCCCGTCACCGACCCTGAAGCTGCCGCTGCCGGAGCTGGCTGTGCCGCATCCCTCCTCGATCAGCGGGAGCTGGTTGATCCGTGACGAGACCTACTGCTGCCATGCCGACGTTTTGGTGATGGAGATCCAGAGGAATCAGACGAGGCACGGCGAGACGAGCGCGGGGACTCGGACCTGGACTCGGATCTGCTAGCCCGCGAACGGCGGTGTCTGCTTCTCACAGACCGTGAGCGAGAAGCCGCCCGGCGCCCGGAGGAAACAGAGCGCCGACTGCGACTGGAGCCAACTCTGGATGCGACAGACGGAGCCCGCGACGGGCCCTTTGCCAGCACGTAACCTGGTCCCAGGTTCCCAGCCAGCATAGGAGCCACCAGAGGGGGAGGAACCACCAATGTATGGGGGTCAAGCGGGGTCAAATCATTTTGCAGAAAATCTTCATCAGACGCGGCGTCTTCCGGATCAGCCACCCCTACAGAGGAGGAATGAAAGGGGTTAGCATAACTGTCCCCATGAACACCTGACAGGGGATTAATGGCCGATGCTGGGGTCTGGGTGGGTAGATATATACCAGCTGCCCCCATGCCTGGCGGGGTGACTAGGGCCGAAGGCTGCAGGGAGGCGGGAGCGCGGGACCTCCTAACACTTGTCGCGGTGCTGGTTGCTACGCGACCAAAACCAGCCGGCGGGAAGCAGGCGTTTTAACCCCTTGGTTCCCGGCGGCCACCCTGACTAATGGCGGCCGGCGCCGGCCCGCGACACTCGCAGCCGACACCGGCGTAGGGGGGATAAACTCCGGAGACTCCTCTCTTCTCCCCGCGACTTCCGGTCGCGGAGCTGAAGGAGGATTGCATCTCCGGGGTTCCGCGGCAGCAGGAACAGGCGGACGGGGGCTACGAATAGGAGGTGAGGCCCCTGCTGAGGTATCCTGCGCGGCCGCCTGCGCCGACGGAGACAGGCGCTGCGGCGGCCGCGACACCCTACCCGATCGTCGCACGTCCGGAGCGGGAGGCGCCGATGCCCCAGCCTGAGCCTCTGCTATCAAAGAGGCCAGCCAGGCGGAACCTTCGTCACGCAGGCGCTGGCGGACCGCATCGTCAGAGGCCATGTTCTCTTGTTCTCTTCAGGGGAAAATCCTTCCAGGAAAAGAGGGTGAGCGAAAAAACCAGACCCCTTTTAAAACCTAAGTCCCAGCCCACCTGGTGTGGCTATCGTTAACCCTACCCCCAGTCACGTAGCCCACGGCCCCAACCCCTTAACCCTTTACTTCAGGGGACAAAAACACTGAACTCCAGGTGACCCTAGCCTGCCTGCAGTCACTAGCCCAACGGCTATATGCCTACGGGCTTCCCAGTCATGTGATGTCTCGCAGGTGCAAAGCTTGTTAGTCTCGTAGAGAGTAATCAGAGTTGTGTGACAAAACTGACCCTGCACCTGTGTGACATCACATGACCGTGGGACAGTGTTTATCCACAGGAAGTAAGCAACGGAACTTTCTGTTGAATGACAACAATCCAAAAGCAAGCAGAGATCTTGACCATGTGGAATTGATACTGGAAGTATATTAGAAATTGTATAACTTTTCATCATAGAAATGTTTTAGAAACATTATACATTTTTTACAACCCCCTGGAGATTCAATTCTGCTGCTTTCCAGTTAGCTCCTGATTTGCTTGCTGCTGGTTTAGTATCTATAAAGAGATGTAATGGAGGTTAGTGTTATGTGCAGGTGCAGGTCGTTGTGATCTTTCTAAATTGTAATGACAGTAGAACTTTGGAGGTGAATTAAAGGGAACTTGTCACCAGATTTTGCCCCCATTAAACTACTAGAGCCCTCAGGTAGGGAATGAAACATCCTTTCTATAAATCCTTCTTTTACATGCAACTTCACCCATTTACCTATAAAACAAATTCCTCCAAATTCATGTAAAAATGAGCAGAGTAGAGTCATATTTGCATGAGATGAGTCAAGTTTAGAAGCTGCATGGGGGAATGTCCCCCAGATGCCATTATCTTTTGCGAAAACCAGAGATACCATCATTTAAACAAACAATGAAAATTGAATCTTTATCTGTTGCTCACATTTAAAACTATGTATTTAGCTGCCTGTATCTATTGTTCTGTAAATCACAAGACTGATGCCAAAAACATGTTTCTAGGTAATATGGAACTGAAGATAGGGAGGTCTGAAGCGCCACTCTCCCACAGTAGCCTCTAATTTTCACTAATTTCAAGGAAATACAACTGTCCTCTTTCACATGACCTTGGAGGAAATATTTTATAGGTAAGCTAGTGATAATTCTGAGGGAATAATTCAAGAGGGAATTCTGGAGAATATTCAATACCGTACCTCAGGGTACCTGTAGTTTAGTGGTGTTAGACTTGGTCCCTTTAAGTATTAAGTTTAAACATATTAATATACACTGGCAATCAAAATTGGAGAACAAAACACGATTTCCTAAATGTCCATATCAGCATTTTCTAAATGTGAATATATCTAGCATGAGTAAAATAGCAGTCTTTTAAGCTTATTTCATACATTGAAAATATTCTAAAGCACAGAATAAAAATAGAAATGAGATAATTGTAAAATAGCACTAATTAATTAGAGAACACTATCTGCAAGTTATTGGTGTAAAACCCTATTTAACTGGTGGCCTATCATTCCAGTTTTCTCTGACTTTGCAAAAATGATGTGCCACTGAATCAAATGAAACCCTCTGGCAGCAGGTTGTCAAGTTGAAGGCCAACTCAGCCATAGCAAGAGTTGGTCATTCCAGGTCTGTGATGTGTAAAATATAGCATCTTTACAAGACCTTAATAAATAATAAACTCAATAAAAAGTTCCCCAAAAAAGGGGAATCTGCCTCGTCCTACAGTGTCTCGATGTTTCAGAGCATTTGGTCTGAAAGCCCACTCCTACAGTGACCAAACCTCTCATTAGCAGAAAGAATCAAAAGGCTAAACTCATCTTTGCTGAGGAGCATGTTGTGTGAAATGAGGAGAAGTGGTCCACAGTTCATTTTAGTGATGAAAGGAAGTTTAATTATTTGAATCTGTTCATCGACAAACTGAGGAAAGACTAAGGGTGCAGTCACATGTTATGTTTTAACTCAGCTGAAGAGAGATTTGCCTAATTAAACAGCTTGTTAACACTTGCATTTACATACAGTGTCCCTCACTGTATGGTGGTTGTGTCCCTCACTGTATGGGGGTAGTGTTCCTCACTGTATGGGGGTAGAGTCCCTCACCTTAGGGCGGTAGTTTTCATCACTATATAGGGGTAGTGTTCCTCACTGTATGGCGGTAGTGTTCCTCACTGTATGGGGCTAGAGTTCCTCACTGTATGGGGGTAGTGTCCCTCACTGTATGGCGGTAGTGTTCCTCACTGTATGGGGGTAGTGTTCCTCACTGTATATCTGTAGTGTTCCTCATCGTATGGGAGTAGTGTCCCTCACTGTATGGTGGTTGTGTTCCTCATTGTATGGCGGTAGTGTTCCTCACTGTATGGGGGTAGTGTTCCTCACTGTATGCGGGTAGTGTTCATCACTGTATGGTGATAGTGTTCCTCACTGTATGGAGGTATTGTTCCTCACTGTATGGGGGCAGTGTTCCGCACTGTATGGCGGTAGTGTTCCTCGCTGTATGGGGGTAGTGTTCCTCACTGTATGGCGGTAGTGTTCCTCGCTGTATGGGGGTAGTGTTCTTCACTGTATGGCGGTAGTGTTCCTCACTGTATGGGGGTAGTTATCCTCACTGGATGGGGATAATGTTCCTTACTGGATGAAGGTAGTATTCCTCACTGGATGGGGGTAGTGATCCTCACTGGATGGGGGTAGTGATCTTCACTGGATGGGGGTAGTGTTCCTCACTGTATGGCTGTAGTGTTCCACACTGTATGGCGGTAGTGTTCCTCACTGTATGGGGGTAGTGTTCCACATCGTATGGGATGAGTGTCCCTCACTGTATGGCGGTTGTATTCCTCACTGTATGTGGGTAGTGTTCATCACTGTATGGGGATAGTGTTCCTCACTATATGGCAGAAGTGTTCCTCAATATATGGAGGTAGTGTTCCTCACTGTATGGGGGCAGTGATCCTCACTGTATGACGGTAGTGTTCCTCGCTGTATGACGGTAGTGTTCCTCACTGTATGACGGTAGTGTTCCTCACAGTATGGCAGTAGTGATCCCCACTGTATGGCGGTAGTGCTCCTCACTGTATGGCGGTAGTGTTCCTCACAGTATAGCGGTAGTGTCCCTCACTGTATGTCAGTAGTGCTCCTCACTGTACGGCGGCATTATTCCTCAATGTATGGTGGTAGTGTTCCTCGCTGTATGGGGGTAGTGTTCCTCACTGTATGGGGGTAGTGTTCCTCACTGTATGGTGGTAGTGTTCCTCACTGTATGGGGGTATTGTCCCTCACTGTGTGGCGGTAGTGTTCCTCACTGTATGGTGGTAGTGTTCCTCACTGTATGGTGGTAGTGTTCCTCACTGTATGGCGGTAGTGATCCTTACTGTATAGATATAGTGTGCCTCACTTTATGGGGGTAGTGTCCCTCACTGTATGGGGGTAGTTTTCCTCACTGTATGGAG
Source organism: Engystomops pustulosus (assembly GCF_040894005.1). Lineage (NCBI taxonomy): Eukaryota > Metazoa > Chordata > Amphibia > Anura > Leptodactylidae > Engystomops > Engystomops pustulosus. The sequence continues at coordinate 73,569,763 of NC_092417.1, read as the reverse complement.
GTAGTGCTCCTCACTGTATGTCTCTAGTGTTCCTCACCGTATGGCGGTAGTGTTCCTCACTGTATGGAGGTAGTGCTCCTCACTGTATGGAGGTAGTCTTCCTCACTGTATGGCGGTAGTGTTCCTCACTGTATGGGGGTAGTATTCCTCACTGTATGTGGGTAGTATACCTCACTGTATGGGGGTAGTGTCCCTCACTGTATGGGGGTAGTGTTCCTCACTGTATAGGGCTAGTGTTCCTCACTGTATGGGGGTAGTGTTCCTCACTGTATGGGGGTAGTGCTCCTCATTGTATGGCGGTAGTGTTCCTCACTGTATGTGGATAGTGTTCCTCACTGTATGGCTGTAGTGTTCCTCACTGTATGGGGTAGTATTCCTCACTATATGGTGGTAGTGTTCCTCTATGTATGGGGTAGTGTTCCTCACTATGTGGGGGTAGTGTCTCTCACTATATGGGGGACATGTCCCTCACTGTATGGGGGTAGTATTCCTCAATGTATGGCGGTAGGTTTCCTCTCTGTATGGCGGTAGTGTCCCTCACTGTATGGGGGTAGTGTTCCTCACTGTATGGGGGTAGTGTTCCTCACTGTGTGGGGTAGTTTCTTTCACTCTATGGTGGTAGTGTTCCTCACTGTATGGTGGTAGTGTTCCTCACTGTATGGGGGTAGTGTTACTCACTGCATGGGGTACTATTCCTCACTATATGAGGGTATTGTCCCTCACATTATGGCGGTAGTGTTCCACACTGTATGGCGGTAGTGTTCCTCACTGTATGACGGTAGTGTTCCTCAATGTATGACGGTAGTTTTCCTCACTGTAAGTGGGTAGTGTTCCTCACTGTATGGTGTAGTATTCCTCACTATATGGGGGTAGTGTTCCGCACTCTATGGTGTAGTATTCCTCACTATATGGGGGTAGTGTCCCTCACTGTATGGAGGTAGTGTTCCACACTGTATGGCGGTAGTGTTCCTCACTGTATGACAGTAGTGTTCTTCACAGTATGTCGGTACTGTCCCTCACTATATGGCAGTAGTGATCCTCACTGTTTGGCGGTAGTGTTCCTCACTGTATTGGGGTGGTGTTCCTCACTGTATGACGGTAGTGTTCCTCAAAGTATGGCAGTAGTGTCCCTCACTATATGGCGGTAGTGATCCTCACTGTATGGCGGTATTATTCCTCACTGTATGGGGGTAGTGTCCCTCACTGTATGGAGGTCGTGTTCCTTACTGTATTATGGTAGTATTCCTTACTGTATGGGGGTAATGTCCCTCATTGTGTGGCGGTAGTGTTCCTCAATGTATAACGTTAGTATTCCTCACTGTATGGGGATAGTGTTCCTCACTGTATGAGGGTAGTGTACCCCACTGTATGGGGGTAGTGTTCCTCACTGTATGGCGGTAGTGTTCATCCCTGTATGGGGGTAGTGTCTCTCACTGTATGGGGGTAGTGTCCCTCACTGTACGGCGGTAGTAATCCTCCCTGTATGCCGGTAGTGTCCCTGACTGTGTAGCTGTAGTGTTCCCCACTATATGGCGGTAGTATTCCTCACTGTATGGCGATAGTGATCCTCACTGTATGGGGATAGTGTTCCTCATTGTATGGGAGTAGTGTCCCTCACTGTATGGGGGTAGTGTTCCTCACTGTATGGGAGTAGTGTCCCTCACTGTATGGGGGTAGTTTTCCTCACTGTATGGGGGTAGTGCCCCGCATTTTATGGGGGTAGTGTTCCTCACTGTATGGGGGTAGTGTTCCTCACTGTATGGGGGTAGTGTTTCTCACTGTATGGCGGTAGTGTTCCTCACTGTATGGGGGTAGTGTTCCTCACTGTATGGTGGTAGTTTTCCTCACTGTATGGCCGTAGTGTTCCTCACTGTATGGCTGTAGTGTTCCTCACTGTATGGCGGTAGTGTTCCTCACTGTATGGCTGTAGTGTTCCTCACTGTATGGGGGTAGTGTTCCTCACTGTATGGCTGTAGTGTTCCTCATTGTATGACTGAAGTGTTCCTCACTGTATGGGGGTAGTGTTCCTCACTGTATGGGGGTAGTGTTCCTCACTGGATGGGGATAGTGATCCTCACTGGATGGGGATAGTGATCCTCACTGGATGGTGATAGTGATCCTCACTGGATGGGGATAGTGCCCCTCACTGTATGGCGGTAGTGTTCCTCACTGTATGGAGGTAGTGTCCCTCACTGTATGGTTGTAGTATTCCTCACTGTATGGGGGTAGTGTTCCTCACTAGAGATGAGCGAACATACTCGTCCGAGCTTGATGCTCGTTCGAGCATTAGCGTACTCGAAACTGCTCGTTGCTCGGACAAATACTTCGCCCGCTCGAGAAAATGGCATCTCCCGCCGTTTTGCTTTTTGGCGGCCAGAAACAGAGCCAATCACAAGCCAGGAGACTCTGCACTCCACCCAGCATGACGTGGTACCCTTACACGTCGATAGCAGTGGTTGGCTGGCCAGATCAGGTGACCCTGGAATAGACTAGCCCCTGCCTGCGCTGCTCGGATCATTCTGTGTCTGGATGCCGCTAGGGAGAGAGCTGCTGCTGGTCAGGGAAAGCGTTAGGCTGTTCTATTAGAATAGTGTTAGGCAGGAGTGATTCTACAAGAACCCAACAGCCCTTCTTAGGGCTACAATAACGTTATACATTTTTTTTTTATTTGCTTGTGGCTGGGCTTGCTGGCACTAGTAGTGCAGCTAGTACCATATTGTGAGGAATTTGCAGGGGGACTTGCTACCGTTGTGTTTAGCTCTTAGTGACACACATATCCATCTCAAACACCAAAGTGGGACAATTTATTAGGGGTTTGATTTCAATTAGGCACAGTCTGCCAGTTTCTTTTTATTTTACGTTTATTTTTTCATAACTCAGCGTCATCTCATCTGGCATAGCAGTGTGCTTTCATACTTGGCTAGAAAATAGCCATAGGAGAATCCAAACGGCTTACTTAGGCCTACAATAGCGTTATATATTTTATTTCTGGTTGATCTGCTGGTGGCTGGCCTTGCTGTAGTGCATCTACTACCATATTGTGAGGAATTTGCAGTGAGACTTGGGACCGTTGTGTTTAGCGCTTAGTGACGCACATATCCATCGCAAAGACCGAAGTGGGACAGTTTATTAGGGGTTTGATTGAAATTAGGCACAGTCTGCCATTTACTTTTTATTTTACGTTTATTTTTTCATAACTCAGCGTCATCTCATCTGGCATAGCAGTGTGCTTTCATAGTTGGCTAGAAAATAGCCATAGCAATAGGATAGCATTGTTTGGTTTTAAAAACTAAAAAACACAAAAAAAAACAAAAAAAAAAACACAAAAAAAAAGTAAAAAAAAAATTAAAGTTATAACTTCCATTTTCAAAATGTTTAACCCGAGGGCTAGGGGTAGAGGACGAGGGCGGGGACGTGGGCGTCCAACTACTGCAGGGGTCAGAGGCCGTGGTCCTGGGCGGGGTGAGACACCACCTGCTGATGAGGGAGCAGGGGAACGCCGCAGAGCTATACTCCCCAGGTTCATGTCTGAAGTTACTGGGACTCGTGGTAGAGCACTGTTGAGGCCAGAACAGTGCGAACAGGTGATGTCGTGGATTGCCGACAATGCTTCGAGCAATTTGTCCACCAGTCAGTCTTCCATGCAGTCCACCCATGTCACCGAAATCGGCACTCCTCCAGCTCCTGCACCTCAGCCTCCTCCCCCCCAGTCTGCCCCCTCCCAGGAAAATTTGGCATTTGAACCGGCATACTCTGAGGAACTGTTTTCTGGACCCTTCCCACAGTCACAAACCACTTGTCCGGTTGCTGCTGAGCAATTTTCCGATGCCCAGGTTTTCCACCAGTCGCAGTCTGAGGGTGATGATGACCTTCTTGACGTAGTGGAAGAAGTGTGTAAAGAGGTGTCCGTCTCAGTGCTTCTGAGACGGAGGAGAGTCCTCGACCAGAACAGGTTGGAAGAGGCAGTGGTGGGGCCAGACGGAGAGGCAGGGCTAGAGCTGGTGCATCAGCGCCAAATGTGTCACGTAGTGAAGCTCCCGTGGCGAGGGCTCCCGCGGCGAAGGCTAGATTTTCAGAAGTCTGGAGGTTCTTTAAGGAAACACCGGATGACTGACAGACTGTGGTGTGCAACCTTTGCCAAACCAGGATCAGCAGGGGTTCCACCACTACTAGCTTAACTACCACCAGTATGCGCAGGCATATGAATGCTAAACACCCCACTCAGTGGCAACAAGCCCGTTCACCTCCGGCCGTGCACACCACTGCTCCTTCCCCTGTGTCAGCTGATAGTCAGCCCCCTGCCCAGGACCCTGGCCCAAAAACCCCATCGTCGCCTCCACGATCCTCCACAGCATCCACCAGCGTTCAGCTCTCCATACCCCAGATGCTGGAGCGGAAAAGGAAATATAGTGCAACCCTGCACGGCACATTGGGTTAACTTGGTGGAGGCTGGGACCGAGTCTGACCCTGCGGTTGGTCATATACTGCCGACGCCGAGGATTGCGTGGCCTACCTTGGTCCAGGTCTTTCAGGCCTACTATGCCTCCTCCTCCTCCCACCCCTCCTCCACCTCCTCCTCCGAACTACCATCCGTGGGCATGGCGCCATCAGTCGCTAGCTCTAGGCACAGCAGCAGTGCCGTCGCTAAGCGACAGCAGGCGGTGCTCAAACTGCTGAGCCTAGGCGATAAAAGGCACACCGCCCAAGAACTATTACAGGGCATCACGGCGCAGACTGATCTGTGGCTGGCACCGCTGAACCTGAAGCCAGGCATGGTTGTGTGTGACAACGGCCGTAACCTGGTGGCGGCTCTGCAACTCGGCAGACTGACACATGTGCCATGCCTGGCCCATGTGTTAAATCTGATAGTTCAGCGTTTCCTCAAGACATACCCCAATCTGTCTGATTTGCTCACGAAGGTGCGCCGCATCTGTGCGCATTTAAGGAAGTCCAGCACAGATGCTGCCACTCTCAGGGCAGCGCAGCGCCGCCTCCAACTGCCCGCTCACCGACTGTTGTGCGACGTGCCCACGAGGTGGAATTCAACATTAACCATGTTATCCAGAGTTTACCAGCAGCGCAGAGCGATTGTAGACTGCCAGATGTCAACTTCCACCAGAACTGGTAGTCAGGTCAGTCAGCTTCCTCAAGTCTACAATGAGGAGTGGACGAGGATGTCTGATATCTGTCAGGTGCTGAGTAACTTCGAGGAGTCAACACAGATGGTCAGTGGCGATGCCGCCATCATCAGCCTCACCATCCCGCTGCTTGGCCTGTTGAAAAACTCTCTGATCAGCATGAAGTCGGAAGCTTTGCGCTCGTCACAAGAGACGGGGGAAGAAGATTCCCTTGTTGATAGCCAAAGCACCCTCAGGTCTGTTTCTCAGCGCATATCGGAGGAGGTGGAGGTGGAGGAGGATGAGGAGGAAGAGGAGGAGAATGTTGGCGAGACACAAGAGGGGACCATTGTTCAGTCCTTCACTGTTGAGCGTGTATGGGCAGAAAAAGAGGAGTTGGAGGAGTTGGAGGAGGAGGAAATGGACAGTCAGGCCAGTGAGGGGAGTGAATTCTTGCGCGTTGGGACTCTGGCGCATATGGCAGATTTCATGCTAGGCTGCCTATCCCGTGACCCTCGCGTTCAAAGAATTTATTCCAGCACCGATTACTGGGTATTCACTCTCCTGGACCCACGGTACAAGCAAAATCTTTCCACTCTCATCCCTGGAGAGGAAAGGAGTGTGAGAATGCATGAATACCAGCAGGCCCTGGTTCACAAGCTGAAACAGTATTTCCCTTCTGACAGCGCTAGCGGCAGAGTGCGTAGTTCTGCGGGACAAGTAGCGAGGGAGAGTAGGCGAGCAGGCAGCTTGTCCAGCACTGGCAAGGGTACGCTTTACAAGGCTTTTGCCAGCTTTATGTCACCCCAGCAAGACACTGTCACCTGTCCCCAGTCTCGGCAGAGTAGGGCTGATCTTTACAGAAAGATGGTGAGGGAGTACGTAGCTGACCATACCATCGTCCTAAATGATCACACAGCTCCCTACAACTACTGGGTTTCAAAGCTGGACATGTGGCACGAACTGGCGCTGTACGCCTTGGAGGTTCTTGCCTGCCCTGTCGCTAGCGTGTTGTCCGAGCGGGTTTTCAGTGCAGCTGGTGGCATCATCACCGATAAGCGTACACGCCTGTCGACTGACAGCGCTGACAGGCTGACGCTTATTAAGATGAATAAAGCCTGGATTTCTCATAATTTCCAATCTCCACCAGGTGAAGGAAGCTCAACCTGAATAATTTATGCACTCCTCCTCCTCATTTTCCTCCTTCTCCTACTCTTTGTACACTAAAGCAGAGGAAACTGGCTATTTTTTGACAGGGCCCACTGGCTCTAGCTATAGTACTCTATGCATTTAATTTTTCTGGAGGGCCACCTACCCGGTCCTCTGTTTTAAACAATTTTTGGGACTGCCACATACAGGCACTCAATCTATTCAATTTTTCTGGAGGGCCACCTACCTGCTCCTCTGGTTTGAAAACTTTTTTGGACTGCCACATACAGGCACTATCCAAATTAAATTGTCTCCATAGCAGCCTTCTCACGATGTCTCCATTGCTACCTCCAAAAGTCGTCCATATAGCTGCCTCCATACATCGTCCCCTTATCAAACGAGGTGCGTCAGGCAGAAATTTGGGTTGTTTTCATGGATTCCACATCAAAGTTGTTAACTTTGTCGCCACCCTGCTGTGTTATCCACAAAATATACTGGCAAACTTTTATGATTAACCGATATTATTTCAGCGCTTCTCGCGCATCTGTTTACATTCCCCTCACCCGCCATATCCCAAACTTATAAGAACGCTACTACACTTAACTTGGTGGAGGCTGGGACCGAGTCTGACCCTGGGGCTGGTCATATACTGCTGACGCCGAGGATTGCGGGGCCTACCTCGGTCCAGGTCTCAAAGGCCTACTATACCTCCTCCTCCTCCCACCCCTCCCCCACCTCCTCCTCCTCCGAATTACCATCCGTGGGCATGGCGCCATCAGTCGGTAGCTCTAGGCACAGCAGCAGTGCCGTCGCTAAGCGACAGCAGGCGGTGCTCAAACTGCTGAGCCTAGGCGATAAAAGGCACACCGCCCAAGAGCTATTACAGGGCATTCCACATCAAACTTGTTAACTTTGTCGCCACCCTGCTGTGTAATCCACAAAATATACTGCCAAACTTTTACCATTTACCGATATTATTTCAGCGCTTCTTGCGCATCTGTTTACATTCCCCTCACCCGCCATATCCCAAAGTTATAAGAACGCTACTACACTTGATCTTATACAAAAGGTTCTTAGAAGTGCTGTTTGGGGAGTAGCCTAGAGACAGGGGCTTGGATTGGCGAAAGCTCGCCTGGCAGCGGAGCGCCAGCTCCATCCCAAGATCCAACTAACATAGTTTTAACTGCAGCACCTTTAATCTACTACTAGTTCACTGCCTCCATACATGGTCCCCTTATCAAACGAGCTGTGTTAGGCAGAATTTTCAGGTGTTTCACCACATACATAGTGGAACTCGGCGCGTCTGTCGCCGCCATGCTGGAGACCTGCAGTCATAGAAGCGTAATATGGATGCCCCATACTGTCGCTCTTAATTATGGAAGTCCTCTCCATGGCTGCCTCCAAATGTCGTCCCCTTATCAAACGAGCTGTGTCAGGCTCATTTTTCGGGTGTTTCACCAGATACGTTATGGAACTTGGTCACTATGTCGCCACCATGCTGTGTTATCGACTAAATATACCGTCAACCTTTTGTTCACAGAGGAAATAATTTCAGCGCTTCTTGCTCACCTCCTTTGGTTCCTCTCTGCCACCCATTGGTTTGAAGCCTGAGTCCATTTAGGGTATGTCGCCATGCCACTCTCTAGCCTGCCGCTGCTGCCGCTGCCTCTGCATGCCGTCCCCTATAGTGTCAGGGTCAATTATTGGATGTTTTAGATGCTATCTGTCACTCTGTCATGGCCATGCTGTTGCCCATAATTTTGGCATAATGGTGCGTTTAAGCAGCCTCAGAGGCATCCATGCATGCTGCCCCTGCTGTTTCCTGTCCATTTCCGTGGTGTTTCCATCCTTTTCTGAGGTTTCCAGGTGTTTGGCCAAGCTTCCCTGTGCAGAGCCTTGGTCCCCTTGAAATCGGGAAAAGTTTGTCTCGAATAACGAGTACCCGAGCATTTTAGTGCTCGCTCATCTCTATTCCTCACTGTATGGCGTTAGTGTTCCTCACTGTATGGCAGTAGTGATGGCAGTAGTGTTCCTCACTGTATGGGGCTAGTGTTCCTCACTGAATGGAGGTAGTGTTCCTCACTGTATGGTTGTAGTATTCCTCACTGTATGGGGGTAGTTTTCCTCAATGTATGGTGGTAGTGTTCCTCACTGTATGGGGGTAGTGCTCCTCACTGTATGGGGGTAGTGTTCCTCATTGTATGGTTGTAGCATCCCTTACTGTATGGGGGTAGTGTTCCTCACTGTATGGGGGTAGTGTTCCTCACTGTATGGGGGTAGTGTTCCTCACTGAATGGAGGTAGTGTTCCTCACTGTATGGGGGCAGTGTTCCGCACTGTATGGCCGTAGTGTCCCTTACTGTATGGCGGTAGTGTTCCTCACTGTATGGGGGTAGTGTTCCTCACTGTATGGACGTAGCGTTCCTCACTGTATGGTTGTAGTATTCCTCACTGTATGGCGGTAAGATTTTTACCATTTATTTCTTTTTATATCAGTTCTAGGGAAAGGGGGTGATTTGAATTTTTAGTTTTTTTAATTTTAATTATTTTAAAACTTTTTTAATTTTACTATTTTTCAGACCCCCTATAATACTTCAACCCTAGGTTGTCTGATCGACCCTATGATATACTGACATACTACAGTATGGCAGTATATGGGGATTTCCTTTCTCATTCATTAAAATTTGGGGTAGCCTCAGATCAGCGGAAGACCTGAGGCTGTCATGGTGCTGGATCGCCGCTCCCTGACAACGTCACCGTTGGCAAGATGTCGGCCACTTTTTTGAAGCCCCCAGCAGCTTTGCATACGGCTATCTGCGGGTGTTACCAGTAAGTCTTTGCTGCAATATGCAAACCATATAGGGCTCAGCCCTGAAGCCCTCTCCATGCACCCGCACCCGGCATGTGACCTACCGTTACGACACGTCATGATTCATTTCGATTCAGTTTGAAACAAATTTTCTCTGAAAATTCGGGGAACCTGGTCGAAACGAATTTAGAAAAATTTGCCCATCTCTAGTTGCAACCTTTAGAAAATGTAGTTATAAGTTTTCTCTATGCCATTGTTGTTCTCTTATAATGATCATCACGCTTTTGCGACATAAAGGTTTTATGTTGATATATATACATATTTCAAATTGATTTTCTGTCTTGAAACATCACCTGTTAAGTTGAATGTCCACTGTATACTGTATTGAAACAGTGAACTATGATATATGATTGGATATGACTGGAGCTCAGAATAAAATATAAAATGATGAAGCGTATAGAATAAATGGGTGTAAATAATGAATTATTGCATCCTTAAATGTAAATGAGAATGTATTAGGTATTCTTGTCACTGGTCCAGGTGGAGGTAAAGTGGCTTTTAAGGTTTAACAGACTAAGAGCCAATGGCATACCAGCAGCATTGTGAATGCAGCTCTGGATGTGAATGGAGTATAAAACAGTATAAAATTTACTGTAACTCAGGAATAGCAAATGAGAAGTAAAGTGTTTACAAAGTTGCTCATCATTCTATGTAGATACAAACTGATAGTCAAAAGTGGATCTTTGCTTTAAGAAAATGGCTTCTGATCTCTGCTTAGAACCAGCAATTTTCCTGTGTCTTGCCGTTTCCATCTCGCTGGGATCACCGAGGTGCGGAATTAATAATCCATCTAAAGTGTCAGATACAAATCTTGTGAGTGCTGTTTACAGCTGTTTTCAAGTCTCTGCCTTTGTAAAATTCTAACATCCTTTTGTACAAAATACCGAGTTCAAGGCAGCTGATGAATTATTCAATGTCATGAAAGCTGCCAAATCAATGTCTTCTGTCCCAGGAATGGCGCATTAAGCGTTCACCGTTCTATTGTCAGGCTGTGCCGACATACACACAGAACAGGAGATTTATCGTAAGTTGCCGGGTAAGGTTAGTGACCTCCTCTCCGTTTCCAACATTACTAACATGGTGATTAAGAGAGGAAGCAGCTTCCTTCTGGTGTTATAAGAGAGACATGGTTTGTGTAAATGATCTTGGTATAATAAAAAGTTCTGACGTGTTTTAATAGACTTTGACAATTTTTAGATCTCTGCTTGCTGTCAATGAAACTACCAGTACAAGGAAGTGATTAATAATAATTCCTTTATTTATATAGCGCATGCATATTACTGTCACGGGTGCTCCCACGACCCACGTCTCTGGTCACAGGCTCACCCATAGCCCTCTGTGTGCTCCCCGCTCCCACGGCATCCACTTACCTATCCCGTCTCCTGTCCTTGCTTCCTCGGCTGTGTGCACGCGTCCCCGACATCTAGGGCGTGCACGTCGGCTTCAGAAGATTTAAAGGGCCAGCACGCTGATAATTGACGCTGGCCATTTCCCAGAATACCATTTAAGCCTGCCTTTGCCTGCACACCCTGCCAGATCTTTGTACTATATGCCTCTGAGAAAGCTTGTATTGTTGCCCTGTGCTCGTGTATTGACTTCCCATTGTGACCCCCGGACCTGTTCCCGTTTACGCTCCTCTGCTGCCAGCCCTGACCTTCTGCTTTGCCACCTGTACTGATCTCCTGCCTGTCCCCGACCACAAAACCTGCCTTATGTTTCTGTGGCTGCCACTGCAGACAGAGTCACTACTGTTGCCGCAGCAGGCTCTGGTGAAAACCAGGTGCGACTTAGACTCTGGTCCTAGGTGTCGGCTTACGTCATCGTCCGCGGTGGTCCAGTGGGTCCACTACTCCTGGAGCCTGCCAGTTATGCAGAGCTGCACAAAGCTTGCAAGATCAGTCCATGTCCCCATAGGGCTCACAATCTAATCAACCTACCAGTATGTTTTTGGAGTGTGGGAGGAAACTAGAGGACCCGAGGCCGAACCTAGAAGCTCTTTGCAGATGTTGACTTTGGACTTTTGTGTGATTTATTGTTGTGGATAAATGTATAGGATCAAATGGATTGTATTGCATAATCTACAGAAAAATGTATACGTATATGATAGCTTATGGTCTGACCACTGGGACCCCTGCCAATCGTAAGTATAGAATACTAAATGTCTTGTAAAGTCCCCTGAGTTAAGAGAACTATTGAACTTTCTGGACACCCAGACTCTTAGTCATCTTTTGTAGCACAACCTCTATATGCATGAAATATAAATTTATCACCAGCAATTGCTCCCGTCATGTCTTTATATCATTAAATATTCTTCTTTGTGGCCCACACGCCATGTATTCACCCTTAGGCTATATGCACACTGACATGTCAGCCGCAATGCATTTCATACAGCCCGTATGTCAGGGAAAGATAGGACATGTGCAACACCGTATTGCTCTGTGTGGCCATTGGCAGTCTAAGGGGGACGTATGTACGTCATATGTACGTGTTGCTGGAAGTGTGAATGTGGCCTTAGTGTAACAACAAAGTATGAGGCCCACTGATTATGCTCCCGGTGGCAGGATTTAATCTATCACATTCGTAGCATATTCTTTGGTAATACACATCCAATGGCACGTAAAGAATATTCGTTATGAATGGTGGCATACTAGATGGGCCTTACATGGATTCCTAGAGATTTCTTTGACCTATCCGGGGTCCTGCTCTTTGACCTGAAGCAGGTATAACCCACATATTGATCCTGACAATAAAATTGGGGGGATAGGTTCAATGATACGGTAAAACTGGATAATGGATGGCTTTTCCATGCTTGATTTTGATGGTAGATTTCCTATAATTTCTCTGGATGTCTTTCTCAAACAGTTAGCCACCCCTTGGTTAATAGAAGCAAATTTATATAAAACTTCAGGGGCCATATCTTTTGAATGGGAGGAAGGACAGATTTAAGAAAATTGAACACCAGGTTGATCACGGACATGGCGGCAATTGCCTGTCATTCAGCATTTTGTAGTTGATGACAGGTTCTTTTATCCTATTCACCATTCGTTGCAATGTGCCTTGTCCTTTCTGAACATAGCAGGATGGACTCCATTGCACAAGCAGCATAAAACCATTATAAGATTTTTTCATATTTGCTATAGCTGAATAGCAAGTAAATGAAACAGATTTGTAAGTGAAGTCTCTGACCACAAAACGTCTCATGAAATCCAATCTAATTCCCGTTTAGTAGGGAACGAGCTACTGATATTCAGTCACTCTCGCTGAGAATCTAAAAATGTACAAAAAACACAATTATTTCTGGTGCTCATTAATCTCTCCATGTTACGACTCCCTGTGCGCTTGTTGTGTTTGGCAATGCTGGTTGAGTTCCATTATTATTAACGATCAATCATGGCACGGACGCTCGCTAATTCTTAATAACAGAATCTAATTGCGCCCCGTTTCCTTTGATTTGCGGCTGTGGTGATTCCACCGGCCCTGGTAGCCTTGTTTTTCTTTGTGCTCGGCCTTGAAGACATTGCGCTGGGATCTGTGATCTGATATTTTTATGAGGCATTGTTGGATTTATGGAAGGAGCGAGGTTTCCTGTCTGAGCGAATCAGCCGCGTCTCAGCTGCTGGGGTTACAGAGGTTCCCTCTAAAGTCGGGCCGAAAAAAAATTACAACAACAAAAAGTAATCAGAACCAGGAATTCCTAAAACAGTGTGAACTCTTTACCCTTCCCTTTTGAGCTTTCTGTAGCAATTTCTTGTCCTTCCCCATAACCAAAAAATCCTAGTAAATACAAGTCCTGGAGTCAACATCTGCCAGGTGGTTACAAATTCAGTTCATATCTGTATCTTGAAATGACAAGTAACATAGACACCAGTACAGAGGTTGTCACCCAGTGTGGCTCCCACGTTCTGTGGCCCAAAATGGTTGTCACTGAGTACAGGTCTCACAGAGGTTGTGTTTCCTTTTTACTGTGGGTATCACTCAGCTTTCCTATCTGCTGCTTTAATAGCTTGGTAAAACCTCTAGCACTCCAGCAAGGTTGTAGCTTAAAAACTCTTCTTTATTAGGACATAAGATACAAGCCATAAGTACAGTCACGTAGGAACATGATGACCGACGTGTTTCAGCTTGATCTAGCAAGCCTTGATCATGGTCTGCTCCTTTGAAACTTTGGAATGAATAGTGGTAACCTGCACAACTCTAGAGGTTTATCCCAATGTATCTTCTCTATATACATTGGCCACCTATGTGCTGTAGGAGCCACTATTTCCCTCCATATCCACCTCAATGATTTGCATCTCTGACTCAGTGTTGTACTTAAGATCTTTTCAGGCAATATGTTTAAAGTTTTGTGTAGGAGAAGGCGCAGCACAATTTTACTTTAATTGTATCTTCTTGTATCTGAGTCATTGACGGGTAAAAGCTGCTAATGACTATTCCCCCTCAAATAAAAATCTGCTACATTGTGCATCAAAGTCGTCACTCTGCTATCCATAGGCCCTGCATGGCTGATAAATCTCTGCTATTACAGACATAAGTTCCATTACTCTTTTGTGCTGGATACACTGTTCTTGAACTAGGAGTATTAGAAGGGCTCTAGTTTTTTCTGTTGGGGTTGTTGGCGGTGGGAGGATGAGCTGAATTGGAGACATATGGGGGTTATGAATCGCAGAGATGTTGTTATCAGCTTCAGCGGAGAGTGCTGAGAGAGTCTGAGCTGTGTTTGCTGTCCATACGTGAAGCATCGACCTCTCTTATAAAGTTAATGAGATCATTATTTGGTCCGTGAGGCGCTTCTTCTCATTTACATAGAGCACGTCTCTATACAAGAAGAGGATTAAAAATAGATGAGCTGAACCACTGATGAGCAGGATGGAATTGCACCTTACATGCTGCATAGATTTACGCCATGACACGTCGCCTGCAAAGTAAGAAATGGTGCAGCCTGTAAATCCCAAGTTTACACTTCACGTGAGAACGAACATCTAATGAGCAATCGGCACCGGATCTTGTGACGTGAACATAAAGTCTGTTAAACCACTAAAAAACTGAGAGTACGGAACTAATGAAAAGAAAGACAAACTTAACATGCAAATCCCTGATTGCTGAGGCTTACACTCTATGATAGGAAACAAGTAGGATAGAAAGATGTAGATGAAGATTCAACTAATATATTGTGAACATTTTCATATAGTAGCGCCCTAGTTATCGAAGGTAGCTGTTTGCGAATGAGTTTTATAGATAATTAATCACAATCTGGTTATTTTCTTGTTACAGTGTTGTGCGTACACAGCCCAGACGGTTCCTGATGCTGCGTCAGATTTATCAGTTTATCAGTTTAATCAGTAAGCAGTAACAGGGACGTATGACAGCAGCCAGGAGAGGTGCACTGAAACAGAGCAGGAATAACATGGGTTACAGATTTAGGCTAAATTCACACGGCCGTTAGGGGAAGTATATACGGCCGCTGTATATACTTCATATATACATCCCCCATTGGCCATCATTGGGTACATGGAGCTGTACGGAGTACGGTACAACCAGGGCTGGATTAAGGTTGGTGGGGGCCCCTTGGCGCAAAATCTGGTAGGTTTCCCAATTGAATGTAGTCCAGACAGGGAACAGCAATCAATATTTACAGCCCTACAGCAATAACTATATGAAAACTTTGAGAAAAATGACCATTGGCATCAAATGTGATGAAAAACAACAACATTTTCAAATTTCTCATTTTACCTGTGGTCTCCGGGACCAGACTGGACCGGACTTTCCATCGTGGCACAGCAATCACTGGAGCTGCGAACAAGGTGAGCAGACACTCTTTTTCATTTAGCAATAACTATATACTTCCCCTAGTACTCACTATATACAGCCCCCGCAGCAATCACTGTATACAGCCCCATCAATCAATATATACCGCCCTCCAGCAATCACTATATACAGCCCCAAGTAATCACTATATAAAGCCCCAAGTAATCACTATATACAGCCCCCAGTAATCACTATATACAGCCCTCCACGCAATCACTGTATACAGCCCCCCAGCAATAACTATATACTTCCCCCAGTAATCACTGTTTACAGCCCCCCCAGCAATCACTGCATATAGCCCCTCCTACCCCAGTACTCACTATATACAGCCCCCAGCAATCAATATACAGTATACAGTCCCCAGCAAACACTATATACAGTCCCCAGGACTCACTATATACAGCCCCCAGCAATCACTGTATACAGGCCCCTCAGCAATCACTATATTCAGCCCCCCAGCAACGACTATATACAGCTCCCACAGCAATCACTATATACAGCTTCAAGTAATCACTATATACTGCCCCCAAGAAATCAATATATGCAGCTCCTCAGCAATCACTATATACATCCCCCAGCAATCAATATATACAGCCTTAGGTAATCACTATGTACAGTCCCCCAGCTATAACTATATACAGCTCCCCCAGCAATCACTATATACAGCCCCCCAGCAATCGATATATACAGCCATCAGCAATCAATATATACAGCCCCCCAGCAATCACTATATACAGCCCCCAGCAATTAATATATACAGCCCCCCAGCAATCAATATATACAGCCCCAGTAATGATTATATACAGCCCACAGAAATAACTATATACAGCTCCCCAGCAATCACTATATACAGCCCCCAGCAATCACTATATACAGACCCATCAGTAATCATTATATGCAGCTCCTCCAGCAATCACTATATACAGCTCCCAGTAATCACTATAACAGTTCCCCCAGCAATCACTATATACAGATCCCCTAGCAATCACTATATACTGCTCCCCAGCAATCACCATATACAGCCCCCCAGTAATCACTATATACAGCTCCCCCAGTAATCACTATATACAGCTCCCCCAGTAATCACTGTATACAGCCCCCAGCAATCACAAAATACAGCTCCCAGTAATATCTATATACAGCTCCCCCAGCAATCACTGTATACAGCTCCCAGTAATC
Source organism: Engystomops pustulosus (assembly GCF_040894005.1). NCBI lineage: Eukaryota > Metazoa > Chordata > Amphibia > Anura > Leptodactylidae > Engystomops > Engystomops pustulosus. The sequence continues at coordinate 73,553,645 of NC_092417.1, read as the reverse complement.
ACTATATACAGCCCCCCAGCAATCACTATATAGAGCCCCCCAGCAATCACTATATACAGCTCCCCCAGCAACCACTATATACAGCTCCCAGTAATCACTATATACAGCCCCCCAGCAATAAATATATACAGCCCCCAGTAATCACTATATACTTCCCCCTATGATAACTATATACAGCCTCCGATTATAACTATATACAGCCCCCCTATAATAACCATATACAGCCCCCTATAATAACTATATACAGCCCACTATAACTTTAAACACCCCCCCCCTAATAACTATTTACAGTCCTATGTAAAATAATAGAAATGTACTCACCTTTCATCGTTTCCCCTCATCTTCCCACGCGGTGTCATGATACCATCGGAGGTGCACTAAGATAGCCATCTTAGTACACATCCGATGGTCTGTGGCAGCGTGAAGGCTTCTCTGCCATAGACTGAGCCTGAATCATCCACATTTGGTGGGGGCCCCATTAAGGGCAAATTGGTCCCCGGGCGTCCCCCCTATAATCCAGCCCTTGTCTGGCAGGCACATGTTTGTGTGAATTTGCCCTTAAAGAAGAACCAAACCTTTAAAGATTTTTATTTTTAATTAATTTTTTAGGGGAAATAAAAGAGTGCAAATTAAAGGGGTTGTCCTGGCTTTCTAAAAACTATATATGCAGTCTGGTGGGGCTGTAAAAACAAAAAAATATATAATACTCCATTCCTCAATTGCTCTCCTTGTCCTATGCTTCTGCTAATCCGTGCCCTGCTGGAGAGGCTGGCCCACCTACCTGTCCAGGGCCGCAAGCTTGGTACAGCATTGCTGTTAATGCTGTATCAGGCAAGTGTAAGTAGTCGGACAGCAGTGCCTGCCTATGTATACATACAGGGGCATGGCACTGACAGGTGGCGGCGCAAGACAACAGGAGCTAAAGAGGAGGTATGCATTATTTTTGGGGGGTTTTACTGTCCCCCAGGCTGGATATATAGTTTTTGCTAAGCCTAGACAAAGCCTTTAACATATTTATTTAATAAAGTGTATTACAAAGTTTACTATTTTCTGCAATATTGTTTTATGCAGTTTAGTTTATTTACACTTTATTTTACACAGATTTCATGAAAAATTCTGCATATTGAGAGAAGAACTGGAGGTATTATTGGAAGTTTACACAAAAACATTAATTTAAATCAGGCAACATGATTTATACATCACCTCGGGATTGGAAGGTTATGACTACTGAATGTAACTGAGGTAAAAGCAAGTACAGTCGAATATGCAAATACGTTTTCCAAGGTGGGATAAGGAAAACTATGCCTCTTTCATCTACCTTGCAAGGCATCTCTTTTGACATCAAACATGATCTACAAGAGGCCTAATGACATGCTTGTTCTATTCCTGAAGGAACAGATTCCCAGCTGTAGACAACACTATTGGTTGGGTCTCTGTCGTAAAGTGTAGGGAACTGGTTTCGTTGAGTGAGAGGCTCTTCTTCTTACGAGAATGCTAGAGTTGTCAGACTCCTCCCATTAACATATGGACAGCTTTATGTTCCATACTGCACTAGGATGTTATCATGGTGGACTCTGCTCCACCTTCATGGTACCTGTTCCACTTTTATGGTTGAGCTCTTCATAATTCCTACATTCTCCACTGTCATGGTGGAGATGTCCATAATTCCTAAAAGAGGAAACAGGGGTCAGAGAACCTATTTATCAAAAAGTATGTCTTCTAGATGCAGGTGATCCTGCTTGTTGTCATGTCATGTGACGCTACAGAGCACAATGGTAGACAGAAGGCTCACATCCTACATGTTTCAGAAGTGTCTGCTTCCTTCATCAGGGACAGTATTTTGCTTTCTTCATTTTATAGGTCATTGTCCCTTGATGTTGTTTTGCATGAGAACTCCACTCCAGTTTTTGGATTACTGCTGTAATATGTTCAGTTGCCGTAGTTCTATGCCCTCTGCCTTCAGTAATATAGGATTTTCAGATTGTATATATTATTTTAAAAATAAAGCTGCCTTTATGTCATTAGGTGGAATTATCCTGCAAAACAGATCTAAGAACAATGACCTATACAAAGGAGAAAGCAGAAAGTTCACCTATCCCTGACAAAGGGAAGCGCATAGGGACTTATTTACTAAGGGTCGCGGATCACACTTTTGTCGGACTGTGCGCCGTTTTCGGGATTGCCTGGCTTTGACAGGTATTTAACAAGTCTCTGCGCTGGGACTGTGTCGCAGGCAATCCATTTTTTTGCACAGCTGCACTGGCTTCCATGCGACACAATTTAGGGGGTGTGCCGTCGGACGATCCAACTGATTCAGACTGAGTGGAGGATTTAACTTTCCAATTGTGTCACAAGCCCTATCACTTAGAAGCACCAATTGAAAGATGGTGAACTTGAAAGAGAAGCGACACATGCACGATATTGGGCGTACAATCTTAGTGGATCACGGCACAGTGCATAATCGTCAGACAATGCACTTTAGGTGAACTCCATCAGGAAAGTAAGTAAATGTGCCCCATAGGGTGTGAGTCTTCAGTCCTCCATTGTGTTCCATAGCTTTATGTGACATCTATGCCAGTTCCATAGTGGAGCTTTGCATAATCTCTGCCTGTTTCACGGTCAGGGTGTAGCGGTATACATATCCTACCTGTCTCTTTATCATGATGGAGATGTCCATAAGCCACCCCTATTCAACTGTGATGGTGAAGCTTTACATAATCCCTGCTTGTTCAAGGGTAATAGTGGATTTTACTCTGCTCCTTGACCTTGCTTCCTTCCTTTCTGACTTTTAAGTTGAAGCTGATAATATTCCATCCTGTTATTCTGTCATGCTTGAGCAGACCCCTCTCCATGCCTGTCCCTCTGTCATAATGAAGCTGACCCTTACCTCTGCCTGACCACCATCATAGTTCAGCTCACTCCCTATCCAGACTGTCCCACTGTCACGCAGAGTAGATCTTGACCCCTTCTTGTCATTAAAGAACTATTCTTGAGCTCTGCCCTCCTCTTCCAATGCTGACCCTGACATTTTCTGATATTATCATTAGCCCATTCTAAGATTTGTAGTTCTCCCACAGCTTAGGAGCTGCTGATAGTCGTAATCCTCAGCTCTATGCAGCAACGTGTTTCATTGTTTTCCTCCTCATGTTGAATATTTCTCTTGCTGATTTATTTGTCTCATTAAAATCTATTTATTAGCTTAGATTTCACATGAGATATTATGGAGTCGTAAATTCTCTTCTTTATGACAAATGTAGATTTTTATCTGTCGCTCCTCTCCCCGCTCGTTACGAAGCCGCAGTTTTATGGGTCGGATTTTGGCTGATTTCCACCTTCTGTTTTAGGGCTCAACGAAGAGAAAAAGACAAAAAAAAAATGAAAACCAAATTGAAAGCAACAAAGCCTTGAGAGTTCTATGAGCCTTCTTAAATTCTCTTAAAGGGTCCTCCAGTCTTCAAGATTTTATGCAAATGATGAAGTTTACTAATCAGAATGCACCAGCATTTGTATCTCAATTTATTAAGCCACTTTTTCTTCTTGTCTGACATAGAGGCATGGCTTTGCAGAATAACCCCTGAAGAAGTGGAACACAGAACATGCGTTTGGGACTAATTAGCCCTTTTGCCGGTATACTCCTATTTCCTATTTTGTAATATGTGTTGTACTTGCATTTACTTTTTGCTGCTATTAAGTATTACTGTATGTTACTCTTGCAAAGGTTTGTCACACACAGGATTCTTTATCTGTAGGTTTTAGGCCACCATTATTACATTTTTCCTTTGCTATGTTGCATTTGCCTGACCTAGGGATGGAATGTATCTATCTAATATTTTCTGCCAATTTTTTATTGTGTTTTATATGTATTCACTGATCTTAATGAAGCTTGACATTGTGTATTCGACTTAATTTTGTTATTGGGAATTTAACTTGCTCACTATGAGCATGTTGGGATCTATTGCAGTTATTTTCTCTCTTTTATTCATTGGGATTTGCAGGATAGGTTACAAAGAGGGGTTGTGACTAGAGATGAGCGAGGACTAAAATGCTCGGGTGCTCGTTATTCGAGACGAACTTTTCCTGATGCTCGAGTGCTCGTTTCGAATAACGAGCCCCATTGAAGTCAATGGGAGACTCGAGCATTTTTCAAAGGGACCATGGTTCGGGAATAAAATGTGTTAATTAATTGAAAAAGAATGTCTTCTAATAAGTTAGCAGATGTATGCAAACATCTGCAATCTATTCTTCACTGTTCCGCGCGTATATTATCTCCCGACAAGTTAGCAGATGTGAAGAACAGTGAAGAATAGAATAAAAACAGTGAACACAAGATCATTTAAGTGAAAAACACAGTGAAGAATAGATTGCAGATGTTCAGCACATCTGCTTACTTGTCGGGAGATACGCTGTCCCGGGATCCGCTGCTCTTCTTCCACTGAAGTCTCCCCGATGTCTCCGTGCCGCTGCCCGATGTCTCCGTGCCGCTGCCCGATGTCTCCATGCCCCGATGTCTCCGTGCCCCGATGTCTCCGTGCCCCTATGTCTTCGTGCCCCGATGTCTCCGTGCCCCGATGTCTCCGTGCCCCGATGTCTCCGTGCCCCTATGTCTCCGTGCCCCGATGTCTCCGTGCCCCTATGTCTCCGTGCCCCGATGTCTCCGTGCCCCGATGTCTCCGTGCCCCAATGTCTCCGTGCCCCGATGTCTCCGTGCCCCTATGTCTCCGTGCCCCGATGTCTCCGTGCCCCTATGTCTCCGTGCCCCTATGTCTCCGTGCCCCAATGTCTCCGTGCCCCGATGTCTCCGTGCCCCGATGTCTCCGTGCCGCTGCCTGATGTCTCCGTGCCGCTGCCCGATGTCACCGTGCCCCAATGTCTCCGTGCCCCTATGTCTCCGTGCCGCTCCGTGTCGCTGCCCGATGTCTCCGTGCCACTGCCCGATGTCTCTGTGCTGCTCCCCGGTGTCTCTGTGCTGCTCCCCGGTGTCTCTGTCCTGCTCACCGTGTTCTTCAATGTGTTCTTCACACATATATATTGTTCTTCACATGCTATTTTGTTCGCACCGTTCCGCGCGTATCTTCCGACAAGTAAGCAGATGTGCTGAACATCTGTAATCTATTCTTCACTGTGTTTTTCACTGTTTTTCACTTAAATGATCCTGTGTTCACTGTGTTCACTGTTTTTATTCTATTCTTCATTGTTCTTCACTGTGTTTTTTAATTAAATGCTCGATCTCGAGCAGGGGAAATACTCGTCCGAGCAACGAGCCGTTTCGAGTACCTTAATACTCGAACGAGCATCAAGCTCGGACGAGTATACTCGCTCATCTCTAGTTGTGACTTAATTGCAGTGATATTAAAAGTGAGTCCCAAAAAAATCTAGCTGCAGAGTTCAGGCCCTTGGGCGACATAGCCTCAGTCAGCCCCTTTGCAATAAAATCACATAAGGGTCCATTAGAGTCAGCCCCCTCACCCCTTGGATTCCTTATGTACAGCCTTATGTGAGCCCCCCCAGGAGCTCTGGGCCCCAGTACTTGGCACCAAGGCCCCAGTGCTGGCACCGGCCCTTGCAGAGTTGCTATCTGTCTGTACTATTCTTGTGTGCTGTGTGGAGAGTCTAAGAATGTGGCTTCACAATGGCATCCACTACTTCCTGCTTGGAAGAGATGACAGAGAGAGAAAATCAGTGAAAGCAGAAGGCAGAGCAAACAGGCTCAAACTACATCAATATGACATACCTAGCAACTGACTCAGGTTCCCGTGTGACAGTCCTGAATTTTGGGGTCTGTCCTGCTGCCCTGGGCAGAGGCAGGTAGGTCCTGATTTCAATTCTGATTTAGTAGTTGAATAAAAGTGTAAAAAAGAGAACCGTCAGCTCCACACCCCACCATTACTATTGAGGAAGGTGGGTGTGATGTGATGCTGTCATTATGGCTGCTGGTCTCAGTGTATAGACAAGAGGAGAGTTACTGTGGGGGCCCGGAAAGAAGTACATGTGGGAAGACAATGGGGGATTATATTGTGACTGGACTACAGCAGAGTGGTATTATAAGTCTGTGGGCTACAAGTAGAAGTGAGCGAGCACATAAGTGGCCACAATAGGGGAAGGCACAAGAGGGTGGGGCAATATAAGTTGGAAGGCCACAATAATGGCGATTTGCATGTCTATGGTTCCTACAAAAGTCCTGGCAAAATAGAATTGGTGACATTAGAATTAATGGCACATCATTTTCTTCTAAAGGATGGGCTGAAGCTATTGTGGCATTCCGGATCTTACGCATTTTTGGATAGTTTATGACATTTGAATCATCCTGTATAGGTCTAGCGCAGTGATCAATTACAACACCATAACTGTGGATGCATGACATCATAATAAAGAACCAACTTTAATGTTGACCAAAGGTGGATATTTAATGATTTACCTATTAATAACTTTAGTTTTTTTTATCTGTTTATTTTCAAGTGTCTTGTACTTTATACCTTTGTTGGTGCTTTTCCATGTACAACATCCAACAATTCCTAGCCGTTTGAATTTGCTGCTACTCAGTAAACAGGAGTCATTACACTCCCCCTGCATGTCTGTGTACAGGGCATGGAGGAGCATGTGGCTTTTATTCTCCCAGTTACTGTAGCTGGAGATGTCTGTTCTCCTCAAGGTCTTCAGAGGAAGGAATGTAAACACAAGGGTAATAGACATCTGTCTAAACAGTCTCGCTCCTAATGAACACTTAGAAATGTAATTTGCCTCCTCGGCCGCAGATGGAACGTAATAAGGAGAAAAAAAAGTCCTGTCATATGAGAAATTGGAGAGACTGGTTATTGCTTGAGGGATTTGGGTTTAGGAGTAGCAGCCGTGTGAGAGGGAGGGAGTACACAAAAAAGAGACCCAAACAATGTAGTTAAAGACCAATCTGAGCAGTGACCATTGGTAGGGACCAGTGTGGGGATGAGTAAATTAAGGAAGTCAACACAATGGGGCCTATGAAATATAGTATATACCATATTTTTTGGACTATAAGATGCACTTTTAGCAAGAAAAAATCTTGCTAAAAAGTGCCTGCATCTTATAGAACAAAGGTCAGGAGGATCCAACACTGCCAGACCCTCCTAACCACTGTAATGGAGATCGGATGATGCCTTGGTATAGAGCTGCATCTGATCTCCCAGAGAGGACCGCACTGCTCTCTCCCTCTGCCTACAGGACCTGCGGTGATGTCAGAATCATGTGACTGATCACATGCTTCTTACATCACCACATGCTGCCGAGAATGGGGACATGCTGCGCTGGGACAGGGTAAGAACAAGACGGGTAGGGGTTCTGTGTGTGTATAGTAGAGCTGTGTATGTCTTCATGTGTATAGTAGATCTGTGTGTGAAACTGTATGGATGAAGCAGAGCTGTGTGTGTGTAACTGTATGGATGTAGCTGTATGTGCTGTGCTTTAGTGCGACCAACAGGGATATTTTAATTGGTGTAAAATATATTTTTCCTTTTTGGAAGCCTAAATCTGGGGTGCGTCCTATAGTAAGAAGCAGCTTATAGTCCCAAAAAAAATTTTGTAATAATCTCACACAATCCTCTTTCCTGATGAGTCCATTACAAAAACTAGAGAGAAATTTTGGAAGACGTTGTTCTGTAAATTTATCAGCTCCAATCAATATGCTTCCCTCTAGAAGAGATCAGATTGCAGAGATCTGAGCTACAACACATCTCATTAAAAAGGCAAGGGCCTATCAACAATGGACCATCCCTCTTAATACATGTAAATGTAATTAAACTGGAGAAAGATTGGCAGTGACAACTGGTCAGTCTACATTAATTCATCTATTTAGTTAAAAAGGGTATTGCATATGGAGGCCCCAATATATAGGGGTCTACAAAGGCCTTGGGTGTGATTGTGTGGTCCTCACTTTTTAGTGTTTTGTAACATACTAACAGTGGTTGATGGATTTTAGTATGGATAAATATGTGCTTATTTTGTTCCATCATCCTACCACTGATTTCCGGCTCTCCAGGAGTCAGGATAATGGAGCATAATGAGGAGAACTCCCTCATCTGCTATTTTCCTTGCTCACAAGCATCAGCCTAGCAGTCTTATATCACAACTAAACCATAACAGAAGCGTTCCTTCTGAATTCAACAATGGCGCTAATCACACTGAGCAGCGATAAGTGTTGTCTGATCATTGCAGCGAGATAAAGACAATTCATCCAGGTGCTCGCTGTGCTGCACTCTACACAGATAGGTTTAATATCTTTTACAATATAGAGCAGCAGGAACGTTGTGATAATAACAGAGCACAAATTAGAAATCCTGCACAAAGACATTATGATCGCTGTTATATTGGACGCTGTTTGCAGTTACATGCTAAAAAAAAAATAAAAGAAACTAGTTCTGGAGTTTTTATGACATGTTTCTAAAAAGTCTTTTCAGCTGTTTAATAGTTACTGTATATCCATATTCAGAACATCCAGATGATAACATGGTGGCAAAAAGTGTAAGGCTATATTCACACTGCCGTTGCCCGCCCGTACCGTACCGTGGCGGGCAACGGCATTGTACGGGGAGAGGAGGAGGAAGTGAGCGCAGCTCACCCCCGCCCCTCTCCATAGGAAGTAATGGCGCACGGCGCCGTACTACGGAGAAGGATAGGACAGGTCCTATCTTTTCCCGGGTATGGAGCGGTACGGTGCCGCACGTGTGCTGCACCGTACCACTCTGGTAGGGCGCCGTGCGCCCATTGACGTCTATGGAGGACGTATATCGGCAGTATATACGTCGGCCGTATATACGTCCTCCATACGTCAGTGTGAATGTAGCCTAAGTCTACATACACTGTGGATTTTCTGATGTGAAACCTGTAGCACATTGTTATTACAAATCTCAGAGATAAATATCAGAGATATTTACAAATCTCAGAGATAAGAGATAAAGGGGTTGGTCACTCTTTTACATAAGCTTCCCATGTGCCTTTACAGTGGATAGGAGGTGAGTATTGTTGCTGTAAGTATTTGCTTACATGATTGTGCATTGATGAATAGGAGATTATGACTTATCCTTCTCTCTCCTCCCCTTTCCTTGTGTCTGTCAGTGAGGATGGACTGTGAGAGAAAGAGGTACAGTAGGTGACGCCATAAGGACGGACTAAAGGAGTGAGAAACAGGAAGTTGTGTATATATGCAGAGGGCAGCATGGTGAGAACAGGGAGCAACAACATATACATGCAGAGACATGTCTAGTGGAACCCATCTATTGAAAAGGCAGCATTTGTAATGTCCTGGAGCTGGGCCATTACAGAATTAACTGTTAATATTCTTACCCCAAGGGGGATAGTGGGACTGATCACCCCGTTAGACCCTAACTTAACATACAATAAGTTATATATGGCCTCAACCACACTCAGAATCCCTTTAATTGTGTAACTAAACTGCTTACTTCTTTCTCTGGCAGGGACGGTTCTAGACAAGGTGGGCCCTGGGCAAAACTAAAAGTGGGGCCCAAAATAAAAATATTTTATGACCTGTCACAGTCAGCAAGTGGCTCCCTTTAGTATGGTAAAACAAACTGTAATTTTGGAGAATTTTATAGGAGATAGATCATAGGGAGATTGATGGGCAGCACGGTGGCTCAGTGGTTAGCACTACAGCCTTGCAGCACTGGTCAACATCTGCAAAGAGTTTGTATCTGGGTGGGTTTCCTCCGGGTCCTCCGGTTTCCTCACACACTCCAAAAAATTACTGGTAGGTTGATTAGACTGTGAGGCCCATTGGGAACAGGGACACTTCAGGTTTTCTGAAAGCAGACACTTGCCCCAATTTCAAAATTGCATCAAAGAGTTTATATACATAGGCGCCTTCATGCAATTTTGATTCAGACTGAAACATTTTATAAAAAATACTTAAAATTTGACTTTGATGGCAAAAAATTTGTTTCAAACAGAAAATATTTACCTTCACATCTCCTAAATGTAATAGATGGACATGTGTAGAGTTCACAAATGTACATAATATCACTAAAACTGTAATAACTAGATACAGGCAGTCCCCGGGTTACGTACAAGATAGGGTTCGGAGGTTTGTTCTTAAGTTGAATTTGTATGTAAGTTGAAACTGTATATTTTATTATTGTAGATCCAGACAAAAACATTTTTGGCTCCAGTGACAATTGAAGTTTAAACATTTTTTGTTGTAATGGGACCAAGGATTATCAATAAAGCTTCATTACAGACACCTTACAGCTGATCATTGCAGTCTGGGACTATAGTAAAGTATTCAGAAAGCTTCACCAGAGGTCAGAGGGGTCTGTCTGTAACTATGGGTTGTCTGTAAGTCGGGTGTCCTTAAGTAGGGGACCGCTTGTATCTGCTTTTCAGCTAGAAATTTTCAGACAGTCACAACCTGCAAAATATAGCAATAAAACAGAATAAAAAGTAAAGGCGCCATTAAACCTATATAATTTTAAAAGCAGACAACCAGGCGATGCATTTGGCAATTAGCATTCAAAATTTCCTCTAAAATATCTACAAATCCAGATATAAAGAAAATATACTTTCCTCAAACATTAAGATGTAAGGAGATCATACAAACTGCAGAACTGCAGAAAATTGCACTGAGCGTTACACAGATCTATCATTGTTTGCTCCCTTACACAACGGTCACCCAAATAAATAATTATAAATCCATAAACCAAGCGAATGAGATAACAAAAGTCACTTTTAGATGTGCGCCATTGTATTAATAACAGAACCCTCCACGCTTCATAAGAATGAGAGTGAGAACATCATAACATAATATGTGTGTGTGTTTTTGGTGTTACATATAGCTTTATGGACATGTTCTGGTCGCGGTGTTAATGTTCATTGTATCAGTCAATTTTCCCAACAAAAAAAACTATTACAAAATAAAAGGCAATAAGAGAGAAACTGTTTTCTTAGATAGTTCTGCATAGAGAAGGGCTAAAAACATGAATATTAGTTGATATTATGCCTTATCAGAATGTAGTAACATGTAAAGTGAATATTTACATTATCTGTGAGGTCAGGGCCGCATCTGCCATGAGGCGAGATGAAAATCTCGCTTCAGGCGGCAGAATGCGGGTCCCTGTAAAGGGCGGCGAAATTTGCCGCTCTAAAGTGGGCGATTCGGGCGTCCATTAACGCCCGAATCGCCCACCAGCTAAATAAATCGCGCCTGTCTCTTTAAGACACAGGCGCGATTTATATGCGGAGCGACGCAGCGCCTTTCCGGCAGCTGCGTCGCTCCGTTCTAAGCAGTGACACAGGCGTCATGACGTCATGGCGTCTGTGTCACTGTGCGGAGCCGCGGGTCACAGGAGAGCTGCGTGAAGACCGGAGCCGCGCCGAGGGAGCAGCTGCCTGAACGTGAGTATGTATTTTATTATTTTTAATGAACTTGATTAAATGTGGGGAGGTTTTATGTTATACTGGGGGGGGTACTATATGGGGCTAGAAAACGTTTAATACTGGGGGGGGGGGACGCTGTAGATATCATATGGGGCTATAATTATTTTATACTGGGGGGGGGGTGCTATATATATTATTTGGGGCCATCATTATTTTATACTGGGGGGGGGGAAGCTATATATATATCATATGAGGCCATAATTATTTTATACTGGGGGGGGATGCTATATATATCATATGGGGCCATAATTATTTTATACTTGGGGGGGGGGGGAGGATGATGGAATGCTATGTATTTTATTTGGGGCTATAATTATTTTATACTGGGGGGGATGCTATATATATATTTTATTTGGGGCTATAATTATTTTATACTGGGGGGGATACTATATATATATTATTTGGGGCTATAATTATTTTATACTGGGGGGGATGCTATATATATATTATTTGGGGCTATACCGTAATTATTTTATACTGGGGGGAATGCTATATATATATTATTTGGGGCTATGATTGTTTTAATACTGGGGGGGGGGGTGCTATAGATATTATTTGGGGCTATAATTATTTTATACAAGGGGGGGTGCTGTATATATTATATGGGGCCATAATTATTTTATACTAGGGGGGATGCTATATATATTATTTGGGGCCATTATTATTTTATACTGGGGAAGGATTCAGTATATATTATATGGGGCCATAATTATTTTATACTGGGGGGGATGCTATATGGGATACAGTATATTACTAAGCTGGGGGGCTGTATATGGGATACAGTATATTACTAAGCTGGGGGGCTGTATATGGGATACAGTATATTACTAAGCTGGGGGGCTGTATATGGGATACAGTATATTACTAAGCTGGGGGGCTGTATATGGGATACAGTATATTACTAAGCTGGGGGCTGTATATGGGATACAGTATATTACTAAGCTGGGGGGCTGTATATGGGATACAGTATATTACTAAGCTGGGGGGCTGTATATGGGATACAGTATATTACTAAGCTGGGGGGGGCTGTATATGGGATACAGTATATTACTAAGCTGGGGGGCTGTATATAGGATACAGTATATTACTAAGCTGGGGGGGCTGTATATGGGATACAGTATATTACTAAGCTGGGGGGCTGTATATAGGATACAGTATATTACTAAGCTGGGGGGGCTGTATATGGGATACAGTATATTACTAAGCTGGGGGCTGTATATGGGATACAGTATATTACTAAGCTGGGGGGCTGTATATAGGATACAGTATATTACTAAGCTGGGGGGGCTGTATATGGGATACAGTATATTACTAAGCTGGGGGGCTGTATATAGGATACAGTATATTACTAAGCTGGGGGGGCTGTATATATGATATAGTATATTACTAAGCTGAGGGGGCTGTATATGGGATACAGTATATTACTAAGCTGGGGGCTGTATATCGGGTACAGTATATTACTAAACTGCAGGGGCTGTATATGGGATACAGTATATTACTAAGCTGGAAGCGGACTGTATATGTGGGGCAAGATTTTATTTAAGCTGTAGGGGATCTGTATATGGGAGCTGTATATAATTTAATTGGGGGGTTAATAACGAGGCCTTTAAATATATGAGAGCAGGGATATATAAAAATAAATTTATTATATATATATATATATTCATTAGGGGTGCTATATATTTATTAGTTATAGGATACAGATTACTTTGCATCATGTAAACCAAATGTTGGGGGGGGGGGGTCTGTATTAATAAATTGGGGGTGTTGTATATTGATTGGTGCTTAGCATGCTATAATTCCAGTAGACTAATATATATATATATATATATATATATATATATATATATATATATATATATATAATGAAGGGATGTTTTGTATGTGGGGAGAGTGCGGTCAGTTGTGTTGTGAGGTTGTGTATATATTATTTAGGAGCGCAGTGTGTTATCCAGGAGACTTTATACTGTAAGTGACTGTGGTATTTTTAGGGACGCCGGGTGGAAATGCTGCACGGAGCTGAAGGTATCCGGCCAGGAATTCAGCAGTGATACGTCATGGATTGGAGAACCCAGAATAAAGTCCTCCTGATGGAAGAGATTGTTATCTATAAGGTACTAGATGCCACTAATGTCTCTCAGATCCTGTAGTCAGTCACACAGTGTCAGGGAGCTGTCTGTAGGGTTGTTAATTGTTAGTAAAGTTTTCAGCATTTACTTAACAGGGAGCGGGGGGGGGGGGGCAGCATTTTAATATTCGCCTCAGGCAGCAAATATGCTAGAATCGGCCCTGTGTGAGGTGCTGCAGCTCCTGTGTGCAGCAAATTCTCTCTATAACCTGCTGACTAAGAAACTGGAGGGGGGTGCACACTTTAGAGGGCTATATCTCTGGCCCTGTGACACATAGAACCTCACGGAGATATTAACTGTTAAACTGCTGTTGGGAGTGATTTTTATATATAAAAATGGCACCTGATATTCTCACTTTAAACCTGAATATCTTTGGATCCATGGCACCTAGAAACAAAATTCAAGATTCATTTGAAAGAAGAGATTCTTCCCTTTCAGGGGGCCCTGGGCAATTGCCCCCTTTGCCTACCCATAGCGCCGGCCCTGTTCTCTGGTTAGGCTGCATGGAACCACACAACCAAGTGGCTGAAATAGAATATAAAAGTGCAATATTATTAATATGTATTTTATATTTTCAACCTGAAATGGGTTAAGTATATTTATGTGAAATGTATCTCCCTGTAGGTTGTCTAATGATTTTCTGGCACCCTGGAAACTCCCAGATCAGGGAGTCTATAAATTCTGTCTCTGTCTGGACTTTTGGGTCTCTCTTCAGATTCCTTCAGAGAGACACATTTCTTGCAGAGATCTACTCAGGTGGAAGAGGATGAGGACTACTACAGAACCCAATTGGCTTCTGTGCCAATTGCAGTCAAGCCGCCGTCAAAGCCATCGGCCCTTGTGGGGATGTTGCACATGCTACTTTACTCTAATTGCGTCCAGGGGAGAGGGAGGGAGGTATATAGCATATCTGACACTATGTAATGGCTGTGATAGCAGAGGGGAGAAAGTCATGTGTAATATGCATCACATGGATCTGACCATCTCTCATCTCTAATCTGTGTCATCTATATTTTGATAAAATGTTCTATATATCTATAAAATGTTCAGGAGCTAAATGAAAGTGTACATATAAACCTGTACCCTGATAATCTAATGACACTGTCAGCACAGAGCATTAGAGGGATCATGAAGTGTCATGATCATAACTGGACTTTTACACTGACCAGCCTTTAGGCAAACCCCTTTAATTTAGTCTTTTCTTAGGCTACATTCACACAATGTATGCCCGCCGTACCGTAGTACGGCGGGCATATATCAGCGCCGGGGAGAGGAGCAGGGGATGAACCCTGCTGACCCCCGCCCCTCTCCATAGGAATACACAGCTCACAGTCATATTCCGTCGAAAGATAGGACATGGGCTATGGAACAGTACGGTGCCGCATGTGGCACGGTACCGCTCCCATACGGCGCCATGATGCCATAGAAGTGTATGGGGGATGTATATACGCCGTATATACGTCTGCCATATATACGTCCCCCGTACGTTCGTGTGAATGTAGCCTTAAAACAACATTTTTTCAAACAAGCCACAAAGTTTCTGAACAAATAAAACATGTTACATAATGCATGGAATATTACAGTTTAGTTATATTCTGGAATATGTTTTTAGTAAATCTTCCTTGATGTCCCTGATATTGCCCACACATTAATGCATATAACAGTGTCCCTCATAGTGTTTATGTAGCAGGGCATGCCGTGCTACTATAATACTCCTATACTGCTGTTCTTACATGTTAGCACATAGGGGGAGATTTATCATCAAGTTTCTGAGGTAAAACTGTTGTAGTTGTCCATGTGGGAAAATGAAAACTGAGCTCTGATTGGTTGTCATTGGCAACTAGAACAGTTCTGCTCTAAGAGACTTATGATAAATCTCCCCCAAAGTTTCTGAAATAGAACTTACTAACCCTACAATAGGGCCCACATAATATATAGAAGGTCATTGTACTGTGTAGAATTGGTTCACTTCAGCCAAACATAGAACCACTCTGCACTCCAGCAAGTGTAGGGTCAGTCTCTACTGACGGGGTATCTTCCTCCTTGTCCTGGTTTTCAGGCTGCTGACCATTGTATCAAAGAGATATCACACCACATCTCGGATAAGTATGTTTATCAGATCACACAGATCTCACATCCAGACCATAGGATGGAAGGGGTTAATCCTGAGACTAATGATAGTGAGGGTGAAAGTATCCATCAATCACAGACACGACATGAAGAAATGTCACAGAAATGTTACGTTCAGAGCTGCTATTTTCTGTCAGCACAGCAATCCGTTTTAATCTCGGCGTGCTGCCCTAATAAGTACCCTGGGCTGGTAATAATGGCGCTGTCATTCCAAGGGAACGATTCTCTCGCCGCTCCCTCCGTCACAAATGTCAAATATATTCAAGTTCTCTAACAGAAAAAAAAACAAATTGGGATGGTTTGAAAATGTTTGATTTAATCCCTTTACATTCAGTTTCATGAGCATAAAACATCCCCCCACCCTAAAAGTCAGTGAGATTGCCTGTAATTATCTCTGAGTGACATGATCCATTAAGAGGATGCATATGAAATGTGTCCTATTAATATGCAAAATGCTTCCATTTAACCAAAAGGGTTACGCCCCCTGTGGGCCATAGACCACCCTACTCCATACCAGGGGGCACAACAGGCACCAGTGCAGGGTGTCATCACATTTGTCAGCTGTGACAGCCCAAAACTTTGTGAACATGTGTCAGGGAGGCTGTGCCAAGAACAAAATTTGATCCCTGTCTTAAAATGTTGTTTAATTCCTAGTGTGTCGTGTGCCGAGGGCATCAGAGGGTTTAAGAGCAGCGGCTATGTACTGCCACTGAACAAAGAAGCCTTGTCCTGAGGGGGAGTCTGATGGGGTATGGTAAAGAATACCTGTAGAATGGAAAATACCAAAGATTCCTGGCGATAATGATTTCAAACAGCATCTAATCAACGTATGAACTGAATTCAAGAGCCACAGTGAAAACAGACAAAGAAGTAAAATGAGCAGGAAGTGAATTTTATATGTATAGATGCAGATTTTTTGTGGAAATTGGCTGATAGATAACCAATAGGAGCCATAAATGGTTGTCACTCAGTGGAAAAACTAAGTGGGCGCTATACCCTTGTTTGCAGCCCATCTTTTCCAGAAACTCATGTACTGTGTGTAACTTGTAAAACTGACAGTATAGGTTTGTGCATATCACTGTAGCAAAGGATGGGGGGCTTTGTATGGACCCTCCTGCTCGGCTCGTACATACTCATTTAATTTAGATACATTTCCTTTCATAAACAACGTCTCCCCTGCGGCATGTGCTGCAATCTCCTGGAATGTACCAAATCTTTCCGTGTTTAACTTAGGAGATGCGAGGGCTGTGCGGCCGACTGCGGATGGAGACATCACATGAACGGTTATTTTACCAAGTGTTAACAGGCGAATAAACCCACAACTCAACTGTCACCGCGTCATTGGAGAAATTATACAAGAACGAAAACCTCCCCGGCTGGCAGCGCTCGCTATCATCTGGATATAATTGACATCTCCGATGTGTTGTGTGCTACGGACGCCATCGCTACTTTCATCTATCTCCTTCTAACATTTCACTTACAAACAAACGTCTGGAGACATTCTGCAGAAGACTCACTTTACAAAAATGTGTGCCCCCACATCCCTCTTAAATTATAACACACAGATATTATACACTGAAATAGTCTACATCTCCCTATTTGTTCACATCCGAAGCTGGAATCTCAATTGTGCTCTAACATAATGGGGGAATTTATCATTGTTTTTTCTGTCTATGTTTGGCGTTGTTTTGGCCCAGCTGTGGTACAAATTCTATAAAGCGGCAAATAAACATAGGACAATGCAAAGTCAATGCAAAGTGACTCCGCTTCTATATTCTGTGGGGGGAATTTATCGTTTGAGCAGCTCCTTACCACAGTGAGTGGCACTCTCATCCATGTCTTTAGGAAATGAGCAGCTAAGGCTTGGTGACAATAGACCTCTTTTGGGCTGTAAGCTCTTCACAGTTTATGTGGTTGTCTCACAGCTCCTATTTATGGTAGCATGTGTGAAGCCTAAGGCTGTAACGCACATGGTAAAACAGGTTAAAAATTTTTAGACAGCAACATTTGGGACGAGGTCCATCAAAAGCCTGCTCAGAAGGCATTGTACCAAATGAATTATGAACCCAAAAAAAGGCTAGCCTGCCTTCTCACTAGTCCGACCTAAACATTGCTAACTGGTCTTTTCATCAGGTCCTGTGCAGCCTTTTGACCAGCCTGAAGTTCTCTTTACAAAGCATTGCTATCCTATTATTTCATTTTGTGCTATACAGCTTTTTGACCAGCCTGATGAAGGTCTCTGTCTACCTTGTTATTTCATCATGTGTTAAACAACCTTCCCGCTAACCTTATAAATGAATCTTTTATTATACAACTTTTCAAAGTCCTGATGAAGGTACTGGTTTAAAATGCAACTACCTTACCAAAGCGCCAAATTATTGAATCTTTTTTTTTTGTTGCACTCAGTGGGCGAGTAATGGGCGAGTGCCACATTTCTGTCGACAGCCGTGACACAAAGCTGCCACATTTATTTATGTGCAGACTACTGCAGAAAACTGGTGGAGCCAGTTTAACCTCTTAGCGTTCTGAGCAGTAGTAGTACGGCCCGATGATGCTAATGCTTCATGTCATACAGATTTGGGGACGGTTGCATAATGCAACAAACACCCACCATTATTAACCATGGGCGACGCCATTTTGTTTGCGATTGTCATTCCCCGTGACATCATCGGGCAGTGGCGATCGGTTGCCATGAAATTTCAAAGACCCGAGGTTGTGTGGTTGTCACAGATTCATTAGCATGTGACAGTGACACATTGTGATGAATCATGTGTAAAAACACCATATACTGCAATGCTACTATGGTAGGAACAATCACACTGTCTAAGGTTAAAATTTTTTAAAAAAGGTTAAAAAAACTAAAAATTCTAATCATCCACCTTTTGCTAGCACTGATATAAAACTAAATAAACAGTAAAAATCAAAAACATGTTAGGTAAGCCCAATCTATCAAAATATAATAAAGGTTATTCGAAGGGTGTTTATTCCTGTGAAACTGAAAATAGCGTCCAAATGTCTGATACGCCACTTTTATGCCATTTTACATCACATAAAAAACAATAAAAAGGATCACATGGTCACGCAGTCTTCAAAATGGTAACAATGAAAAAGTTAACTCATCTCATAAAAAAATGACTTCTTACTCTGTACACTGAAGTATGAAAAAGTTAGTGTCAGAGGATGGCTAAACAAAATTGTAAAATTTGTTATGCATAAAATAAGTACAGGTGGTCCCCGACTTACAGGCGACCCTAAGTAACATACGGAGCTCTGGATATTGGCAATTTACTGTACTTTATCCCTAAGCTACAATGATCAGCTCTAACAGTTATCAATGTTATCTGTTCTATTGTTTATCCTGGTTCTTATGACAATCTAACATTTCAATTTTCACTGAGACCAAAAGAACAATTATAAAATATAATTCTGACTTACATACAAATTCAACTTAAGAACAAACCTACAGAACCTATCTTGTACGTAACCAGGGGAGTGCCTGTACCCACACAGCTTTGTACATGGAAAAATTAAAAAGTTATAGATTTTTGATGGTGGGGAGCAAACTTGACCAACATGATGAAGGTTGTTGACATGATGGGATCAGCAGCCTTCTAACCAGCCTGTTAAAGGGCACCTACCACCACAAATCTACCTATAAAGGTAGATCGGGTGGTAGGTGAATCAATGGGACGTGAGGATAGCCCTTTTAAGGGCTAATCCTCACGTCCCCGCACTTTTTTGTAAACTTTTATTACCCTAATATGTTAATGTTCGGCGATCCGCCGATCCTGCCGTCTGCGCAGAACAGCAGGCCCGTGCCTGTGCAGCCCCGGCTTCGGAGCAGTGACCGCGCAGGCGCGGACCTGCTGTTCTGCGCATGCGCAGACGGCAGGATCGGCGGACGAGGGCGTGCAGCTACGAGCAGCTGCGCGCAAAACATGGTGAGTAGGAGGGGTAAAGTGGCTACCGGGGCGTGGAGTAGCCACCTCGTGTAACCTCAGATGCGGCTACTCCACGCCCAAGTAGCCGCATAACAAAATTAACATATTAGGGTTATAAAAGTTCACAAAAAAGTGCGGGGACGTGAGGATTAGCCCTTAAAAGGGCTATCCTCACGTCCCATTGATTCACCTACCACCCGATCTACCTTTATAGGTAGATTTGTGGTGGTAGGTTTCCTTTAATGGAGGAGCTATGTGGTAATTATTCTCCCTTATCATTGTTATCACAGTTATTACAAGCAAGGCACAGATACTATAATGCCGTTTCTTTTCTCTGCATTGACATTATATAAATCTAATAATGTATCTGGTGGAATAAGAACATATAGAAAGCTCTATCCGACATGCTGGTCCTTATAGTCCTCCCTGTAGCATTCCTGGGAGAGGTCTGTTTCCTTCTTCTGTAACTAATGTCTCCCAGCGATTCAGTATAAATGGATTCCTTTGTGTGGGCGCATTAAGTGATATTATCCCTTCTCAGTTGTATAATTTGTTGGTATATGGAAAGGGCAGCACAAGAGAAGAGCAGTAAATGAAGCAGCAAATGAGATTGTAATTTTAGATTCGTCTTCTTGTCCGAATATTGTACTAGAGACATCTCAGCTCCGATTAATATTACAGCATCCTGCAGGCTTCCACCTCTAATCATACGATTGTAGGTTAACTGGATCTGTCTAACTGCACTCATGAGACCTGGAGGCTGGGGGCAGTCTGCCTGCAGAATATTACGCTCTGAACCAGAGATTATATGGGTGAAAGGAGGATTAAATAATCTTTTAGCGCAATACCATCAACACTGAAGAGAGGCTAGGAAAGGGTTATCTAGAGGCTGGGTTGATGCATCCATTTCTAACATTTACAATAACAAGTTACATACACTTACCGGCCACTTTATTAGGTACACCATGCTAGTAACGGGTTGGACCCCCTTTTGCCTTCAGAACTGAATCAATTCTTCGTGGCATAGATTCAACAAGGTGCTGGAAGCATTCCTCAGAGATTTTGGTCCATATTGACATGATGGCATCACACAGTTGCCGCAGATTTGTCGGCTGCACATCCATGATGCGAATCTCCCGTTCCACCACATCCCAAAGATGCTCTATTGGATTGAGATCTGGTGACTGTGGAGGCCATTTGAGTACAGTGAACTCATTGTCATGTTCAAGAAACCAGTCTGAGATGATTCCAGCTTTATGACATGGCGCATTATCCTGCTGAAAGTAGCCATCAGATGTTGGGTACATTGGGGTCATAAAGGGATGGACATGATCAGCAACAGTGCTCAGGTAGGCTGTGGTGTTGCAACGATGCTCAATTGGTACCAAGGGGCCCAAAGAGTGCCAAGAAAATATTCCCCACACCATGACACCACCACCACCAGCCTGAACCGTTGATACAAGGCAGGATGGATCCATGCTTTCATGTTGTTGACGCCAAATTCTGACCCTACCATCCGAATGTTGCAGCAGAAATCGAGAGTCATCAGACCAGGCAACGTTTTTCCAATCTTCTACTGTCCAATTTCGATGAGCTTGTGCAAATTGTAGCCTCTGTTTAGTGTTCTTAGCTGAAAGGAGTGGCACCCGGTGTGGTCTTCTGCTGCTGTAGCCCATCTGCCTCAAAGTTCGACGTACTGTGTGTTCAGAGTTGTAACGGGTGGCGATTTGAGTCACTGTTGCCTTTCTATCAGCTCGAACCAGTCTGCCCATTCTCCTCTGACCTCTGGCATCAACAAGGCATTTCTGCCCACAGAAC
Source organism: Engystomops pustulosus (assembly GCF_040894005.1). Taxonomy (NCBI): domain Eukaryota; kingdom Metazoa; phylum Chordata; class Amphibia; order Anura; family Leptodactylidae; genus Engystomops; species Engystomops pustulosus. The sequence continues at coordinate 73,532,212 of NC_092417.1, read as the reverse complement.
TGCCGCTCACTGGATGTTTTTTCTTTTTCGGACCATTCTCTGTAAACCCTAGAGATGGTTGTGCGTGAAAATCCCAGAAGATCAGCAGTTTCTGAAATATTCAGACCAGCCCTTCTAGCACTAACAACCATGCCACGTTCAAAGGCACTCAAATCACCTTTCTTCCCCATACTGATGCTTGGTTTGAACTGCAGGAGATTGTCTTGACCATGTCTACATGCCTAAATGCACTGAGTTGCCGCCATGTGATTGGCTAATTAGAAATTAAGTGTTAACGAGCAGTTAACAGGTGTACCTAATAAAGTGGCCGGTGAGTGTATGTTTCATCAAGCTCAATCTATTATCCTGACCTAAAGGAGAGAAATAAAATATAGTTTCTGGTTGGTTAATTTAAGGACAAAACATCTTACTCCCTTGGCTAAACAGGCTGTCTGCATCCCAGCATATACTGATACAGCGCCCCTAGTGGCTGTGTTGCTTAGCGGACACATCAGCCCAACTATTGAGTACTGCCCAACTATCTCCTCCTGTCCTAACCTGAAATCTGCAGTTTCTCTATGTCACAAGCTCTGTCACACCTTCCATCTAATATCCCAGCAGGCTATTAAGTGATATTATTGACACGGCTTGGAACATAGATTTGGTGATTTGATGCTGGGAATTACATTTTGGAGGCTGTGAAGAAAATGTTCTATAGCTCAACTGAAAGATTTAATAAGATTTAATATAAAACTACCCCTTGCAAATTTGAGTTGCTGTAAGGTTTTGCAGAAGGTAGGGGTAGCATGGGCATTTAGTCACAATGATGCCATATACATGGTATTTTAGTAATAAAAATATTTTTTTTACTTTCCATTCATAGTTCACAATAGTATATCATGGCTCAATAACCAGAGCACAATAAGCCAAATGCAAACTACTATTTCATTATACTTTATTATTATAATATAAAAACTCTAGTGGTATTACAAGGACCTAAAATCAAATAAAAGTTCTGTGGTGGTGCTCACATGTCCAATACAGGTTAGGTTCACAAAATACGCAAACCGATTACATATAGAGTTGCCAATAAACATGGAATAATATCGATATGTTGACTACAGGTAAAGATAATACTAATATTGCACATGAAAAATCATAACGTTTATTATATACAGTAGGTAATATCAGATAATAATGCACCTTGTAAATCAAAACCTATAAGACAATATCATTAAGGGAATATCGCCCAATAAGACAATAATAAGCCAATGAATAATGAGAACTGAGAGTCCTATATTAAATATAGACCCATGGGGACATTTATTATCGACTTTGAAGCAGAAATCGTTTTTTTGCTGCGCCCCTTGTGCATTATTTGAGATGCAGCCATCTTCTAGCAAATCTTCCATATAATGTAAAAATCTTTCTTAGATGTGTCACAGACATTACTGACAGTTTGTAAATATCTGATACCATTCTAACCTATAGGGGGAGGGTTTGAATGATGTGATGTGCTTCTTAATTGAATGAGTACATGAATTATGAGAACTCCATGCTATATAATGGTGAGTGCAGTACAATATCGCTATATGTATATCTCTATGTCCTGAACGCTTTTATAAGGTGACTATTACCCGCCCAATCATCACATTCCACTTCCAGATCGCTGACACAGCACTAAAATCTGTTCTTCCTTCTAATTTTTAGTAATTAAATTTAATTGCCACATAATTAGTCATTGAGTTCAGATTGGCATACAGCCTATTGTAGGCTCTGCCATCAAGATGTAAGTGGAAAAGCAAGGACATAAGTGTTGAGGGGGCACCTAGTATGGGCACTCTGTATATATCTAGGAGGGACATTGGTGAAGATGTATTAATGTGTCGGTCTTTAGACCAGTGCAGTCTAGACAGTTCTCTGCTGCACCAGATTATTCTCTGTGTCTGATGCTGGATGATTAGTCTGGTGCATTATAAGACTTGATTATAAGAGTTGTACTTTGCACCTCCTATTAGTTGGTAAGGTTTGCCACACCACAATATTGCATTTTCTACCGCACAGGCTATTTGCTTTTACAGAGAACATGCCCCTTTTCCGGATGAGCCTGAGAAATTCCTAAAAACGGTTAAAAATTCTTAATGAATGTGTTGTAGGACCTGATGAGTCTGACACTCACAAATACACGTGGGGATCACTCATGTAGAATATTCCACCACAAAGAGTCCTGTCTATCACTACCTCCCTGCAGAGGAAGCCTAAATGTGGCATGTACACAGGCAGGACATGATATTACAATGCACAAATCCTGCATTCAGCTTACTATATAATGCATTGTACTGTATAATAACACCACATAGATGTAGCCTTGCAGAATGTGTAATATTGTATATGGTGCTGATAATAATTTTACTGTATAGACATCTCTACACAAAGGGTTAACATAGTGTGGAATAAGATTTAGCATTTTCTGGATGTTGTGTTTCTTGCGCTGTGATGGGTCCAGTGATGGATTCTGTCACTCTGATTTCTGACATCTAGAACCAGTCTGTGAAGTGAGAATCTGCAGACGCGGCAATATAAGTGACTGACACCTCCGGCATCCTGAGCTGTAACATGACTGTAGAACATGCAGGTGGATGAGGCTGCGATCAGAAAACATCAATCCCCTCTATCCTCTGTTATCACTTCCAGCTAAAATCGACAACCTTCCTCTCAAAGCTGCTTTTGTGTTATATAACTATTTTGTGATATTTTGTGTATTAATTTCTTGATATTGGCTCCATGCTCTGTGTAGTGGTCAGAACCCTTTTAAGGCTTTGGTACAAGGTACCAGTGAAGACAAACGTTTGTGATTTAAAAAAAATCTACCATCCAAATCCATCATGCCAGGGATACTTACTCATAGATCCAGGCAGTGTGACTGTGCTATACTAATGATGGGCTCTGGGTGGGGCATTACCAGAGCCTCTCAGTGATGTCTATTCACTCGTTGTTCACAGAACATGTCTCCACCTCCCCTTGCTCTCTCCCTCCTCCCTCTGCCTGTGTAATGTAACAGCAGTAGTGGGAGGAGAGACCTGCTCTGCTTATTGTAACAACCAGTGAAGTGTAATGCCCCCAGAGCCCCTCAGGCTCATTAGCATAATTTATAAAGTTGATTTTATAAGGAAGGCATGGATAACAAATAGAAGAAGATTAGCACAGTCCCTGTCCCTGGATCTATGTCCATGGTTTCTAGTTTTTTTATGGATTTTGATGGTAGATTTTCTTTAAACACAGAAGCAGCACAGTTTGTTCTCCTGTCCTAGACTGCAGGTCTATAGTTTTATGCTGATGCATTTTAACAAACCTTCAGCTGTGTGCAAAAATCATTGGAGGCATTTACCCGGCCCATTCGCGATCCAGCGGCCGTTCTCTGCGCTGGATTCGGGTCCGTCCGGGATTTATTAAGGTAGCTCCTCCGACCGTCCACCAGGTGGCGCTTCTGCGCTGAAAAGCATCGGAGCGCACTGGAGTTCACAGAGCCGGGCCGAGTGAAGGTAAGTGCAAGCTCTGCGACAGATTTTTTTTTTAAATGCGGCGGTTTTTCCGAATCCGTCGGGTTTTCGTTCGGCCACGTCCCTGATTTCCGTCGCGTGCATGCCAGCGCCGATGTGCCACAATCCGATCACGTGCAATTCAGGGGAAATCGGCGCAAATCGGAAATATTCGGGTAACACGTCGGGAAAACGCGAATCGGGCCCTTAGTAAATGACCCCCAGTACCTGGTGTAGATTGCATTTTGTTGCACAAGTTCTGCATCAGATTTACACCAGATTTACCACGCATGATGCACCGGTCTTAATAAATTCACTCCACTAAATATTCCTTCATTAGATTCCCTCTTCATTGTACTCAAGTACTGAGCATAGTTTCCCATAGAATAGAGCAGATATTTGTAGAGCAGTAAGTGATGGCAGGAGTGTGGCCAACCTGCGTCAGCCATGTGTGGTCTACGTGTGGACTGGTATAATTGTGTTTACACAGCAGGGTAATGACTAGATTATGCTTCACTGGGTGACACTATTATTATAATGACATAAAGAGCTCTTAGGCTGCAGACCACCATGCTATACATCTGCATAGTCTGCTATTAGCCCAGGGAGAGACAAGGAGTGCTGGATACCACATGGTCCATGTTTCTAGACTTTTATTACATTTATTCTGGTCTAGATGTGGGACGGATGAGATCATTCAATGTTCTTTCGATTGGATTACAGTCTAAGCTGTAAAAAATAAGTTTACTCTATATGTTTCTAATTGTGGTCTCCAAAATGGACATCTGCCTGTTACAGACTGAAAAGATCAGATGAGCAAAATACAGTCCTTTTTACTAACAAAGTTTAGATTAAGTCCACATTGTTCGATTAGTCACTGCTCGTAGATAGTAAATAAATGCTCCAAGAAGAAAAATCAGTACTCTGATTATAAGTCAGTACTCTGAGATGATGTTAGTGATCTATGATAAGTCAGTGCTGTGCGGGACTCCCAATGGCCAGAGCTGACCTGGTGCAAGCTCACAACATTCGCTTGTGATGCATCTCCTCCATCTCCCGAGGGGAAGAAGCTCTGATGAGGATTAAAGTAATTATATTTTTTCTCTAAAACCATAAAGATAGAGTTAATATTGGGGTGGTGGTTAATTATAAAAACACAAAGAGGGGGGGGGCATTTTTAATTAGCTACTATGGGGGTCAATATGATTTGGCTACTGTCAAAGCCAGTGTGCCTTGTCCATTGTAGGGGACATTTTAATATGGTTACTGTGGAGGGCAGTGTGATTTGGCTAGTGTGGGGGCAGTGAGACTTGGCTATTGTGAGGGACATTGGGACGTAGGTACGGTAGGTACGGTAGGTAGGTACACGTAGGTACATTGGCAACTGTGGGGGGGCATGTGACTACGTTGGCTACTTTGGGGGGATTGTTACTATATTGGCTACTGCAGGGAATAATAGTGAGCACTATGGGAGCAGCAGAACAGTATTAAGTTTATATTAAGAATTTCTGTTTGCTAAATCTGCAGAAACAAATCATGACTGGAAGAAGCTGACATGGCTGCCAGGTGAATAAAGAAAGTGAAAAACAGATCAGCTTTGTGTCACCAGATGTGATATCTTTGTGTCAACAATGCTGTAATTACCCAAGAGCTCACAATCTCTTTCCATCTCCAGAGTGCTGTTATCTTATCCTATGAGAGCAATGCAAATGGAAACTCTGCTGTGTGGTATGACATTTTATTATCTTCTCATATGAGGGCAACTTACATGGAGATAGTCTTATATTATGAATGTGATAAATCTTGTGAAGCATAAGGCTTTCTGGCTCTATATCTAAATACCACTCTTGGTTCTGGCAGTATATGTGTTACGTCAACTTGGTTCTGTTCATCTATCTATAAAAATAATAATAATTCTTTATTTATATAGTGCACACAGATTATGCAATGCTACACAGAGCTTGCCAAATCAGCCCCTGTCCCCAAAGGGGCTCACAATCTAATCAACCTACCAAGATGTTTTTGAGTGTGGGAGGAAACTATCTATGTAGCTCTGGTACCAAACCTAGAAAGCTTGGGTCGGGTGCTGTGATTTTAGTTCTGGTAACATAAAAATGTAGTAATCTTGACTCTGGTAGTCTTTATGGGGTAAATCTTGGGTCTGGTAACACATCTATGTATTAATACATTTTCTGTATGTATGTGGTGATTTTGGTCTTGGTTCTGCATCTAAGCTTGGTTCCAGTGCAGTTTCTATGTAGTAATCTTGATTCTGCTAATGTATGTTTATAGTTAGCTTAGTTCTGTTGCAGTATTTATGTAGTAAGATTGGTTTTGGTACTGTCCCCAAGTACTACCTTTAATTTTTTTTTAGATCACGGATATACATGGAGGGCTGCTGATACCTGGGCTGACATGTTAATTTGGAGAGATCACAGATTTTCCTAACATTGTTGATCCATGATAGAATAACAAAATCTATGGAAACTCTATAAAATGCAGAGGCTTCAGGTTTGTACATGTAGAGAAGCTGTAGTATACTCCAGGGCTGCACTCATAATTCTGCTGATAGAGTCACTGGGGCACATTTACTAAGGGTCCGCGGACCGCATTTTTGTCGGGTTTCCCGACTTTTCCTTTTTGCGCCGCATTTCACTGGGGTTTTTGGAGAACACAATCAGATTTTGGCGCCGACTTTCATGAGATACAAATCAGGGGGCCTTGCTGTCGGACAACTCGACTGATTCGGACTAAGCGCAGAATTTAACATTCAAAATTGTGTCACAAGCCATGCACTTACATCCACCGGGAAGAAGATGGTAAACTCCGTTGAACCTGAGTGGGGAAGTGAAACATGAAAATAGTTAAAGATTTTTTATCATTAAAGACATTTCTCTCTAAGGTACAGGATAAGGTAGACATGTCTGATTATTGGGGGTCACTTTTGGTCCCTTGTCTTAAATGATAAAACCCCATGAAAGTTTTTGTAAGTATTCTAAAAGTCCAGAGCAGCCGGGGATGAGAGAATACTATCTCTTTGGCTCTGGAGCAGAGGACAAGGACCTGAGACTAGTACATATGTTTTAGTCCCATCACGTTCTGTCTCCTGCTCTGATAGTTTTCTGTTCCAGAATATTCAGCTGCTTCTATAAGAGGTTAGAACCATTTAAGGTCAATTGACAGGATGAAATGTCCTGCACTGTTCACGCTGCTCCAAATGTTACAAATATAAAGCTGTAAATGAGAGCGCCTCTCCTCCTGATATCACCACCAGCCATATAAAATGAGTACGTGTAAGGGATCCTGAATGCTTGCCTGGCAAAACTTGTAATTGGAAAAGCTTTTAATTCCAGGTAGGGTTCCAGTCGGATAACTATCGGCCTCTTGGCTGTTTGCTTTGCATCATAATAATCTTGGTAATTGTTTGGCCAGGCAGTGCTCCAGGTGTTAGGTGGTGATAGGGTAATCCGACATATCGCTCTACGGTCGGACCCTGCCTTTCTCACAAAGCTGCTCAGGGGGCTGGCGACGTGTTCTGAAAATGGAACCGACACAAACAAGTCAAAGGCCATAAAATCCTCCATCACAACGAATCGTCATTGAGATACTGCAGATCGTGCTGTTTGTTACCACTGAGGAGGATTCAGGAAGAGAAAATGCTGACTAGTGGCGGGCACACGTGTTAATCAGGGCACAGAGGCGCCTGCAGTAAATACTTATTGTCATGTCTGTGCCAGATGCCCAGATAACAGAGCACAAACTCAGACTGCTGCAGAGCAACACAATGGGAGATAGCCGAGAAAGTGTTGCCGACATTCAACACAAGCATTGTATCATTTGTACAGGTATCTAAACTCACTGTGAAGCAGCTTTGTAATAGACTTTGTTAACAGTCTCCTGTTTGATGCCTATGACTCCATAGTTGTCCTTATGGTTATAGACTACAAGAAAGTTCTGTAGTCAGATCCTGTACTTATGTGTTTTGTTTTCATGCAGCATTAGCAATGAGTGTAAGACATGCATATTTAGAATATATATACGGAGGTCATAAGGATGGCTTGGTAAATTCTCTCTTTTAAGTTTAATTTTTTTGCTCTTTTTCAAGATCTCTCCTTGTTGGGTCTGATCCAGGTTTCAGTTCCTGGGTAACAGAGCCCCAATGGGCTCCTTTGCTGTGAACTCACATGGCGGCAGTAAAAATTCAGAAACTAAAACAGTCACATGTTCCCTAAAATATTCCTTACTTCATCATACAAAACAGCCCACTCATGGTTATTTTATATACAGCCCCCTCATGGGTATTTTATATAAACAACCCATTGCTTCCTATGGATTTAATTAAATACAGTCTGCTCACCCCCATGGATTTCTTATGTCCAGCCTTATAAAGGCCCCCCCAGGAGCACTTGCCCAGGTATGCCCAGTACAGGTGCGGGGGAGGGGGCATGTATTTAGACTGGCATGTTAATATCACCCCACATAGCATTACATATCTACTAAGAGGTCTAAGATCCGGATCCCTTCTCTGCTAAATGAAACACGTTAAGACCGGGTATGACTTGGTGGAGATTGTAGTTATAGTTTTATGGTAGAGACTATATTACATATGGCTGCCCTAGATGTTTACGCCCCTGCCGCCTCCTGCACAAAGTGACATGTGGCGAGGAAAAGCTGAAAAAGTGACTGAGATGGGGTTGCAGCCTGGCTGCCTAGTGAGGGTGTGCTTTAAATACATAGCCTCAGAGTTATCGAAAGTGGTGCGATCTGCAATAAGTGCAGTTTGTCTCTGAAATGTGCATGGTGATTTAAGAAATTATTTAATTAAGAATTATTTAAGAAACCTAGCATAAGGATCTATGTGCTAAACACGATCAATTATGAGTGACTTTTCATCTGAGAATCATTGTCAACTGTCACCAAGTGAACATACCATGTGAGGTCAGAATTTTTGATTTATGTTTTTTTAAAGGAATTTTCCTATTCACTGACAGCAAACAAAGATTTAAAAATCATAAGGACATGTAACACTTTGGCTATTGTGAAGTTACAGAAATTTCCAATACATTCGGAGTGGCCCAGCTGCGAACAGCTGCACTCCACTCCCCGATGGTGAAGCTACGGAATATCGAGTGGATGTGAGGTTGTTACTCAGAGATCTGTGTTGTATAAATCTGAGAATCCTCTCTAATTCTCTGCTTTGATTGCAACGTGCACAGGGGACTCTCTGCTAAGTGGAATGGAGCAAGGTGGAGGAATCTTTGACCTGAAGGTCAACTGTTTGTATCAAGAGAGAGCAGCATTTGCAGATGATGGATGAGGAGGATGTGGGATTTAATGGAGGAGAGCCCACCTGGTGTTTAGGCATTTACTGTGCCTTAAGTAGGGCAACATCACGGCACTCTCAGAACACGGGTCAGAGGTTTAATGGGGGGAAACCAATTAACTAATTATTCCTTATGAACCTTGTTATTTCTCCTCTGCTGCTGCCTCCTCAGTCCCATCGTGAGGCAAACACCAAGTGCTATTAACAAAAAAAGAAAAACGCAGGTGAACTGACAGAAATGACACCAGCAGCGTCTTATTAGCAAAGTCGTCTACGTAGCAAGCGCTGAACTGGAATTACCACTGTGAAAATAGAATTAGCTCCTAGGTAGGAGGTCCGGAACAGTCCACAAACAAATGGAGAAAGGGGACAAGGGTCCTGGACTATGGGAGGTCCTGTCAGTCGGATCCAGTCAACCGGTGGCTTGTTACTTTATGTATTTTATACAAAGAGTTTTGTAAAAGTTTATAAACTTTTATTTATGTATTTTATAAATGAAAACTGTTACACAAATCATATTTATTACTATAAAAAGAAAGGATCCCACAACACATTTGATAGGTGATGGTACATGATGTCATCATTGTGCAGTTGGTGACACATGAGGTCATCAGTTCTTAGCTGCTACAGCCTTAGGTGCTACTTGCTATATCTCCATTGTTAACTTAAAGAGTAACTTACGCTTTAAAGGAAACCTACCATCAGAAATATGTTAAGGTATCTCTAGGTTCCTTGTAACCTTGTAACACCTAAACTCTGTTTACCTAATCCTATGCTACTTTCTAAGCTAAACTACACTTTATCGAGCTAATATGCAAATTTTCCAGAAAGGCCACAGGGGTGTAAGGTAGCCTCTCTGTGGAGTAGGAGCAAATTATACTCCACAGCCCAGTAGCCTCTGTGATCCCTTCCTAGCTGATGCTGCTGGGTGCTTTGGAGCTCTGCGCATGCACAGTAGCTCTGGCTTCAGTGCCAATGGGAGTGCTAATATGTGCATTGATTTCTGAGCTACTGTATGTGCTGAGCTACAAAGGAGCCAGGGTCGCGGCAGGAGCGTGCCAAGGATGCACAGGTAGTGAGAGATCTCCGAAGCTACTGGGCCTGGAGTAACCTTTGCTCCCATTCCATGGAAAGAGGCTACTCCACAGAGTAGATTCTCTGGAAAATTTGCATATTAGCTAGAGCAAGTGTAGTTTAGCTTAGAAACTATCATAGAATTATGAGAGAGATTAGGGTTTAGAAGGTTTCAAGGAACCTACAATCAGATATACCTTAAAGGGGTATTCCCACAAAGACAAGATTTTTAAAGATACAAGATAAAAAAGTAACACATTATCTAATTCAATGTTATTAACAAAAATACAGCATTTCACATGTATAAGTCCATCCTGTCTCTATCAGTCCTGGTGTACACAATTACAGTTGTCCCTGGACCCGACCCTGAATCTTCTAACTTTAGGGATAGGAGGACATATTGTACTCCTGTCTGACGCTGCACAGAGCTGCTGTAGCCCCCACCCTTGCAATCCAAGACAAGCTCACACAGAGACTTCCTGCTGGTAAGTAACACATCGTGAGGAGAATAAAGCTACAAACTGCAGGCAGATAAGGTCCTGGGGAAGGGGAGGGAGGCATATAGCAGAGCTATGTGTATGTGTTATAGCGGTGGTGGTGAACCTTTTAGAGGCTGAGTGCCCAAACTGCATCCCCAAACCCCGCTTATTTATCCCGAGGTGCCAACCAAAAATTAAAGCAGTAACTTATTACTCCCTGTTCATATTGGCCTCCTGAGGACAGCAACACAATAGAAAGATGGAAAATTTTAATTATTTTAGCTTCTTTCCAGTGTCCCTCTGTACAAAGAGAATTGAGGGGCCAGTAGGAGGCCCTTCAAAAATAATTCGACCCTAATTCTCCCTCTTCCCACAGTCCTAGTTAGCAAAGTGAGTATCAAAATATGACTGAAAGCAGCATCTTTTAAGTTGCTTGGAACTGCAGGAATATTCTTTGACTCTTGTCTGGTGTGCTGTGGCGATGGCCCGGGTGCCCACAAAAAGGGCTTTGAGTGCCGCCTCTGGCACCCGTGCCATAGGTTCGCCACCACTGTGTTGTAGCAAAGCTGAGAATGTAATGTGTAATAGGCATCTCATGGATCTCATGGATCTCATCATCTCATTTCTGATCTGTCTCATCTATCTTTCTATGTGTCATATACTAGTGAATAATCAGAGGCTATATGAAAATGTATATATACCTGGACAGTGATAATATAACCACATTGTCAGAACACAACATCTCATAGCACAGGGGAATCATGAAGTGTCTGCTTAGAGAGTCTCTGCCCACACTGACCACTGATCATCACTAAACGATAGGAGCTAAAACAGCTATAAAACTGAGTAAACTTGTAAAGTTAGGAGTAAACATCACTGAGAATTGTCTTTCACGGGCAAACCCCTTTAATATGTAAATTTCTGATGGTAGGTTTCCTTTAAAGATTTTAGTTGAATATTTGGCTTCTCAATGTAGCCTAACTGAGAATTGTAATTCTTTAGTTCTGATGGCTCAACACCAAGAAGGGCAGTAATGAGAAGATTTGGGTTGGGTCTATCAAATCAGAATATAATGCAGATTTCCTGGCAGCGACCGAGCACTACTAATGACATGAAATCACTGTACTGTACATATCACTGTGGCTGTTTACTGTGGAGAACACTTAACATTTTGTCGTTTCAGGTCTGTTTCTATTAATAGAAACCGACACCAAAACTTCCAATAAGCTCTACTTATAGAAGAGCAGAGACAAAAGACACGAGAGGGAGGCTGTGATTTAAAGCCAGAGTTTTGCAGCGTTTTATCCCATCTCTGATTGCAAAGTGTTATGTACAAATCAAAGTAACATCTGGATGTGTTTAGTGCCTGAGCCAAGGTGACAAATCACCTGTACTGCGGAAAATCCTGCCAACCACAAACAGATATACTGGGCATCCAAACTGACTGGCAATAACACAGGCAATCTACAGCACAGGAGACTGCCGGAACAACTACTCCCAGTATTCTATAAGGACCTGGTGTTATAAAGAGGACTGGGTGAAGATGCAATATTATTATTTATGGTTATACTGTATATATTTTATATTATCACATCATACTTTACAGTGTTATTTATTGCATAATTACATATTCAGGTCTTGTTTGTAGGCATAGCTCTCAATACAGCGCACACAACCCATGAATTATGGGAGAAAAGCTATAAATGCAGCTCTGAATGTGCCTGAAGTATAAGACATGTATCTAGTCAGATGGACACAGCCAAGTCTTTGTCATGTCTCTTCCCCCCATCTTGGATTAGATTCTTACAGCGTGTAGCTTAAGCAGAAACCAATAACTCAGAACTATATCAAAGACTCCACTAGTCAGGTACTAAGTCAGAACACATGTAATTTTGCTCCCATGATGGTCGGAGCCGTCTCACCATATTACAGATGAACTCAGAACTGGCTCTAACTGCTCGTCATCACCTCCCGTCCCCAACACCCCAACTCCCACAACACCCTAACTCTTCTGTTTCCTTTGGAAAGGAACAAAGGAGGAAATCAGAGATATGGCAGCCTCACAGAGGGATAGAGCGTGGAGTGGAGACTGAGTACTGGTGGAGTGACGTCAAATATTTATTCACACAGGTACAAGAGTCCCATGAAAGTCTCCAGAATAACAGCCTAGAATTTAACCTACTCATTATCCAGTGAAAGTAAGAGTAAATCCTGGTCACCTGAATGTCTGCCAAGATAGGGTCAAGAACATTTACAGTGACCATCCTACCTGAAACTACATTTTTTCAAAAATGATTTCTGAATAGGTGCAAAATTAACATGGGTTATTATTTTATATTTATTTAGCTTCAAACTTTGGAGCTAAATTCTGTACAGTGCCCTGTGGTGCCCCCTGTTGCTGACAACTGAATCAGAGCCTACTTCCCCTATTTGGATGAACTGTGGTCTGTTCCTAAGATAGCCAAAGGTCCAGTTATTTAGGCCGTAATCCTGTACCCAAAATATAAATGTGTAATTTTCCTTTACCACAATAATTCCAGCTTCATTTTCCTGTATTTCAAGTGTCATTGTCAGTGTCATTAACTCTTTTGTCTCTTTATAATTTTACAATTGAAGTTCTACAAAAGTATTATTTTGTCATAGTTCTGTGTCAACAGGTCATTACCCGCAAATCCCTTAAAATTGAAGTCACTGGTACAGTTGCATGGAAGTGTGTGGTATTGCACTGACCACGCTATGGTTATGAAGCCTTATTCCTTACAGTTAGAAGTGGTTTCTTCTGTGTGCTAGTTACATAGGAAGCACTTCCCTCTGTGGAAATAGCCATGCACTGGGTACCAGGGGTACAGTTAATATGTGGTGTATTGCCAAGGGGCGGACGAGCCTGGAGGACTGAGTGTAAATAACGTACTGTGCTCAGCCCTGGAAATAATCCATCAATAACCTACTGGAAAAGCTCCAGCTCCGACCTGAATACAGAGAAAACCTCTGCTGTGTCAAGTGAATGCAGGGACGTAGAGGCGAGAACATAGAATTTCTTTGCTAGATTTTGAGATTAGAGCCGCGGTGGGTTGTACTGTTCACAACATGATGGCTCTTAAAACTTTATGTGAGGAGATAATAAAAGGAAATGTCAAGGACAGGAGCTGAGATGGCGAAAGAGATAACAGAGCCAACTACATTGTCTGAGCAGGAATGCTAATGGCTCAGTGAATAGTGATCGAAGATGTTGCTATACTTGGACAAACTCTACTGGTATCTAATATTAGAGAGGTATTTTAACCAAAAGCCAACACTGACCTATACAGGTGCCAGTATGGTATTGAGGAAAATCTTTAAAATGGTTACCCTTTAAAGGGGTGCTAGCAAGTTTACAACTTGTCAGCTAATCTCAAGCTAAGCATCTGATATGTGGAGATCTGGTCACTGGGGCATCATTGATAACAAGAATGGGGATCCCCTGTACTCCTGTATGTAGAAGCGAGCACTTCAATAAAATGGGGAATACACTGGATCTTCTGTGGATTGGTGAGAAGCTGTATACATGCAGATCATATGGAGTTAATGGGGAACATTTACTTACCCGGTCCTGTCGCGATCCTCAATCTGGACGGTCCGACGAAGATGAAGTCCGGCACAATTCACCAAGATCGTGTGCCCGAGATACTGCATGTTGTTAAATCCTGTGCATTGTCTGAATCTGTTGAATCGTCTAACGGCCCGCCCCCCGATTTGTGTCGCGTGAAAGCCAGCGCTGATGCACCAAAATCTGATCTCGTGCACCCAGAGGTTAAATGCGACACAAATAGGAAAAATTTGGGAAAGTAAATGTGCCCCAATGGATCCTGCACAATCATGACTCTTATACGAATTTTTCATCAAAGGTTTGGTTTTGGGTCAAGAATTGTGAGAAGGATTTGATGTTACCAATTGTCAGTCCTGATGACATCTGTGCTCTGCAATGGAATTTCCCATTGAAGTTATTAATGCATAGACCTCAGCATTCCTGGGTCAGTGAAGGGGTTAACATTGTGGAGATAATATACATATAAGAATGACCAAAAATCTACACAATTAGGAATTTAATTTCTAAATGTTTCTCCTTTCCTGGAAAATGGCAACCTCTGTTGTCACACAGTCAGGTGTAAGGAATGAGCGGCGGCTAATGGACACACTCATTACCCTTGGCTGGAGCAAATTGCACACAAATCTTCTCTGCTCCAGCAAGTCCCAGTAATGGTTGTATTAAGCAGCAGGCCTAATGATAGGGCTGCGTATAGAGGAATGTTCTGCATGCTCTCACCAGACGGATGCATTATCTGGCAGCGCTCTCTCACCTATACCTGAGAGTCAGAGGTTTCCATCCTTCTTGCAGAAGATTTTACTCACTTCTGTTCGGTGAAGAAACAGGAGACGTCTTCATTTTTAATAAAGTGCCTACAAAGCCAAGAATAAACCTCTCAACCTCTTCCAGTTCACCTTCTCCATAATGGCCTCAGTCATATCAGTAGCTGGGAGACATGCAGAATTATAGGAACTAAGTTGGATGCCGCAGAATGGATGATATCACTACTGTAATGTGTTAATATAAGACTTGAGCCAATTCATCAATGGGATTTTTTTTTTTTTTAACAAGAAACATGTTTTTAAACATTGGCCCAGATTTATGAAGCAATGGAAACTGGTTGCACATGTATTTAGTATCGTGTCTCGACTGCACTATGCACATAAAGGGGCATTGTGGTGCGTATTAGCACCGCGCATCACATCACCACTAATAGTAAATATGGGCCGACGGTGCACATTTTCTAAGGACTTTGAGCTGCATTTCTGACTGACTTTGCTCGTTCTTTAAGGTGAAAATGGCTTGCACTGGTATTTAAAAAGTGCAGGCGCCACTATTGTGTTGTATGTGACCCTTTTGTGGCACAACTGCACTAGCCTCCATGCAAAACAAATTAGGGGGCGTTCCGACGACTCAATTGGACCGAGCACTGCATTTGACGTGCAAATTGTGTTGCTAGCCCTATGTTAAAAGTGCACCAAAAAAAGTTGGTGAACACTGTGGGACCAGTGTAGGGGAGCGACAGATGATGATTTCTGTTGCACGTTCTTAATAAATGTGTTGCACCGAACTTTATACACAGGCAGAGCACTTTTAGTGCATTTTGCGTCTTTCTAAATAAATGTGTCCCAATGTGTTCATGTTGTAGGTTCCTATAGAGCCTTATTAACTAAATGACTAAACTAGTAACTAATCTTCTTTTAGCTAAAAATTGTTTCCCTCACATCACTTTAAAATAATTTAACCCCTTAATGACTTGGACATTTTGCAACTATTTCTGTCACCTCTACCTGTTGGAGCAGCTTACAAGGATCCCATCCCAGCCTTTATCTAGTTATTTCATACATTCATCATTATAAAATCATCTATTCTTTATTATGTAAATGAGGCTGGTCACATGGTCAGAGGCAGTGATGTCACTCCGGTTACCCCTCCCCTCTCCTCCCCTGCTCATGTCTGTGTGTAATGTATAGTAAAGCATTGCTAGTGTCTGTGCTTTATCTCCTGACATGCTGCATCCTCCCATACCCAGAGACACAGACCTCAGCTACACAAGTACCTGACATGTTCTGCTATAACATGGCTGCCTGGAGCCGTTGTATCTCTCCTATACACACACACAGGCTGCAGCACCAGGAAGCACATAATTATACAGCCTCACATCATTATACAGGCTGTCAGTCAAGCTCTGGGGGGTGCTGCTGTGCCTCCCACTCATGAATAAGCGGACAGCTTGAATATGCTAATGACTCATTGGACATCTCACAGGTCATTTGCATACAGCTTTAGGACCTCATTGCTTAGGTTTACAGGCATGTAGAGGGACAATGAAGGGATAGAGGCAATGCTTTCTAATGGCAGTTTATGAAAATATATTTAGTTTAGGGGGGTTATTTTGCCTGACGGGTTCTCTTTAAATCAGACATGTGTCACTTTAAGTGGTCATAACTTTGGAACGCTTTAACATATCCAGTTTATTTTGAGATTGTTTTTTCGTGGTACCCTGTACTTCATGTTAGTTGAAAAAATGTAAGCAATATGTTTAGTATTTATTTATGAAATAAAATAATGTTTTCCAAATTCAAAATGTTTGACTTTTTGGAATGTTAGTCAAATCACCAAAATTTTTAAAACCTCCCTTCCTTTTTTTAGGAGGCTAGGAGTCTTATAACTTTAGGTATAGAGATGAGCGAGCACTAAAATGCTCGGGTACTCGTTATTCGAGACGAACTTTTCCCGATGCTCGAGTGCTCGTCTCGAATAACGAACCCCATTGAAGTCAATGGGAGACTCGAGCATTTTTCAAGGGGACCAAGGCTCTGCACAGGGAAGCTTGGCCAAACACCTGGGAACCTCAGAAAAGGATGGAAACACCACGGAAATGGACAGGAAACAGCAGGGGCAGCATGCATGGATGCCTCTGAGGCTGCATAATCGCACCATTATGCCAAAATTATGGGCAACAGCATGGCCATGACAGAGTGACAGAATGAAGCTAGATAGCATCTAAAACATGCAATAATTGACCCTGACACTATAGGGGACGGCATGCAGAGGCAGCGGCAGCAGGCTAGAGAGTGTCATGGCGACATACCCTAAATGGACTCAGGCTTCAAACCAATGGGTGGCAGAGAGGAACCAAAGGAGGTGAGCAAGAAGCGCTCAAATAATATCGGTACATGATAAAAGTTTGCCAGTATATTTTGTGGATTACACAGCAGGGTGGCGACAAAGTTAACATGGAAGCCATGAAAACAACCCAAAATTCTGCCTGACACAGCTCGTTTGATAAGGGGACCATGTATGGAGGCAGTGAACTAGTAGTAGATTAAAGGTGCTGCAGTTAAAACTATGTTAGTTGGATCTTGGCATGGAGCTGGCGCTCCGCTGCCAGGCGAGCTTTCGCCAATCCAAGCCCCTGTCTCTAGGCTACTCCCCAAACAGCACTTCTAAGAACCTTTTGTATAAGATCAAGTGTAGTAGCGTTCTTATAAGTTTAGGATATGCCGGGTGAGGGGAATGTAAACAGATGCGCAAGAAGCGCTGAAATAATATCGGTAAATGATAAAAGTTTGCAAGTATATTTTGTGGATTACACAGCAGGGTGGCGACAAAGTTAACAAGTTTGATGTGGAATGCCCTGTAATAGCTCTTGGGCGGTGTGCCTTTTATCGCCTAGGCTCAGCAGTTTGAGCACCGCCTGCTGTCGCTTAGCGACGGCACTGCTGCTGTGCCTAGAGCTACCGACTGATGGCGCCATGCCCACGGATGGTAATTCGGAGGAGGAGGAGGCGGAGGAGGGTTGGGAGGAGGTATAGTAGGCCTTTGAGACCTGGACCGAGGTAAGCCCCGCAATTCTCTGCGTCGGCAGTATATGACCAGCCCCAGGGTCAGACTCTGTCCCAGCCTGCACCAAGTTAAGTGTAGTAGCGTTCTTATAAGTTTGGGATATGGCGGGTGAGGGGAATGTAAACAGATGCGCAAGAAGCGGCTGATGCGCATGGAGCTGGCGCTCCGCTGCCAGGCGAGCTTTCGCCAATCCAAGCCCCTGTCTCTAGGCTACTCCCCAAACAGCACTTCTAAGAACCTTTTGTATAAGATCAAGTGTAGTAGCGTTCTTATAAGTTTAGGATATGCCGGGTGAGGGGAATGTAAACAGATGCGCAAGAAGCGCTGAAATAATATTGGTAAATGATAAAAGTTTGCCAGTATATTTTGTGGATAACACAGCAGGGTGGCGACAAAGTTAACAACTTTGATGTGGAATCCATGAAAACAACCCAAATTTCTGCCTGACACACCTCGTTTGATAAAGGGACGATGTATGGAGGCAGCTATATGGACGACTTTTGGAGGTAGCAATGGAGACAACGTGTGGAGGCTGCTATGGAGACAATTTAATTTGGATAGTGCCTGTATGTGGCAGTCCCAAAAATTTTTCAAACCAGAGGAGCAGGTAGGTGGCCCTCCAGTAAAATGGAATAGATTGAGTGCCTGTATGTGGCAGTCCAAAAAAATTTTCAAACCAGAGGAGCAGGTAGGTGGCCCTCCAGAAAAATTGAATAGATTGAGTGCCTGTATGTGGCACTCCCAAAAATTGTTTAAAACAGAGGACCGGGTAGGTGGCCCTCCAGAAAAATTGAATAGATTGAGTGCCTATATGTGGCACTCCCAAAAATTGTTTAAAACAGAGGACCGGGTAGGTGGCCCTCCAGAAAAATTAAATGCATAAAGTACTATAGCTAGAGCCAGTGGGCCCTGTCAAAAAATAGCCAGTTTCCTCTGCTTTACTGTACAAAGAGGAGGAGAAGGAGGAAAATGAGGAGGAGGAGGAGTGGATCAATTATTCAGGTTGAGCTTCCTTCACCTGGTGGAGATTGGAAATTATGAGAAATCCAGCCTTTATTCATCTTAATAAGCGTCAGCCTGTCAGCGCTGTCAGTTGACAGGCGTGTACGCTTATCGGTGATGATGCCACCAGCTGCACTGAAAACCCGCTCGGACAAGACGCTAGCGGCAGGGCAGGCAAGAACCTCCAAGGCGTACAGCGCCAGTTCGTGCCACATGTCCAGCTTTGAAACCAAGTAGTTGTAGGGAGCTGTGTGATCATTTAGGACGATGGTATGGTCAGCTACGTACTCCCTCACCATCTTTCTGTAAAGATCAGCCCTACTCTGCCGAGACTGGGGACAGGTGACAGTGTCTTGCTGGGGTGACATAAAGCTGGCAAAAGCCTTGTAAAGCGTACCCTTGCCAGTGCTGGACAAGCTGCCTTCTCGCCTACTCTCCCTCGCTACTTGTCCCGCAGAACTACGCACTCTGCCGCTAGCGCTGTCAGAAGGGAAATACTGTTTCAGCTTGTGCACCAGGGCCTGCTGGTATTCATGCATTCTCACACTCCTTTCCTCTGCAGGGATGAGAGTGGAAAGATTTTGCTTGTACCGTGGGTCCAGGAGAGTGAACACCCAGTAATCGGTGCTGGAATAAATTCTTTGAACGCGAGGGTCACGGGATAGGCAGCCTAGCATGAAATCTGCCATATGCGCCAGAGTACCAACGCGTAAGAATTCACTCCCCTCACTGGCCTGACTGTCCATTTCCTCCTCCTCCAACTCCTCCAACTCCTCTTCTTCTGCCCATACACGCTGAACAGTGAAGGACTCAACAATTGTCCCCTCTTGTGTCTCGCCAACATTCTCCTCCTCTTCCTCCTCATCCTCCTCCACCTCCACCTCCTCCGATATGCGCTGAGAAACAGACCTGAGGGTGCTTTGGCTATCAACAAGGGAATCTTCTTCCCCCGTCTCTTGTGACGAGCGCAAAGCTTCCGACTTCATGCTGATCAGAGAGTTTTTCAACAGGCCAAGCAGCGGGATGGTGAGGCTGATGATGGCGGCATCGCCACTGACCATCTGTGTTGACTCCTCAAAGTTACTCAGCACCTGACAGATATCAGACATCCACGTCCACTCCTCATTGTAGACATGAGGAAGCTGACTGACCTGACTACCAGTTCTGGTGGAAGTTGACATCTGGCAGTCTACAATCGCTCGGCGCTGCTGGTAAACTCTGGATAACATGGTCAGTGTTGAATTCCACCTCGTGGGCACGTCGCACAACAGTCGGTGAGCGGGCAGTTGGAGGCGGCGCTGCGCTGCCCTGAGAGTGGCAGCATCTGTGCTGGACTTCCTGAAATGCGCACAGATGCGGCGCACCTTCGTGAGCAAATCAGACAGATTGGGGTATGTCTTGAGGAAACGCTGAACTATCAGATTTAACACATGGGCCAGGCATGGCACATGTGTCAGTCTGCCGAGTTGCAGAGCCGCCACCAGGTTACGGCCGTTGTCACACACAACCATGCCTGGCTTCAGGTTCAGCGGTGCCAGCCACAGATCAGTCTGCGCCGTGATGCCCTGTAATAGCTCTTGGGCAGTGTGCCTTTTATCGCCTAGGCTCAGCAGTTTGAGCACCGCCTGCTGTCGCTTAGCGACGGCACTGCTGCTGTGCCTAGAGCTACCGACTGATGGCGCCGTGCCCACGGATGGTAGTTCGGAGGAGGAGGTGGAGGAGGGGTGGGAGGAGGAGGAGGCATAGTAGGCCTGAAACACCTGGACCGAGGTAGGCCCCGCAATCCTCGGCGTCGGCAGTATATGACCAGCCGCAGGGTCAGACTCGCTCCCAGCCTCCACCAAGTTAACCCAATGTGCCGTCAGCGATACATAGTGGCCCTGCCCGGCAGCACTCGTCCACGTGTCCGTGGTCAGGTGGACCTTGTCAGAAACGGCGTTGGTCAGGGCACGGATGATGTTGTCTGACACGTGCTGGTGCAGGGCTGGGACGGCACATCGGGAAAAGTAGTGGCGGCTGGGGACCGAATACCGAGGGGCGGCCGCCGCCATGAGGTTGCGAAAGGCCTCGGTCTCTACTAGCCTATAGGGCAGCATCTCCAGGCTAAGCAATCTGGAGATGTGCACATTAAGGGCTTGGGCGTGCGGGTGGGTTGCACTATATTTGCGTTTCCGCTCCAGCGTCTGGGGTATGGAGAGCTGAACGCTGGTGGATGCTGTGGAGGATCGTGGAGGCGACGATGGGGTTTTTGTGGCAGGGTCCTGGGCAGGGGGCTGACTATCAGCTGACACAGGGGAAGGAGCAGTGGTGTGCACGGCCGGAGGTGAACGGGCTTGTTGCCACTGAGTGGGGTGTTTAGCATTCATATGCCTGCGCATACTGGTGGTAGTTAAGCTAGTAGTGGTGGAACCCCTGCTGAGCCTGGTTTGGCAAATGTTGCACACCACAGTCCGTCGGTCATCCGGTGTTTCCTTAAAGAACCTCCAGATTTCTGAAGATCTAGCCCTCGCCGCAAGAGCCCTCGCCACGGGAGCTTCACTAGTTGACACATTTGGCGCTGATGCACCAGCTCTGGCCCTGCCTCTCCGTCTGGCCCCACCACTGCCTCTTCCAACCTGTTCTGGTCGAGGACTCTCCTCCGTCTCAGAAGCACTGTGTTCACCCGGCCTCTCAACCCAGCTTGGGTCTGTCACCTCATCATCCTCCGATCCCTCAGTCTGCTCCCCCCTCGGACTTCCTGCCCTGACAACAACTTCCCCACTGTCTGACAACCGTGTCTCCTCATCGTCGGACACCTCTTTACACACTTCCACTACGTCAAGAAGGTCATCATCACCCACAGACTGTGACTGGTGGAAAACCTGGGCATCGGAAAATTGCTCAGCAGCAACCGGACAAGTGGTTTGTGACTGTGGGAAGGGTCCAGAAAACAGTTCCTCAGAGTATGCCGGTTCAAATGCCAAATTTTCCTGGGAGGGGGCAGACTGGGGGGGAGGAGGCTGAGGTGCAGGAGCTGGAGGAGTGGCGATTTCGGTGACATGGGTGGACTGCGTGGAAGACTGACTGGTGGACAAATTGCTCGAAGCATTGTCAGCAATCCACGACATCACCTGTTCGCACTGTTCTGGCCTCAACAGTGCTCTACCACGAGTCCCAGTAACTTCAGACATGAACCTAGGGAGTGTAGCTCTGCGGCGTTCCCCTGCTCCCTCATAAGCAGGTGGTGTCTCACCCCGGCCAGGACCACGCCCTCTGACCCCTGCAGTAGTTGGACGCCCACGTCCCCGCCCTCGTCCTCTACCCCTAGCCCTCGGGTTAAACATTTTTAAAATGAGAGTTATAGCTTTAATTTTTTTTTAACTTTTTTTTGTGTTTTTTTTTTTTTTTGTGTTTTTGAGTTTTCAAAACCAAACGATGCTATCCTATTGCTATGGCTATTTTCTAGCCAAGTATGAAAGCACACTACTATGCCAGATGAGATGACACTGAGTTATTAAACAAAATAAACGTAAAATAAAAAAGGAAAAATGGCAGACTGTGCCTAATTGAAATCCAACCCCTACTAAATTTTCCCACTTTGGTGTTTGAGGTGGATATGTGTGCCACTAAGAGCTAAACACAACGGTAGCAAGTCCCCCTGCTAATTCCTCACAAAATGGTACTAGATGCAAATAAAAAAAAAAAAAGTAGAACGGTATTGTAGCCCTAAGAAGGGCTGTTGGGTTCTTGGAGAATCACTCCTGCCTAACACTATTCTAATAGAACAGCCTAACGCTTTCCCTGACCAGCAGCAGCTCTCTCCCTAGCGGCATCCAGACACAGAATGATCCGAGCAGCGCGGGCAGCGGCTAGTCTATCCCAGGGTCACCTGATCTGGCCAGCCAACCACTGCTATCGACGTGTAAGGGTACCACGTCATGCTGGGTGGAGTGCAGAGTCTCCTGGCTTGTGATTGGCTCTGTTTCTGGCCGCCAAAAAGCAAAACGGCGGGAGCTGCCATTTTCTCGAGCGGGCGAAGTATTCGTCCGAGCAACGAGCAGTTTCGAGTACGCTAATGCTCGAACGAGCATCAAACTCGGACGAGCATGTTCGCTCATCTCTATTTAGGTACGATTTTTCAGATTTTCACGAAAATCATCAAAACCTATTTTTGGAGGGACCAATTTAGTTAGAAGTGACTTTATAAGGCATACATGACAGTCGCACCTTCCTTGACAAATTCAACTCTGCTGCATCTATACAGCATAAACGTACTCAGAGATGAGGAGCCTATGTATATTTCAGTGATTTTAAACTGTTTAATGAGCGTGACTTTTATATAAAAATATATTTCTGATGTCACAGCCCTGGATATTGACAGATATGAGATCTATTATGAAGTATGGCCAAATCACACTTCCCGCAAGCGCAATTACTGGAGGGACATGCATGGAGGGTCACTTGGATTTAATATGTCATGACGTGACTTATGGGGGGGATTTGTGGGCTGCAACATGATCCTTGGGCACCGGCCATGAGCTGAACCAATCTAACTATTATCTGGACTTGATATTGGCTTTAATGGTTCTGACTGGAGGCAGCGGCACAGATATTAGTATTATAAATCCAGATCAAGGTGCATTCCCCTTAGAGTTGCAGGGACCAGGGACATAAATCTGTGCTAGGGAAGTTTTCTCCTGTTTGCTGGGATCCCCAGGGAGCTCTTAACCTGTCACTTCGAGGAAAGGCCTCTCCATACGAGCAATGCACTGAAGTGTTATGATAAGTTGCTCTGGGGACCTTGGAGACATTTGTAAGAAAGATGAGATCTTTTTACAGCCGTGGACCTCCATGAAATACAAAACTTCTTTAGGAATTTACAGGGCAGAGGGCAGGATGGGGACTCTCTGATGCCTAAGGCTTGTCTGCTGGGAGAGTTCAGTCAAAGGCCAAGTCCATAGTGCAGGAGATATCTCTATCCACCACCAACATGCTGCAGATTACGACATGGATGTAAATTTACCTGTAACATCATCTATGTAGGAGGCTGGGTGTCTTTGTGAAAACATTGATTCATTAAAAATGCCACTTAATGCCACTCACTAGCGCCATACTGACACTCACACATAGTAAAGATTGTTATACTGCGGGCATCATTATATTTTGGAATATTATCTTTCTATCTCCTATGTGTGATGCAGCAGGTGTATACCCCTCATATTGAAAAGCAGGATGTTGCTTTGGATGTGTAAAAGACAATGGGTCTTGTTTACTAAGGGTCCCCGGCCACACTTTCGTCAAATTTTCTGACGTTTTCGGGATTTGGGACAGGTATTTAACAGCGGATTATGTTGCACGCGATCAGATTTTGGAGAAGCTGTGCTGGCTTTCATGCGACAGAAATCGGAGGGCGTGGTAGATCCAACTAATTCGGATTGAGCACAGGATTTAACTTTCAAATTGTCTCGCAAGATCAAGCAATTACATACATCAGGAAGAAAAAGGTGAACTCTGCGGGCCTGAGCGGGGTAGCGACACATGCAGGGTATCGGGCGCACTATCTTACTTTATACCACCTATTGCCTGGTTCACTTGTCAAAATGTTGTGTTGAATTTTGATGCATGATCTTATTTCTTAAGTTAATTTAAGTACTACACCGCACTTTAGTCCATTATGGACCAAGGTGCAAATAGTTTTTAACTTATCTGGGACCTGGTCCCGAGTCTGCAGCAATGTCTTTAGAAGTTGCTGCAGTTTTCGACTGCTCGCACGCTAGCCACGGGAGCAGGACCCTGTCTCCAGGTGTCAGAGACACCCGGAGAGCCTAGGGAGATCCGGTTCATTACTGCTTCTCCGCTTCTCCCAGCATCGAACTGAAGGAGCTCAATGCACGGAGGAGCAGAGCCACCGGCTCCATAGACCCAGCGGTCACATGACCGCCAGGTCTAGAGGGGTTAAACAGATTAGACCCAGTACAGCTCTGATCAGAATCCCCAATCACAGGTGGTAATTTCCCCTGTAACTGAGGCTCTAATAGATGTCTCAGTTGAAGGGGAAAACTTGTAAAAGAGAAAAAATAAAGTAAAATTAAAAAAAAAAGTGAAAATGTCCCCCAGGGGTCTTTTATGACCTCATGGGGGACATAACGTAAAAACACACACACAAAAATATTCATAAATATTCATAAAAATACAATGACATTTCCCCATATAATTTTAAAAAAATATCCCCCGCTACACTACAAGAAGCATCGCCATAGTTGCCTTGTTTGCCCGAGACTATAAATTATTACAGGCAGTCCCTGGGTTTCGTACAAGATAAGTTCTTTAGGTTTGTTCTTAAGTTAAATTTGTATGTAAGTCGGAACTGTATATTTTATAATTGTAACCCCAGCCAAAAATTCTTTTGGTCTCTGTGATAATTGGATCTTAAAAATGTTGGGTTGTCATAAGAACCAGGATCAAAAATAAAGCTTAGTTACAGACACCTGTGATAACTGTTACAGCTTATTATTGTAGCCTATGGCTAAAGTACAGTAAAATGCCAACATCCAGAGGTCCATTTGTAACTAGGGGTCGTTTGTAAGTTGGGTGTTCTTCAGTTGATGACTGCCTGTATATATCAAAATGACTGAAACAAAATAGGGAATTCATAAATAATTCATTTTGAGTTAATTAGAATTTTTTTTTAAAAAAAAGTACTTTAAACTACAAAAAAGACTTTTTCTTTTTTTCAACTTTTAACCCCGAATAAAAATGAAAAGAAAAACGTATATAGTTTTATTACCTTTTTAGCTAGCTCTATGTTTCGCGAAAAAAAACACAGAAACATTTTTTAAGGTAGCATGCAAAATAAAAAAAGTTATGACTCTTAAACCGATGCATTCGAAAATTTACTAAAAATGACTAGTCACTAGAGCATTTTCAACCTACTTCAACCCCACCTTAAAAAGGTTAAAAAACATAAAAAGGGTCTTCTGTTAAATGTCTTGTTTAACAAATCTGTGAGCTTAGAATTTGAGCTTAGAATTTTTGTTTGTGGTTTAGTTCTGCTTGTGCCTAATTTACAGCCTACTTGCTTTTCAGTAAGAGATAACTGCCCTAATCTTATCATTTTCCTTTTTGTCAAGAAAAAAGGTGAAGCTCAATTGCAATTCAATATTCCAACACTCATTGTGCAAAGTTACCCACACACACACACTCATGTGAAAAAAATGTATGGAAGGATTTTGCTGCTTTTGGTATTAATTTTTTCAAAAAGCTATCAATATGCTTCAACCATTTTGAAAAGGACCACCAACCTATATCTGAGCCCAAGAATCAATGGAAAAAGTAAACCGCTGGAATACAAATTTATTAATGAAAACACATTCTTGGGATCAAGGAAATTGTGTGTGCCTCATATAAAGTGCTCACTGACAGTTTGACATGGATGGAGTCTCCAGTCTGGACGAGTAAGGCGTCCCTATCACTGCAGTGGACTCAAACTCAAAGGATTGTATTGCAAACTATTGACAGGCTTCACCATGATGGATGATGTATCAGTAGATGTCTCACAGAGAGACAGCAAGATCATAGTGGGGACTCTCACGTATCTCCTCTGCTCGGTCACTCCCTATTGGCTGTCGCAGCTGAAGTCGGCATTACAAGATGAATTCATTCCATATGTTGCTTTGACATCTGAAAAATAGGGTTTTAAGAAGTCAGAAAATTTGCAAATATTTAACAAGGGTTTGACCCCAGCTCTAATTCTAGTTGTAAAATAAACATTTTAGTAACCCGAGGGATCAGTTAACTGCTATGAATACCCCTGTCAGATCTAGGACTGTCACTCTGCTGGGTTATGTATGTGTATATATATATATATATATATATATATATATATATATATATATATGCATTATTGTTAATGGTATTGTAGTGAATGTTATAATGTAAATGTATACATTTTTTATTATAAGTGTCACCATTTTTCTATTTAATTTTATCAGATGTGCTAATGAATTGACAGTAAATATTCTGTTTGTAAAGGGCTTGTCTACAGTTATTAGACAAGTACTTAGGATCCAGCCGCCATATACTTAAGCTCTCTCTGCTGCCCCATATCCTGTACATTATACTTCAGAATGCACATATACCATATGTATATATGGCTCTAAGACATATGCATACATACAATATACAGGGCCGCCATCAGGGGGATACTGCTGTGACTCATGGACCCTTACAATATTTAACGAAAAAGGGGCCCCAGAATCTCAGTATTCACCCCATTGCTGGTGAACTGGCAAAATGTTGTTTCCAGGTGCTAGTCCCTCTTATCATACAATCGGTCGCTCTTAAAGGCATCATGAAAGAGATATAACCTTAGAGAATGAACTCCTATTGGTTGAGTATCAGTCAGCTGATCTCCACCTCCACCAGTTAGAGCCAGCTGAATACTGCCAGACTTTCCGGAGTACTGACAGGGTTCACCTCCTCCATGGGCACGGAGCTTGTGCAACGTCTGGCTGAGCGTGTAAGTAGTTCACTCACTACTTACACAGCCCTTCTTAAACTAAAATGATTCTAGTCGGAGTTGGGCAGTAACATCAGTAGTCAATTATACCTGGGGCAGAGCTCTGGATCATAATTTACAGATTTACTGCCCACAGCATTCCCAGGAGCCCAAGACCTGCAACGTTGGAAAACCTATGCCTGTGTTGATGATGGCTAACCGGGGTCCGGTGCTCCCAAGATGGCTGAGGACAGTTAACCTATCAGAACTATGTAAACTTCTCCTCTCACAGCTATTCTGCCTGTGAGATCTGCTAGTAAATCTAGCATAGGGGCTTGGTAAGCATCTTAAGGTGCCTAAGTGTTTGTGTAAATGATATAATATAGATGAAATGAGACCCTAAATTGTCAATGCGCCTATACAAACAGTCTCTTCTATAGCCCCAAGTAAAATGCCAGCTCTTAGAGGTCAACAGTCAGTTCCAATGCCCCACAAAGAAACAAAGCCTCCACTAAAGAATGACAACTCAAATAGAATTACTAAGGAGCCTGGCAAAAAGTTCTGCTCTCTAAAAAACATGAATGGGGAAGGAGAGTGCTGCTTAGAATCAATATCCATTTACTGCCTATATATGATCAGATAAATGCACATGCACGCCAGGACACATTTACCATTTAGAGTACATCATAATTTGTGTTCTCTGTAAACACTGGCATTGTATTTTTTTCATAAGATTTATAATATATCTTGTGTTTGGACTCATGCTACAAACACTACACCGTGGGTGAGGCCACAATCTCTCTACAGCCCAGGACTAATAGTCTTAAACTTATTTATTTGATGTGCTGTAGTATAAAGGGGAAAATTTTGTTAGCGGGGGGCAAAAAATATGGCAATCAGGGGCCCCAAAATTTTAATGGTGGCCCCGAGCACATGTACAGCGCATGACAAAGCAAGGGCTGACCAAGGGAAAATGACCAAGGGAAGGAAAAAGAACCTGCCTGACCAACCCCTTCTAACTCATAAAATGACACTTCTTTTATTTGGAAGGTGATTGATCACAGCTTTTATTGTAATTCATGGATAAAGATCTGTAAAACACAACATTTTATTCAAATACAAATATACAAAAATTGTACAAGCTTTCTAACTCATGAAAGGCACAGTTCTTGACAACAGACCCAATTAATTACCACCAATACTACTATCATGAGTTCTGCCCAGTTTTAAATTAATTCACCAATGCTCAGAAAACACGATTGGTGTGCTGTGCCACAATGACCGAATCCACTGGCCGCCAAGCTCTTAGCCAGTGGTCATGTGACTAACCAACCAACTTAGTAAAAACCAACCAGCTCCTATGGGTCCACTGCTTAAAGGAACATGAAATCAATTGCTTAACACCTTCCCGCACTTGGAAGTAATAGATACTTCCCACACCAGAACGTTCAATTACGTCCAGCTTCTGGCACTGGCTCATGAACAAAGTGTTAACCCTTTACATACCATAGTCAGGAATGACCGCATCATGTAAGGGTCTTCCTTGTAGGGATCGGATCCCCTGTGCCACTTACCGGGGGATCTGATTCTCTTCTAGCCGGCCTCGAGGTATGACAAGCACCCGGGGATGCCCAACGTTCACGGCAGTCATGCCCCTTCCGGGTCTGACTGTAAACTGTCTGAGCGTGCGTGAGCATGCCAGACATAGATAACACTGCTCTACAATGAATTAGTATTGTAGAGCAGTGTATTGGACTTCAAGTTTGAAGTTTGAAATAATTTAAAAAACATTAATGATAGTTAATAAGTTTAAAACATTAAAGTAAATGAAAAAAAATGAAATTAAAATATAACACATTCCCATCTAAACACTTAATGAAGTATAAAAACCACAAATACACAAAAAAAACCCTCCCACATATTTGGTTAAAACGCATCTGTAACAATCTGTATAATATAACAGAATCGTTACTAGACCAGCATGGTCTATATATATAAAACTAAGGGCTGCTGCAAAAAAGTACATTAATGCTGGGAAGTTCTTTAATACCTAAGGGCTGCTGCAAGACAGTGTATTATTCACTGGGGTCTACTACTGGACATTATATCATTTACTATTGGATGTTATTTACTATTGGATGCTATTGGACACTAGAATCTGCAGACTACATATGGATTGGTTAGGGTGGAGCTACTTTGCTACCCCATCAGTAAAGTAGCAAAGCAGTTCCACCCTAACCCAATCCATATGTAGTCTGCAGAATCTAGTGTCCAATAGCATCTAATAGTAAATAGCATCCAATAGTAAATGATATAATGAATAATACACTGTCTTGCATCAGTCATTAGGTAGTAAAGAACTGCCCAGCATTAATGTACTGTTTTGCAGCAGCCCCCAGTTTTTGGAAGTAACCCTGAGTTATTAATGTACTGCCCAGCAGCCCTGTATTAGTACTGTACTTTCCTCCAGCAGCCCCCGGTTATTACATGTACCACTCCCAGTTTCAGCCACCTCAAATTATTAATGTAATGTCTTTCAGCATCCCCCAGTTATTACCAGTATCCCCAATTAGAGCAGCCCCCATTATTAATGTACTGCCCAGCAGCCCCCAGTTATTTATGTAATGGCCATGAGCCCCCAGTTATTAACATGTCCAGTAGCAGCCATAAAAACCCCCAATGAACTCATTATGTGCTTCGGTGACCCTGCAGTTCCGTCTTCCCCTGTGCTTCCAGTGTAGCAAAACATGTCTAAACGCTCTGCCTGCGCAAAATATATGACATATCGGTGGCGCTGTCTCCTCTCCCTCTTCCCATGGTGTAATGGTAGGTTACACAGGCAGAAAGAAGGGTTGGCTAAGACATGTTCTGCTCATTGTAACAGCCTGTGAAGATACAGCACTGAGGGACAGGCTCATTAGCATACGGAGGTAATGCTAATATAAAAAGATTACCACATTTATTGCACCTGGATCTATAAGGGTCCCTTGTTTATCATGCTTTATATTGATGATAGATTTTCTTTAAATAATTGAATATCTCTCCTTTCCCACAGATGTGGCCCCCTTCACTCCTGGCCTGGTTGTTTTCACACCCATTCTGTATATCCAGCACTTCCTTTTTTATTAAATGGAGCAGCAAAGAAGCATGCATGACTGGCCTCTTCATGGGGTTATTGAGAACGGGACCCACAGTACCCAAAACCTATGTGGAAACTCCCACCAATTGGATTGTTATAAGTTATCATATGTATAGGGGATAACAATAAAACTTGGGTCAAACCTTTAAAGTAGGTGAGCCCCTTGCCCCTTTCCCCTACACTGGGGCCTAACACACTGGGTCAGTGTCCCGAAGAACAAATAATAGGAGGTCCAATTTGTTACGTGTTTCACACTGAAATTAGTTCCTGAAAGAAGTAGGTAGGTAGGGCATTAAGAAATACTGTAATTGATGTCATTGTTGGACGATGGAGAATGCAGATTAGAGAATATTGGGGGTCATGTTCCTATAGTAGCTGTAGAAGGCGGAGCAGTGATTACAGAATCTCTATCTGATGATTATATTATGTATGAGAAGGAGCTGGCGGCTGTTGATCAGTCACTTCTGAGTTATTTGGGATTAGCCGTGTCTCAATTTTTCCAGCTTTATTGATAGTGTCATTTAATGTGTCTTTAAATTCACCCAGTCAACATAATACAATATTCTGCATAGCCATGAGGCTGACAGCACCCCCATCACTGCCAGGATAGTGTTATACCCATCATTACTCAATCCCAGCTATTTTGCCAATAAACGTCCACATCATAACTATATATTTGAATGAAGAATTTGCAGCGATGAGGGTAAAATGTGCTGCTGGTAACAATGTAACAGTGATAAACAGTGGCGCTTTATATCACCCAATAAACAACTCACACCCGCTACTGCAATGAAAATGTTGATTAACATCTCATTTCTTGTGTAAACAGCCACATTTCATCTTATCATCTTTATGGGAATCTTAATTAGTGTGAACACAATGGAGCATGTGCCGGGCCAGGGTGATCTGTGCAAGTCGTGTGTTAGCTATAAAGACGGCCGTAGGCAGGAAGTAGCGGAATGCCTCCAATACAGGCAGAATCTGGAAATATGGCCCATAGGTACTGACCTACTAAACAGAACACATTTGTCAAAACCTATTGGCAGGTAGGTACTGGCAAAAAATGATCAATGTTATCTGTATAGCAGGGAGGGAGAGCTTATACATTCATGAGAGGAGACAATGTACAGCAAGGAGGGGCTCTGGGGGTAGCTCTATATATTAGGGAGGGACTTTACCTAAGTTCATGTATATAAAGGTATTAAGGGGACCTGTATATGCATTCATTAACCGGTTAAGGACCGGGCCCTTTCCCGTTTTTTCATTTCCATTTTTCACTCCCTACCTTCAAAAATCTATAACTTTTTTATTTTTACACGTAAAAAGCTATGTGATGGCTTGTTTTTTGTGTAACAAATTGCACTTCATAGTGATCGCATTGAATATTCCATGCCATGTACTGGGAAGCGGGAAAAAAATTCCAAATGCAGTGAAAATTGTGAAAAAACGCATTTGTGTCGTATTCTTGTGGGCTTGGATATTACGGCTTTCACTTCACGCCACAAATGACGCATCTAATTTATTCTTTGTGTCAGTACGATTACAGGGATACCAAATTTGTATAGGTTTTATAATGTTTTCATACATTTACAAAAATTAAAACCTCATTTACCAAAATTTTTTTTTTTATTTTGCCGTCTTCTTGTGCTTATAACTTTTCCATACTTCGTTGTATGGAGTTGAGGGTGGTGTCATCTTTTGCGACTTTTGATGATTTTTTCAATGATATTATTTTTATGACTGTACGATCTTTTGATCACTTTTTATAGAATTTTAAAAATGTTTTTAAATGGCAAAAAAGTGCCAGTTTTGACTTTGGACGCGATTTTCCGTTACGGGGTTAAACGCAGTGAAAAACCGTTATTATATTTTGATAGATCAGGCATTTTCGGACGCGACGATACCTAATGTGTTTATGATTTTTACTGTTTATTTATATTTATATCAGTTCTAGGGAAAGGGGGGTGATTTGAATTTTTAGGTTTTTTTATTATAATATTTTTTTTTTACTTTTTTTAAATTTTTATTTTTACTATTTTTGAGACTCCCTAGGGTACTTTAACCCTAGGTTGTCTGATCGATCCTACCATATACTGCCATACTACAGTACAGCTGATAGCGCATTGTAATGAATGGGTTAACCCGAAACAGCTTCGGGTCTTCGTGAGACCCGAATCTACCATGGCGACGGATCGCCGCTCCCCGATGACGTCACAGGGAGCGGCGATCCTCGGAAAGATGGCGGCGCATAGGCGGCCCGCGAGCCCTCTCCATGCATCGCGAACCGGTTAATATATATATATATATATAGATATATATATATTTTTTTCCCGAAAGTTTTAACATACAGAAACTAAAAAAAAACATAAGAAACAGAAACTGAAGTAAAATGATACATCTTAGGGTACATTCACACGCGTGTGACCCCCTTCCTCCCTCCATAGGAAACAGCGGCACACGGCTG
Organism: Engystomops pustulosus; assembly: GCF_040894005.1. Classification (NCBI taxonomy): domain Eukaryota; kingdom Metazoa; phylum Chordata; class Amphibia; order Anura; family Leptodactylidae; genus Engystomops; species Engystomops pustulosus. Next base: position 73,499,323 of record NC_092417.1, on the reverse strand, counting down.
CACACTCGCAAAAAGATAGAGCATGCTCTATTTTTTTGCGGTGTGTGGTTTTGCGGCAGGGACCGTACCGCCGCCAAGCCCCCCTTGTCATTTATAGGAACATATATGCTGCCGCAAATTTGCGGCTGCATGTACGTCCCCATGAACGGCCGTGTGAATGAGCCCTTAGATTGTGATACTTGAACAACAAGGTAAAGGCTCTGATCACTAAGCTACCTGTCCAGCTAGAATGCAATGAGGGTCATCATATTCTTATATATATTATATATGTATCACATATTTTCTTAAGGTTCCTAGATTTCCTTTTGAAAAAGAAACATTGAGATGGCTTCATGTATAAATAACCCCAGTCTGAGATATATTAGATTGTTAGTTTCAGGGCACAAGTTTGATGGAAGTGATAATGATCTCTGTACAGCACTGTGACATATAAACTGCATGTATATACTATATATATATATATATATATCAGGAGACACAAATCTTTCAGTGATGTAGTTATGAAACAACAGATGTTTCTTGTATGAGATAAACATTTGACCTTCTTTGCTGCAGAGTAAAGTCAATGCAATATTGAAAAATTAATATACATGTAGTAATGATTATGAAGATACACGTGAAAGTCTTCAATTACCACATGTCCATGGAAACATATTAACTTTGTCCACACATATCTATAGTAGGATGCAGGAGGGTGGTGGTGGAGGGTGGCAGGTTTTTTGTTTTTAGAAGTTAGCATTTTATTTGTATGAACTTGAATTAAAAGTTAAAGGGGTATTCCCATAAAAACAAGTTTCTTAAATATACTCAGGATAACATAAAGGCACATTCTCTAATTCACTGTTATTAACAAAACTACTGCATTTCACAGATAATTCCAACCTGCCTCTATGAGTCCTGCTGTACACAATTTTGGTTGCCCCTGGACCCGACTCTGTATCTTATGAGTTTAGGGTCGGGTAGACATCTTGTTCTTCTGTCTGACACTGTGCTGAGCTCATCTCTGCCTCTAGCCCCCACCCTTGCATATCAGGACGAGCTCACACAGACACACACACTGACTTCCTGCCGGCAAACAAAACATTGTGAAGAGAGTAAAGCTACAAGCTACTGGCAGATAAGATCTTTATCCAGGGTAGGGGGAGGGAGGTATAGAGCAGGCTGTGTAAGCTATGACTGTGATAGTAGAGCTGAGAATGTCATGTATAATATGCATCTCATGGATCTTATCATCTCTCAACTCCGTCTTATCTCTCTTTTTATGTCTCAGATAATAGTCAAATGTCAGAAGCTAAATGAAAGTGTATATAAACCTGCACCCTGATAATCTAACCACATTGTTTTGAGAGTCCAAGGCCCACACTCTGGAATTTTGCACTTACAATCACTGAGTCATAGGAGCTAAAACAGCAAAAAAAAAGTAAAATTGTAAAGTAAGGAGTTAAAAATGTAGGGGATTTGAAATTTAAGAATTTTCCTTCATGGGCAAACCCCTTCAAAAATAGCACAATTTCTATTTACTTCACTTACAAGTTGCAATAAATACCATGTATAGTCAAGTATAAGCAGACCCGAGTATAAGCCGAGACCCATAATTTTAACACAAAAAAACGGAATACTCCTATTGACTCGAGTATAAGCCGAGGGTAGGTAATGTATTGGTCACAGCCTCCCCAGTATATAGCCGCAAGCCCCCTGTAGTATACAGCCTTTCAGTCCCTGTAGTAGATAGCCTGCCAGCCCCCTGTAGTATATAGCTTGCCAGCCCCTGTAGTATATAGCCTGCCAGCCCCTCTAGTATATAGACCGCCAGCCCCTTCCCCCATTATAATGCCTATAGGGAAAAAACAAACAGTGTACTCACTCCCCCCCCCCCGGACTCCCTCATGGTCCGTCACAGGCACCATGACGTCAGCCACTCGCTGTATGCTGTATGCATTATACACTATATGGCAGCACGCTGTGTGTATTTTATATTACATGGCGACACACTATATGCAATATATAATATATGGCGGCACGCTGTATGTATTATATACTATATGGAGGCACGCTGTATGTATTATATACTATATGGCGGCACACTATGCATTATATACTATATGGCGGCACACTGTATGTGTTATATACTATATGGCGGCACACTGTGTGTATTATATACCATATGGCGGCACGCTGCATCTATTTTATATTGAATACAACCGCCATGTAATATAAAATACCCACAGCGTGCCGCCAAATAGCATATAATACATACAGCATGCTGCCATATACCGTTCAATACATACAGCGTGCTGCCTTATACACACAATCATACAGCATATACACACACCACACACATACAGTATATACACACTTATATACAGTATTCATACACACACACACACCATACAGTATATAGAGATGCATATGAACATATATATATATATATATGTATATATATATATATGTTCATATGCATCTCTATATACTGTATGGTGCGTGTATATATATATGTTCATATGCATCTCTATATACTGTATGGTGCGTGTGTATATATATATATATATATATATATATATATACATGTGTGTTTATATATATATATATACACATACCCATCTTAAGATATAAAAGCTACATACTTACGTAGACGAATGAGGCCGACCAAGGACAGATGAGGCGGGAGGCCGGGAGAGGTGGGCCGCGCATGGGAGAGGCGGGCGGCCGGCAGAGGTGGTCGGCCGGGAGAGGTGAGCCAAAAGCGTTTGAGGCGGGCGGCCAGGAAAGACGGGCCATGGACAGTTAAGGCGGGTGGTCTGAAGAGGTGGGCCTTTCAATTCATATGAGTTTCCAGGCAGTTCCAGAATTGAAGGACCATATCTTCAAAAAAGCTTACTTTTTTGGTTTTCATTACAGATCCATCTGTGCTCTATAGACTACATTAGATTCAAATAGCAAACTGAAGAGTTGGGGAGTTTTCAGGGGTCATTGTATCAAATGGTAAAAAGGCAAACACTAAATAAACCTTTACCATTATTTTGTTATCCCCCACCAAAGTTGTGGTTGAGAGGACTGTGTCCAATCCAGTAGTCAACCATCCATAGACCTTTCCATGCTAGGGATGGACTGGAAAAGCACAAGAATGGTGGGATCTTCCACCTGAATATCAGGCTGCTGATACATTATTGTATCTAACAATCTAACACCCTTTGTGTGCATATATAACCACTACTAGTAGTGGGACCCTAGTGTTCTCCCACAGTTTCTGTTTCTAAAGCTTCATCAAGGAAGTCAAAACCAATTGATGCTACAGAAAACTATCAAAGAATGGACAATGGTACTTGTTTGCATGTGTCACCTCATATTTTCCAATATAGCTGGAGCCTGAAGAGGTGAGTAACCCCCAGACACTCGGTAGTGGATTAAGAAATACGCCCATTAACCCATTATTTACAAATCTCTCTATTGGTGTTCACATTAAAGTGTTTCTTTCAGCTGATTCTACCTTAATTGCATATAAGGAATGATTGACAGATAACATCAGAATCTTCTCTGTATCAGCCTATTCAATATATAAAGCTGAGTGCATGTGTGTGTGTGTGTTTTTATGTATATGTCTGTATGTCCGCTAAAGGAATCTGTACCATCTCATTTACAATCTCCATGTTTTGCACAGTCCTGTCTGACTCAGGAAGCATCATAGACTAAGTTTCCAGCTGAAGTTATCACCCCACGCTTTCCAAAAAAACACTTATTAGCCACCATATACAGAAGCCATTGTCTGCTGCCACTGCAAAAATATGCAAAGTTTTCCAGGATGGATAAGGAAAACCACCCCTCTGTTAGCTACCTTGTAACGCAGTTCCCTTGACATCAAGCATGATCTACTAGAGGCCTTATGACATGATGCGGGATTAAAACCAAACCAGTATATCTATTCCAGAAGGATCAGACTCCCAACTGTAGACAGCACTGTTTCGACATGATTGCGTCTCCTCAGTACAGTGTAGGGAACTGGTTTGGCTGGCTGAGGGGCTTGTGACTAGGGTCGGGAAGTAATAGTTTTAATAAAGGAGACTGCCAATTAAGGCCACCATGTAGGCATGTGGAGTCTTATATCCATGGATGCTCCACTATGGGGATTCTGGGAAAATATGCAAAGTTTTCCCAGTATGGGATAAGCTGCTCCTGTGGCAGTTAGAATCTGAGCCGTGATAGGTTGCTGTTCTGACACAGGTCATTAACATGAGCTCTGAGCTTTGATTGGTTACTATAGGCAATGAGTATAAGACGCTTATGTGTGAGGTAATATGGATAGACATACAGAGATAGGGCGAGATTTAACAGAAATGTCTGAGGTAAAACTGTTGCCTATGAAAGCCAATCAGAGAACAGCTGTAATTTTATAAACAGCTGTGGGAAAATGAAACTTGAGCTCTGATTGGTTGCCATGAACAACTAGAACAGTTCTGCTCTCAGACACTTCTGTTAAATCTCCCGCTGGATAAAGTGACATTCGAAGACAGAGACAGTCACAGGAATTAGAGTCAGAGACAGTCACTGAAATCAGATATATGTCCATCAAGTTCAACTGAGAAAGGCAAGGGGGTAAGAGAAAGTGACGTAAGGGAACACAATTCTATACAATAACATAGATGTCACATAATAATATTTTGCAGGCTATTTCACAGATTCACAGTTCTTACAGTACAGAAACCTTTCTTCTTGCTCCCTTGCCTTTTGATGTAATTTAACATGGAACACATTTTCACCATATTTCTTGTATAGACCCTTTATATATTTATATAAATTAATTAATTAAGTCCATCATCAGTTGTGCCCCCCTCCCTAATTTTTAAATGAGGAAAATTGTGTGCTCCTTTGGGCTGGTGACTGGCTGCCTTGAACAAATAGCTTAGAAAGAAAAAAGTGAGAATAAGGTAAATCTAAATCTATTATAGTAAATCTATTTAACCTCATCATGAAACCAGAATTATGCTTTAGATCCCTTTAACCTACAACCACAAGCAACAAGGTGCGTAGCAGAGGGTGCTTCCTCCCTACATTTGGGACGTCTCTTTTGTGTACATTTTTGAGGGTCCTGGCCACCACCGAGGTCAAATAGCTTTTTTTCATCAATGAAAGGTTTTCCAGTTGTTTGCATGAAAGCTGCTGATGTGTGCAGAGTGGCGCCCAATTAACACCTCCTAATAGCTGCTAAATACCGGCTAATTACTTGTTTCTTCACTGGTGAAAATTCATGTGAGATTCTAATAGCACATTATTTGCTAATAATTAGCCACGCACCCTTTCTGCTGACAGTTTTTAACCCGTCATGTGCCAGGAACTAGCAGGCACCATCTAGGTTCTCATAATCGCCATCCAGCAGGTGGACATCAAACACTAGAATAAAGCCACAAATGGTGACCAGAAGGTTTCACTAACTGGTGTTATTTATATTCATATTGATACTTATATAACAATTTCCTACAGGTATAAATAACAGTTTTTTAAAATTCTATATTATTACACGGATGATCAACCATGAGAATGTAATATAGAAACGTGATGTACTAGCCTTTTTGCTGTCGAGGTGAGCCATGAAGGTTCCCCTCTCCACCCCATCCCATTGAAATATATACTGCCACATTTACTATGGGTCGTCAGACTTTGCATATTCTTTTCAATGCAAACTGCTTGCACAGGTAATTTAAGAAGTGTCCGCACCAGAATTGTGTTGCACACAACTGTTTTGTGTTGTGGTTGCACTATGCATCACACAACTCAAATTTCTGCACTGAAGGGTGCGTTCCGGTGATCAGTCGGACCGTGTGCCAGACTTAACATACAAAGTCCGACAGAAATGTGTTGCATGTCCCATGTTAAAGGTGCACCAAAAAAGGGGTACACTCTGTCAGTGAAGTGCAAGGGGCACCAGATTATTGAAGAACGGGTGCCAGAACCTCTCCACACTTCACATGCAATTCCTCTCCACACAAACACTTTGCACTGTTCTTAGTAAACGTGCCCTATTATGTCATATGTTTAATGAAGCAGGTTGTCCATCCAGTTTCTTCCCGACCATGCTGGCAAATGATAAGAAACCAATCTTCGTTCAATATGCATTGTGAATAATTTTATGAGGAAAAATGTTTATTTATATCATGTTCTGGGGCACTTTCCAATGGATTCTGAACCCATAGATCATTAGATGAGCAGGAGCATATGTCTACAGAGCATCCACACCCCTTTACTTTTCAAGAAGTTTCCCCTTCACTCTGGTTAAAAGTAAAGGAGACATAAAGGCATGAGTACTCATGTGGGTATTAGAGGAAAAGAAAGGTAGGCACTCACCACGTTTTCTTAAAATTCTTCATTTATTCATACATCTTTAAAATTGGCACACACAGGGAGGGGAGAACATCATGCTACAGAGCGTTCCAGGGACGAGTCGTTTCGCGTTACTGTCAACGCTTCATCTTGTACTGTCACAGTCCATGCCTGCTGTTGCTGCCATCCTCTTGTTGCTGTTGCCCCCACTTCCCGACTTACTCCTCCGCATCCTTTGATCCTGTAGCAATATCCAGTTGCTGACCACGTGCTGCTGGGCTTACTCCCCTCTACTAACCTTGTAGCCAGTGTAGCCTCTTGCCTTTTATTATCCTGCTCCCGACCACTGGCTTCCTGTGAAAGGAGAGAATCCTGCTCAGCTACTTCTTCCATTTGGTTGATGGTGGCCTCTTCCTGAACTGAAAATTTTTGGACTCCTGAAGAAGGCATAAAATAACCAAATGACCTCTGGACATCTGGTTGAGAGAAAATAACTGAATACTTTCAGTATATACTATATGCATTTAAAAGGTATATGTCTCCCTTAGACCCATTTTACACAACTTTAATACTTCTACAATATACAGATTGTACTATGCACCTTCCATAGCAGATAAGCTGTCATCCCAGCTACTATTTGTTATGTGTCTTTGCCTCAGCATGGGAGAGGGAGGTACGGGACTTGCAAAATTAGCAGCTCGGAGCCCCGGACATCTTGTCCACACGCTCCGTTCTGTTAATAAGTTTCTTTTCGAGATAATCCTAGCGTGTTAAGACTAGAGACGGACAGCGCCAGGATCAAGATGAAGAGAAGTGGAGGTGAGTATTTCTAACCTTTTTTATGTTATTTTCAGTGATTAATTTCCTTTAAAGATTAGGACTGGGACCAAAATTCCAAAATATTATGAACTATAAGAACAGGTATATTCTTTCAGTTTTGAACACATTGGGACACATTTACTTACCTAGCCGCTGGAGTTCACCGAAAGTGCTTTTTCCAACTATAATGCACTGTGCTGCAATTCACTGAGATTGTGTGCCCGATATCGTGCATGTGTCACGTCCCCGCTCAGGTCCGACATAGTGCACCATCTTTTTGTGCATGTGGTACACGTAACTGCTTGGGCTTGCTGAAAGTTAAATCAGCGCTCATTCCGAATCAGTCGGATCGTCTGACGGCAGGCCCCCTGAAATTGCGTCGCATGGAAGCCAGCGCAGCTGCACCAAAAATGGAATGCTTGTGCCAAATTCAAGACACAGACACTTGTAAATACCTGTGCAAGCCATGTAATCCCCCAAAAAGGTGCATAGTCCGACCAAAGTGCGATCCGCGACCCTTAGTAAATGAGCCCCAAATTTATGAGAAGTGTCTTTTACTGAGCCTAACGTGACAAATAAGGAGCAGTGTCACTCTCTTTCAAGGTAAATAGTTCTGTTCTGCTCAGTAAAACGGTAAGGGACCAAATATATTTTCTTCTCTGCTGCTCAACTAGCCTTCTAATTTTTCATACTCGTTCCGCTTGAAATCTTGAGATTCTCCTATCCTATATAAATATTAATAAACCTTAAGTGCATAGATAGTACACACACAGCTACTTTGATGGATCTGTCAGAGCCAGGTATTTGATTTCATGCATGAATCTTTTTAACTGTGTCTGCCTGCATGTGTGTCTTTCACTTTGTGTGTTTGCCACCACATATCAAGTTTTAAATTACATATGGGCACCCACAGTAAAGTGCCACAACTCATATCCTGCTTATATTAGAACAGCTCAGTTTTGTTATGCTTTGTATATGGGCACTAAAAAGTACTATAGCACTTACCTTGCATACATGTGCACTGTAAAGAACTACTACTATTACATATATATGTGGCCAATCACAGTACAACTATTCATATACTGTATATACAGGAACATAGATCTGCTATTCTTATCCTGCATGTATGGACACAGCAGAGTATTACTACTTTTATCTTAAATAAATGGAAACAGCTCAGTACTACTACTCATATCCTGCATATATGGGAACAGCTCAGTACTGTTATGCCTTGTATATGGGCACTAAAAAGTACTATAGCACTTACCTTGCATATATGTGCACTGTTCAGAACTACTACAATTACATATGTATGTGGCCCAGCACCGTACAACTATTCATATACTGTATATACAGGAACATAGATCTGCTATTGTTATCCTGCATGTATGGACACAGCAGAGTATTACTACTCTTATCTTAAATATATAGACCAGCTCAGTACTACTATTCATATCCTGCATATATAGGAACAACACATGATTACTATTCATATCCTACATTTATAGAAACAGCACATAACTGCTACTTTTATCCTGCACGTATGTGCACAATTGCAGCCAATTGGTAAGCTCAAATAAGTTTGTTTTTGCTCATTAATGTACACTCTGCACCCCATCTTGAGAAAAAACAGAAATGTAGATATTTTTGCTAATTTTTTTAAACAAAAAAATTAAAATATCACATGGTCTTAAGTATTCAGACCCTGTGCTGTGACACTCATATGCTGTAACTCACATGCTGTCCATTTCCTTCTGATCCTCCTTGAGATGGTTCTAATCCTTCACTGGAGTCCAGCTGTTTTTAATTAGACTGATTGGAATTCATTAGGAAATCAAGACTATAGAAGACCTCACAGCTCACAGTGCATGTCAGAGCACATGAGAATCAAGAGGTTTAAGGAACTGTCTAAGGAGCTCAGAGACAGAATTGTGGCAAGAGCTGGCCTAGAATACAAAAGAATATCTGCAACACTTTAGGTGGCACAGTGGCCTCCATAATCATTTCATGGAAGAAGTTGGGATAACCACAACTCTTCCTCAACCTGGCCAAACTAAGCAATCATAGGAGAAGAGCCCCAAGATAACTGTGGCTGAGCTCAAGAGATGCAGTAGGGAGATGGGAGAAAGGTAAGCAAAGTCAAGTATCACTTTAGCTACCACCAGTCGGGGGTTTATGGGAGAGTGTGCCGAGTGAAGCCTCTCCTCATCACAAGACATATAAAAGCCTGTTTACAGTTAGGAACATAACAGTACTAATACTACTCTTATCCTGCATATAAAGGAACAGCACAGTACTACTTATCCGATCCTGCATATAAGGGAACAGCACAGAACTGCTACTCCTATCATGTATATTATGTATATACTTGCACAGCACAGTACTACTACTCATATCCTGAGTAAATAGGACCACACAGGACAGCTACTTTTATTCTACATTTATGGAAACAGCACAGAACTGCAACATCTATCATTTATATGTGCTGGATTGCAGATACAAACAGACATTTCTATAATTGTTACATTTGTTCAATGTTAAAATGAAAACAGAAAGGTCCCGTCATAGGGTTACTGACGTTTTATCTATGAACTAGGTTCTGATACTGTATATATGATGTAATTGTCAAACTATTCAGAAAAATGTGACTAGTCCATTCATTTTCATAGATCTCAGGTTCCATAGTCTTTACCCACCCCTGATTGTAGTAGTTATAGTCTTGTCCATATGAGGCAGCATTGCAGCATTTATATTCTGATACATAGAAGGCAGAATTGTAGTAGTTATATTTTCTGGTAAATGGATATATATATATAATGGTAAAGATGACATTATTCTTGGTGTTATTCTGTGAGATGAGTGGGGAGGATATTGCCACTACTACTATCAGGTATAAGTTCTCTGACGCCTCCAAGTAGAAGTTTAACCTGTAGATCTCAGCAGAAGTGAGAGGCGTCATAGGGAGATTTGTATTGGAGCTGAGACTCTTCAAAGTCTCTCCGTTTTCTTCTGACATGTGATGTTACATTGAGGCTGCCGGCGGCGCACTACCTCAGCATCTTCAGTGCCGCCTTCTATAGTGTTACAGTACTGAGAATATACAGAGAATCTGCTTCCTATGAGTTGCTTGCTGTGGGGAAATATAAGATAAAGTAAGGCAAGATATAACTTCATTAATCCCTGTGGGGAAATTACAATGAGGTTGTAGCAGCTCAGCACAATTACCAACACATAATAAGCATAAATACCAAATACTCTATGCAAATAATAAAAAACAACATGACAGCCAGTACATGTCTACTCAATAATAACAAATACAGATAGAGTACATTATAGTTAATACATAGTATTCACTGAATTATTAAACACCTCACTAAAAACCCATACAATACTCCTACCATAGCTCACTTGGAAAGAACCACAGGGAACCATTATACTATAGAATTGCTATTGGTACCTACCTGAATCTAATATGGAAAAAGTTTCACTCCACAGTAAGGAACTGGCCGGTATTATGCAAACTTTAAAGAAAACCAACTTTTCCACAGCATTCTCTAAAGTTTCGAGTGAACAATAAGCTGTTGTCATGGCAAAAAGAAAATTTTTTTTACTTCTGCAGTTTTCAGAATTGGGGCATTAAAAAAACTTCTGGTCCTTGAAAGGTCATGAAATCAGGTAAATATTGCATTCTGAGATGAAAAACAACACACAATGGGGGACACTAATCATAGTTTTAAGACTGTTTCTAGCTTTTTTGCGCAATAATCTGGCACAGTTCGTTAATTTGATACTTTTTGCCCATTTGTCAAAAGACACTCTTAGGTGTTATCTAAAACATTCATTTCATTTTATTAAAAAACACATTATAATTGACGCTGCAAAAGATTAATGAATATTAATAATCTACAATTTTTCGCAGACTAAGTGTGATCTATATAATTATATGTAGGGGTTTGTTTCATGGATGGGACGTATGTGACAAGATGATTTAACTATAGGGGGTGTCACCTTTTTATTAGTGACTGAGCATGAGAGCTTTAGATATCACCAAATTGCAAGCAAGTAGTAAATGGTTTTACAAAATAAAGTGAATCCTATTTCTTCTTCAGTGTCAATAAACACGATAACATACAGAAAATTAATTATGGAAGGATGGATCTGAGGGGTGAAATTCATGCCAATTTCATTGTGATTGAAAGTTTTCACAAATTGATCAAAGATGTCCAGAAGATAAGGAAATCTTCAATATACAGTATCTACCCCAAAAAAGAATATTATCTGTAAAGTAAGTGAGTGCATAATTGAAAACATCTGTAGCTTCCCACCACCCGAGAAATAGATTGGCATAAGTGGCTGCACATATCGTGCCCATGGCGGTGCCCTTCACCTGATGGTAAAAGGTACTGCTGAACAAAAAATAGTTGTGTTTTAACAAAAAAACAAGAAAGGTTAAAGTGAATTGGTTATGATTAGAGATGAGCGAGCACTAAAATGCTCGGGTACTCGTTATTCGAGACGAACTTTTCCCGATGCTCGAGTGCTCGTCTCGAATAACGAGCCCCATTGAAGTCAATGGGAGACTCGAGCATTTTTCAAGGGGACCAAGGCTCTGCACAGGGAAGCTTGGCCAAACACCTGGAAACCTCAAAAAAGGATGGAAACACCACGGAAATGGACAGGAAACAGCAGCAGCATGCATGGATGCCTCTGAGGCTGCTTAAACGCACCATTATGCCAAAATTATGGGCAACAGCATGGCCATGACAGAGTGACAGAATAAAGCTAGATAGCATCTAAAACATCCAATAATTGACCCTGACACTATAGGGGACGGCATGCAGAGGCAGCGGCAGCAGCGGCAGGCTAGAGAGTGGCATGGCGACATACCCTAAATGGACTCAGGCTTCAAACCAATGGGTGGCAGAGAGGAACCAAAGGAGGTGAGCAAGAAGCGCTGAAATTATTTCCTCTGTGAACAAAAGGTTGACGGTATATTTAGTCGATAACACAGCATGGTGGTGACATAGTGACCAAGTTCCATAACGTATCTGGTGAAACACCCGAAAAATGAGCCTGACACAGCTCGTTTGATAAGGAGACGACATTTGGAGGCGCTTCTATGATTGCAACTGCAGGTCTCCAGCATGGCGGCGACAGACGCGCCGAGTTCCACTATGTATGTGGTGAAACACCTGAAAATTCTGCCTGACACAGCTCGTTTGATAAGGGGACCATGTATGGAGGCAGTGAACTAGTAGTAGATTAAAGGTGCTGCAGTTAAAATTATGTTAGTTGGATCTTGGGATGGAGCTGGCGCTCCGCTGCCAGGCGAGCTTTCGCCAATCCAAGCCCCTGTCTCTAGGCTACTCCCCAAACAGCACTTCTAAGAACCTTTTGTATAAGATCAAGTGTAGTAGCGTTCTTATAAGTTTGGGATATGGCGGGTGAGGGGAATGTAAACAGATGCGCAAGAAGCGCTGAAATAGTATCGGTTAATCATAAAAGTTTGCCAGTATATTTTGTGGATAACACAGCAGGGTGGCGACAAAGTTAACAACTTTGATGTGGAATCCATGAAAACAACCCAAATTTCTGCCTGACACACCTCGTTTGATAAGGGGACGATGTATGGAGGCAGCTATATGGACGACTTTTGGAGGTAGCAATGGAGACAACGTGTAGAGGCTGCTATGGAGACAATTTAATTTGGATAGTGCCTGTATGTGGCAGCCCAAAAACGTTTTCAAACCAGAGGAGCAGGTAGGTGGCTCTCCAGAAAAATGAAATAGATTGAGTGCCTGTATGTGGCAGTCCAAAAAAGTTTTCAAACCAGAGGAGCAGGTAGGTGGCCCTCCAGAAAAATTGAATAGATTGAGTGCCTGTATGTGGCAGTGCCAAAAATTGTTTAAAACAGAGGACCGGGTAGGTGGCCCTCCAGAAAAATTAAATGCATAGAGTACTATAGCTAGAGCCAGTGGGCCCTGTCAAAAAATAGCCAGTTTCCTCTGCTTTAGTGTACAAAGAGGAGGAGAAGAAGGAAAATGAGGAGGAGGAGTGCATAAATTATTCAGGTTGAGCTTCCTTCACCTGGTGGAGATTGGAAATTATGAGAAATCCAGGCTTTATTCATCTTAATAAGCGTCAGCCTGTCAGCGCTGTCAGTCGACAGGCGTGTACGCTTATCGGTGATGATGCCACCAGCTGCACTGAAAACCCGCTCGGACAAGACGCTAGCGGCAGGGCAGGCAAGAACCTCCAAGGCGTACAGCGCCAGTTCGTGCCACATGTCCAGCTTTGAAACCCAGTAGTTGTAGGGAGCTGTGTGATCATTTAGGACGATGGTATGGTCAGCTACGTACTCCCTCACCATCTTTCTGTAAAGATCAGCCCTACTCTGCCGAGACTGGGGACAGGTGACAGTGTCTTGCTGGGGTGACATAAAGCTGGCAAAAGCCTTGTAAAGCGTACCCTTGCCAGTGCTGGACAAGCTGCCTGCTCGCCTACTCTCCCTCGCTACTTGTCCAGCAGAACTACGCACTCTGCCGCTAGCGCTATCAGAAGGGAAATACTGTTTCAGCTTGTGCATCAGGGCCTGCTGGTATTCATGCATTCTCACACTCCTTTCCTCTCCAGGGATGAGAGTGGAAAGATTTTGCTTGTACCGTGGGTCCAGGAGAGTGAATACCCAGTAATCGGTGCTGGAATAAATTCTTTGAACGCGAGGGTCACGGGATAGGCAGCCTAGCATGAAATCTGCCATATGCGCCAGAGTACCAACGCGCAAGAATTTACTCCCCTCACTGGCCTGACTGTCCATTTCCTCCTCCTCCAACTCCTCTTCTTCTGCCCATACACGCTGAACAGTGAAGGACTGAACAATGGTCCCCTCTTGTGTCTCGCCAACATTCTCCTCCTCTTCCTCCTCATCCTCCTCCACCTCCTCCGATATGCGCTGAGAAACAGACCTGAGGGTGCTTTGGCTATCAACAAGGGAATCTTCTTCCCCCGTCTCTTGTGACGAGCGCAAAGCTTCCGACTTCATGCTGATCAGAGAGTTTTTCAACAGGCCAAGCAGCGGGATGGTGAGGCTGATGATGGCGGCATCGCCACTGACCATCTGTGTTGACTCCTCAAAGTTACTCAGCACCTGACAGATATCAGACATCCACGTCCACTCCTCATTGTAGACTTGAGGAAGCTGACTGACCTGACTACCAGTTCTGGTGGAAGTTGACATCTGGCAGTCTACAATCGCTCTGCGCTGCTGGTAAACTCTGGATAACATGGTTAATGTTGAATTCCACCTCGTTGGCACGTCGCACAACAGTCGGTGAGCGGGCAGTTGGAGGCGGCGCTGCGCTGCCCTGAGCGTGGCAGCATCTGTGCTGGACTTCCTGAAATGCGCACAGATGCGGCGCACCTTTGTGAGCAAATCAGACAGATTGGGGTATGTCTTGAGGAAACGCTGAACTATCAGATTTAACACATGGGCCAGGCATGGCACATGTGTCAGTCTGCCGAGTTGCAGAGCCGCCACCAGGTTACGGCCGTTGTCACACACAACCATGCCTGGCTTCAGGTTCAGCGGTGCCAGCCACAGATCAGTCTGCGCCGTGATGCCCTGTAATAGTTCTTGGGCGGTGTGCCTTTTATCGCCTAGGCTCAGCAGTTTGAGCACCGCCTGCTGTCACTTAGCGACGGCACTGCTGCTGTGCCTAGAGCTAGCGACTGATGGCGCCATGCCCACGGATGGTAGTTCGGAGGAGGAGGTGGAGGAGGTGTGGGAGGAGGAGGAGGCATAGTAGGCCTGAAAGACTTGGACCAAGGTAGGCCCCGCAATCCTCGGCGTCGGCAGTATATGACCAGCCGCAGGGTCAGACTCGGTCCCAGCCTCCACCAAGTTAACCCAATGTGCCGTCAGCGATATATAGTGGCCCTGCCCGGCAGCACTCGTCCACGTGTCCGTGGTCAGGTGGACTTTGTCAGAAACGGCGTTGGTCAGGGCACGGATGATGTTGTCTGACACGTGCTGGTGCAGGGCTGGGACGGCACATCGGGAAAAGTAGTGGCGGCTGGGGACCGAATACCGAGGGGCGGCCGCCGCCATGAGGTTGCGAAAGGCCTCGGACTCTACCAGCCTATAGGGCAGCATCTCCAGGCTAAGCAATCTGGAGATGTGGACATTAAGGGCTTGGGCGTGCGGGTGGGTTGCACTATATTTCCTTTTCCGCTCCAGCGTCTGGGGTATGGAGAGCTGAACGCTGGTGGATGCTGTGGAGGATCGTGGAGGCGACGATGGGGTTTTTGGGCCAGGGTCCTGGGCAGGGGGCTGACTATCAGCTGACACAGGGGAAGGAGCAGTGGTGTGCACGGCCGGAGGTGAACGGGCTTGGTGCCACTGAGTGGGGTGTTTAGCATTCATATGCCTGCGCATACTGGTGGTAGTTAAGCTAGTAGTGGTGGAACCCCTGCTGATCCTGGTTTGGCAAAGGTTGCACACCACAGTCCGTCGGTCATCCGGTGTTTCCTTAAAGAACCTCCAGACTTCTGAAAATCTATCCCTCGCCGCGGGAGCCCTCGCCACGGGAGCTTCACTACGTGACACATTTGGCGCTGATGCACCAGCTCTGGCCCTGCCTCTCCGTCTGGCCCCACCACTGCCTCTTCCAACCTGTTCTGGTCGAGGACTCTCCTCCGTCTCAGAAGCTTTGTGTTCACCCGGCCTCTCAACCCAGCTTGGGTCTGTCACCTCATCATCCTCCGATCCCTCAGTCTGCTCCCCCCTCGGACTTGCTGCCCTGACAACAACTTCACCACTGTCTGACAACCGTGTCTCCTCATCGTCGGACACCTCTTTACACACTTCTTCCACTACCTCAAGAAGGTCATCATCACCCACAGACTGCGACTGGTGGAAAACCTGGGCATCGGAAAATTGCTCAGCAGCAACCGGACAAGTGGTTTGTGACTGTGGGAAGGGTCCAGAAAACAGTTCCTCAGAGTATGCCGGTTCAAATGCCAAATTTTCCTGGGAGGGGGCAGACTGGGGGGGAGGAGGCTGAGGTGCAGGAGCTGGAGGAGTGCCGATTTCGGTGACATGGGTGGACTGCGTGGAAGACTGACTGGTGGACAAATTGCTCGAAGCATTGTCGGCAATCCACGACATCACCTGTTCGCACTGTTCTGGCCTCAACAGTGCTCTACCACGAGTCCCAGTAACTTCAGACATGAACCTAGGGAGTATAGCTCTGCGGCGTTCCCCTGCTCCCTCATCAGCAGGTGGTGTCTCACCCCGCCCAGGACCACGGCCTCTGACCCCTGCAGTAGTTGGACGCCCACGTCCCCGCCCTCATCCTCTACCCCTAGCCCTCGGGTTAAACATTTTGAAAATGAAAGTTATAACTTTAATTTTTTTTTTACTTTTTTTTTGTGTCTTTTTTTTTTTTTGTGTTTTTTAGTTTTTAAAACCAAACGATGCTATCCTATTGCTATGGCTATTTTCTAGCCAACTATGAAAGCACACTGCTATGCCAGATGAGGTGACGCTGAGTTATGAAAAAATAAACGTAAAATAAAAAGTAAATGGCAGACTGTGCCTAATTGAAATCCAACCCCTAATAAATTGCTCCACTTCGGTCTTTGCGATGGATATGTGCGTCACTAAGCGCTAAACACAACGGTCGCAAGTCTCGCTGCAAATTCCTCACAATATGGTAGTAGATGCACTACAGCAAGGCCAGCCACCAGCAGATCAACCAGAAATAAAATATATAACGCTATTATAGGCGTAAGTAAGCCGTTTGGATTCTCCTATGGCAGCGATGGCGAACCTATGGCACGCGTGCCAGAGAGGGCACGCAGAGCCCTCACCGCTGGCACGCGCCCCATCCTCCCAACCACTGCCAGGTGCGGACAACCACTGTCCACACCTGGTTGTCATGGCTGTTAGCAGTATCGGAGCTGCGCTCCGATAATGCTAACAGCCATGACAGAGCAGGGCGCTGACACTGCCTGCTGTCACTCTGATCACTGCAGCGCACAGGACGGTAAGCATCCCCGCGCTGGCAGCGAAATGATGTCATTACGCTGCCAGCGCTGGGCACCTTACTCCGTGTGCGCTGCAGTGATCAGCCGGAGGAACGAGTCTGAGGTGAGTGTATTTATTTTTTAAATTCAGCGCATCCACGCATCCTGCCCGCTCCCGCACCTCCCATAAAACTCCGCCCGCAACCGGGCCGAAACTCACGGCCCAAACTGCGCCCGCTACCACAAGCCCCCCCCCGGCGCGCCCGAACCCCCGCCTGTTATGCCCGCTACCGCAACCCGCCGCCCCCCCCCCCCCCGCAAGGACTCCGGCCGTTCTCACTCCCCCCCCCCCTTCCCCCGCTCAACTCCGGTCACTGCCCCCCATCACCCCCTCCCCTGGAACTCATGCCTCATAACCACACTGAAACGAACTCCAGATGCTGCACCCCGACCCCCCCCCCCCCCTGGAACAACAGACACCTGAGCAAGAGTAAGTAACATATGTATTTTTATGTATGTAATTATGTATATGCATATTATATTATATATTTATATGTGCATTTATATATACCTGTGTGAGGGCTTATTTTTTGCATAACATATTTTACTTCTCATTTATTATTCCATGTCGTGTACTGGGAAGCTGGATTTTAATACTTTCGCTGTGCGCTCCAAATCATTTGTCTCCTTTATTCTTTGGTTCGGTCCTATCGCAGTGATACCAGATTTGTAGGTTTTATTGTGTTTTAATGCTTTTTCTATAATTAAAACAGTGTACGAAAAAGAAAATAGTTTCGCCGCCTTGTGACGCTAATAACTTTAGTGCACGGAGCTGGGGAGGGGTGATTTTTTTGCTTAATGAGCCGTTGTTTTCATTGCTACCATTTTGAGGTCTGCGTAACCTTTTGATAACTTTTTATTACTCTTTTATGTGATGTAAAATGGTGTAAAAGTGGCGTTTCAGTGTGTATAGGACTGCTGGAATCCGAGCTCAGGCAATCCTGTGTAAATTGATTCTAAACTAAACCGTCAGTTTTCTGGTTAAATAGCCGTACTGGCACTTTGCGATAAGTAATAAGGTTTTGGGTTGCAGTTTGGGCACTCGGTCTCTAAAAGGTTCGCCATCACTGTCCTATGGCTATTTTCTAGACAACTATGAAAGCACACTGCTATGCCAGATGAGATGACGCTGAGTTATCAAAAAATAAACGTAAAATAAAAAGAAACTGGCAGACTGTGCCTAATTGAAATCAAACCCCTAATAAATTGTCCCACTTTGGTGTTTGAGGTGGATATGTGTGTCACTAAGAGCTAAACACAACGGTAGCAAGTCCCCCTGCAAATTCCTCACAATATGGTACTAGCTGCAAATAAAAAAAAAAATGTATAACGTTATTGTAGCCCTAAGAAGGACTGTTGGGTTCTTGTAGAATCACTCCTGCCTAACACTATTCTAATAGAACAGCCTAACGCTTTCCCTGACCAGCAGCAGCTCTCTCCCTAGCGGCACCCAGACACAGAATGATCCGAGCAGCGCAGGCAGGGGCTAGTCTATTCCAGGGTCACCTGATCTGGCCAGCCAACCACTGCTATCGACGTGTAAGGGTACCACGTCATGCTGGGTGGAGTGCAGAGTCTCCTCTTTAACCTCTTTAACATAGGTTATTGTAAAAATGTGGGCGTACTTTTTGATCTTAGTTTCAAAGGTGCGAGTGGGGAGGTTTATACCCCGTGGGGTTATAATATTTTTTTGTTCTAAATCCAATAAAGTATGTAAAGCTCTATCATTGCTTTGATTAGCTGTTTCAAGCTCACAGGTTTCTTTTAAATGTTGTTTAGGTAAGGCCAGTTTTCTGGCAAACAAGTTTATATCCTTCACCCAAAGGAAGTTATCAAATGCTGGGGTTTGAGTGAATAATAACCCTTTTCTCAAAAGTTTCAACTCATTTCCGTCGAGGACATGTGATGATAAATTTATCACCAGTTTAACCTCCTCGTTTATGGCCATCAGTTCCTCAAAAGTCATGTTTTTCTTTTCCCATTTTTCCCGGTTTCTGAGTTGCATATTTGGGGCTGGTGGGACTAAAAAAAGACATTTTGGGTATAGGACCTGTATTTGGAGCATTTGGCATTAGTCTGTTCTGTGATGTCATTAGTTGCCTCACCCCCATAAGGCATTCACGGGAATATGTCCTATTGGAAAAGGTGTCGCGATTACATGAGGCATATCGGTTAGTGTTTGGGGGATTGTTCCCCCTATGGTTGGGGTCGACAGAGTTGTAGTTAAGGGTAAAGAAGAGGAAGAATGTAAAATACCTCCACCCAGTGTCTTGTGGGGGAATATTTTGGGTTTGCCATTTTTCAATTCTGCTGTTGTTGTAACTTTTTTATTATTATTATTTTGTTGGCCTCACTTATATTTATTAAACTTCCTTTTAACGCCAGTCCCTTCGCGTGTTCTGTGGTAATCTGATTGTCTTTCTTCGGATGATGATAGGCCGGATTCCAAGATATCCGTATAGGTAGCAGATCTGTTATTATGATGTGTTAGGTTCCTCTGGTATATTTGCCCTGTTTCTAAACCACCACAGTCACGTATGAATTTCCGATGTTTACTTTCTTTTATACTGTTAGTTAAAGATGTCAAATTCTTTTGTCATTTGTTTTCTAGATTTTGGAACTCTGGATTACTATTAAAACTCTGAATTTCTCTAATCTCGCTGTCCAGTTTTTCACTCGTGTAAGTATTAGATTAAGTGCAACGGGTATTCAGTGAGTAGCTGCTGCCAATCCTTTATGAATTCATCGTCATATTGAGAAGAATTAGGAGACTACTAACTCACTACTTCCCAGGTAGATGGTAGCATAAGGATTTGTTATTTGGCGCAAAATTTACACCAGTCCCACCCTGGTCTGTGTTGCGACTTTTGATGGTGTTTTTGTGACTTTCCATGCAACTGTCGTAAACAGAAAAAAT
The DNA here is from genome assembly GCF_040894005.1 of Engystomops pustulosus. Lineage (NCBI taxonomy): Eukaryota > Metazoa > Chordata > Amphibia > Anura > Leptodactylidae > Engystomops > Engystomops pustulosus. Next base: position 73,479,189 of record NC_092417.1, on the reverse strand, counting down.
CACTTATTTATCAAGGACCAAAGCCACTTTAACGAGTCTGACAGCAGCGGAGCTCCAAAGACATAGAACTGTCATAAGGAGCTGGCATGATGATAAGTTTTCCTCAGTGTGTTTGTTATTATTAGACCATAATATTGAAAGTGTTTGTAAATTACCTGTAATATAACATGTTTTATATCACTGTAAAACGGAATAAACGCTAGATAATGTAGCTTTGGTATAAACACAAATAATTCTATTGATAATATAATATTCCATCTATCTATGTCAGGTCAAAGAGGTTGTCAAAACCCCACATCCTTATACAGACATAATTGATGACATCATTAGTGACAATGCTACTTTATGTGATCTACACATCTTATATACAGCAATAACCGTGTTTCACCTACTACTGCTGACAACTAGTGCCTAAATAACAAATTGTTACTTTTATAGCGCCATCATATTCCTTAGGCACCCCAGGGATGAACCTGGCCCCTCTGCTGCCTGAGGTGACCTGTAGAAAGACCCCCCAACTTGATCAAATACTTATACCCCTTTAATGCCGCAGCCCTTTTCACTCCTCTCTTTCCACAAGCCTTATCCTGGTTTATTTTTCCTTTCCAGGGCTGTATGAGGCTTGTTATCAGTTAACAGGGAGCAAAATGCGCATTGGGGTGTCGGACAGTGTGGACTGGTTGGGCAATGTGGCGTCTTGTGGGTATTTGTCAGCTTCACTGTAAGGTGGACATATCTTGATGGCTCAGAGGTATATGTTTGGGATATTGGCATTAATATTTGTTTTGATATAATAATACGCTGCCTTTTTTCTATCTGAATTTCAGCCCTAGTAGTCTGAGGATTGCGACCAGCGCCTTTATCTACATTTATTTGTCGCCCTTCTAGTGATGTACACACTGTCCGTGTTGTGTTTTGTTTGCTATTTTAGATGTCAGTAATACAATATTCACCCTGTGGTTGGAGATTTTTTGGTTTTCTACTGAGGAAAGCAATGTGTGCATAATGCACACATTTCATTGTGTTTTTGCAGTGATTTACGGCAAAAACACAAACTGACAGTGCCCTCAGTAATGCCTCCAAGATGCCGCCCCTTGTCATCCAACAGGGGTGCCTTCCCGGGGGCACATATACAAACAAAATAAGACATTACAATAATATAATGGTGAGATGAAACTATAGGAATAAGAACCCTACTCACAAGAGCTTCCACTCTATGAATTATGTCTGAGAAGATGTCACAACCCAGCCTTGTGTTACTAATATCACATACTAAATAGTAATACTATGCAGGTTATACTTAGGGTCCTCATGATTACATGTATAATCTATAAAGAATGTACCTTTCTTAAACACTTTTTCAACTGTTCCTTGGTTACAGTCTATTAAGTTAGTTTTAGTGGAAGATTGTTTTCATAAATATCCATTGTGGGTATTACCACCGTCAGGTTTTGCCCCTCTTTAGACAACCTCGGGTTAACTGGCTAATATAATCCAGCTCAAAGAAATCACACCAAGACAGAAGTATGGTATAAGATCTCTCCGTAGACACCTGATGCTATGCAAGGCTAGGCAGATGATGTGGGCACTCTGTTAAAACACTGTATCCACTAGTCATTAAAGGAAATCTACCATCAAAATCAAACAGGACACTTACTCATAGATCCAGGAACTGTGACTGTGGTTATATTTTTATATTTGCTATCCATAGCCTCCCTCCTTCTAAAACCAACTTTTTAAATTATGCTAATGAACCAGATAGGTTTAGGGGTGTTACCAGAGCCCCTCCATGCTACAGATTCACAGGCTGTTACAGTGTGAAAGGAGCACCTCTGCCTCCCACTGTGTGTTAAAACTGTGAGATTACAGGGAGGGAGAGATGGGGGAAGTGGTGAGGAAGCAGTGGGGGAGAATGAAACAATGTAACAGCCTGTGAAGTTACAGCATGGAGGGGCTCTGACAACCAGGCTCAGGCTAATTTGCATAATCTTAAGAGTTTACTTTTGGAGGAAGGAGGCCATGGCTAACAATTATATAAGAGGATTACCACAGTCACACTGCCTGGTGTCCTTGGTTTATGCTTGATATTGATGATAGATTTCCTTTGAGTTATTTATACACCATTCTAGACAGAAGCAGTATATATTGTACTTTAGTATTTTCATATGTAATATAGAAGAATGAGAGTCTTCATTTTTACATAAAGCCTCTATTTGTAGAGTGCAGCACTTCAGCCGTACATGTTATTTGTCTGTCTATACATCATGCCAATATAATGTTTATTGTTGACAACTACAATGTAAGTGGATATTAAGCTGACTAGGATACTACAGCGACCTGCGGGAAACGGCTCATATGGAACGTCAACAACATCTTGAACAAGTTGCTTTGTGTAGGCAGGAAAATAAAATCCATCTCTGATATGTGTCAGGCAATGTAAAGCTGCTGCTACATAAAGCTTATTTACATGAAGCTGCTGGAACGCTGAATGACAATTATAACGTATTCCTTCCTACACAGAATTACTGGAGCAGGACCAACAGATCTGCTGAGAGATGGCGGCAGACGAGGCATGTGATCAGCAGCAGCTCTGTGTACTGCTGGAGAAGGCCGCAGAGCCTACAGGAACCAGGCGACTTACATGTATCTATCACCAGTAGGATACCCCAAGTCAACTGATGAATAACATGATGTAAGGAGGGCCTCAGGGAGCATTCTACGATACGGTGGTTCCCATTTCTGAATTCAGAGTTCTTGGGCTGCTCAAAAATATCCCCTAATTTGGGATGTACCGTATATACCGGCGTATAAGACGACTTTTGAAGACTGAAAAATCTTCAGTCTGGTCTGGGGTCGTCTTATACGCCGGTAATGTTTCTTCTCACCTTTTCCGTGATCCACTGAAGCTCCGCTGCTACGCTCCGGCCGCCGGTGACAGCTACGTGGGTGCCGGCGTCGCAAAGAATACGACGTCGGCACGCGGCTGACGTCATATTCTGTGAGCCGCCAGTGCTCAATGAGCTGTCACCACCGGCCGGAGTGTAGCAGGAGCTTCGGTGGATCGCGGGAAAGGTGAGTAGCTGTTTTATTATTAGTGTGCCAAGCAGGCTGGCTATATAGAGGGGGAGGCGGCAAGATGCAAACTTGGGGGGCCGGCATTCCGCACAATTGGGGGCCGCCAGGCTGTATAATAGCTGGCTGTATACTGGGGGTACAGGCTGGCAGTATACTAGGGGGGGGGCAGTTTGGCTATATACAGGGGGGCTGGCTGTATACTGGGGGTACAGGCTGGCAATATACAGGGGGAGCTGGCTGTTGGAAAAGGGGTAGTCTTATACGGCGAATATATCTTAAACTCTATATTTTTAACAGGAAAGTAGGGGGGTCGTCTTATACACCAGGTCGTCTTATACGCCGGAATATGCGGTAACTATTGTGACATTTAGCGTTACCTGAATTTTCTGGATTCCAGCGAAAAAACTGTACAGAGAACTTGTACCTTCTATCCTATTTCCCCTAAAATAAGACTTCCCCCCAAAATAAGACCTAGTGCAATTTTTTTCAAGCTTAGAAATATAAGACCTCCCCTGAAAATAAGACCTAGTGGCAGTCACTCCCCCGAACACTGTACATTTGTATTAATAGATCATTTAGATATTGCACAAGGTTGTGACAAGAATTTATTGGATTAAAACACTTGCTGTTACATTGCAAATGCTATACAAGCAGCTACCTGGACAAGAAGGGGTCATTGAAGGAAAGTGTTATTGTTAAACATAAGAGATCGGGGCCAGGGATTCTAATAGAAAACCAGCATGAAATTCAGAGTTGGGAGAGATATAAGAACGTTAGAGAAGTTGTTGGTTTTTTGTTTATAAGACATTCCCTGAAAACAAGACCTATTGCCTTTTTAGAAGCAAAAATTAATATAAGACACTGACTTATTTTTGGGGAAACACAGTAAGTGGCAGTTATAATACTTATCAGGATTTTTTTTTAAGTGGCCCTTGTTCTAAAGAAGCCCAATATCCAAATTCTGTATGACAAAATCAATAGACAAATCTTCTTGACTCTCTGACTACTGCAGTAGATATTTGCCCGATGAAGACCCCAGTGTGATAAATATGGCTAGGTCATCAGTGTTGGTACAAATTACCTCTTCCCTCTAGCCTTGATTAGCTTAATTGTCATCAAATCTCCAGGAGGCCGAGCTTCAAAGGACGTCCCCAGCTGCAGCGGCTCCAAGGATTTTTCAGAAGTTTCCCTCCATTTTGTTTGACCAAAGACAAAGGGTCATAAAAATCCCAGACTAATATGTTGGTTATGGGCAGTTATGGAGTTATGGTCCACTTCAGCCAAAGGTCACATACATTGTGGGATCACATAGATATGACTGAATTGGTTCCCATTGATAAACTAGAACTCCTCCATGATCCTGGATCTGATTCCAGGTAGGAGAGGTTCCAGAACCCCTCTGTGGGTGTGCAGGGGTGTGTCTGCACCTATTATAATCAGAGCACCACTGGGGCCATTGTCTTTGCCTGGGGTAACAATTCCCCATCACAAGCGCAGGAAGCACAGGAATCTTTAAGTGTGGCCTATCGGTTTCCATTAGGCCCACACAAGGTAACTAAATACTGATACATGTGTCCTACCCATGTACTTTGTACTCTGCTTAACTATATATATATATATATATATATATATATATATATATATATGAGGTTGAACCACATTTTAGCATTTTATGACTAAGTAATACATTTTTCAACTACACAAAGTGTTTAAAAGAGGACCTGTCTTCCATAAACAGATGCAGCAGTGTTACACTGCTAGTGTTATCAGAACCTACCAATAACGCTAGCAGACACTCACTGTACTGTAGAAATGGTGGACCGCACTGTAAGCAGTTGGGCGTATTCATGAGGGGGCGGTCTGAAGCGCTGCTTCTCCCTCGGACCGCCCTTCACGCTCCATAGGCCACCGATGACTGTCGAGCTTCATGCAGCAGTCACCGCCTCCTAGTACTGCCCCCTCATGAATATGCCCGACTGCTTACAGCATGGTCCGGTGTTTCTATTGTACAGCGCGGCGGAGGTGGTACATCTGTTGTAGCACTAGAAGCTGCTCACTTTAGTAAGCAGCTTCTAGTGCCTTTTTATGGGTGACAGGTCCTCTTTATGTTTCTTCTCATGTCTTATAATAGTAGGTTACCTCAAGGCAAGCTTTACACTAACCAATATTTCCAGAGACGGACAGATCTGTCGGTAACAAGGCATCGTGGACCTGTTTTTTAATGGGTAAACCAACCATGAAACACACAATTCCAACTGTAAAACAGCTTTAAATAAGGTCTTGAAGAAGTCAGTAATAAAGAGGTTCACCTACCTTAAGAGAGGTATTTTTTCCTTGTCCCATCCTGGAAAACCTATTTGCATATTTTCCAATGTTCTACAAAAAAGATATTAACAGTACTACTGTTTGTGCTTTTACTTAACATGTGATTGTCTACTATAGAGACTTGGTTCACTTACTTTTTCTTGCACCTATATCCCAAGTTAGATCGTACTGTATATTTTAGCAAAATGGCACTTGATTAACCCATCTGGGTACACGAGAGAGCAACTACTAGTGGCACCATACTTCTTCTGCCAGGAAAGTGGTCCATTAACTCATTGGGGGTCATTTACTAAGGGCCCGATTCGCGTTTTCCCAACGTGTTACACGAATATTTCCGATTTGCGCCGATTTCCCCTGAATTGCCCCGGGATTTTGGCGGATGCGATCGGATTGTGCCGTATCGGCGCTGGCATGCACGCTACGGAAATCGGGGGGCGTGGCTGAACGAAAACCCGACGGATTCGGAAAAAACGCCGCATTTTAAAAAAAAATCTGTCGCGGAGCTTGCACTTACCTTCACTCAGCCCGGCTCGGTGAACTCCAGGGCGTTCCGATGCTTTTCAGCGCAGCAGCGCCACCTGGTGGACGGCGGAGGAACTGCCTTAATAAATCCCGGCCGGACCCGAATCCAGCGCAGAGAAAGCACCGCTGGATCGCGAATGGACCGGGTAAGTAAATCTGCCCCAGTGTGTAAATTTACTAATCTCCTGCCTTAGTCATATATTTTTAAATGGGTGTGGGCACAATCAAAAACGGTTTCAGATGTACAGAAGTTAAACGTTTTTTTAATTTATAATAGTTTCTAAAATATGACAGACATTGAGTAAAATTAAAATGAATAATGTAAACACATCTGCGTACAAATCATGTAAAGATCTTAATATAAATATAGGAACTTAGTTCGACCTTAATTGTATGTGTGTCTTGTTAACAGGATTCCTTTAGAGCTTAGTAAACAATTCTGTAAACAATTCTGTAAACAATTCTGTAAACAATATATATTCCTTCTGATAGCGGTTGATTCTCTAGATATAGTAATATTAGTAGTCCCGTACACAGTGGGGAGTCCTATGTCCCAATAGAAAGAAACCGTTTTTGATTGTGCCCACACCCATTTAAAAAGATTGCTCTATTTTCCCTGGTCTCATTCGGTGTTGAGACCTACTGTGGATGCACTCAGACTTGGCACAACAGAGATTGATAAGTGCCACCATAACCTTGATTTAGTCATATATTGTTAGGCTATCCTAGACACCAAACCACCGGTTGCCAATATCTTTTAAAAATTCCCAATATTTTAGTATGTGAAATGAAAAACTAGCCAAATATCAGACCACTGTGCTTTGAGAGTCACTGGGTTTGGAATGTGAGAATGGGTTATAACCATAGAAGGGGTTAATATCCAGCGTACATGAGTGGGCGACACAAGATGAAAGAGACAACTGTGAGAGGTTTATGACACACTAGAAAACAATTCACAAAGAGAAAAATGCAAAAAAAAAAAAAAAGGAAAATCTAGAATTTCAGTGGAAAAACCAAATACAGGACATGCGTGAGTAATAAAAGATGAAACATCTGTCTATCAGGGATGATGAAAGTGCAGTGTATGTGGAAGGACGCAATGTGTCATCTCCATAATGCTGGGGTCACATACTTTATGGACAGAACTGAGCAGAGTAATCAGGATATCCTAATGAGCATGCATTTATTGCACACAACATTATGCAGTGCACACTTCGGTACATGTAGCAAATGTGAACATGTGAAAGAAGCCCCTCAGTCACATTGATTTCATTTTACATAAAATACAGGGCACATTTTACATGATAAAAAATGTATATGGTTAATCAATAGGATGCAGTCAAAACCTCTGGTGACAGGGAAAAGTACAGGAAAAAACGAGCTGCAAATCAAATCACCATAATTTTGGGTGATAATACATCCTCAGTGCGGAGCGGAGATTTATTCCAGGAAATCTACTGTCTGATTCACACCTTGTAAAGCATCGACATTGACAGAATCCTCTTTGCAGCCTGATGCAGGATCTGTATATATATATTTTTATGGTTTTCTTTTCCTAATTTTTTTTACGAATATGCTAATGAGCTGCAAGTGCTTTGGGGAGGGGGCGTGTTATTGCCTGTGGAACTGGAGCAATAGGGTAGAAGGCTCTTTATGTAATTGTGAATAGTGAAGAGAATGGGGTAACGTTAGTGGTTATAAAAGGTGACATAAAATAAAGTTACCCTGATTTGCTGATCTTTGAGTTTGTGAAGCTGCAGTCACATCAAACATGCGTCTCTATAAATATCCTCCTTTGCTCAATGCTGTGTCCCCATGGGGCGTGTTGGCACACAACTGCCTGGGCACACCTGCAAGCTGATTATACACTATTAGAACTGGCACTTATAAGAGCAACTTCCGACCCTCTAGATAGCAGCGGAGGCCCCAGGGAGCGCTCGGCAGCTCAGGAGAGCTAAATTAAAAGATGAGCGCAATTTCAAGTGCTCAGCTCTACACTGACAAGTAGGATCCTAGCACAGGCATGAACCCTGAACCGCAGCACACCCATCATCTGCTGCAGAATGTATGCCACAGGGACAGCACCAGCCAGAAGTGACAGGATCATATCACACATACAGACAGCTGCATAGTGAGATGTCCTGCAGATCCACATCTTCCAACCAGTAGAGATGATTACATCAGGGATCTCTCTAAAGACCTGCAGAGCATTGCTCTGTCCCTTCTTCCTTCTGTCTAATACTTAGTGAGATATTCTGCAGATTATTACACCTCTGACCTTTTAGGACACCTAACGAACCTTCCGTTGCGGATAGGTTCACCTCTCTGCTATATATTGTGCATTTTATAAGATGGGATCACATTTTTATCCCCCTGGTCGTCGGTCTCCCGTCTCTGGTTTCCAGGGTAACATCATTTGAATAAGTAAATGTAGAAGCAGCTGATGACCAGAGAGGCAGCGAGTAATCAAATCTTCTCGTCACAGAGTGAAGAAGGAAGGAAATCTTGCTGGAGTCCTGGTAGATGGGTATATGACGGATGCCACATACCCAGTATAGAAAAATATAGATTTATATGGAATTCCTGATTTAACATATGTGCTAAAAACTTAGAAACAATAACTGGAATCACATGCAGTCTCCCAGTTACCTACAAGATCGTTTCATTAGGTTTGTTCTTAAATTGAATTTGCATGTAAGTCGTAACTCCAGCCAATTTATTTTTTAGAACCCGTTACAATAAGATTTTAAAAATTTGGGATTGACATGGGAACATTGATAAACAATAAAGCTTAAAGAAGTATTCCCATTTCAGCAAATAATGTTACGGTTTGCATTATAAAAAGTTATACAATTTTCCAATATATTTTCTGTACCAATTCCTCGCAGTTTTCTAAATCTCTGCTTGCTGTCATTCTATAGGAAGCTTTTATGTTTACCTCTAGTGGATAGAAATCTGACCTTGGTCACACAGGTGCACGGCTTGATATATCCCATAGCTTCGCTTACTCTTTAACCCCTACGGGACTCAGCATCTTTTGGCCTAAAGGACGCGGCCCCATTTTTCAAATCTGGCCTGTGTCACTATAAGTGGTTATAGCGTGGGAACGCTATGAGATATCCAGGGGATTTTGAGATTGTTTTCTCGTGACACATGGTACTTCAAATTAGTTTAAAAATTTGGATGAAATCTTTTGCGTTTAGTTATGGAAAAAAAACAAAATTTGGCAAAATTCTTTATTTTCAACGTTCTAAATTCTCTACATTTGATGCAGATAGTCATAGCTCCCAAATAAATTCATAACTTACATTTCCCAAATGTCTGCTTTATGTTGGATGGTTTTTTAAGATTCCACATATTTTACTAGAATGTTATGAGGCTCAGAATTTTTCACATTTTTTGTAAAATCACCAAAACCCGTATTTAGATGGACCTGCTCAACTTCTAATTGACACTGAGAGGCCTAAATAATAGCTAGACTCATAAATTACCCCATTGTGGAAACTACACCCCTCAACGTATGAAAAAACACTTTTAAGAAGTTTGTTAACCCTTTAGGTGTTTTATAGGGGTTAAAACAAAATGGAGGTGCAGTCTGCAAATTGTAATATTTTTTCACAATGCATTCATTTTAGGTGGAAAATTAAACATTTACAATAGATTAAATGAAAAAAACGCTTCACAAAGTTTGATACCCAATCTCTCCCGAGTGCACCGATACCCCATATGTGGTGGTAACCTGCTGTATGGGTGCACGCCCAGGCATAGAAGGGAAGGAGGCGCCATCCAGATCAGATTTGCTATGTCACATTGTACAGGCTATAATTTTTTTCTTTTTTTTATTGAGGCTTATTTCTTTTGCCACATGAGATGCACTTTTCTGGTACGTAATTTTGGGGCATCTATAGCTAATTGGTGGAGGAAATGAAAATCATCAATTTTTAGGAAAATTTTTATGTGTTTTTTTTGGCCGTTAACCATACCATAAAAATAGTATATTATTTTTATTCTATGGGTCACCACGATTACGAAAATACTTCATTTATATAGATTTTTTATTTTTTCCCATTTTTACTGAATAAAAAGTAATTTGGCGAAATTGTTGTTAATTTTAGCATCACCGTCTTTCATATGCATAACTTTTTTATTTTTCACCTCACAAATCTGTGTAAGGGCTTATTTTTTGCGAGAAGGATTGTTCTTTTTAGTGGTCTTATTTTAGATTGCGTAACTTTTTTAAATCACTTTTTAGAGCATTAATAAAAAATCATCTTTTTCAGAGAGAGTTTTTTTGAGGTTGTTTTTTACGGGGTTCACTTTGCGGATCTAATAACGATTCTGTTTTATTATGCAGATTCTTACGGACGCAGGGATACCAAATATGTGGGGGTTTTGTGTATTTTATTCAATTGTACTGAATAAAAACTAATTTGGAGAAAATCTTGTTCATTTTAGCATCACCATCTTTTCATATGCATAACTTTTTTATTTTTTGGCTGACAAATCTGGTTAGGGGCTTATTTTTTGCGAGAACAGTTGTTCTTTTTATTGGGCTTATTTTAGAGTGCATAAAATTTTTTAAATCACTTTTTAGAGCATTTTTTTATAGGGTATTAATTAAAAATTATCTTTTTTCGGAAAGTTTTTTGCGTTTTTTTCCTCCGGAGTTTACTGTGCGGGTCCAGTAACAATTCTGTTTTATTATGCAGATTGTTACGGACGCGTCAATACCAAATTTATTGTGTTTTTATGTTTTTTATACTTTATTAAGTGTTTTTATGGGAAAGTGACATTTTAGGGGCTTATATTTTTATGTATTTATTTTTTATTTATTGTAATGTGTAGTGTTAAGTGTTTTTGCATATTTTTACTTATACATACTTGAACTTAAACCAGTGATGCTCTGATTGCTGGTTTAAGTTCAATACACTGCTCTACAATACTATTTTATTGTAGAGCAGTGTAATCTATCTGGCATGCTTGCCCATGCTCAGACAGTTTAAAGTCAGACCCGGAAGGTCCTCGGAGCTGCCCAGAAGAGGATCGGATCCCCCGGTAAGCGGCACGGGGGATTGGATCCACAGCAGGAATACTCTTACACGCCGCGGTCAAGGTGTTACAGCGCGGTGTCAGCTGTACTAGACAGCTGACAGCCGCTGCTTCTGGTACTGGCTCCGTTCATGAGCCGGTGCCAGAAGCAGGACGTTATAGTGCATCCTGGTGCGCTAAGTATCTAGCCACCGGGACGTACTATAACGTCCTGGTGCGCCTAGGGGTTAAGGAGTTGTGCACCTGTGTGACCATGGTCAGAATTCTATCCACTCATAGTAAACATAGAAGCTTTCTATGTTTACATACAGCAATCAGAGTTGATACAGAAAGTATATTGGAAATTTGTATAGCTTTTTACAATACAAACAATAACATTAATTTGTCAAAGTGCGAATACACCTTTAATTGCAGACACCTTACAGTTGATCATTGCTCCCTGGGACTAAAGTTCAGTAAATTATCAGCATCCATAAAGCATCACCTGGGGTCCCATTGGCCACAGATGTCCGTAACAAGGGGTTGTCTATAAGTCGGGTGTCCCTTTATTTTTGCTTCTTGCTTCTGATTCTGGTTATATGTGCCGGCATCAGGACCGAGGGCATTGAATACATGTTGGCTCTACCAAACTCATCACTCCCAGGTCGCCTCCTGCATCAGATGTCATATTTCCCTGGTTCCTGATGCCAGCACATAGTACCAGTGTCAGAAGCAAGAGTCAACTGTTCACTGTAGACCCTGACTTCCTGGACTTACTTCCAATTGGGGTTCCCCACACCTTATCATCCCATGCACTCTTAAGTCACTGAGCAAGTAGAAAATGTTTGTAGATCTGCACAATAGCAGGTGCAGGTCTGGAATATAATACATGATGCAACTCAGTATCAGTACATATTAAGTAATGTAATATATGGACTCAATGGGGCAGATTTACTTACCCGGTCCATTCGCGATCCAGCGACGCGTTCTCTGCGGAGGATTCGGGTCCGGCCGGGATTCACTAAGGTAGTTCCTCTGACGTCCACCAGGTGTTGAAGTTTGTCAGATTGCACTGGATTTCACCGACCTATCGTGCGTGCAGGTAAGCGCGTGTCAAGTGACACTTTTTTTTAAAAAATGGGGCGTTTTTTCCGAATCCATCGGGTTTTTCTAAGGCCACGCCCCCCGATTTCCGCCACGTGCATACCGGCGCCAATGCGCCACAATCTGATTGCGTGCGCTAAAATCCCGGGGCAATTCAGGGAAAATCGTTGCAAATCAGAAATTTTCGGATAACACGTAGACAAAACACGATTCAGGCCCTTAGTAAATGACCCCCAATGTGGTATATTTATTTATTTATTTATTTTTTAATGGTGTATTGAAATAGACCATGTTCTATGTATGTGCCTAATTTAACATGGTCTTTTTATGTTGTGATAAATGTCTCCATGTTCTTTTGTTTGCATTTTTTTAATTTCTTGTAATTTGTTTATAAAGGGAACCTACCACCACGAATCTACCTATAAAGGTAGATTGGGTGGTAGGTGGATCAATAGGACGTGAGGATAGCCCTTTTAAGGGTTAATCCTCATGTCCCCGCACTTTTTGATAACTTTTATTAGCTTTATATGCAAATTTTGTTATGCGGCTACAAGGAGCTGCGCGCCGAAGATTGTGAGTAGGAGGAATAAAGATGCTACTGGGGCGTGGAGTAGCCGCGTCTTGTCGCCTCATAAAAACAGCATGTTGGTTATTTTTGTCGAAAATAATCACTATTTGAGTTTTTAAAAAAAAAATAAAACACCAAAACGTATACATGTTCATAGTATCATAGTATATAAGGCTGGAAGGAGACGCAAGTCCATCAAGTCCAACCTTTAAGAATTAAATAAATGTTTTATCCCCATAACCCGTGATATTTTTTCTCTCCAGAAAGTCATCCAGGCCTCTCTTGAACATGTACATAGAGTCCGCCATAACAACCTCCTGCGGCAGAGAGTTCCATAGTCTCACTGCTCTTACAGTAAAGAACCTTTGTCTATGTTGATGGTAAAATCGCCTCTCCTCTAGGCGTAGAGGATGCCCCCTTGTCCTGGTCACAGGCCTAGGTATAAAGAGATCTTTGGAGAGATCCTTGTACTGTCCATTCAGGTATTTGTACATTGTAATGAGGTCTCCCCTCAGCCGTCTTTTTTCTAAACTGAATAATCCCAAATTTTTTAATCTGTCAGTGTATTCTAGTTCCCCCATTCCCCTAATAATCCTGGTTGCTCTCCTCTGCACCCGTTCCAGCTCTACTATATCCTTTTTATACACTGGTGCCCAAAACTGTACACAATATTCCATGTGTGGTCTGACCAGGGATTTGTACAAGGGCAAAACTATGTCTTTTTCATAAGAATCTATTCCTCTCTTGATACATCCCATTATTTTATTTGCTTTAGCAGCAGCCGCCTGGCTCTGGTCACTAAAATTAAGTTTACCATCCACCAATACCCCCAAGTCCTTTTCAGCTTCAGTTTTACTAAGTAATTGACCGTTTAGAACATAATTATACTTTTTGTTACCATGGCCCAAGTGCATAACTTTACATTTATCTACATTAAACCTCATCAACCATTTCTCTGCCCACTCCTCAAGCTTCCACAGATCCCTCTGTAATGCTAAACTATCGACCTCAGTATTTATTACTTTACACAGCTTAGTATCATCTGCAAATATTGAAACTTGACTGTGTAAACCCACTACAAGGTCATTAATAAAAATATTAAAAAGAAGTGGCCCCAATACTGACCCCTGTGGCACTCCACTGGTAACATCAACCCAATCTGAGAATGTGCCATTAATGACCACCCTCTGTTTTCTATCACTAAGCCAATTACTTACCCAAATACACAGATTTTCTCCTACTCCCAGCAGTCTCATTTTATATACCAACCTTTTATGTGGCACGGTGTCAAATGCCTTTGAAAAGTCCAGATATACAACATCCACAACGTCCCCCAGATCCAGTCTGGGACTTACCTCCTCGTAGAAACCAATCAGATTAGTCTGACAGGACCGATCTCTCATAAACCCATGCTGACGCTGGGTTATAAAGTTGTGCACAGTGAGATACTCCAGGATAGCATCTCTAATAAACCCCTCAAATATTTTCCCCACCACAGCAGTTAGACTCACGGGTCTGTAGTTTCCAGGATCGCTATTTGATCCTTTTTTGTATATTGGTACCACATTTGCTATGCGCCATTCCTGTGGAACATAACCAGTCCTCAATGAATCTTCAAATATTAAAAATAAAGGTTTGTCTATCACCGTACATAATTCATGCAGAACCCGGGGGTGTATGCCATCTGGCCCAGGTGATTTATCTATCTTAGTGGTTGCGAGGCGGCGCCGTACCTCTTCCTGGGTTAAACTGTTGACATTATAAAAAGAATTAACATTATTCCTCATTGTGTCTTCCACCAGGGGATTTTCCTGGGTGAAGACAGTTGAGAAGGCGACATTCAGTAGATTGGCCCTTTCCTCATCTCCTTCCACCATGACCCCCATGTTATTTCTAAGGGGACCCACACTCTCTGTTTTTAGTTTCTTATCATTTATATACTTGAAAAATAATTTGGGATTATTTTTGCTCTCCCTGGCAATATTTCTCTCAGTCTCTATTTTTGCGGCCTTTATCTGCTTTTTACAGGATTTATTTTTCTCTCTATAATCCTGTAATGCCTCATCGCTACCTTCACGTTTTAGCACCTTAAACGCTTTATCTTTCTCGCTTATTGCTTTCCTTACAAGACTAGTTAGCCACATTGGCTTTTTCTTGTTCCTCTTATGCTTTTTCCCATAAGGTATGTGTTTCTCACAGGACTTTTTCAGAATATGTGAGAAAAAGTTCCATTTTTGGGGGGGGCTTTTGTCTTTGAGAACATTATCCCAGTCTATGCCTTTAAGGTCTTCCCTTAGTTGCTGAAAATTTGCCCTCCTGAAGTTTAGAGTGTTGGTTGCCCCTTCCGTAATGCTCTTAGTAAAGCGTAATACAAAATCACAATGATCACTATTCCCCAGGTTCCCCCCAACCTGTAGTTTTGATACCCTATCAGGTCTGTTGGTTAGGATAAGGTCCAGCAGTGCCCCCCCTCTTGTTGGCTCCAGGACTAGTTGCGATAGGTAATTGTCTTTTGTTGTTGACAAGAACCTGCTGCCTTTGAAGGACCTGCAGGTTTCTGCCCCCCAGTCGATATCTGGGTAATTGAAGTCCCCCATGATAAGTACTTCACCAAGCTTTGAAGCCGCATCCATTTCACTTATCAGCATTTCCTCTGTTGCCTCCATTATATTTGGAGCCTTGTAACAAACCCCTAGTAATATTTTATTATTCTTTTTCCCTCCTCTTATCTCCACCCATAGGGACTCCACATTTGCGTTACTGATGTCATCTCGCAGGACGGGCTTGAGGCAAGAATTCACATATAAACAAACCCCTCCACCTTTTTTATTTATACGATCCTTTCTAAAAAGACTATAACCATCTATAGCAACAGCCCAGTCATAGCTACTGTCCAGCCATGTCTCGCTGATACCCACTATATCATATTTCCGCTCCAACATCAAGAGTTCCAGTTCCTCCATTTTGTTTGTGAGGCTTCTGGCATTTGTGTACATACACTTTATATGGTTTTCCCTGTCCGTATTCCTTTTGTCCTTATTCCCCAATCTCATTCCAGCCCCCCTTCCTCCCCCATGAACTATGACTCTTCCCAGCTCTCTATGTACACTGTCTATTTGCCCTGCACAAGTGTAGTTGCCCTCCCCCCAGGTCTCTAGTTTAAACACTCCTCCAACCTTCTAGCCATTTTTTCCCCTAAAACAGCACCCCCCTCCCCATTGAGGTGCAGCCCATCCCTACTGTAGAGCCTGTAGCCAACAGAAAAGTCAGTCCAGTTCTCCATGAACCCAAAACCCTCCTTCCTACACCAACTTTTGAGCCACTTATTTACCTCCTTGATCTCCCGCTGCCTTTCTGGTGTGGCACGTGGTACAGGCAGTATTTCGGAGAAAATTACCTTTGAGGTCCTTGCCCTGAGCTTATGGCCTAAATCTCTGAAATCATTTTTAAGGACCTTCCATCTACCTGTTACTTTGTCATTAGTGCCAATGTGGACCATGACCGCCGGTTCCTCACCAGCCCCTCCCAGTAATCCGTCAACCCGATCCGCAACATGCCGCACCCGAGCACCCGGCAAACAACACACTGTTCGGTAAGCACGGTCTTTGTGACAGATTGCCCTGTGTGTTCCCCTAATAATCGAATCTCCCACTACCAGCACCTGTCTGACCTTGCCTGTGCTCCTATTACCCTTCTTACCGGAGCAGACATTCCCCTGGTTGCTAGCGGCCACGTCTTTCTGCAGCATTGCTACCCCAGAGCTGATACCCCCCTCATCCGCCAGCCTGGCAAACTTATTGGGGTGTACCAGTTCAGGACTAGACTCCCTACAACTCTTCCCTCTACCCCGCCTTCTACATGTTCCTTGAAACAAACCTAAAAAAAAACACAAAACACAAGGTAATCATTTGAACTTTATATATTTTAAATCATTTTTTAAAATTAAATATATGCAAATGGTCATCCAAAACAAACATTTTGTTTTATGTAAAGGCAGGTCAACAATTACAAATATAGTAAATTTGAAGATCAGATCTAAATAAATCATCACAGAGTGACTGTGCGAAGTTTAAAAAATCGGAATAGTAAAACCACCATTGCACGGGGTTGCACACCCACAAACAAGGATACATTTGTTGCCCTGGGAACATTTGCAAGAAAGACGTTGAAATACCTTTGCGATAAAATGAGGCAAATAAATTGCAAATGACACAAATTGTGCAAATTTTTGCGCAAAAACTAAACAACATAGAATAGATTCGAAATGATAAATGTCCTCCAATGACTCCACCACCAGAAGAGTGAGTCCAGTTCTGAATTATAATACAGGATGTAACTCAGTTTCAGTGCAGGATAAGTAATGTAATGTATGTACGCAGTGTATCAAACTTTCTTTAATTTTTGAGACTTTTCATGGTTGTGAGCTTGTGCTCATTTACAACTTGTTTTGTGCCTAAAAGTGTCTCCCTTCAAAGTTTACCATTCTTTCATTTTCTGCAGTGTTCCCTAATTTATCACCTAAATCCAGATGTGAAAGTTACACATGTGACCAGGCTGCCCCTGACCAGGGATAGCAACTAGCTTGGAAGTGATTGTGACTTTTGGAGACTTTTTACAACTTTTGCTTTTAAAAAGTCGTAAATACACTAAAGACCAAACACCACATGTATCAATAAGGAAAAACCGCTAAGACACACCTGACCAACAGAAAAGCCGAGAAAAGTCCCAAAACAAAGACAAAGACAGAATTATGATACATGTGAAGAGGCTTGCACATCTTCATGCCACGTAGAGATAAGGGACATCAGAATCAGAATAGTGAGTACAACTCTGAAGTTTAATACAGGATGTCACTCAGGATTAGAACAGGATAATTCATGTAAAATAGAGAATGTATACATTTCGAGTAGAATAGTGAGTGCAACTCAAGAACAGCCAGAAAATGCAATGTGCTGTATGATGTATGACGGCTAATACTGATGATGGTGATTTATTCTATATGTTACCTAAAGGGGTATTATGATAATAGAACGTACAGAAATAGCTGACTTTGAGATAAATGATCCTGAAGGGCGCCCTGTAGTGGTGTCTATGCACATTGCAGTGACATTAACGATCGCTCTGGAGGCAGGACCACAGACCCACGTGTCTCAACCTGCGAGCGGAACAAATGAGTGTAGCTGTTTATTGCATCTAGTGACAAGTGCTGCTTGTTTTGTGATGAGAAGCGGCGCCTTCTTTCCTGGTAACTACCGCAGGAGAAAGCGATAAATTACGGGGATATAAAATCTATATCTTTCTCATTAGCTCAGTGATCGCAGGTTCCAGGCATGGTGCTTGGCCTCGCTGTGTCGACAACATTTATTTATGATAATGGTCGAATCAGCCAATTTCTTTTGGGGGATTTAGTCACAAAATGAAGAGAGCGTAGGCGGCATGGGTAAAAGCCTCGGAGTGGAATAATTCCACCAGGTTGTAATAAATAGCGGTGCCGAGTATCATTTACTTTTCTTAATGTACAAAAAAATGACCTGGATGATTACCAGACTTATATACTGCCGGTGTACATTCCTCTGTAAAGGCCTCCTTACACTTAATGCTCAAACATCCTCCAAAAAATTGTCAGCAAAAGATTTTATAAATCCGAGCTATTAGAAAACATTGTCACAATATATAACTCATAGCGCTTGTAGGCAGGGCTCGCTTTCCTTTTGTTTCGTCTGACTGTGTTATTTCTTAGTAATGTCTTATTTTGTTTGCAAATGTTCCCCATAAAGTGTTGCAGAATATGATGCTATATGAATAACAATTATTATATATGTATGATAGGTGAGGTGTGCATAGTTCTGCTGAGGGTAGCCCCATTACAGCTAATGATGTTTACTGGGTTCCACCAGTTAAGTTTCTGTGTCTATTTTATCTGCTCCCATCGTCCTTATATTTGTCGAGATAATTTTTTATTCCCCTTTGGACATAACAAGGATCTACAGTTTTCTTTGTATTAGATTGTGTTTCATCCTCACAACAGTTTTCTATGTGATTTGACAACTGCTGAGTCTCCTCTGTTGTCTCTGCAATACTCAGGAGCCAAGCGCTTTCTTTTTGCTTGATGTGTAAAATAACGGAAATGAAAGTAACAAAAACTAGATGTTTAGTGCAATGCGCAGCGTCTGCAGCTGACTGCTGGACACTGCAAAGCCCAAGAGTTTTTCATCTGATCGACATCATTTGTTTTATAAATCTAAAGTATAAATACAAATAAACAGAAATCGATTGTAACTGTCGGATGATGAAAGCTGCAGCGAGAAGACAGGAACATGGTGGATAATGGAAGCTGCAGCGAGAAGACAGGAACATGGTGGATAATGGAAGCTGCAGCTAGAACACAGGAACATGGTGGATAATGGAAGCTGCAACGAGAAGACAGGAACATGGTGGATAATGGAAGCTGCAGCTAGAACACAGGAATATGGTGGATAATGGAAGCTGCAACGAGAAGACAGGAACATGGTGGATAATGGAAGCTGCAGCTAGAACACAGGAACATGGTGGATAATGGAAGCTGCAGCTAGAACACAGGAACATGGTGGATAATGGAAGCTGCAACGGGAAGACAGGAACATGGTGGATAATGAAAGCTGCAACGAGAAGACAGAAACATGGTGGATAATGGAAGCTTCAGCGAGAAGACAGGAGCATGGTGGATAATGGAAGCTGCAGCGAGAAGACTGGAACATGGTGGATAATGGAAGCTGCAGCGAGAAGACAGGAACATGGTGGATAATGGAAGCTGCAGCTAGAGCACAGGAACATGGTGGATAATGGAAGCTGCAACGAGAAGACAGGAACATGGTGGATAATGGAAGCTGCAACGAGAAGACAGGAACATGGTGGATAATGGAAGCTGCAACTAGAACACAGGAACATGGTGGATAATGGTAGCTGCAGCTAGAACACAGGAACATGGTGGATAATGGAAGCTGCAGCTAGAACACAGGAATATGGTGGATAATGGAAGCTGCAACGAGAAGACAGGAACATGGTGGATAATGGAAGCTGCAGCTAGAACACAGGAACATGGTGGATAATGGAAGCTGCAGCTAGAACACAGGAACATGGTGGATAATGGAAGCTGCAACGGGAAGACAGGAACATGGTGGATAATGAAAGCTGCAACGAGAAGACAGAAACATGGCGGATAATGGAAGCTTCAGCGAGAAGACAGGAACATGGTGGATAATGGAAGCTGCAGCGAGAAGACTGGAACATGGTGGATAATGGAAGCTGCAGCGAGAAGACAGGAACATGGTGGATAATGGAAGCTGCAGCTAGAACACAGGAACATGGTGGATAATGGAAGCTGCAACGAGAAGACAGGAACATGGTGGATAATGGAAGCTGCAACGAGAAGACAGGAACATGGTGGATAATGGAAGCTGCAACTAGAACACAGGAACATGGTGGATAATGGTAGCTGCAGCTAGAACACAGGAACATGGTGGATAATGGAAGCTGCAACGAGAAGACAGGAACATGGTGGATAATGGAAGCTGTAACGAGAAGACAGGAACATGGTGGATAATGGAAGCTGCAGTGAGAACACAGGAACATGGTGGATAATGGAAGCTGCAGCTAGAACACAGGAACATGGTGGATAATGGAAGCTGCAGCTAGAACACAGGAACATGGTGGATAATGGAAGCTGCAACGAGAAGACAGGAACATGGTGGATAATGGAAGCTGCAACGAGAAGACAGGAACATGGTGGATAATGAAAGCTGCAACTAGAACACAGGAACATGGTGAATAATGAAAGCTGCAACTAGAACACAGGAACATGGTGGATAATGGAAGCTGCAACGAGAAGACAGGAACATGGTGGATAATGGAAGCTGCAGCGAGAACACAGAGAAATGGTGGATAATGGAAGCTGCAACGAGAAGACAGGAACATGGTGGATAATGGAAGCTGCAACGAGAAGACAGGAACATGGTGGATAATGAAAGCTGCAACGAGAACACAGGAACATGATGGATAATGGAAGCTGCAACGAGAACACAGGAACATGGTGGATAATGGAAGCTGCAACGAGAACACAGGGAAATGGTGGATAATGGAAGCTGCAACGAGAACACAGGAACATGGTGGATAATGAAAGCTGCAACGAGAACACAGGAACATGGTGGATAATGGAAGCTGCAACGAGAACACAGGGAAATGGTGGATAATGGAAGCTGCAGCGAGAAGACAGGAACATGGTGGATAATGGAAGCTGCAGCGAGAAGACAGGAACATGGTGGATAATGGAAGCTGCAGCTAGAACACAGGAACATGGTGGATAATGGAAGCTGCAACGAGAAGACAGGAACATGGTGGATAATGGAAGCTGCAACGAGAAGACAGGAACATGGTGGATAATGGAAGCTGCAACTAGAACACAGGAACATGGTGGATAATGGTAGCTGCAGCTAGAACACAGGAACATGGTGGATAATGGAAGCTGCAACGAGAAGACAGGAACATGGTGGATAATGGAAGCTGTAACGAGAAGACAGGAACATGGTGGATAATGGAAGCTGCAGTGAGAACACAGGAACATGGTGGATAATGGAAGCTGCAGCTAGAACACAGGAACATGGTGGATAATGGAAGCTGTAACTAGAACACAGGAACATGGTGGATAATGGAAGCTGCAACGAGAAGACAGGAACATCGTGGATAATGGAAGCTGCAACGAGAAGACAGGAACATGGTGGATAATGAAAGCTGCAACGAGAACACAGGAACATGGTGGATAATGAAAGCTGCAACTAGAACACAGGAACATGGTGGATAATGAAAGCTGCAACGAGAACACAGGAATATGGTGGATAATGGAAGCTGCAACGAGAACACAGGGAAATGGTGGATAATGGAAGCTGCAACGAGAACACAGGAACATGGTGGATAATGAAAGCTGCAACGAGAACACAGGAACATGGTAGATAATGGAAGCTGCAACGAGAACACAGGGAAATGGTGGATAATGGAAGCTGCAGCGAGAACACAGAGAAATGGTGGATAATGAAAGCAGTAACCAAAACACAGGGACATGGTAGATAATGGAAGCTGCAGCCAAGACACAGAGTCTTGGTGAATAATGGGAGCTGCAGCGAGAACACATGGACATGGTTTGATAACGGAAGCAGCAGGTACAATACAAGGACATTGGGGGAGATTTATCATTAGTCCTATGTAGCTTCTTGCCGTATAATTGTCACACATTTTTGCGCAAACATCGTTTTTGCAGGTTTTTTAGCGAGAAAAAAATGCAATTCTAAAGTAACACTGGTGGAAAAAATATACCACAGAGTGTGTAACACCACATTTATCAACTGAGAATTTTCAAAGAATTTAATCACAAAACTACACCACATAGGTGGGGGTATAGGTGGGTCCGATGCTACTACATGGGGAAGTTTTTGCTCAATTTTGACGTTTTTTCTCAATTTTATATTTGAGGTATCTGAGAATTTCCTGTGCAAAAACACCGCAAAAAGGCACAAATTGAGCAGATGTTAAACATACGTGTGGCTGGTGCAGCCTATTTGCATAGAGCACACACAGCTGATCACATCAGCAGGCAGGTAACACTGCACATACACCAGACTATAAATCCGACTGGTGGAAACCTGCCAGTCTAAGACACAGACAACTGCTCAAAATCTTGCCTAATGATAGATCTCCCCCATTGTGTATAATGGAGGCTATATGGACACACTTGTAGGCCTTGGAACTCAAGTCAGAGTTGTTGTCTCAAGATGGGCACCAAAGCATATAAATCTCAGATCCAATTCATTGGAAAAGATGGATTTGGTAACTAGCTAAATATGCAGAGAGGAAGTAAAATGCAGATATGACTTAAGGACGTGGTAGACAAGGCTATGTAGTAGTGTATTGGTTAAGCACAAAGAGAAATAGATAATAAATTGAGGACAAGCAGATATTGTACACAGTCTCTATTAGCGGTAAATATTTGAGGTGTAGGAGCAGCACCAATCACAGCAAGGACCCTTCATACAAACAGGAATGCTACGCCCAGGCCCTGGGCTTATTATATGGCCAGCTGAAAAAGGGGAGGGGGAGCACTTCTCACCCCTTCCTACCCATAGTGAACCGTACAGCAGGGATATAAGTACAATGATAGATAGAGCACACTTTATCGTTTTTACATAGACAACAATGTGACACACATTATGCTCAATGTCCCATGCACTTCTATGGGGACTGTGGGGCAAATTTACTTACCCGGTCCATTCGCGTTCCAGCGGCGGCTTCTCCGCTCTGGATTCGGGTCCGGCCGGGATTTAATAAGGTAGTTCTTCCGCCGTCCACCAGGTGGCGCTGCTGCGCTGAAAGTAAACTCATCGCGCCGGAATGCACCGAGCTGGACCAGGTGAAGGTAAGCGGTCCTTATGCGACACATTTTCGGTTTTTAAATGCGGCGGTTTTTCCGAATACGTCGGGTTTTCGTTCGGCCACGCCCCCCGATTTCCGTCGCGCGCATGCCAGCGCCGATGCGCCACAATCCGATCGCGTGCGCCAAAATCCCGGGGCAATTTAAGTACAAGCGGCGCAAAACGGAAATATTCGGGTAACACGTCGGGAAAACGCGAATCGGGCCCTTAATAAATGACCCCCTGTATGCCAGCTACCGTTCAAATTGCTAACATACGGCCACCCTATACATTTGTGTGAAAGGGGCGTAAGATCCATGGGTTCATTGCTTGGATGGTCTAACCCAACAGTACTAACCAAACCAACTAACCTGAGACAGGGCTCTGGGACTATCTACGGGTCCACGGGCACAACTGCAGCATTACAGCTGCAGAGGAAATACAAGAAGAAGCCTTACAATGAAAGCTCAAGGATGTGACCGAAAATGAAAGATGCAGAGAGAATTTGGCCTGTGACAACAGCTGAACACAGAAAGCAGAATGCATGCGGAAACCGCAGAGAATGTTATTACAAAATGTTTAGGCAGCAAAAATGTCTGATTGTCTTCAAATTCCCACATAAAATGTAAAAAAAAAATACATTTTAGGTAGGTAGGTCAGCAGCCGTTTGAAGGAAAATGCATAACAAAGACGGAGTAGAGGTGATAGGTAGTTTATCTGACTTGTGGAAATTAAAATATTGTAATGTATTTGTAATACTCATGTGCTTTTTTTACATTTTTTTCTGCATATGTATATGTATTGGTTTTATATGTGTTGAATATACAACACATACTATCAAATTCAAGCATGACAAACCAGGGACAGTTACTCATAGATCTTCTTTTTTATCCATAGCTTCCTTACTTCTAAAATGAACTTTTGAAATGATATTGAGCCAGTAGCGATCACGGGGTTGATACCAGAGCTCCTCTGTGCTCTGGCTTAACAGGCCGTTAGACTGTGGAGGAGCACTATCACCCTCTCACTGTCTCCTAAATCGCACTGGTACTGTGAGATTACAGCAGGTAGGGGGAGAGCGGAGTGCAGAGTGAGCAGGAGGGTGAGATGTCCAAAGTTTACTACGAACACCAGAACAATTCATTTCACAAATTACTTCAATGGATTAGTTATGATTAGAGATGAGCGAGCACTAAAATGCTCAGGTGCTCGTTATTCGAGATGAACTTTTCCTGATTCTCCAGTGCTCGTCTCGAATAACGAGCCCCATTGAAGTCAATGGGAGACTCGAGCATTTTTCAAGGGTCTGCACAGGGAGGCTTGGCCAAACACCTTGAAACCTCAGAAAATGATGAAAACACCACAGAAATGGACAGGAAACAGCAGGAGCAGCATGCATGGATGCCTCTGAGGCTGCTTAATCGCACCATTATGCCAAAATTATGGGCAACAGCATGGCAATGACAGAGTGACCGAATGAGGATAGATAGCATCTAAAACATCCAATAATTGACCCTGACACTATAGGGGACGGCATGCAGAGGCAGCGGCAGCAGCGTCATGCTAGAGAGTGTCATGGCGATATACCCTAAATGGAATCAGGCTTCAAACCAATGGGTGGCAGAGAGGAACCAAAGGAGGTGAGCAAGAAGCGCTGAAATGATTTCCTATGTCAACAAAAGGTTGAAGGTATATTTAGTCGGTAACACAGCATGGTGGCGACATAGTGACCAAGTTCCATAACGTATCTGGTGAAACACCCGAAAAATGAGCCTGACACAGCTCGTTTGATAAGGGGACGACATGTGGAGGCAGCCATGGAGACGACTTCCATGATTAAGAGTAACAGTATGGGGCATCCGTATTGCGCTGCTATGATTGCAACTTCAGGTCTCCAGTATGGCGGCGACAGATGGGCCGAGTTCCATTATGTATCTGGTGAAACACCTGAAAATTCTGCCTGAAACAGCTCGTTTGATAAGGGGATGATGTGCTGTATATCCTCTCGTGCTCCAGCTTCTGGGGTATAGAGAGTTGAAAGTTGCGCATGGAGACATTGGTGGACGCTGTGGAGGATCGTGGAGGCAAAATGGACAGGAATGGCACGGGCAGTATGCATGGATGCCTCTGACGCTGCCTAATCTTGGGATGGAGCTTGCGGTCCGCTGCCAGACGAGCTTTCGCCTGTCCAAGCCCCTGTCTCTTGGCTCCTCCCCAAACAGCACTTCTAAGAACCTTTTGTATAAGATCAAGTGTAGTAGTGTTCTTATAAGTTTGGGTTATGACGGGTGAGGGGAATGTAAACAGATGCGCAAGAAGCGCTGATATAATATCGGTAAATGATAAAAGTTTGCCAGTATATTTTGCGGATAACACAGCAGGGTGGCGACAAAGTTAACAAGTTTGATGTGGAAGCCATGAAAACAACCCAAAATTCTGCCTGACACAGCTTGTTTGCGAAGGGGACGATGTATGGAGGCAGCTATATGGACAACTTTGGGAGGCAGATATGGAGATGATGTGTGGAGGTAGCAATGGAAACAATGTGTGGAGGCAGCTATAAATTCACTCCCCTCACTGGCCTGAATCTCCTCCTCCTCCAACTCCTCCAACTCCTCTTCTTCTGCCCATACACGCTGAACAGTGAAGGTCTGAGCATTGCTCCCCTCTTCTGTCTCGCTAACATTCTCCTCCTCTTCCTCCTCATCCTCCTCCACCTCCTCCGATATGCGCTGAGAAACAGACCTAAGGGTGCTTTGGCTATCAACAAGGGAATCTTCTTCCCCCGTCTCTTGTGACGAGCGCAAAGCTTCTGACTTCATGCTGGCCAGAGAGATTTTTTTAACAGGCCAAGCAGCGGGATGGTGAGGCGGATGATGGCTGCATCGCCACTGACCATCTGTGTTGACTCCTCAAAGTTACTCAGCACCTGACAGATATCAGACATCCATGTCCACTCCTCATTGTAGACTTGAGGAAGCTGACTGACCTGACTACCAGTTCTGGTGGAATTTGACATCTGTCAGTCTACAATCGCTCTGCACTGCTGGTAAACTCTGGATAACATGGTTAATGTTGAATTCCACCTCGTGGGCACGTCGCACAACAGTCGGTGAGCGGGCAGTTGGAGGCGGCGGTGCGCTGCCCTGATAGTGGCAGCATCGGTGCTGGACTTCCTGAAATGCGCACAGATGCAGCGCACCTTCGTGAGCAAATCAGACAGATTGGGGTATGTCTTGAGGAAACGCTGAACTATGATATTTAACACATGGGCCAGGCATGGCATATGCGTCAGTCTGCCGAGTTGCAGAGCCGCCACCAGGTTACGGCCATATTCACACACAACCATGCCTGGCTTCAGGTTCAGCGGTGCCAGCCACAGATCAGTCTGCGCCCTGATGCCCTGTAATAGCTCTTGGGCGGTGTGCCTTTTATCGCCTAGGCTCAGCAGTTTGAGCACCGCCTGCTGTCGCTTAGCGACGGCACTGCTGCTGTGCCTAGAGCTACCGACTGATGACGCCATGCCCACGGATGGTATTTCGGAGAAGGAGGTGGAGGAGGGGTGGGAGGAGGAGGAGGCATAGAAGGCCTGAGAGACCTGGACCGAGGTAGGCCCCGCAATCCTCGGCGTCAGCAATATATGACCAGCCCCAGGGTCAGACTCGGCCCCAGCCTCCACCAAGTTAACCCAATGTGCCGTCAGCGATATATAGTGGCCCTGCCCGGCAGCACTCGTCCATAGCGTTGGTCAGGGCACGGATGATGTTGTCTGACACGTGCTGGTGCAGGGCTGGGACGGCACATCGGGAAAAGTAGTGGTGGCTGGGGACCAAATACCGAGGGGCGGCCGCCGCCATGAGGTTGCGAAAGGCCTCGGTCTCTACCAGCCTATAGGGCAGCATCTCCAGGCTAAGTAATCTGGAGATGTGGACGTTGAGGGCTTGGGCGTGTGGGTGGGTTGCACTATACTTCCTTTTGCGCTCTAGCGTCTGGGGTATGGAGAGCTGAACGCTGCGCATGGAGACATTGGTGGATGCTGTGGAGGATCGTGGAGGCGAAGATGTGGTTTTTACACGGGAGGTGTTTGGGCCGGGGTCCTGGGCAAGGGGCTGACTAGCAGAGGCAGCAGATGACACAGGGGAAGAAGCAGTGGTGTGCCCAGCCGGAGGTGAACGGGCTTGGTGCCATTGAGTGGGGTGTTTAACATTCATATGCCTGCGCATACTGGTGGTAGTTAAGCTAGTAGTGGTGGAACCCCTGCTGATCCTGGTTTGGCACAGGTTTCACACCACAGTCCGTCGGTCATCCGGTGTTTCTTTAAAGAACATCCAGACTTCTGAAAATCTAGCCCTCGCCACGGGTGCTTTACTACGTGAAACATTTGGCGCTGATGCACCAGCTCTGGCCCTGCCTCTGCCTCTGGCCCCACCACTGCCTCTTCCAACCTGTTCTGGTATAGGACTCGTATAGGGTCTGTCACCTCATCATCCTCCGATCCCTCAGTCTGCTCCCCCCTCGGACTTCCTGCCCTGACAACAACTTCACCACTGTCTGACAACCGTGTCTCCTCATCGTCCGACACCTCTTTACACACTTCTTCCACTACATCATCAATGTCATCATCACCCACAGACTGCGACCGGTGGAAAACCTGGGCATCAGAAAAGAGCTCAGCAGCAACCGGACAAGTGGTTTGTGACTCTGGAAAGGGTCCAGAAAACAGTTCCTCAGAGTATGCCGGTTGAAATGCCAAATTTTCCTGGGAAATGAACCTAGGGAGACATGAACCTAGGGAGTGTAGCTCTGCGGCGTTCCCCTGCTCCCTCATCAGCAGGTGGTGTCTCACCCCGCCCAGGACCACAGCCTCTGACCCCTGGAGTAGTTGGACGCCCATGTCCACGCCCTCCTCCTCTACCCCTAGCCCTCGGGTTCAACATTTTTAAAATTAAAGTGTAAACTGTACATTTTTTGGGATTTTTTTGTTTTATTTGTTTTTTTTTTGTGTTTTTTTTTTTTTACAAAACGATGCTATCCTATTGCTATGGCTAGTTTCTAACCTACACTGACAGCACACAACTGGATTTCGTGCTGTGCCTGATGACTTTGAGTTATAAAAAAAAAATAAAAGTAAAAAAAAAAATCAGCAGACTGTGCCTAATTCAATCAACCCCCTAGTAAATTGTCCCACTTAGGTGTTTGAGATGTGTGTGTCACTAAGAGCTGAATATAACGTTCGCAAGTCTCCCTGCAAATTCCTCACAATATGGTACTAGCTGCACTACTAGTGCCAGCAAGGCCAGCCACAAACAAATCAACAAAATATATATATATAACGTTATTGTAGGCCTAAGAAAGTCGGTTGGGTTCTTGTATGCCTAGTTTCTAACAGCACACAAGAACTGGATTTTAAGTCACTTTAAGTTTTAAAAAAAAAAAAAAATATCGTCAGACTGTGCCTAATTCAATCAAACCCCTAATAAATTGTCCCACTTAGGTGTTTGAGATGTGTGTGTCACTAAGAGCTAAATATAACGTTCTCAAGTCTCTCTGCAAATTCCTCACAATATGGTACTAGCTGCACTACTAATGGCAGCAAGCCCAACCACAAGCAAACAAAAAAAAATATATATATATAACGGTATTCTAGCCCTGCCTAACAGTAAGCTAATATAACACCTTAACACCCTAACGCTATCCCTGCAGCAGCAGCAGCTCTCTCCCTAGCGGCATCCAGACAGAGAATGATCCGAGCAGCGCGGGCAGGGGCTAGTCTATTCCAGGGTCACCTGATCTGGCCAGCCAACCACTGCTATCAACGTGTAAGGGTACCACGTCATGCTGGGTGGAGTGCAGTGTCTCCTGGCTTGTGATTGGCTCTGTTTCTGGCCGCCAAAAATCAAAACGGCGTGAGATGCCATTTTCTCGAGCGGGCGAAGTATTCGTCCGAGCAACGAGCAGTTACGAGTACACTAATGCTCGAACGAGTATCAAGCTCGGACGAGTGTGTTCGCTCATCTCTAGTTATGATCTAAAAATAGCGACATTCCTTTTCACTAACAGCAAGATATCTTTAACATTAAATGAAATAAAATGAAAAGGGGCTATCCATGTAGAAACTGTATCTATGGTGACCATATTAATATTAATCAGTACACAGATTTTTCAGAAAAAGATATAGCTATGCAATGCCACAATAATTAACATAGAAATTTAACAGATGATATTCACTGTGGTAAGATTTTTAGGTAATTTTCTTAACACTCCCGTAATGAATCTAAACCCTAGTGAAGCTCTCTCATAATCACTTGTATCAGCATCTTAAAGAAGTAAATACAAGCTAAAGACATAGATACAATTGATTATTGTATAGACTTGATCACGGAGGGCAGAGGCTCCCCTACCTGCCCCCCCTGTCCAACTCCCCACCATTGACATCTTATGTCTGGTGGTAAAAGAGGGCCTGTGCGTCAAACTGGAAATGGCAAAGTTCTGCATTTGCCTTCTGGCCTCATCTTACCTCATTCTATGGGTTAAGTTTCTGCTTTGTCTTCATCCAGCCAGCAGCCTGGACATCACCTCATTTATAAATACATGGCCGCCGTCATATCATGTATACAGGGAACAAATTCCTTCTTGTCAGTAAGATGAGTGGGGCGATAAGCTCCCCTCATCCCCAAGTTACGGTACTGGCCCTGGGCACTCCCAGCATGAACATGAATCATATCACTGGAGGAAGCTGCCAATCTCTCTGAATATTTCTGGCATTTTAAAATAAGAAGCAGGAACTTTCCAGATTGTGAAGCCTTTACATAACCTGCCAAGTTCAGCCTCCACAGAATAGCCAGTATCTAGCCAAGGCTCGGGTGAATGGCGTCATATTCAAGCTGCCACATCTCATTGTATCACTTAGATGTGTCCAATCACAGCCTGTGCTGCAGGATCCTTTCTCCCTTGAGTAGCAGTGCTCGTAGTTTCCCCTCGTCTTGGCTTGTTACAGAGGTGCCAGAGTGAGGTGCATTCTGGATCTGGGCCCAGGTGTAATGTACCGACTGCTAATTGAACATATGGCAACCAGAGAATGGACCAACATGACTACACATGAAAGGTACATATGAGGTCACCAGTTGCTTAATTTGTTCAAAACATTATAAATGTGAAGTGGAATTTGTTACAACTTAGAGGAATATTTCAAGAATCCTGGAAAACCCAACAGGGTCAATGTGAATAAAGAAAATAAAACAATATTAAATAAAGTGTACCTCCCTAACTCCCTAACAAGACCCACTCTGCCCAATGCTATACATTGGACACAACTTTCTACTTCCAACTCCATCCAGTGTATAGTTTTTGGCCCCTGGATCAGCTAATCTGCACTGGGTTTTTGTAATGGGTCTGGAAAAATATATAAAAAATGTTGGCCCACAAAAACCCTCGAAATGACTCCTCCAAAAGAGTTCTAGTATTTCTCATTAGACATTAAATAATCTTTATTACCGGTATATTGGAAAACCAGCTCTATCCCATTCTAATACCAATATGATTGGTTCCATGTACGACACTCTCCGTAGGGAAGTAACAAACATACAATGAAATCCATCTGATCACATGATGATGAGAACCCTCATGTCTCTGTTGTGTGTTCGGTCACCCCATGTAACCTTGTCTTCCCATCTCTGGATTTAGTTATGATGCCGATCGTCTGTCATCCCCAAAACTCACATTAACAGTGTTATCCAATGGGATGATGTCTGTGTAAGCCCCGGGTATAGCAGCCAAGATTATAAATGGAGATTTGATTTTCTTTATTCTTAGCCAGAATAACAGTGAAAACAATGAAATGAGCTGAAAACCATTCTCACTAAATAAGCACAGATTTAGGGACCTTTAAATTTTTCTATTAAAGGACCAGCGATTCATTGCCAAGTTCCTATGGATATAATGGAAAAACACAGGCAGCGAGAGAAGAAATGAAAGGAATAGAAGTATGACATGAGGTCAGAGCCCTGATCCTTCCACATATTTGTTTCTGTATGTTGGTATTTTTGCTGGCAGCACTTAATTATTAGCCGATGACATTAAACGCTGCAAAATACTTGATTTGGCGCCAGGCTGCAAACTTTACACGAGCCGCAGATGGAACAAGGATGAAAGAGGGTTCTCTGCAAAAACTGCAGCCAGTCTTCCCCTGCTCAATAATAACCAGAGCCGTGGATCCAAAAGCTGAGTGATTGTTAAACCACAAAAAACCTCGCAAACACTGTGGTTATTACTAGAAGTGGGAGCATTATCGCTGGTTATTACTGGCTGCAGCATTTTCATGCATCATTCAGGAGCTGTATAAAAGTTTCTGACTGCAATATAAAATAACGTCATGTAGAAATCTAATGAATATCCACATGTAAGAGAACAAGTGATCACCAAGTCTGTAATATTAAAGGAGTATTCCCTAAATCACTGCATATGACTGATAGACTTTGGGCGAGATTAGCTAATCTATGAGCCACATTAGGCACTTTTTGTGCTCAAACGACACTTTCCTGGAAAGGAAGATAAGTGAACTTTATTTATTGAGGGCCAAGGATTGACCCAGAGTGGAGTCACTGGTTCTGATGGGGGTGGGGGGTGTCTGATAAACCAATTTCTCCCGTTAAATGTGAGACACCCAGTGTCTTCTTATATTAACCCTTATCAGAGTGAGCAAGGTGGAGGACCACCACCAACTACTGGGCATTGGTTGTACTAATTCTTATTTTACTATTGTAAAATACATGTTGTTTTCTGTTTGCTGATGTAATCCTCTCACATGGTAGCAGGTGGCTATCTTAATTGGCTGGCTGCCCGGAACCTTCCAGAAGGGAGTTCCTCTCTAGGTCTGGTGTGGAGTCGGAGGGTGTGAAATAAGTAGTGGAGGGTTGGTGTGTGGAGTATTAAAGACCATAGAGAGAGACAGTCTGTAGACATTGGGGTTCATTTACTAAGGGTCCATGGAGCGCATTTTTGTCAAGTTTCCCGACGATTTCCGTTTTGCGCCAAATTGTCCCGGGCTACGTGACTAGGGGCTGGGCTAGTGTCTTGGGTGAGCCTAGCTTAAATACAGACTGCAGCTTCCACTCAACCTCTCTTCTAGATAGCGTTTCCCACCCGCCCTCCCTTTGTTTAAGGTTTTTTTTCGTGTTGCTTTTTTTTGTCACAGCTGGTGGATAGGTTGGGGTTATCGGCCTACATGTCCACTGGCTGGCCAGCATACAGGTGGGAGGTTTTGCACTTTATGTTATGGTTTATATAAATATGTTCATTTTTCATTTAATGTTTTGCAAAAAATACAAAAAAGGGAATGTTTATATACAATGGTTAAATTATATAAAAGCTGTGGCCGCCCCTCATGTCAACTAACCTCATGTTGGTTCAGGGTTAATGGGGCCTGGTGGTTGGGCTAAACTTTATTTGTGCAGTCCATCAGATTGGATGGTGAATGTTGGTGGAAGCCATTTTCCAGTCTCTCCAGAGATGCTCAATTGGGTCTAGGTCAGGGCTCTAGCTGGGCCAATTAGGAATGGTCACAGAGTTGCTGTGTGCTTAGGGTCATTGTATTGTTGTAAGATGAACCTTCAGTCTGAGGTCCAGAGCATTCTGGAAGAGGTTTTCATCCAGAATATCTCTCTACTTCATTCATCTTTCCTTCAATTGCAACCAATCATCACTGCAGCTAAAAAACTCATAGCATGATGCTGCCACCTCCATGTTTTCATTGTTGGGGTTGTATTTGGGAGGTGATGAGCAGTGCCTGGTTTTCTCCCCACATACCACTTAGAATTAACACCAAAAAGTTTAATCTTTGTCTCTTTAGACCAGAGAATCTTTTTTCTCATAGTCTGGGAGTCCTTCATGTGTTTTTGCTGATTGTATGCAGCTTTCATATGTCTTGCACTGAGGAGAGGCTTCTGTCGGCACACTCTGCCATAAAGCCCCGACTGGTGGAGGCTGCAGTGATGGGTGACTTTGTGGAACTTTCTCGCATCTCCATACTGCATCTCTAGAGCTCAGCCACGGTGATCATCTTTACCTCTCTCACCAAGGCTCTTCTTCTATGATTGCTTAGTTTGGCTAGATGTTGAGGTTAAAGAAGATTTGTGATTGCCCCAAACGTCTTCCATTTAAGGATTATGGAGACCCCTGTGCTCTTAGGAACCTTCAGTGCTGCAGAAATTTGGATGAAGTACAGATCTAACACAAGATCAGCACACTATTTTACAAAAATACTCTGATCGTGCTCCTTTTAGTATATAACTCAAAGTCTACATCATCTCCAGAAACATTCTGTGCTGCCCGGAGCCATGCTGCTTACACTATGCAAATAAGGCAGATCCCAGTTTTATATTGTAATATTTCCAGTCTGTTACAATTCTCATTTGATTTCCATTATTAATTAGAATTCTGCAGACGAGGTTAATATTCGTACATTGTAAGCGATTGGCGCTGACGCCACCTGAGCAGAGCGTTGAGGAGAATTTGGTATTTAATAAAGTTCAGTGTAATTATCCTGCAGCGATGTGAGTGTGGCCCTGGTGAATGTGAACAGTCAGAGTGAAATGTACTTTTAATTATGGGAATTAAGCTCCTTAATGTTATTAGCGCAGGATTAGTCGCAAGCGCTTCACTTTACCTTCACACAACACATGATGTTTACAGTCACTGCTGCACTAAATTCTCTTCTTCTGATTCTGCTTCTAATTCCATTAAGAATTCAATATTCCCCTTCGTTACAGTTTTCTGTAAACTGAATTCAGCCTCGACCCCAATCCCTGAGCTTGATTAAGAGCTGGAAGGTGTCATGTGCCCAGACTTGCCCCAGCGATAACAAGAGTCAAATTGGGAAATGTTGACGTTCAGGAATATTCTGCTTTTATTTTTTAATTTCAATTTTCTATACTGACACATAGCATACAGATCCCGAGTATTCTCCAATCACCTCTAGAGCTGTAAGCACATTTCTTCTCTTAGTCTTCAGGCTGCAAAATATGATTTTTCTTCAATGCCCCCCATTCTATACTAGGTGTAGAATTGTATGTGAGCGCAGCAGGACGCTGGATTTGGCACTAGGAGCTGCTTACTAAAAGCTAAAACAGACGCTGCAGTGATAGTGTTACCGGAAACCTCCAGTAACGCTATCTAACACTGCGGCGCAGTACAATGTAAACGTCGGACCGCTCGCCCGCTCCATAAGCTGGCGGTGACTGCTGCCCCAACCCTGCCCCTCGTGAATACATCGGATTGCTTGGCGAGCGGTCCAGCGTTTACATTGTACTCAGCCGCAGTGTTAGATAGCGTTACCGGTGGCGTTTTTTTAAGCACTAGGAGCTCCTTACTTTAGTAAGCAGGACAGGTCCTCTTTAAGTGCTTGGATTGAAAAGAGCATAACCCAGGACTTGTTAATAGAGCAGCAGACAGAAAGTGTTCAAAATTATAAGCCATGCCCATTAGCCAATTGTCCCTCTGACGACCTTCATAAGATATTCAGCTATTTGGACACCTGTTAAAACTCCATAAAACCCCATAAAAGTGGTTGATGTGCGTGAAATCCTCTTCTCTATCATCAGTGCCCTCCACCACTTTACGGGTTTCATCGCTTTGTTTATGTTGTATATGATGGATAATGTCTTTCTGATACCAGACGCCATAAATTGGACAAAAGCCCCCCCCCCCTCCTTCCCCACAGTTGGCACAGCACATGTGGAGTCTAGCTGAATAATGCCTACATTGTTTCTTCATATACTATGTAAAGGTGGCTATATTGGTTGGATTTGCTGAGCGACCACCATCCTCTTATATAAGGAGGTAAGTTCCAGACTGGACCTGGGGGAGGCTGTGGATGCTGTATATATGGACTTTTCCAAGGCATTTGATACAGTGCCGCATAAAATGTTAGTACATAAAATAGACAGTGGGACTAGGGGAAAATCTGTGTATTTGGAAAAGCAATTGGCTTAGTGATAGAAGATTCTCAGACTGGGTTGATGTTACCAGTGGAGTGCCACAGGGTTAGTATTGGGGCCACTTATCTTTAATATTTTTATTAATGACGTTGTAGTGGGTTTACACAGTCAATACTTGTAGATGATACTAAGCTGTGTCAAGTAATTAATACTGAGTTTGATAGTTTAGCATTATAGAGGGATTTGTGGAAGCTTGAGGAGTTATCTGAGAAATTGTTGATGGGGTTTAATGTAGATAAATGTAAAGTTATGCACTTGGGCCATGGAAACAAAAAGTATAATTATGTTCTAAACAGTCAATTACTTGGTAAAACTGTAACTGATAAAGGGGGTATTGGTGGATGGTAAACTTAATTTTAGTGACCAGAGCCAGGTGGCCGCTGCTAAAGCAAATAAAATTATGGGATGTATCAAGAGAGGAATAGATTCTCATGATAAAGACATAGTTTTGCCCTTATACAAATAACTGGTCAGACCACACATGGAATATTGTGTACACTGTGGGCACCAGTGTATAAAAGAGACATAGTAGATATGGAACGGGTGCAGAGGAGAGCAACCAGGATTATTAGGGGAATGGAGGGGTCTAGAATAAAAAATTTGGAGTTATTCAGTTTAGAAAAAAGACTACTGAGGGGAGACCTCATTACAATGTACAAATACCTGAACGGACAGTACAAGAATCTCTCCAAAGATCTTTTTATACCTAGGCCTGTGACCAGGACCAGGGGGCATCTCCTACATCTAGAGGAGAGACGATTTTACCATCAACATAGACAAAGGTTCTTTACTGTAAGAGCAGTGAGAATATGGAACTCTCTGACGCAGGAGGTTGTTATGGCGGACTCTATGTACATGTTCAAGAGAGGCCTGGATAACTTTCTGGAGAGAAAAAATATCACAAGTTATGGGGAAAAACATTTGTTTAATTTTTAAAGGTTGGACTTGATGGACTTGCTTCCATCCTTATATAGTATAATGCTATGATCACCCTCTTTAGCTTTGGTTCTAGAGCCACTAGACACCTGATACAGGATAGCAAATCAAACCTGAAGTGAAAACTGCAAAGCCATATGGAGACTATTGAGCATTCTTTCATCATACGTGGCTACAACTTTATTGGCCGTCTTGGTCTGAAGACTTGAAGCAACAAGTCTTCATGCGAAGGCATCGAAGGGGTCTGAGCGGGCTGTTGTTATATCAGTTATTGCATTATGGAGTTAAGGACTTCATATTTAATTTTATACTTGAGTACTCATTTGCATTCCAATTACCCAGAATTCCCAGTGGTGGCGAGAGAATTGTGTGCTGGTTAATTACAGAGTTAGGCGGCTGTGGGAGATCTGTTTCCGTCATTGTGTAAAGCTTTCTCATAAGAATTTGTCACTTATAGCGAATGCGTCGTGATCTAATCCCACAGAGTTTAATAATGTTTGCAGATCTTACAACTTTGATGAAAAATAGACTTCAAAGACCTTTATTGGTGGAGAGGGTAGTGAGAGACCTTGGCCCCCAGGATGGGATTACTGCCTAAATTTACTAGTGTTGAACAGAAAATGTAGTTATGCAGTTTAGCTCTTTTTAAGCTTAGCATTTTATTTCACGAATACCACGACAAACATTCAGTATAAACTGCCACACAGTATAAATTACAGACCAGGCAATGGTTATGATTTTTACCTACATTTCCTGAAAACATAACATTTGTTAACCGCTTGATCCCCTTGGTACCAGATTATCAGAATTCACAGAAGAAGGCAATATGATTCTCGGTCACCCCACCCCGCACCTCATATATAATATTTTTCACACCTGTCTAACCTGTGACAGGCCTGTAAGAGGCAAAGGAAAGATGAAAGTTCTTTAATAAGACTTTCTAGACCAAAACAAACATTTTCTTTGTGAAGGAGACATCTTTCATCTTTTTGCTGACAGAAATCTGACAGGAATTATCTTCAGCATTTGTGCAGTCTGTGGCAGTGTGATGGAGTCTACCTGTACAGATTATGGCATCTGTGGGAGGCATGTTGTCATATAAGTAATATAGGAGATATCAAGAGCAGTCTTATCATCCTCATCAACTGCAACAGAACATAAATAGCAGATAAATAAAGTGATACATTACCCAACCCCACTCCCCGAGTGTTGTGGCCTCCATTATGACATCTTTTGGATTGGCTATATTAGTCGCATATCCCTAGGAGTCTGCCAGGAGACCTTAAGGAATCAGAACGAAACAGCACACAAAACAGGTATTAACAGTCCTTGAATGTGTTTACACATTTACGGCAAAGAGTCCATCTTCTTTTCACTGCGCTGTCTCCATTTTTCCTTATCTACTTAGAGATGTAGGTGGATTTGGATGTGGATGGCTGTGGAGCCTACAGAAGGTAAATGACGAATATACAGAATATATAGTATATTCCCATGGTCCTAGGCTTTAGTACCATTCTGTATACGCTGATCATGCAGTGCCACTGACATAGAATAGATGAAATATTGTATGAAAGCTAAGTGTTTCCTGGATGTATCAGTCATTACAATCATTGATTTGCCGCCTTGGCTGATAAGTTGTTAAGCGTTTGATGGAGTCACTCCAAGCTCTGGAGCATTACGCCTGTCTGTAGTCACGACACTCTGAAAGTGGAGCTGTCACTGGCGACGTCTGTCTGTCTGTAAACTGATCACTCTGTGTCTCCTCAACAAATTAGTAAAAATACCTCCAGATATTGAGCCCTTGTCAAAGATCTGTTATGTAGTTTAGGTGCCATTTAAAACACTTCTACTGCCACTTATATGGCTTCCAGGGTTTCTGACTCCAAAATGTAAAGCCACAACTGGTTTAGAGGATGAGTCTAGCATTTCCTCCAGGTTTTTTGCCGAGGAAGTCAAAATCCAAATCTATAAATGGCAACCCTTTCTTCTCAAAGATGAGAAGTGCCATTGTGTGACAAAATCTCATGTAATAGACAATGGGGGTCATTTACTAAGGGCCCGATTTGCATTTTCCTGACGTGTTACCTGAATATTTCCGATTTGCGCCGATTTCACCTGAATTGCCCCGGGATTTTGGCGCACGCGATCGGATTGTGGCGCATCGGCGCTGGCACGCACGCGACGGAAATCGGGGGTGTGGCCATACAAAAACCTGACGGATTCTGAAAAACCGCCGCATTTTTTTTTAAAAAAAATGTGTCGCGAAAATTGCTCAGCCCGGCTGGGAACTTCAGCGCAGCACCTGGTGGACGTCGGAGGAACTGCCTTAATTAATCCCGGCCGGACCCGAATCCAGCGCAGAGAACGCGCCGCTGGATCGCAAATGGACCGGGTCAGTAAATCTGCCCCAATGTTGCACTGCACAAACCCAGAACTCATGATCCATGACCTGGGGCCCCTTCTTCATTTTTGTGGTCATTAATCAATCAGATCAGTGTTTTATGCTAACTTCGCATAGAGCTTTTAAAAATCTTATTGAGGCCTTCTATTGCATTTATCTGCCATACGTTACATCCATGATCCAACATCTTTATTTTGGACTTTTTGGGGATATTTTGGTAGGCTTCTCTGTGGGAAGTGACAGAAAAAAATTGCTATGTTATAAAAATCTAATCAATGTGTAAGAAAATAACATGGAGGCAATTTCACATACTGTGACTGTTTTCTGCCGCTTTTGACAGCAGGAAGGAGAAAAATTAGCTCTATGATATAGAGAATCCTAAAAACAAATGAGGTATTGGCACCTGGAGACATAGCTAGGATGATCTGCCCTATTAGTGGCTGTGCCACGGGAGAAGAGTTCCCTGTAGTAACACATAAAAGCTCCTAAAACCAGGGATGATGAGAGTAGTCATCAGGTATTGCCAGGGTTGCTGTCCCATCAGTTCTGTATTACTTGCCACAGAGCCTTTTCAGACCCCATAGTACAAGTCGTAACATGAGGCGTCATTCCCCGGGAAGCTCTTGTGTTACATTGTTGCAGCCTGATGGATCGCGTGGCTTTAGATGTTTATTGAGTAGATTTAATGTATTGATTTCATAAAACTGTTTCATTGCCTCTTTAGGAAATATCACTGCCATGAAAAGCAGTCATCGTTCCATCAGGTGCGGG
Organism: Engystomops pustulosus; assembly: GCF_040894005.1. Classification (NCBI taxonomy): domain Eukaryota; kingdom Metazoa; phylum Chordata; class Amphibia; order Anura; family Leptodactylidae; genus Engystomops; species Engystomops pustulosus. The sequence continues at coordinate 73,440,030 of NC_092417.1, read as the reverse complement.
TATAACGTTACAGCGGACCCAGATCTCGCCGGTACTCAGCCAGAAAATCCTTCATCACAAACAATCATTCTTTCCTATTCTGCCCCAGGCAGCAAAGTCATTTATCTCCATTCCTCATCTGCAGGTGACATCATGGATTTGTCCACCTCTTACTCCAGATTGTGGCTTTAGTCTACTTTTCAGGGGAGATTATGATCTCATTATCCAAATATTTGCAAATGCTTAAAAGGGTGTAATGTTCTGCAAGGGCCATAGAATGGAGACATTATTCTCAGCCATCCTAGCAGCGGCCGTCACTCTTATCTCTCAAATCTGAACTTACAGTTTACTAATAGATTTCCTCTTCCAAATCGCTTTATGTAAAATCGTGATTGTATCTTGCAGGCAGAAAACATGAAAGATGAAGACTGTCAGGTAGCAGGTTTCATTCTGTGTGTACAATACTGCGGTTTTATTACATGTTTTACAACAAGGATGTTGCATGCTATGGATATGGGGGTGTTTTATCTACTATGAGGATGTTTTATGCCATGTATGCAGTATGTGGTGGATTATAACATGCACACTTCATAGAGGCTTGATCCCAAGTGTACATGGCTGTGATTTTTTTTTCATGTATACAGTACACAGTGCCTTATTACAAGTATATTGGGGCACATTTACTTACCTGTCCCGTCACGATCCCCAAAGTGCGTTGTCCGACGAGGATTCGGAGCTGAAGCGATTCACTAAGATCGTGCGTCCAATTTCCTGCATGTGTCGCTTTCCCGCTCAGGTCCGCTGGAGTTCACCATCTTCTTCCCGGTGCATTTAAGTGCATGGCTTGCGACACAATTTTGAATGTTAAATCCCACGCTTAGTCCGAATCAGTCGGGTTGCCGACGGCCATGCCCCCTGATTTGTGTTGCATGAAAGTCGGCGAGATTGCGCCAAAATCCGAATCCATGCGCCAAAAACCCCAGTTAAATGCGGCGGAAAACGGAAAAAGTCAGGAAACCGGACGAAAATGTGGTCCATGGACCCTTAGTAAATGTGCTCCATAGTATTGGAATGAGAAATGGATAGATTCATTGATAGAGATTTTTATCTAGGACTCAAAACAGTCTTTATCAGTTGTAAAGCTGACTTTCATATTAACCCATTCATGGCTCCCCGGTACCAGGATGAGAGCACAAACCAAGACACACCAGTCTCTTAAAAGATACAGAAAAAAACTCTCCGTTTATTATATGCAGCCGCTTATATCAAACATAGAAAAATCTGCATAGGGGGCGTGACAAGATAAAATACTGCAATGCTATTGGCCGTAATGAATTTTACCGGGACATCTTTTAGACATTGTATCAAACGGTTAATGAACTATAAACTATTCCTTGTTCTCAGATATGTTTATACTAATTGTCCTTGTGTTAGCTCTGTATAAGTCACAACATGGCCTTCACAAAGAGAAGCTGCAGAGAAGATAAGAGCTATAATGAAGACACTGTAATTTCTAAACAGTTTCACACAAAAATGAAGTCTGAATACTTGGCATGTCTGCACACAGGTTAAAACACCTCCAGCTAAAACTAAAATGTCCGCTTGATCTCCAAAATGGCATCTGTTTGGTTCGCTTGGTCCAAAATGGCCCCTGTAGAGGAATATATCACTAACATTCATAAATATCTAGTCCTAGTATTTCCTAAGTATTTGTTACAATTCTTAGTGGCTATGGTTTCCTTTATATGATATAAAACAATACAATTCAACTTTATTGATTCTGTAGGAAATTGACTTGTACATTGTCATTTACAAACAATTACACAAGGGGTCAAGGGATTGTAGTATCCCTGTAGTATTAAGTACAAAGAGCAGAGTAATTTGAAATGATGGACTTTTGGTAAGGTACAGGCTGGCTCCTGATCTGATGGTATCGGTCACTTCCACTTCTTTTCTAATGACAAGTCAGGTGGTTTATGGGTTGAGCAGTGTTCTCCATTGATGTGAATTCGGTAAGACATCTCTCTTGCCAGATATCCTCTACTGATTTCAGTGACATGCCAAGTATGCCTGGGGCTCTCCACACAACCTTTTGTACTTTGTTCACATGCTTAGATCTTGCATCTTTTACCCCAGCATATAACAACATAGAAATGCATGCTGGCAATCACAGTGTCATAGAACATTTCTAACATTTTGCCACAGATGTTAAAGATCCTAATTTCTTCACGTAGGTCATGCCCTTACCACAACCTTTTCACGATTATTGTTCCAGCTTAGGCCATCATCAATAAAAACTCCCAGGTATTTGTAGATTTTTACACATGCAATGGCTTGACCTTCAAAGTGGTTTTCCCACCAATCAAGTAAACCCCTATCCATAGGATAGGGCCTAACTTGCTGATCGGTGGGGGTCTTAGTGATGTTTCTTAAAGAAAATCTACCACCAGGATGAAGGATTGTAAACCGAACACACTTTCAAGCTGTTGTGTGCCATCTCTAGCAGGATCTGCCCTTCTCTTCTTATGGCCTGGTTTTTACAAAAAAGGGCTTTTAATGCCCATTTGCGTCATTTTAAAGCCTTTTTTCTTATAAGCAAGGGAATAAAAAGCTTAAAGAAAAGCAGATCCTGCCAGAGTGGGCATACACCAGAATGTAAGTTTACTACAATTCTTGATCTTGGTGGTAGATTTCCTTTAACCGTGATATGGAAAGGGTTACTCCATTTCTCATTACTATAGCATTACACTACCCCGCATGCCTTTTCCCTGCAGTCTTTTACTTTCTATCTGCCCTGACTAGGCTAAACTTGATATGCTAACGCTGGAGTAGTCTATTTCTTCTTGTAGCCAGGTTTCAGTGAAGGCAATTAGGCAAAGGGTGACAACAATATTGGAAACTTTGGCTGCTATTACAATATATCTTGGTGTCTACCAACTTAAATGCCCTCAATGGAAAATACACACAAGCATTACAGCTTGGTTTTGTACTTTGTCCGGTGTATGCATATTCATTTGATGTGGTATGGGTAGCATTGTCTGGTGCCTATGACTAAATACAAAGAGCAATACAATTCAAGCAGCTGTCTCTATTATCAGCTTCCTCTAACAGCTACAGTGGGACTGGATACAAAGTACCAGCCAAGAGACGCAGAATGTACATGTGGCCAATGTCTTCTATATGATCTGGTAACTTTATCTAAGTAAAACAATTCACTCATTGCTCTAGAATGGGAAATTTCAGACAGCTCCCCATATCACTGGTGGAGAATCTAAGCCCCCATTTTACCTAATGACTCGGGTAGATTCCATATGCGTGAGTGTAACTAGAGGAATAATTATCCCATAACTGAGTATTAGGGATCTGTGGAACCAGGTGTTATGTTAAACCACACCAATCTCTGCAGCTTTCCCTCTATAGCCCCTGTATTAGCCACAGAGCCTGAAATAATATATCAAATTAGGATGAATTCCATCCAGAGCTAATAGAGGATTAGCCATGTTACACATGTGTGGTGGGCAGAGCTCCATGTCCTCCTATGGAAAGGCTACAACCTCTTTCATCTTAATGCAAAACTCTTTACTGATAGCTACAGGTGTGGGTTCACCTTCTTGGTCACCCCACCATGAATACTGTGATACATGTACATTATACATCATTAGAGAGTCTAATAATATGTCATCTTTCTATATCTATCTATCTATCTAAAGATCAAAAAATGGTGGCACTCCAAATTCAGTGAAAAAGTGAAAAAGCCTTGAAAAAAGCTCCTTGGAGAACCACTGTTTTACACATCTGATGCGTGGAGTGCTGCTTATTTTCTAGTTTTTATCTATCTATCTATCTATCTATCTATCTATCTATCATAAATCTGGCTATCACTGAGAGGCAGACTTATACCTATTAATAATAATAATAATTCTTTATTTATATAGCGCACACAGATTATGCAACGCTGCACAAACCATGTCAAATCAGTCCTATTAACTATTATTAACATTTATAATATTGCAAGAAATCTGAAACAGCAGGTGTGCATATGGAAAAAGTTCTTTATTCAAAATAACACAATTATTAAAAGCATTTAAAAATCCCCCAAACTATTTGGGAAAATACAAACCCCTTTCACCTAGTGTGGCTATAGATATGACAAATATGGCAAATACTTGATCAAACGCAATCCCATAAGTATAGTAGAGCAAATGTTTATATAGAAAATTACCGCATTAAATTCAATATAGGTACTGACATGCACTGCTAAATCTACAAAGGGATGACAATCTAAGCTGAAAATCAATTAAATTACCGTAAAATGTGAACTGGTGGCGGGGAACAAAAAATCCCCACGTGTAACGCCTGTCAGGCAGGCTTCCTGAGGACTAGTGAGCCTGCCGGTTATTGTAAAACTCCCTTCCCAGGGATGTTGCTCACAAGCCTAGAGTCCAAATAGCTGCAGAACCTTTCTCCTGCAAGAACCATGGGAGATAGGGCTATAAGTGCTGAAAGCTGCTCAGGGTAGTGAGATCTGACACAGATGCTATTTTTGGATGGGAGAACAGTTTTAAAGTACTGAGTCATTATTCCTTAATCAAACACCACACAAACAGTAAAGTTTCAGTAAGGTATTAAACAGCTGAAAAACAGCATGCCCTGATGTACTTGCAACATCCCCCACCGGGTCCTAGCCTTTTCTTGGGGCCTGGAGGCAGCCGGGGCCCAGAATACCGGAGTGGCTGGCGGGTGCGGCCTAGGCACGCTGTGATCACGGTGCTTGGTATGGAGACCGGAGGGCTGTCCTACAGCCTTGCAGATTTCCAGCGGGTGGTGTGTGCAAGAAATTATATGAGGGAGAGGCTGATGTGCTGAATTTCCCTGGGGCAACCCCTTTAGTGTCTGTAGTATGAGTCCCTGGGTAATGGATGGGGCGCCCATGATGGTGATACAGCCGTATTCAGGGACCAGACAGAGGCAATGTTGTGCAGGCAATGAGTCAAACTATCTTGTACAGATGCCGGATTGTTAGAGAAATTCCAGATTACTGGAGTGGTCATGGAGAGTGATCCTCAGGAATAGATTCACCAGCCTGGTAATAGGTGCAGGCTGGTAGGTAGCTGTGTCCAGGTATGGAAGCTGCAGCTTTGTCCTGGGTGTTCTGTGTGTGGTACTGGAGGTGTGACACACTATCTCTCTGGTCACTGACAGTCTGTGCTCTATATTGAGGTGTGCTCCTGTCTCAGGAGCTGGGGCCTAAGAGCTCCTCATGTGGTGAGAGCTGGGCCTAAAGAAAAACTTGCCCCTTCCTGTCCAGGAGTTCTGTTATTCCCTGGTCAGGTGATGGCTCACTCTCCAATCACACTCCAGTTCACATAAAGGAATATCATTGGATAACAGTAAATCAAAACACATACCCTGTTAATCCTTGTTGTACAGGCAGGGTCTAAAGCTACTGAGGCCTTATACTCACTGCATACTCCCTGAGACGAGTTGCGCAGGCTCATCTGCTGGGGAGATACAGATAAAGGGCCTCATTCGCAACACTCCACTGTGCATACGTTGGCAGGGGTGTTGCATACTCATGCCCTGATTAGAGCAGAAGAAGACCACACCTCCTTCAGGTAGGTAGGGAGAGAGAGACAGTGGGGCACATTTACTAAGGGCTTTGCTCTGCACTTTAGTCGGACTGTGCACGTTCTTCATGGCTGAAACAGCTTGCACAGGTATTTAAGAAACGTCCGCGCTGTGATTGTGGTGCACGCGACCCTTAGGTGGCACAGCTGCGCTGGCTTCCATGCAACACAAATTAGGGGGCGTGCCACCGGTTGGTCCGACTGATTTGGACCGAGCGCCGTATTTAACATTAAAATTGTGTTGCACACCCTATGTTAAAGGTGCACCACAAAAAAGATGTTATCGGACCTGCACGGGGAAGCAACACATTCAGGATTTCTGTTGCATGTTCTTAGTGAATCGCCGTACACAGCATTATAGACGGACAATGCACTTTTAGTGAACTCCAGTGACCTTTTAAGTAAATGTTCCCCAGTGCGTGCTAGATCATGGGGGTATACTTTTCAACCTATAATTCATTTATAAATAATGACATAGAAAACCCCTTTAAATCCATTGCTCTGAAACTGTGAGTCGCTTTAGCAGTGGCTAGGCAGCATCTATTCCATTGTCTGTGTCCCCACATATTAATAATCTGTATAGTCTCTTATAATTCAGTTCTTTATTGATTCAGACTCTTAGATTGGACTTTTCAAATGTCCATCATGTCTGATGGTCTGAGAATGTGGTGGCGGAGCGGTCTATATAGAGTCATATGTTATCGCTTTTCATTCTCCATAAAGTCTCTGTAACGGTCTAAATAATCAAATTACTCCATGATAATTGATATTAAAATTGATTAAGTGCTCGTCACGCCGCTAATGTAATTAAAGAGGCGATTATTCATGGAGGGTGAGGTGGTTGTTTCATGAAGTCAGCAGAGATTGTGAGGACAATAATGAGCAATAATCAGAATCATTACGGCTCATATTCCAGGGTGAGCTGGGATCTAGCATTTCGCTGTCAGTCACTGCACTCCAGAGGATCCAGGGAAACAATAAGATTCTGGCTCATGGAGGGCGAGCTGAGCAAGCTGAGAGCTTCTGGAGGCATTCAAACAAAAGAGAAAAACATTGCCAAGAACCTGAAAATATAAACTACAAGTAATCAAAATTGGAACTTTATGAGTGACTCAGTTTTATCACCATCACTGTGATATTACAGATCCTCCAAGCACCACAGTGTTCCTCAAAACAGTACCATGGAGGTGCTCTGAGCATGCAGGCTGCATATGTTAACTGTGACAGTCAGAGTTCAATGCCGAACAGAAGCTGCAAAAGCAAATAAGTTTTAGGAGTTTATAATAGGACATTAAATTGTGTGATCCCATTGTAATATTAAAACCACATGTATAGTCTAACAAAGTAATAGCAGAGCTGAAGCTTGTTCCACTTTGAAAAAAGATGCCATAGAGCAGTGGTGGGTAATTAATTTTCCCATGGGAATTTTGAATGGTTTTAGAGGGCCCGGCTAATATACTTAACTATTAGAGGTAATCCACCACTAGCTGGTAGACATATTAAACTACAAATATTTACCTCCACTCCTCTTGATGTTTATCCCGGTGCTGTCCTTCTTTAAGCTTGACACGCCAGGATCACTTAAATAATAATAATAATTCCTTTATTTATATAGCGCACACAGATTACACAGCGCTACACAAAGCGTGCCAATTCAGTCCCTGTTCTTAATGGGCCTCACAATCTAATCAACCTACCAGTATGTTTTGGAGTGTAGGAGGAAACCGGAGGACCCAGAGGAACCCCACGCAAACACGGAGAGAACATACAAACTCTTTGCAGATGTTGACCCTTAGAGAGCTTAAAGAAGGACAACGCTGGGATCCACATTAAGAGGAGTGTAGGTAAGTATTTGTAGTTTAATATGTCTACCAGCTAGTGGTATTTTTACTTTAACTCTACCCAATACCTATAAACTGTATATCAGTACATAATCTATCCCTACATATAAAAACTGTAAATAAAACATTACAATGATTCAATGAAAATATGGAGGACCTAATTGCACCATATTTAAAGGGGTTTTTCCACAAAACAAGTTAGGCCCTATCTACAGGATAGGGCCAAACTTGCTGAACAGTGCGGGGTCTTAGTGATGAGATCCCCACAGATCACAAGAACGGGGGGTCCGATGGGGTCCAATGTATCTCCATCAGACCCTTGTTGTTCGCCAAGATAAGCAGAGCAGCCAGCGGTGCATGGCCTGGGATGCCCCATTTATCTCTATGTAGCTGACGGAGTTTGTTGAGCGCCGTACTGGGCAATCTCCGTCAGCTCCGTTGAGATGAACGGGGCAGACCGGACATGGGCAACCAGCTACTCCGCTCATCTCGGGGAGCAAAGAGTGGTCTGACGGAAATACCTCGGACCCCATCAAGCCCCTGTTCTTGTGATCTGTGGGGGTCTCATCCTAAGGATAGAGCCTAACTTGTTTTGTGGGAAAATCCCTTTGATGATAGGGAGAGGAGCTCAAATTTTTCTACAATCTCACGCGGACCAGTCAGAGATAGTTAGAGGGCCAGATGTGGCCGTCTGGCTGTACAATGACCAGGTCTGCCATAGAGGTTTTCTTATTTAAAGAATTGTTGTCGGCACTTTATTAATTCTTTCCAAGAACTAAAGGCAATTATGGAATTTATATAGTAAAGGATTCTGTACAGTTCTATATGTAACTAGGGTTTTTTAGAGTCATTGTTGTCAGCTTAAGGAATAGTGTACTAAGTAAGGGCAGATAATTTGCTGGGAGATTTCTCGCTATACTTCTCTGTGTGACCTAGTACCAGGTCCTGCATTCACCTCCATCTCTGCTCACTGCACCCCTTAGTCTTAAAATAGAGTTATAAGAGTGGGTGCCTCTGCCTGCAGGTTACACATCACCGGCTCTATTATTACACTATTATGCTGAATTGAAACCATAAGGCTGGTAGTAGCGGATTCATTGCACATTTTCTCTTATCGGTTGGTATATAAATCCAGACCCAGCTGCTTAGAATTCCCATATCCACAGAGCAGCTGCCTCATAACCTATTAATACATTACAATGCATTCACTGCAGAATGGAGTATAAATCTCATCACATTGTACTTCTGAGAGACCAATAAAAAACAAATCCACTGTAATGGGGGATATTAGGGCGACGGTTCCTTAATGTTCACACCTGGGGCCAAGCCCATAAAATCACCAACCTCTCTGGGTAATGGGGCTCATAATATCTACCTGATGCAAGAGTTAAAACAATTCCCTGGATTTCCATACATAGACCAGTGGACTGGAGTTTAGCCAGTGGGGGAGGGAAGGAAAGTTTTAAGGTTGCTTCATTTTAGAGAATTGAATTCTCAACCTCCAAAATTCCATCAAACTGAGCTTTAACAAGCCCTGGAATCTAATATCATTTTTCTAGGACAGTGTTTAGAGCTCATCCATATAAACATTGGAAATTGTCAGCCGATTGTTGATGAAATGTTAAATGGCTGCTGCGTCTGGTTACAACCTCTGCAGACTTGTACTGTGTTAATGACAACATGCGTGGAATGCTTCCATGTCACTGTGCCAACATCTACCCTATGTAATTACTAAGGGATTATTAGCTGCTGACTTTGTGAAGGAGCAGCAGACTTTCTACTAGATATCTGCAAATATGAAGATTACACAGAACAAAGGCATGTGCCCCAGTCTTGTTTATACTGCAGAGCTCAGCATAGCACTGCTGAGGGTCAAGTCACACAGCAGATTTTGGCACAGATTTTCCACCAGGAATATCCATGCCCAAATCCCCCTCCCACTAACATCAAATAAGTGAAAAAGAAGTTGTATGTGATATTACATCAGTACAGGCGGTCCCCTACTTAAGAACAATCGACTTACATACGACCCCTAGTTACAAACGGACCTCTGGATTTTGGTAATTTATTGTACTTTAGTCCTAGGCTACAATAAACAGATATAACAGTTATCACAGGTGTCTGTAATGAAGCTTTAGTGTTACTCCTGGTTCTTATGACAACCCAACATTTTTAAAATCCAGTTGTCACAGAGACCAAAAAAGTTCTGGCTGGGAATACAATGATAAAATATACAGTTCCGACTTACATACAAATTCAACTTAAGAACAAGCCTACAGACCCTATCTTGTATGTAACCCGGGGACTGCCTGTATCCACACAAAATGGATAGGATAACTTGTAAGAAATAAGGTATTATTTGTAAAAGATCTAATCATTTGTAAGATCTCAAGTAAAGGCTGTAGTCCCCTATATGAGCTCCACAATGTTATAATCTGCAGTCTTTAAAATTCACTGGTCTATTATACACTCCAATCTACAATATTATATAGCCTACAATACTCCTATGTCTTTAATACCCACAGGTCTTTAATAATCTCCAGTATATAACATTCTCTGATAATAGTCTACATTATACTCTCTTCTATAATATTATCATATCATATATCATATATCATATATAATATCATTATTGCAGAAGTACATGCACCCTCTGCATCTATTGCTGAACCTGGGAAAGGGTGATGGAATAATGCTGTACATGTTTATAACATAGTTTGGCAAAAGTTACTTCTTTTTAAAAAATACTTTAATTGCAAAAATGACAAAAAAAGATTATTATTTATTTATTTATTTGTAGTCAATTATTGGCAAATTTTAATTAATTAATTTAATATGTAATTATTAAAACTATTGTATTGAGATAAAGTCCCACATGTCTTTTAAAAAAAAAAAAGTTAAATTTGTTATGATATGTAAAGCTTTTCCAGAGATATCGTCATTTAAAGAAGTGTATAGCATAACATCAAAAATTGACCTGGTCTTTCTGGCACCAATGACCATCGGTACTGCAAGGGTTAATATAAATATATATATATATATATATATATATATGTCTGGTTGTACTATTATATATGGAATATCACCAGGGGCTGTTTATGAATCAAATATCAGTCGGTGCGCCATTGTCTTGTCTGTCCTCCCCCACATGCAGCGCTCTTTTTTGGGTTCCTTGATCTAAAGAGAAACAATTGAAGGACATTGCCCACTAACATATGAGACATCATGATGACGTAGGTGTATATACAAGCTATATTATAGAGAAGTCCGGCCTCTCTTAAGGTAAATTGGACAATGCCTTTAAGTTAAATTCAATATAACTCACTGAACTTAACTGATATGGATACACTTCTGTTTATGAGCCAGGAGATGTAAAACTTTTATTAGGATGTGTTAGCCTGTCAAGTGTAACTCATTCTTCCTCATTATCACTGGAGTCTTATTAACCCCTTAACGATCTGTCCCTTTTTAGTTTTTTCACTTCCATTTTTGACTCCCCACCTTCTATATGGCTTATGTGATGGCTTATTTTCTGCGTAACAAATTACACTTCATAGTGACGGTATTTAATATTCCATGCCATGTACTGGGAAGCGGGAAAAAAATTCCAAATGCAGTGAAAATGGTGAAAAAAACACATGTTTTCTTGTAGGTTTGGATTTTACAGCTTTCACTGTGTGCCCCAAATGACATGTCTACTTTGTTCATTGGGTCGGTACGATTATGGGGATACCAAATTTGTATAGGTTTTAGAATGTTACATTTACAAAAATTAAAACCTCCTGTACAATTGTTTTTTTTTATTTTGCCATCTTCTGGTGCCAATAACTTTTTCATACTTTGGTGTACGGAGCTGTGGGTGGTGTCATTTTTTGCGATTTTTTTATATTCTTCAAAATGGCAAAAAGTGCCATTTTAAACTTTGGACACTATTTTCCGTTACACGGTTAAATGCAGTGAAAAAACATTAATATATTTTGATAGATCGGGCATTTTTGAACACGGCGATACCTAATGTGTTCATGATTTTTACTGTTTATTAATATTTATGTCAGTTCTAGGGAAAGGGGGGTGATTTGAATTTGTAGGTTTTTTATTATAATTTTTTTTTAAACTTTTTTTATGTTTACTTTTACTATTTTTCAGACTCCCTAGAGTACTTTAACCCTAGGTTGTCTGATTGATCCTATCATATGCTGCCATACTACAGTATGGCAGTATATGGGGATTTTCCTCCTCATTCATTACAATGTGCAATTAGCACATTATAATGAATGGGTTAAAACGAGACAGCCTCGGGTCTGCATAGGACCGGAGGCTGTCATGCCGACGGATCGCTGCTCCCAGCATGGATGCCGCCATCCTTTTGAAGCCGCCGGCATCATTGCCGGTGGCGATCGACGGGAAAACAATGCAGTATGCAGCAAAGAATTACCGGCCATGCACCAAGTCCCATCGTGTGCCGTACTAGTATGGCGCTCGTCGGGAAGGGGTTAAAGAACATCTACCACCAGGATGAAGGATTGTAACCCAAGCACACTTACACACTGGTGTGTGCCCCCTCTGTGAGGATCTGCTCTTCTTTAGCCCTTGTTTTTATAAAAAAAAAAGGTTTTAAAGGGAACATGTCACCAGGAGACCCACTTTTAGCACTCCCCCAGTCCCCACAGAGCATAGTACATACACTGCCAAAGTGTTTTTGTATTAAAAATTGGTTTTACAAAAAAAAGATATGTTATATTGTACCTTTCATTAGCATGTGCTGTTAGGCAGTTGCCAAATGGGAGGGTCTGGAAAGGAGCAGTCCCCCACCCCCACCCTTGGGGAACAGCTCCTCCATGTGACCTTTTCAAATATATGAAAACACCCATCACTTGGCTTAGCGATGCCCCCTGCTCCTGTACAGCCAATCCCGAGTGTGGGGAGCTATTCATATATTTGTAAAGGTCACATGTTCCCCAAGGGTGGGGGGGAACTGCTCCTTTCTAGCCCCTCCGATTGGGCAACTGCCTAGTCACACAGCAGATGCTAATGAAATGTACAATATAACATTTTTTTTTTCTGTAAAACCAATTTTTTATACAAAAACACTTTGGCAGCGTATGTACTATGCTCTGTGTGGACTGGGGGAGTGCTAAAAATTGGTCTCCTGGTGACAGGTTCCCTTTAAAGTTATGCAAATGAGCCAGAGAGGCTCCAGGCTCCATTGACATCTATAGAGCCTGGAGCCCCTCATACTCATTTGCATATTTTAAATCTTTTTTTTTTTTCAAAAAACAAGGGCTAAATAAGGAAGAACAGACCCTGCCAGAGGGGGTACTTACCACTATGTCAGTGTACTTGGTTTACAAGCCATAATCCTGGTGGTAGATGTTCCTTTAAACCTCAGCATCAGCCATTTAAAATGTGTCTGATACATGTATTGTTTTGGCTGCTATGTGTTAACAATGTAATGTCTCAACTTTTTTATGCAGTAAAGTTACATTTGATACCAGAGATGTCATGTTATGTTTGTTTCTTTAATGAATTTGAAAATTTTGCAAAGTCTTACAATTTAAGCAGCTGTTTTCAGGATGACCTGTAGGTGACTGCCAGCAGTGCCCCCTCACTACTTGAATTTATAAAGAAATTTCATGAGCAAAGAGAAAAAAAAGGACTTTTGAAACCCAATCACAATAAAGGTGGCCACACTAGGTTTATAGGCATAGGCGGGTGGTTTGTGGGCAGGTCCATGGGCAGACACTTTACACAGTGGGGCTCTTGGGAGAACGGTATTAGGACAAATATTGTCCTAAGGAACCTCAGACTTGTGTCTTGTAGGGATAGGTGAAAGTAGATATGTATGCCATGACAGGAACATGGATAGAGAAATCATCCATGATTCACCAGAATCCTTACATTGGCCTTAATCTAAGAATGATGATGCATTTACTTCTCTCTGCAACATTGTTCTTTAAGTCCTTCTAGAGCTGAATAACTTGGGGCTTACTTGGTTAATCTGCAGAAATAGAAAAAGTCTCCCTATAGTTCAGGTCTAATTGATAACCAGATGTGTTACCATTTAACATTTCTATAGGATGTGCCCTACACAGTTTAATATTGTCAGTGAAGACCACTGATAAAGATCTAGCAGTGGAAACATGTAATTGGCAATTTATTCATACATTTCTAAAAGGAATAATAAAATAACGGCAATCCATTCCAGATTTATCAGATTTATTTCTCATGAGCCTGTTTTTGGCAATGCATTTATATAGGTAGCTTAGTTTTGGTGCTGTACTGACTTTGGTTTTGGTTCTTCTATTTTGTATTAAGTTTTGGTGCACTTAGTTTTGGTGCACTAACCGTGGTTCTGATGCATGTATGTACAGAGCTTGGTTCTAGTACTGTATTTGTGTACTGAGGTTGATTGTGGTGCTTTATTATATACTGAGCTTGGTTGTATTGCTGTATTATGTTCTGATCTTGGTTTTTGTATTGTTTTTTTATGTACAGAGCATGGTTCTGGTACTGTTTTTATGTACTGTCTAAAAATTGGGTGTTGAAAATGGCTGTGAGATGTGCCTACATTATAGCTATTACCCGTAGGGCCAAAGATTGAATATTATTTGAAGATTAAAAATAAAAAAAATTTGCAATATTGAGTAAACTTTATATATTTTATTTATCCAAACATTTACATCCCTTTCTCATTCAAAAATGGTCACAAAACATTCCAAAAATTCCACTTTATTCCATATTTGTATTTCTCACTAGAATCCTAAGAATGTATAGACTGCATGTTATTATGACATGCTGTACATTCTCCTATGCAGTTAAACATAATATTGTCACGGCCACAGACACATTACTGCAATGGAGCCATAATAGCAAATGAAGCTGCACGCCATTGTTGTCAGTACTGTAGCATGTGTGTAAATAGAATACACATATTAGTGTCATGGCTGAAACAATGGAGCCATAATACCATAGGAAGCCGCAAAACATTGTTGTCAATGTAGCATGTGTGTAAATGGGATACACATATATCAGTAAGCAACCTGTTACCCAATTCCTGCTTAACCACCCAGTATAGACCCTTCATGCTCTGCAGCCTCAGTACAGGCAGTCCCCGGTTTATGTACAAGATAGGTTCTGCAGGTTGGTTCTTAAGTTGAATTTGTATTTAAGTTGGAGCTGTGTATTTCATAATTGTAACCCCAGCCAAATTTTTTGACAATTGGATTTTAAAAATGTCATAAGAAGCAGGATTAACAATAAAGTTTAATTGCTGACACCTGTGATAACTGTTACAGCTGATCATTGTAACCTAAGGCTAAAGTACAGTAAATTACCAACATCCAGAGGTCCGTTTGTAACTAGGTGGCGTATATAAGTCGGGTGTTCTTAAGTAGAAGACTGCCTGTATTCTCCTATACTATATTTGTACATTGTTTCAGCTTTCCTCATGTGTCACAGGTAATATTGTTCCTTAAATGTAATTATATATAGTACAAATGGGAGCCACAAAAACTACCCCTCAGTATACTCCTCCCTGCCCTGTGTTGTCAACTGACAGGTGGCCCCATTGTGTGAATTTGTCCTTGATGGGTGTAGTAAGTAGTAATTTTCCATCAGTGATTCATGGGACATACGTGTATTGAGCGGTTTCATTATCTTATTGACAAAGGCCGGATGATAAATCGTCAACATAAATAAAGAGAATTGCCTTGTCTTGTGTTGGGACTTGTCCTGGTAAATTAAGTCTTCTGTGATATAACCACATCTCGTAAGTCTTGTACATCTTATCTTTCCCAGGTTGCAAACAAGTGAGGAGGATACCATGTGAATTACCAATTTCTAGTCCTGCCATATATTTTCCGTATCATGGCAGGTTAGCGGTGAGAACTCCTCATAGGATGGGACAGGAGGCTATATATTATAGCAATTTCCCTGGAATTCTGTTACCTGCGTTTGGATATGAAACTGCATAAAAACAACATTAGAAGTAACGTTGCTTTGTTTGAAGTCCAGTGTAGAAAATGTTCATAAATTCTTTGTAATGACCCGTTCAGGCTTCATATATCCTCATTTCTGTTTGTGGGTCTGCAGAGATCATTCTCGCTCTCCAGCCGTTCATTTCAGCTTTATGAGACCAATTCATCATATTCAGCGATGACCGGCGTGCGCATATTACTTACGGCGTGTCACTCCATCTCCAAACTCCTAACTCCTTCAAACTGGGTCCTGGCCTCCGGCACTTTTTATTTCTGACTCTGCATTTTGTTCCCATAGTGATAGTCACTGCCTTCCCTGCTTGCAGTTCTAATCCCTGATCAGAAAAGTTACCGTCTTCTTCTGCTACTGCTTCTCTTAGTGGCTGCTGGGGAAGTTATATGACCCCCATAGGGGTTTTGAAATTAAACTATGGTACATATGACTATATCACTATATTACTAGGCTTATTAATCTATATGGGTTATAATACAGCTTTTCCAGTTTTTCTTTAGTAGTGGTGCTATTCTAATACATAATAACGATTCTCTTTACACATTGTTTGCTCTCTAAAATATTAGAAGCCTCTGCATGTCAATATTAAATGTTTATAAACTAACAACATTAGACAATCATGAAAAAGTAAAAAACTAAATATTCTACATGACGCTGAACACCGTCCCTTTAATATTAAAATAACACATTCCCTGTGATAATTTTGTTGCATGTACACCGTTCCTGTTATACCTGATGCAATCTATGGTGCAGTGTGATCAGTGTCTCTGAGCTGCTGGGATATTATACATTATCTCAGCCCATTACAAGACGCCTCATACACACAGCCAAGAGGGCAGATGAGAGATTAGAATTCTCTGAAACTCTTCAGACATCTAAATAGGAAATATCAGGATGGGAGATTGACTCCGAGCAGTGAACAGGATGGAAATTACCCTGCAGATCATCTCCATTCCTCCAATGTCCCCATATAAAATTGAAGCTGCAGCCCCTGATCTGGGGTGACAGAGAAGGAACTAGGAGACGAAGAGGAAATGTTACCTGGAGGCTGCCGTAAGGTTATTTATCCATATGAATGAACTGGGCACCAGAAAATACTGACTATATTGACAGAAATGAAAACAAAATTATAAATAGTAGTAAGACTGGCGGTGAATGCTAGGGAGTGTAACACCCGTGTCTCCTTACAGCCATCTGAATCTGTAAGGTACACAGCTGTACTGCTATCGGCTGAGAGATAGATATAGGCAACATTTATCAAAATGAGTGCAGTTTGCCTGTGGAGTGGGCAGAGTGCGGCAGATTCATCAAATACGGCGCACGGCCTTCATTGATCTGGCGCCACCTGCACTGCTTTGGAAGTGTGCACCATGTTTTTTGGTGCATTTTGTTCATGTGGTGCACGTCGTTAATAAATGTGGAGCAAACTCTGACTAAGCACTAACACGCCCCTTTTGGACACAGCTCAGCTGCGACACAAAACTGGCACAGACACTTTATAAGTACATGTGAGAGCAGTTTTCCACCATTTGCAGATCTTTACTTGATAAAGGAGCATGCTCTCCTGTCTATATTTTAGGCCAGGGCAACTGGGGTCCATAGCATAGGTTGTTAAAGGAAATGCAACACCCCTGCCAACGCAAGGCAGGCTGGTAGTTGCGAATAGCGCCCTCTTCAGGTCAGAAGCTGTTAGTTAGATTGATCTCCTCTCTAGGAAGATTCTGGAATCTGAGTATGGTGTAATTGCCTGGAAAGGCAGCAGTTACATTGGTGCAAGTAATTATCCAATGATGTGGCTGTATTGTTAGCTGAAGTGTGATTGGAGAGGTGCTACCACCTGACCAGGTGGAGTATAAAAACCTCTGCTGGGTGAGAGCACGTGGTCAGAGCAGAGAGTCAGACCTCATGGTCTTACCTCATGGTTCAGTCATAGTGAAGAGAGAGACAGTGGGGCTCATTTACTAAGGGTCCGCGGACCGCACAAATGTTGGATATTCCAACGATTACCGATTTAAAAGGTTATTGTGGTGCAAGCGCCGGCTTTCATACGACAGAAATCACTGGGGAAGATTCGGACTGAGCACAGAATTTAACATTTAAATTGTGTCGCAAGACAATGGACTTACATGCACCGGGAAGAAGAAGGTGAACTCCGTCGGAACTGAGCGGCGAAGCGACACATGCAGGATATTGGGCGCACAATCTTAGTGAATCGCGCCAGAGTCCATGATCATCGGGGAACAATCCAATCCCCAGTTAAATACCTGTCAAAGAGTGAAAGAGGCCTAAACCTTCTTCACTTCTGGGGATGACAGGACTGTGGATAGTGGACCAAACCCTTTTTTTTTTATACAAGTTAATGAATGACATGGAAGTGTCTAAATGACCCTTTAAATGCTGAATGCCTTGTCGATTGGTGTTTGTTTCAGCCTGATAAAATAAGCATCAGGGAATAGATCAGATGACTGAACACAGGGAACAGGGAGTAGATGACATTATTATCCTGTGGACGGTTTTTGGACACAATTAACTTTTTGGAGATCAGTAGATGAAGCTGAAGCATCTGAGCAGCGAGTCACATCCAATGCCGCTGTCCAGAGCGCACACTATAGCAGCACATGAGGAGCCTCAGGCATCTGCAGGAGATTCCTATTATCCCTGCACCATCCCACCGCTGATAAAGATTCCCATTCACCCCTAAACACTTAACATTTGCAGTCACTTTAAATGACTCGTCTGGAGAATAAATAAGGAGAACAGGTACAAATTGCCACATTAAACTTTAAATGGCCTAATGGTACAAATCAAAGGCCGGGAGAATGGGAGAAATTTCACAGTGAACCGAGCAGAAGAAAGAGGAGTAAAGCATATCGGTCCTCTCATCATGTTCTGCCTGGAGGCTGCGTCTATATAATTGTAGGGGGCTGGAACAGTGAAGAGGGTCTGGGGGACAGAGAGTCTATTCTTTTACCAGTATCCCAGACATTTCTCAGTATCCCAGAAATAATGAAAAAAATCTAATCAATATCTTATTTGAGATATATAAATGATACCTGGTCCTATCAGGGTTCCCCAGGTGAGAACTACCCTGGCATGTCTCAAATTGAGAGCTAACCTGGATTCCTGTGAGCAGCAGTCAGCAGGTAGAGAGGAAGATAAAGGATTTTAAAGACTAGTGATGTGCTGCAGATGTGCTAGTCATTCAATGCAAAGGCCTGCTTTTTTTTTTACACCAGTTAATGACTAAACATCCCCTTTTCCCTATGCAGTTAACATGGAAGTGTCTAAATGACCATTTAAATTCTGAATTCTGAAATTCTAACAACCTTCTGAAAATGTTGTTATAATCTTTATTGCAGTCTGTACTACAGTCATTACTGTTCTCTAATTATGATCATCACATTTTTTGCAAGATAAAGGTTTTATCTTGATATACTTTAATAATTGTTTAAAACACTGTTCTAGTGGCATGGTGACCCCTTATAAAAATCTTTCAAATGTTGATCAATTGAACAATTGCCTGATTACATAACAAAAGTGCATGTTGTTAACACATTACAAACTAGTAGAAACCATTGAAAATGAATAGGAATTATCGCATTAAAGTGTTTTGGTTCTTTAAAGAGAACCCGTCATGCAAAATAACCCCCTAATCTAAATAGATTTTTATAAACTGCCATTAGAGAGCATTGCCTCTATCCCTTCATCATACCTCTACATGCCTGTAAACCTAAGCAATGAGGTCCTAAAGCTTTATGCAAATGACCTGTGAAATGTCCAATGAGTCATTAGCATATTCAAGCTGTCTGGCTTATTCATGAGTGGGAGGCACAGCCACACCCCCAGTGCTTGACTGACAGCCTGTATAATGATGTGAGGCTGTATAATAATATCCTTCCTGGTGCTGGTGGCCACGCCTCCTGCAAACTGTGTGTATAGGAGAGATATAATAGCTCCAGGCAGCCATGTTATAGCAGAACATGTCAGGTACTTGTGTAGTTGATGTCTGTATCTCACACATGTGAATTGGGAGGATGCAGCATGTCATCAGATGCAACACACACACTAACTATGCTTTACTATGCATTACACACAGACATGAGCAGGGGGAGGAGAGGGGAGGGGTGAAATCACATTGCCTCTGACCATGTGACCAGCCTCATTTACATAATAAAGAATAGATGATTTTATAATGATTAATGTTTGAATTGACTAGATAAAAGGCTGGGATGGATCCTTGTGAGCTGCTCCAACAGGTAGTAGTGACAGGACAAGTGACACAGACCTGATGACAGGTGTCCTTTAAATTATATGGAGGGGGCCAAAGGGGACGTTTGGAGACTACAGTTGTACCCAGCCTTCAGAGGATCAGATGCCCTAATATTCCAGTATTACTCAGAGAGCAGCATGGAGGATCGCTGGGACGGTTTTCCTGCACATTCCAGTGAACTTGACATTTCACAGATAAGCGTCTGTTTTCCTGGTTCCAACCTATGCGATTAGGACATCAAATAAAACAGTCATAAAAATATGCGCCATATTTTCACACAGTATACTTGGTGATGAAATGGGAGAAATGTAGACACCAGAGTCTGTAAAGATTCCATGAGTACGGCTCATTGTATCTGGCATATGTTATGTGGGCTGAGAAAATATTGACTCAGAATTTAAATAGAACATTTCATATCCCAGCAGCGTGTGCAGGATATTTACTGAGGGCAGAAGTGGCCTGGAAGCATTTTTGGGGCCACTGCTGAGAAATAACATTTTTATTCTTTTATTTCCACACAGGAACGTTACATGGTACATAAGATTACTTGCTTTTATGACTATAATATGACTACACCACTGTATTTACCATCATCATCACATCCTCAATATAACCACCATCATCACTGTCATCTTCTTTAACTCCAGGGGGATTTGGCCATATCAGCAGTGTAAGCAATTGATTGGGGCCTGGAGATTAGAGGTGCCACACGGTGAGGTTCCTAGGATGCTATTTCAGTTCAAAACTAAGCCAAAAGGGGCCAAGATGAGATTTAAATCTTTAACAAAAGGCTTGTGCATCGCGAGCAAAAATGCACTTTATATAAATATACTATTTAAATCAACATTTTGGTATTTAAAATGATTTAATGTTTTAACACAAATATAGACAAAGACAGTCCCTTAACAAACGTAAATGCAAACATTTTAAAGTAACTGCATGGATCCAGAAGGTAAAACACTTTACAATGCCAGAACCAAGTTAAATACAGCACCAGAGCCAAACCATAGCACAAATACAGCACCAGAGCCAAGATCATAGCACAAATACAGCACCAGAGCCAAGATCATATCATAGATATAGCACCTGGAAATAGAAGCAAGCTCACTGTACAAAATACTGAGTATTAAAGGGGTTTTCCCACGAAGGCAAGTTAGGCCCTATCCACGGGATAAGGTCTAACTTGCTGATCAGTGCTGAGACCCCCACATATTGCGAAAACGAGGGGTCCGAGTGACCAATGGACCAGACGCTGTCGCGTGACGGGTCTGCTCCATTAATCTTTATGGAGCTGAAGGAGATCGCTCCCAGCAGTCATGTAACCAGCATTCTTGCTCTAAATAGTCAGAAGTCCACTCCCCAGTAGCCAACAATGCTTTCCATAGTAGCAAGCAGACCAGTAGTCAAGTGACACAGTGATGATGTCATTGCTTATGCAGGCGGACATGGTTACATTGCGTCTCCTGCACCTTGATTCCCATCCTCAATGTCCATTGCTATCCTACCTTTATCATCACTAACAAGATTATCATCACTATCTATCATCATCATCACATCCTTATTATGGTTATTATGATCATCAGCATCTTCACTGTAGTCACCATCATCATAGCCATCACCATTACAATTTTTACCACCAACACCATTTTCATATTGTCAATCACAATTATTATTAATCCTCTGAAATACCTGCAGTAACATAAACTGCTACTATCTGCAATCAATAACATTAGACCAGGATCTGATGAGAATTGCAGCCATTTCATTTTACAATGTGTTGATCAGTCACTTGCATGGAATCAATATGGAATCAATCCCTTCTGATCTATAGTGAGAGTGGATTACAGGAAAGTAAAAACCTTTTTATGAACTATTAAAAGAGGACCCTCAACACAGGACAACCTTTACAGCACATCAATAACTTTGAGGCAGGGACTACGTCCACTACAAAGAGAACAATGCACTTATTACACACAGTTGGTGGCAAAAGTTTTCATATCCCTTGAAATGTCCCTTATTTTCTTAAACCTTACAGACAGAAAATTGTACATTCAATAAAATTTTCATTTATTTAATATTTTATGTGTAAGGAAAATTACATGGGTTTTCGCTAATTTAAGCAAAAAATGTGGTGTGCACTTGTCTTCAATATCTTGAAGGACTAGCTTTAACAGCAATGACAAATCTACTGGATCTACAAATCTACTGGAGTATGTATGTACCAGCTCTGCTAATCTAGTGGTTGGAGTGTATTATTAGCAGCAATGTTGAGTGGGCCCGGTACCAGCACTGGGAATACCCGGGCAAGTGTCAGGGCCCAGGTCTGCTGGGGGGCAAATATCCATAGGGAAATAGGGGGGCTTAATATAAAATAACCATGAGGGGGCTGTTTGGTATGATAAACTAGTGAATATTTTAGGGAACAGGAGACTGTTTTAGGTTCTAAATTTTTAATGCCGCCATGTGAGTTACCTGCATGGTTGATAAGACAATGGGGCTCATTTACTATGGGTTCGCGGAGCGCAGGGGATTATGTCACACGCGATCAGATTTTGGCACATCGGCGCCGGCTTGCACTCGACAGAAATCGGGGGGCGTGCCATTGGACAATCCGATGGATTCGGACAACGCGCAACATTCAACATTTAGAATTGGGTCGCAAGACACGCACTTACAACCACCGAAAAGAAGAAGGTGAACTCCGGCGGACCTTGGCGGGGAAGCGACACATGCAGGAACTCGGGCGAACAATCTTCATGAATCGCGCCAGACTTCATCCTCGTCGGACCGTCCGAATCGGGGATCGCTACTGGACCAGGTAAGTAAATTTGCCACAATGTATGTATCATTTTTTTCAATTATAATTAAGGGGTTGTCCAGGATTTGCAAAAACATGAATGTTTTCTTTAAAAATAGCGCCCCACACATATACATGGGTTAAGGATGGCTTTGCAGTTTGGTTTCATTTAAAAAAGACAACTTATAAAGGGGGAATAGAGACAGGTAGAAGCAATCCTGGGATAAAAGAGCATGCAATGCATGCATACCCTCCCTCCCCACTCGTCAGTGGTGGGCGTCTCAGGGTATAAAAGGATTAGCCTCACCTCTTTGCGTCCTCTTGAACATGAAGCGAGTTTCCTGCCCTTGTATTGTGCTTTGTATTGTCTCTACTTGTTTGGTGATGTCTTACTTTACAGTTTATGCCTTAAAGTCACAGCTGGCAGAAGTGACAAGATCTTTCTGATTTTTGGATGTGGTGGGGTATATCAATTCACGGCCTATACAAGTTATTGCACCATAGGGGCTCCCATAGAGGCACTAGATTTTATAAGCTATGTTTTGATATGTTTCTAAATAGATCAGCTGTGGCCTTCCTCCACCCAGCAAAATATATTATATTGTAGTTATTACAGGCCACGGGAGGTTTAGTAGTCTTGGATGTTATAGCTTTACACTAGTCCCATAAGAAGGGACTAGATCAGGGGTCAGGAACCTTTTTGGCCATGACATCTAGAGAGCCATGATCGCCACATATTTTAAGATGTTATTCCCTAAGAGCCGTACAATATGCACTTGCCCCCAAGTAGATAGGTAGTCCCAGTGTCACCGGTGCCCCTACGTCTCAGATCGCAGGCACACCCATGCCCCTGTCCGTGGTGGTGCCTCTTTCCGAACTCACTCGCCTCTCCACGTTCCTGCTCCCTACCCGGCTGGCTACCGTGCGCCTGCCGGCACTCACGGATTTTAAGGGCCAGCGTGCCGCTGATTGGCGCTACACAATTCCCGGGTTCCTATAAAGACCGGCAGCTCCCAGCATTCCCCGCTGGATCTTTGTGCTTCATGCCTATGAGGCAGCTTTCCACAGTGTTTCCTTCCCAAGTGTTGACCTACCATTGTGACCCTGGACCTTTTCCTGATTCTGCTCCTTCACTGCCAGCCCTGACCTCTTGCTCCGTCTCCACCTCACATCATTGCCGCCTGCCTTGATGTCTGCCTGTTCCTGACCACGAGACTGCCTAGTGATCCTGTACCTAGACCTTGACTGCCACCATGGACAAGTCGTGCCTGTGGAACGACCTGGTGGTACCACACTGCAGCAAGACCATCCTGCTTTGCGGCAGGCTCTGGTGAAGACCGGGTGCCACTTAGATTCTGGTCCCAGGTGACTGCTTACATCATCATCCGCGGTGGTCAAGGGGGTTCACTACTCCAAATCCTGACACCCACCACATGCCTCCCAGTAGATACGTAGTCTCAGCACATGCCTCCTAATATTGAGGTAGCCCAAGCACATACCCCCAGTAGATAGGCAGCTACAGCACATACTCCCAGTAAATAGGTAGCCACAGCACATGCCCCCAAGTAAATAGGTAGCCACAGCACATCACAACTCCTCATTGCTCCTACTCTCTTCTCTTTGACCCAGGCTTAGACGATGGTGGCGATGGCACCTGGGTCGTACAAAGGACGTAGGCAGCGGTAACATCGCTGCCTGTAACCAATGATCAGTCTTAGAGAGGCACAGCAGCCATCACTATTTATTAAAGATCTGCCTGAGAGCCAGATGCAGCCAACAAAAGAGCCATATCTGGCTCCTGAGCCATAGGTTCCCTACCCCTGGACTAGATCGATAGATCAAAGGTTCAGGGTTTGGGGCTCCTTATACTCTGGAAAATTAGTTTCATTCGCCATTATAGTGCAGACTCCTCTAATCTCCTGAATTTGTTCCCATTTTGTTATTGAGATGACAGCATCTGGGGTAAGAGTATATGTCAGGGGTGTAATCTTTTCCATAGCAGAACATGGCAAAATCCTTCACTAAAATGAATTCTATCCGCAGTGTAACCACATGGCGCAGCTCATAAATAATCTGATACAAACATTCCTGCTCAGTGATATTATTCACAAGTGATTGCAGATGTGATTGAGCTGATATCAAGGGTCCTCAGCCAACATGGGCCAAGCATTCCTGGAGAGGGGACCCTGTAACTGCAGAAGGTGTGTGGTGAGGCCCAATGGCAGAGAAATAACTAGTGATAATTAAGACCTTCTCATAGTGGTGCCCACAGTGTGTGTAGGGGTGGGGGCTCCATTCAGACAGATTGATAACCCCCTCCCTGCCTCGGCTGTGCTGGCTAAATGCCTTGGAGCAAAGAAAACTTAATTTTTCAGTTGTGATCACTCGAAGGTATTGTCTTCACAGTCAAGACGGATCATGTGATTTCACTAATAAGACCTATAACAGAATTATTCGTTCTGACAAATACATATTTATACATACACTCACCGGCCACTTTATTAGGTACACCTGTCCAACTGCTCGTTAACACTTAATTTCTAATCAGCCAATCACATGGCGGCAACTCAGTGCATTTAGGCATGTAGACATGGTCAAGACAATCTCCTGCAGTTCAAACCGAGCATCAGTATGGGGAAGAAAGGTGATTTGAGTGCCTTTGAACGTGGCATGGTTGTTGGTGCCAGAAGGGCTGGTCTTAGTATTTCAGAAACTGCTGATCTACTGGGATTTTCACGCTCAACCATCTCTAGGGTTTACAGAGAATGGTCCGAAAAAGAAAAAACATCCAGTGAGCGACAGTTCTGTGGGCGGAAGAACAGGAAACTGAGGCTACAATTTGCACAAGCTCATTGAAATTGGACAGTAGAAGATTGGAAAAACGTTGCCTGGTCTGATGAGTCTTGATTTCTGCTGCGACATTCGGATGGTAGGGGCCCAACAACATGAAAGCATGGATCCATCCTGCCTTGTATCAACGGTTCAGGCTGGTAGTGGTGGTGTCATGGTGTGGGGAATATTTTCTTGGCACTCTTTGGGCCCCTTGGTACCAATTGAGCATCGTTGCAACGCCACAGCCTACTTGAGTATTGTTGCTGACCATGTCCATCCCTTTATGACCACAATGTACCCAACATCTGATGGCTACTTTCAGCAGGATAATGCGCCATGTCATAAAGCTGGAATCATCTCAGACTGGTTTCTTGAACATGACAATGAGGTCACTGGACTCAAATGGCCTCCACAGTCACCAGATCTCAATCCAATAGAGCAGTGATGGCGAACCTTTTAGAGACCGAGTGCCCAAACTCCAAACCAAAGTCCATGTAATCGTCGCAAAGTGCCAACACGTCTATTTAGCCTAAAATCACACCATACCACTCTATAAGGGGCTTATAATACTGCTACATGATGACCATTACCAGTACAACAAGATAAATACCACCATACTGATAATAAACAGACCACAGAAAGTCCAACATCACTAATTATATCACAAAGCAGGAGCAAGTACAGCGGAGAACACTACCCCCATCCAGTGAGAATCACTACCCCCATCCAGTGAGGAGCACTACCCCCATCCAGTGAGAATCACTACCCCCATCCAGTGAGGAGCACTACCCCCATCCAGTGAGGAGCACTACCCCCATCCAGTGAGGAGCACTACCCCCATCCAGTGAGGATCACTACCCCCATCCAGTGAGGAGCACTACCCCCATCCAGCGAGGGACACTACCCCCATCCAGCAAGGAACACTACCCCCATCCAGCGAGGGACACTACCCCCATCCAGTTAGGATCACTACCCCCATCCAGCGAGGGACACTACCCCCATCCAGCGAGGAACACTACCCCCATCCAGCGAGGGACACTACCCCCATCCAGCGAGGAACACTACCCCCATGCAGCGAGGAACACTACCCCCATCCAGCGAGGAACACTACCCCCATCCAGTGAGGAGCACTACCCCCATCCAGCGAGGGACACTACCCCCATCCAGCGAGGAACACTACCCCCATCCAGTGAGGATCACTACCCCCATCCAGCGAGGGACACTACCCCCATCCAGCGAGGAACACTACCCCCATCCAGCGAGGGAAACTACCCCCATCCAGCGAGGAGCACTACCCCCATCCAGCGAGGGACACTACCCCCATCCAGCGAGGAACACTACCCCCATCCAGCGAGGAACACTACCCCCATCCAGCGAGGAGCACTACCCCCATCCAGCGAGGGACACTACCCCCATCCAGCGAGGAACACTACCCCCATCCAGTGAGGAGCACTACCCCCATCCAGCGAGGAACACTACCCCCATCCAGCGAGGAGCACTACCCCCATCCAGCGAGGGACACTACCCCCATCCAGCGAGGAACACTACCCCCATCCAGCGAGGAACACTACCCCCATCCAGCGAGGAACACTACCCCCATCCAGCGAGGAACACTACCCCCATCCAGCGAGGAACACTACCCCCATCCAGCGAGGAACACTCCCCCCATCCAGAGAGGAACACTACCCCCATCCAGTGAGGAGCACTACCCTCATCCAGTGAGGAGCACTACCCCCATCCAGTGAGGAGCACTACCCCCATCCAGTGAGGAGCACTACCCTCATCCAGTGAGGAGCACTACCCTCATCCAGTGAGGAGCACTACCCCCATCCAGTGAGGAGCACTACCCCCATCCAGTGAGGAGCACTACCCTCATCCAGTGAGGAGCACTACCCCCATCCAGTGAGGAACACTACCCCCATCCAGTGAGGAACACTACCCCCATCCAGAGAGGAACACTACCCCCATCCAGAGAGGAACACTACCCCCATCCAGAGAGGAGCACTAACCCCATCCAGTGAGGAGCACTACCCTCATCCAGTGAGGAGCACTACCCCCATCCAGAGAGGAGCACTACCCCCATCCAGTGAGGATCACTACCCCCATCCAGTGAGGAACACTACCCCCATCCAGTGAGGAGCACTACCCCCATCCAGTGAGGAGCACTACCCCCATCCAGTGAGGAGCACTACCCCCATCCAGTGAGGAACACTACCCCCATCCAGTGAGGAACACTACCCCCATCCAGAGAGGAACACTACCCCCATCCAGTGAGGAACACTACCCCCATCCAGTGAGGAACACTACCCCCATCCAGTGAGGAACACTACCCCCATCCAGAGAGGAACACTACCCCCATCCAGAGAGGAACACTACCCCCATCCAGAGAGGAGCACTACCCCCATCCAGTGAGGAGCACTACCCTCATCCAGTGAGGAGCACTACCCTCATCCAGTGAGGAGCACTACCCCCATCCAGTTAGGAGCACTACCCCCATCCAGTGAGGATCACTACCCCCATCCAGTGAGGAACACTACCCCCATCCAGTGAGGAACACTACCCCCATCCAGTGAGGAACACTACCCCCATCCAGTGAGGAACACTACCCCCATCCAGAGAGGAACACTACCCCCATCCAGTGAGGAGCACTACCCCCATCCAGTGAGGAGCACTACCCCCATCCAGTGAGGATCACTACCTCCATCCAGTGAGGAGCACTACCCCCATCCAGTGAGGAGCACTACCCCCATCCAGTGAGGAGCACTACCCCCATCCAGTGAGGAGCACTACCCCCATCCAGTGAGGAACACTACCCCCATCCAGTGAGGAACACTACCCCCATCCAGAGAGGAACACTACCCCCATCCAGAGAGGAACACTACCCCCATCCAGTGAGGAACACTACCCCCATCCAGTGAGGAACACTACCCCCATCCAGTGAGGAACACTACCCCCATCCAGTGAGGAACACTACCCCCATCCAGAGAGGAGCACTACCCCCATCCAGTGAGGAACACTACCCCCATCCAGAGAGGAACACTACCCCCATCCAGAGAGGAACACTACCCCCATCCAGTGAGGAGCACTACCCCCATCCAGTGAGGAACACTACCCCCATCCAGTGAGGAGCACTACCCCCATCCAGTGAGGAGCACTACCCCCTCCAGTGAGGAGCACTACCCCCATCCAGTGAGGAGCATTACCCCCATCCAGTGAGGAGCACTACCCCCATCCAGTGAGGAGCACTACCCCCATCCAGTGAGGAACACTACCCCCATCCAGTGAGGAACACTACCCCCATCCAGAGAGGAGCACTACCCCCATCCAGTGAGGAGCACTACCCCCATCCAGTGAGGAGCACTACCCCCATCCAGAGAGGAGCACTACCCCCATCCAGTGAGGAGCACTACCCCCATCCAGTGAGGAACACTACCCCCATCCAGTGAGGAGCACTACCCCCATCCAGTGAGGAGCACTACCCCCATCCAGTGAGGAACACTACCCCCATCCAGAGAGGAGCACTATCCCCATCCAGTGAGGAACACTACCCCCATCCAGAGAGGAACACTACTCCCATCCAGGGGCAATATGAAGGATTGTTGAATTTGGCAGGGGGTGTGTAGGGTAATGTGTATGTTGTAGGGTGGAGGGTGGGTGCACTGAACAGCAAATCTACATGCAATCAGGCAGGTGAATTTACCATCAAATCACCACATGACACATGTCTGTGGCCACACACACATACATATATACATATATATACTGCCCTTGGTCTGGAGCTCTGGGCACCTGTGCCATGCTGTCAGTGAGGGCAGTGTAGTGCACCCAGGGGTCACTGGCAGCATGGCACAGTGACAGGAGAACTGGACCAGGGGCAGTATACATGTGGCCACACACACATACATATATACATATATATATATATATATATATATATATATATATATATATATATACTGCACTTGGTCTGGAGCTCTGGGCACCTGTGCCATGCTGTCAGTGAGGGCAGTATAGCGCACCCCAGGGTCACTGGCAGCATGGCACAGTGACAGGAGCACTGGACCAGGGGCAGTATACATGTGGCCACAGACATGTGTCATACAGAGCAGTTTGGGACACTAAACAATAAGCACCTACAGTTGTTCAGTGTCCCAAAGCTGCCTGCCTGCTGCCTGTGTAATACACACAGAGCAGCTCCTGCCCTCCTGCTGCACTTCTGTACTCACTGTGCACCGGCTGTGTGCTCCGGCAGTTCTCTCTTCTCCTCATGTTCCCGGGCTGAAGGGGGAGGGGGTGGAGGGGCGGGCACAGACCTGCTGCTGTGTCTCTAGGCAGCACTAATGAGCACAGAGCAGGTCAGACGCAGCCGTCAGTGAAAGAGATCACTGGAGCTCTCGGCGATCGGCAGCTTTTCCTGCCTGCCGGGAGTTCTAATGATTTATATATGGATAGCAGGGGAGATGGTCCGCGTGCCCACAGAGAGGGCTCGGCGTGCCCTCTCTGGCACGCGTGCCAAAGGTTCGCCACCACTGCAATAGAGCATCTTTGGGATGTGGTGGAACAGGAGATTCGCATCATGGATGTGCAGCCGACAAATCTGCAGCAACTGTGTGATGCCATCATGTCAATATGGACAAAAATCTCTGAGGAATGCTTCCAGCACCTTGTTGAATCTATGCCACGAAGAATTGAGGCAGTTCTGAAGGCAAAAGGGGGTCAAACCCGTTACTAGCATGGTGTACCTAATAAAGTGGCCGGTGAGTGTATATATATTGCAGAATATTACAATACTGATCTCCCTACAGATCTGCAGAACATCGCTCTGTCCCAGTAACATCTTGACTAGGTTCTAGCCTGTTAGTAAATCCGGTGCACAAATAAAATCTGTCAATTACTGTCGCATTACATAAGTTGTATGTCATCTGTAGCTATTTCACCTACAAAGTCAGCAGGACTGAAGTTCTGCAGTAGGATGTCATGTCTTTTTTCCGCAATCTCCTTTTTCCAAACAGAGGCCACCGATGCCACCTCCGGGTAGAGCAACCTAGGCAGGAATCAATAGTAACAGCATATTTATGCTGTACATATTTAGTGAGTTTGGTTCCTGTGCTCTGTGTATGTACAGATCTTGGTTCTGGTGCAATATGTATGTACTGAGCTTGGTTATATTTTAATATTTATATACAAAACTTGGTTCTGCTAATGTATATACTCAGCTTAGTTAAGGTGTTGCATTTATATATCAAGCTCAGTTCTTGTGCTTTATTTATGTACAGTGCTTGGTTCTGGAATGCTCTCTCACTTTCACTCTTTATATATACCTGAGTCCCACCATTATGATAATAATTCCTTTATTTATATAGCGCCTACAGATTATGCAGTGGTGCACAGAGCTTGCCAAATCAGCCCCTGTCCCCAATGGGGCTCACAGTCTAATCAATCTACCTGTATGTTTTAGAGTGTGGGAGAAAACAGGTGGACCAGGAGGAAACTCACACCAACACTCAGAGTACATACAAACTCTTTGCAGCTGTTGACCATACTATAGGTTCAGAGGCTTTTACACTGTGCAGGAGCATGTCTCACATTCCCCCTTCCTCACTTCCCCAGCACTTCCCCCTCCTCTGATGCGTGCTGTAATCTCACACAATGAGAAGGGGAAGTGTCCCTTGTACAGTGTAACAGCCTGTGAATCTGCAGCACTGTTAATACCCCCAGAGTCCTTCTCACTCATGAATAGAGATGAGCGAGCACTAAAATGCTCGGGTACTCGTTATTCGAGACGAACTTTTCCCGATGCTCGAGTGCTCGTCTCGAATAACGAGCCCCATTGAAGTCAATGGGAGACTCGAGCATTTTTCAAGGGGACCAAGGCTCTGCACAGGGAAGCTTGGCCAAACACCTGGGAACCTCAGAAAAGGATGGAAACACCACGGAAATGGACAGGAAACAGCAGGGGCAGCATGCATGGATGCCTCTGAGGCTGCTTAATTGCACCATTATGCCAAAATTATGGGCAACAGCATGGCCATGACAGAGTGACCGAATGAAGCTAGATAGCATCTAAAACATCCAATAATTGACCCTGACACTATAGGGGACGGCATGCAGAGGCAGCGGCAGCAGGCTAGAGAGTGTCATGGCGACATACCCTAAATGGACTCAGGCTTCAAACCAATGGGTGGCAGAGAGGAACCAAAGGAGGTGAGCAAGAAGCACTCAAATAATATCGGTACATGATAAAAGTTTGCCAGTATATTTTGTGGATTACACAGCAGGGTGGCGACAAAGTTAACATGGAAGCCATGAAAACAACCCAAAATTCTGCCTGACACAGCTCGTTTGATAAGGGGACCATGTATGGAGGCAGTGAACTAGTAGTAGATTAAAGGTGCTGCAGTTAAAACTATGTTAGTTGGATCTTGGCATGGAGCTGGCGCTCCGCTGCCAGGCGAGCTTTCACCAATCCAAGCCCCTGTCTCTAGGCTACTCCCCAAACAGCACTTCTAAGAACCTTTTGTATAAGATCAAGTGTAGTAGCGTTCTTATAAGTTTAGGATATGGCGGGTGAGGGGAATGTAAACAGATGCGCAAGAAGCGCTGAAATAATATCGGTAAATGATAAAAGTTTGCCAGTATTTTTTGTGGATTACACAGCAGGGTGGCGACAAAGTTAACAAGTTTGTTGTGGAAGCCATGAAAACAACCCAAAATTCTGCCTGACACAGCTCGTTTGATAAGGGGACCATGTATGCTTACAGTTCATGCCAGTCGCTGCACTGGCTGCCAGTCTCCTTTCGAATACAGTTTAAAATAATAACCCTCATCCATAAAGCTCTGTATAATGCTGCACCCCCCTACCTCTCCTCTCTTATCTCAGTCTATCGCCCAACCCGTGCTCTTAGATCCGCCAGTGATCTTAGATTAACCTCTACCCTAGTGCGGACCTCCCACTCGCGTCTCCAAGACTTCTCTAGAGCTGCACCAATTCTATGGAATGCTCTGCCCTGGACTATCAGACTAATACCTAACCTCCAAAGTTTCAAACGTGCTCTTAAAACCCATTTCTTTAGGCAAGCCTATAACACTCATTAACTGCATGAAGTTTTAACTCTTCTACTAACCCGTCCTGTGTCGTCCTCCCATCTGTTATCCAGCAACCAACAGGCACCAGACTTCTCTACAGTCCCATTCACCCTGGACCTGGTATATAAGATGACGGCTGAGTGGTTCAAGCGACAGCAATTCCATTTATTATATTTTGTTCTATTCCCTAAGAAGAATGGCTTGACCATTAAATATTCTTTTACCTCGTGTTACCCCATCATCTTCATAAACCGTAAGCTCTGGCGAGCAGGGACCTCACTCCTGTTGTTCCATACAAATGTTTTGCTCTGTTACATTACATTTGTATTTGTTTCCTATGATTTGTAAAGCGCTACGGAATATGATGGCGCTATATAAATAAAGATTATTATTATTATTATGGAGGCAGTGAACTAGTAGTAGATTAAAGGTGCTGCAGTTAAAACTATGTTAGTTGGATCTTGGGATGGAGCTGGCGCTCCGCAGCCAGGCGAGCTTTCGCCAATCCAAGCCCCTGTCTCTAGGCTACTCCCCAAACAGCACTTCTAAGAACCTTTTGTATAAGATCAAGTGTAGTAGCGTTCTTATAAGTTTGGGATATGGCGGGTGAGGGGAATGTAAACAGATGCGCAAGAAGCGCTGAAATAATATTGGTAAATGATAAAAGTTTATTAGTATATTTTGTGGATAACACAGCTGGGTGGCGACAAAGTTAACAACTTTGATGTGGAATCCATGAAAACAACCCAAATTTCTGCCTGACACACCTCGTTTGATAAAGGGACGATGTATGGAGGCAGCTATATGGACGACTTTTGGAGGTAGCAATGGAGACAACGTGTGGAGGCTGCTATGGAGACAATTTAATTTGGATAGTGCCTGTATGTGGCAGTCCCAAAAATTTTTCAAACCAGAGGAGCAGGTAGGTGGCCCTCCAGAAAAATTGAATAGATTGAGTGCCTGTATGTGGCAGTCCCAAAAAGTTTTCAAACCAGAGGAGCAGGTAGGTGGCCCTCCAGAAAAATAGAATAGATTGAGTGCCTGTATGTGGCAGTCCCAAAAAGTTTTCAAACCAGAGGAGCAGGTAGGTGGCCCTCCAGAAAAATGGAATCGATTGAGTGCCTGTATGTGGCAGTCCCAAAAAGTTTTCAAACCACAGGAGCAGGTAGGTGGCCCTCCAGAAAAATTGAATAGATTGAGTGCCTGTATGTGGCAGTCCCAAAAAGTTTTCAAACCAGAGGAGCAGGTAGGTGGCCCTCCAGAAAAATTGAATAGTTTGAGTGCCTGTATGTGGCACTCCCAAAAATTGTTTAAAACAGAGGAACGGGTCGGTGGCCCTCCAGAAAAATTTAATAGATTGAGTGCCTGTATGTGGCACTCCCAAAAATTGTTTAAAACAGAGGACCGGGTCGGTGGCCCTCCAGAAAAATTAAATGCATAAAGTACTATAGCTAGAGCCAGTGGGCCCTGTCAAAAAATAGCCAGTTTCCTCTGCTTTACTGTACAAAGAGGAGGAGAAGGAGGAAAATGAGGAGGAGGAGGAGTGGATCAATTATTCAGGTTGAGCTTCCTTCACCTGGTGGAGATTGGAAATTATGAGAAATCCAGGCTTTAGTCATCTTAATAAGCGTCAGCCTGTCAGCGCTGTCAGTCGACAGGCGTGTACGCTTATCGGTGATGATGCCACCAGCTGCACTGAAAACCCGCTCGGACAAGACGCTAGCGGCAGGGCAGGCAAGAACCTCCAAGGCGTACAGCGCCAGTTCGCGCCACATGTCCAGCTTTGAAACCCAGTAGTTGTAGGGAGCTGTGTGATCATTTAGGACGATGGTATGGTCAGCTACGTACTCCCTCACCATCTTTCTGTAAAGATCAGCCCTACTCTGCCGAGACTGGGGACAGGTGACAGTGTCTTGCTGGGGTGACATAAAGCTGGCAAAAGCCTTGTAAAGCGTACCCTTGCCAGTGCTGGACAAGCTGCCTGCTCGCCTACTCTCCCTCGCTACTTGTCCCGCAGAACTACGCACTCTGCTGCTAGCGCTGTCAGAGGGGAAATACTGTTTCAGCTTGTGCACCAGGGCCTGCTGGTATTCATGCATTCTCACACTCCTTTCCTCTGCAGGGATGAGAGTGGAAAGATTTTGCTTGTACCGTGGGTCCAGGAGAGTGAACACCCAGTAATCGGTGCTGGAATAAATTCTTTGAACGCGAGGGTCACGGGATAGGCAGCCTAGCATGAAATCTGCCATATGCGCCAGAGTACCAACGCGTAAGAATTCACTCCCCTCACTGGCCTGACTGTCCATTTCCTCCTCCTCCAACTCCTCCAACTCCTCTTCTTCTGCCCATACACGCTGAACAGTGAAGGACTCAACAATGGTCCCCTCTTGTGTCTCGCCAACATTCTCCTCCTCTTCCTCCTCATCCTCCTCCTCCTCCACCTCCTCCGATATGCGCTGAGAAACAGACCTAAGGGTGCTTTGGCTATCAACAAGGGAATCTTCTTCCCCCGTCTCTTGTGACGAGCGCAAAGCTTCCGACTTCATGCTGATCAGAGAGTTTTTCAACAGGCCAAGCAGCGGGATGGTGAGGCTGATGATGGCGGCATCGCCACTGACCATCTGTGTTGACTCCTCAAAGTTACTCAGCACCTGACAGATATCAGACATCCACGTCCACTCCTCATTGTAGACTTGAGGAAGCTGACTGACCTGACTACCAGTTCTGGTGGAAGTTGACATCTGGCAGTCTACAATCGCTCGGCGCTGCTGGTAAACTCTGGATAACATGGTCAGTGTTGAATTCCACCTCGTGGGCACGTCGCACAACAGTCGGTGAGCGGGCAGTTGGAGGCGGCGCTGCGCTGCCCTGAGAGTGGCAGCATCTGTGCTGGACTTCCTGAAATGCGCACAGATGCGGCGCACCTTCGTGAGCAAATCTGACAGATTGGGGTATGTCTTGAGGAAACGCTGAACTATCAGATTTAACACATGGGCCAGGCATGGCACATGTGTCAGTCTGCCGAGTTGCAGAGCCGCCACCAGGTTACGGCCGTTGTCACACACAACCATGCCTGGCTTCAGGTTCAGCGGTGCCAGCCACAGATCAGTCTGCGCCGTGATGCCCTGTAATAGCTCTTGGGCGGTGTGCCTTTTATCGCCTAGGCTCAGCAGTTTGAGCACCGCCTGCTGTCGCTTAGCGACGGCACTGCTGCTGTGCCTAGAGCTACCGACTGATGGCGCCGTGCCCACGGATGGTAGTTCGGAGGAGGAGGTGGAGGAGGGGTGGGAGGAGGAGGAGGCATAGTAGGCCTTCAACACCTGGACCGAGGTAGGCCCCGCAATCCTCGGCGTCGGCAGTATATGACCAGCCCCAGGGTCAGACTCGGTCCCAGCCTCCACCAAGTTAACCCAATGTGCCGTCAGCGATATATAGTGGCCCTGCCCGGCAGCACTCGTCCACGTGTCCGTGGTCAGGTGGACCTTGTCAGAAACGGCGTTGGTCAGGGCACGGGTGATGTTGTCTGACACGTGCTGGTGCAGGGCTGGGACGGCACACCGGGAAAAGTAGTGGCGGCTGGGGACCGAATACCGAGGAGCGGCCGCCGCCATGAGGTTGCGAAAGGCCTCGGTCTCTACTAGCCTATAGGGCAGCATCTCCAGGCTAAGCAATCTGGAGATGTGGACATTAAGGGCTTGGGCGTGCGGGTGGGTTGCACTATATTTGCGTTTCCGCTCCAGCGTCTGGGGTATGGAGAGCTGAACGCTGGTGGATGCTGTGGAGGATCGTGGAGGCGACGATGGGGTTTTTGTGGCAGGGTCCTGGGCAGGGGGCTGACTATCAGCTGACACAGGGGAAGGAGCAGTGGTGTGCACGGCCGGAGGTGAACGGGCTTGTTGCCACTGAGTGGGGTGTTTAGCATTCATATGCCTGCGCATACTGGTGGTAGTTAAGCTAGTAGTGGTGGAACCCCTGCTGATCCTGGTTTGGCAAATGTTGCACACCACAGTCCGTCGGTCATCCGGTGTTTCCTTAAAGAACCTCCAGACTTCTGAAAATCTAGCCCTCGCCGCAAGAGCCCTCGCCACGGGAGCTTCACTAGTTGACACATTTGGCGCTGATGCACCAGCTCTGGCCCTGCCTCTCCGTCTGGCCCCACCACTGCCTCTTCCAACCTGTTCTGGTCGAGGACTCTCCTCCGTCTCAGAAGCACTGTGTTCACTCGGCCTATCAACCCAGCTTGGGTCTGTCACCTCATCATCCTCCGATCCCTCAGTCTGCTCCCCCCTCGGACTTCCTGCCCTAACAACAACTTCCCCACTGTCTGACAACCGTGTCTCCTCATCGTCGGACACCTCTTTACACACTTCCACTACGTCAAGAAGGTCATCATCACCCACAGACTGTGACTGGTGGAAAACCTGGGCATCGGAAAATTGCTCAGCAGCAACCGGACAAGTGGTTTGTGACTGTGGGAAGGGTCCAGAAAACAGTTCCTCAGAGTATGCCGGTTCAAATGCCAAATTTTCCTGGGAGGGGGCAGACTGGGGGGGAGGAGGCTGAGGTGCAGGAGCTGGAGGAGTGGCGATTTCGGTGACATGGGTGGACTGCGTGGAAGACTGACTGGTGGACAAATTGCTTGAAGCATTGTCGGCAATCCACGACATCACCTGTTCGCACTGTTCTGGCCTCAACAGTGCTCTACCACGAGTCCCAGTAACTTCAGACATGAACCTAGGGAGTGTAGCTCTGCGGCGTTCCCCTGCTCCCTCATAAGCAGGTGGTGTCTCACCCCGGCCAGGACCACGGCCTCTGACCCCTGCAGTAGTTGGACGCCCACGTCCCCGCCCTCGTCCTCTACCCCTAGCCCTCGGGTTAAACATTTTTAAAATGAGAGTTATAACTTTAATTTTTTTTTTACTTTTTTTTGTGTTTTTTGTTTTTTTTTGTGTTTTTGAGTTTTTAAAACCAAACGATGCTATCCTATTGCTATGGCTATTTTCTAGCCAAGTATGAAAGCACACTACTATGCCAGATGAGATGACGCAGAGTTATGAAACAAAATAAACGTAAAATAAAAAAGGACAAATGGCAGACTGTGCCTAATTGAAATCCAACCCCTACTAAATTTTCCCACTTCGGTCTTTGCAATGGATATGTGCGTCACTAAGCGCAAAACACACCGGTCGCAAGTCTCACTACAAATTGCTCACAATTGGCTAGTAGATGCACTGCAGCAAGTAAAGCCACCAGCAGATCAACCAGAAATCAAATATATATAACGCTACTGTAGGCGTAAGTAAGCCGTTTAGATTCTCCTATGGCTATTTTCTAGCCAAGTATGAAAGCACACTACTATGCCAGATGAGATGACGCAGAGTTATGAAACAAAATAAACGTAAAATAAAAAAGGAAAAATGGCAGACTGTGCCTTATTGAAATCCAACCCCTACTAAATTTTCCCACTTCGGTCTTTGCAATGGATATGTGCGTCACTAAGCGCAAAACACAGCGGTCGCAAGTCTCACTACAAATTGCTCACAATTTGCTAGTAGATGCACTGCAGCAAGTACAGCCACCAGCAGATCAACCAGAAATCAAATATATATAACGCTACTGTAGGCGTAAGTAAGCCGTTTAGATTCTCCTATGGCTATTTTCTAGCCAAGTATGAAAGCACACTACTATGCCAGATGAGATGACGCAGAGTTATGAAACAAAATAAACGTAAAATAAAAAAGGAAAAATGGCAGACTGTGCCTAATTGAAATCCAACCCCTACTAAATTTTCCCACTTCGGTCTTTGCAATGGATATGTGCGTCACTAAGCGCAAAACACAGCGGTCGCAAGTCTCACTACAAATTGCTCACAATTTGCTAGTAGATGCACTGCAGCAAGTACAGCCACCAGCAGATTAACCAGAAATCAAATATATATAACGCTACTGTAGGCGTAAGTAAGCCGTTTAGATTCTCCTATGGCTATTTTCTAGCCAAGTATGAAAGCACACTACTATGCCAGATGAGATGACGCAGAGTTATGAAACAAAATAAACGTAAAATAAAAAAGGAAAAATGGCAGACTGTGCCTAATTGAAATCCAACCCCTACTAAATTTTCCCACTTCGGTCTTTGCAATGGATATGTGCGTCACTAAGCGCAAAACACACCGGTCGCAAGTCTCACTACAAATTGCTCACAATTGGCTAGTAGATGCACTGTAGCAAGTACAGCCACCAGCAGATCAACCAGAAATCAAATATATATAACGCTACTGTAGGCGTAAGTAAGCTGTTCGGATTCTCCTATGGCTATTTTCTAGCCAAGTATGAAAGCACACTACTATGCCAGATGAGATGACACTGAGTTATTAAAAAAATAAACGTAAAATAAAAAGTAAATGGCAGACTGTGCCTAATTGAAATCAAACCCCTAATAAATTTTCCCACTTTGGTGTTTGAGGTGGATATGTGTGTCACTAAGAGCTAAACACAACGGTAGCAAGTCCCCCTGCAAATTCCTCACAATATGGTACTAGCTGCAAATAAAAAAAAAAAAGTATAACGTTATTGTAGCCCTAAGAAGGGCTGTTGGGTTCTTGGAGAATCACTCCTGCCTAACAGTAAGCTAATAGAACACCCTAACGCTTTCCCTGACCAGCAGCAGCTCTCTCCCTAGCGGCATCCAGACACAGAATGATCCGAGCAGCGCGGGCAGCGGCTAGTCTATCCCAGGGTCACCTGATCTGGCCAGCCAACCACTGCTATCGACGTGTAAGGGTACCACGTCATGCTGGGTGGAGTGCAGAGTCTCCTGGCTTGTGATTGGCTCTGTTTCTGGCCGCCAAAAAGCAAAACGGCGGGAGCTGCCATTTTCTCGAGCGGGCGAAGTATTCGTCCGAGCAACGAGCAGTTTCGAGTACGCTAATGCTCGGACGAGCATGTTCGCTCATCTCTACTCATGAACAATAATTTTAAAACTTGGTTTTAGAAGTAAGTGCCCCTGGTTTATCATCCTTGCTTATGATGGTAAATTTCCTTCAAAACATAAAAAAGGGCTTACTCGGCATAAAAAAAGTCTCAAAAAAGTTGCTTTTTTTTTTTTACTTTTCACTGCTAAAAAGTCTTACAGGGCTATTTCAGTCTCTTCATTAATCAGGCGCAAACATAGAACTGCTGCTAGTGCAATGCAGTGCAACATTGTGCAAAGTCAGATTCATGTCTTCAGGTTTGCAAAAAGTTCTATTAAAAGTCTCATAGTCACTCCAGCCCCCTACTGGTGTATGTGCTGGGACATTTCATGCATTTGCCAACTGCACTATATGCAGCTTTCCTGTGCAGTGTGCAGAGGGTGTCAGATTCAGGATTTCTGACACACTTACTTCATGAATCTGGTGCTCCTTTGGTGCACCTTTAACATGGGGCTTGAGACACACTTCTGTGGAATTTTGCATGTTAAATCTGGCACAAGGTCCGACTGAGCACTGGAACGCCCCCTAATTTGTGTCGCATGAAGAATAGTGCAACCGTGGCACAAAAGGGTCAGGTACGCCACAAATGTGTCTCGGACACTTCTTAAATACAGGAGCAAGCAGTTTGCACTAGAAAGAACGTGCAAAGTCTGACAGAAAACTGGCACAAGGCCCTTGGTAAATGTGCCCCAGTATGTACAGGCACCTACAAACACATATATCTGAATAAGAAGATTCTGGAAACGTATAACTAATAAAACAATTTTGAAGGTTTTGAGAAGGTGTCACTAAAATCCAAACAGACATTTCTTAAGGTATGGTCCAAGTGGATAGAGTTGTTCTGCGTAGGAAAAAATTTTATTAAATTGACTTAGTAAGAATTTACGGCCAGGGTTCGAGGTGTGGGGATGGAAGAGAGGTTGCTTTAGTTTGTTTTTTTTAGTTTTTAGGTTTTTTTTTCTCTCTGTTTGGTTCTTCATTACTTACTTGACTATTGCGAGGTTATTATGGCGGGAGGGGGGGTGCGGGGGTGGGGGTTTGAAAAGGTACAGTGTGACACAATCCCCGTTTTACTGTGGGTTATTATATTTTGTGAAATATATACTGTTTTGTAATGTAAAATATGTGAATTCAGTTGTACATTAAAAAAAAGATTGTTCTGTCCCCCTATCCTGTGCCTTATGTATAGTGTATTCACAAGCTGAGCATTACCTAACAGAATGGGTTGTGTCCTCCAGCAGCACAGAGCAGGTAGAGAAGATATGGATCTTATGGAGAGATAAAGTGATTATTTTCCCTTTTTTTGTTTCTAGTAATAAACCAATATGACTTTGGGGCGCTGGGGCTGCATCCCTCAGTTTGGTCTTTTCCTTGCCGTCGTTGAGCACATGTAAGACAATTCCCCGACTCCCTTGTGTGTCAGTATAGAGATAGAGATGAAGCTTTCAGCCCGTACCCTCCGCCTGACTTTCAGCGCGGCTGCCAGCTTGGTCTCGGTGCCAGGTGGTGATCAGCTTGAAAATGAACACTTTTGGAAGGATGGAGAGAAAAATGTACACAGGGACTGCTTAACAGATTTTATGTAATTGACATATTTCAAAGCGAGTGATTTTCAATGAGAACACAAGGTTTTGTGCGGGGAGCAGCCATGCAGCACTGTTCTCGGTCCCAGGGAGTTTTGGGTTGTTTATTTGAAACTGATCTGTCTATAAATTGACTTCAGGGCGATGTTAAAGCCGCTCGTGTGCGAAGAAGCCGTCATTTTTTTAAGTGTGGAAACATAAAATTATTTTTAATGGATAAAACTCCTGTATTGTGAAGATTTGAGGGAGCTGAAACGGTAGAGGTCATTTCCATGGATCGTGAGCCGCTATAAACACCTGGATGATAAATCTTGCACTGACCATCCGAATTGTCATGGGAACCACAATGGGACAAAAAAAGGGACATTATGATCCAAAATACTTTCTCTTTTCATCTCCATTCTGCGTTAATTTACATACATTAAGAAGCATCTTATAAATGCCAGGACTCTTAAAGGAAACTGCCAGAATAGGGAATTACATATATTACAATCTTCAGATATGTTTGCATTTCTAAGATCCCTCATGGGTAGCCTGCTGAAAATGTTATAGAACTGCAATGGGGAAGCTTTGGATGATTTACGTTCCATCTTTGGACAACAGTGGAGATTACTGGATAACAGTGAACCCTGGCCCTACTGTTGTCGTGTGATCCCATCCCACAGCAATATTCTGCCATGTATAATACTGCCATTCCATTATATAGTAGCAGGACCAGTAAGCCTTCTAGGTTCAAATGATTTTTTGCACTTCTTATAGTCATTGCTCTATATTTCAGCCTCATAAATCCTAGTTAAATTAGCAGATCACTTATTTCATACAAAAATGAATCCTCCAACATGCCCTAAAATGGCTGACACCAGAGAACAATTGAGTGCATTCACCTGCACAGCTAACAGCAAGATGGCCTGCCTATGCAGTATACACAGTTGATCAGTTTTTTTTTTCTTATTTCCCTCTATGTTTTACCTCTCTTACATTAGCAATGATATGGGGTTAACTGTAAGTGGTATCAAAATTCTGAAATGCTGGACTGGTAAAGTAAACATTATATTATATTGATTTCATCTGTTTTTCAAGTAAACTTCCTGGAATCCTAGGGAGTTATGCATTCTTGTTGTGAGGGATTGGATGCATCTGTTTAGGTCTGAGGAACGCCGAAGATGTCAAAAATGATGGAAATTAGTAGTTTAAAGCTTCTTCCACCTCCTGTGCCATCTGCAGACTGTCTGCGCTGATCTCCTCTGCCTTCTGCAAGCTGCCCAGCCTTAAATGAATCTACAACAAGGAGCGCAGCCATAAATTTTCCCAAGAATTTACCGAAGTGTTGAGAAAAGCAAGAGAAGTTGCATACTTCTTAAAACCCTTTTTTTCCCTCTTGGAAACTGGGACCTACCTACAACTACAACCTACATAAAGAGAGATGAGCAGATTTATATTTATGGTCACCATTACATGGTGCAGTCACATTACGACCAATAATTTGAGGGTTTCTTCTTCATAGCGGTCTTGCAGCCAGGACAACCAAACTACTGTCAACGTAAAACGATAAATATGCAATATTCCATAAATAATACACGTGTTTTGAATGTT
The DNA here is from genome assembly GCF_040894005.1 of Engystomops pustulosus. NCBI lineage: Eukaryota > Metazoa > Chordata > Amphibia > Anura > Leptodactylidae > Engystomops > Engystomops pustulosus. Next base: position 73,397,463 of record NC_092417.1, on the reverse strand, counting down.
TGGAATACAGTGTTAATTTGAAACACTAATCACAACTGCATCACAAGTTTTTCTCACAACTGCATTGTGTAATTGTAAGGAGTCTGGAAATGCTAAAATAGGCTTATATTTACACTTAAATTAGATCTGTGGAAACAATGAATTATATTTCTTTTCACTTACAAATATTTAAATATAGGTCTTTAAAATAAAGAATTGAAACTAAAAAAAACTAATCATTAACAAAATAAAATGGAATGGAACTAGAGATGAGCGAGCACTAAAATGCTCGGGTACTCGTTATTCGAGACGAACTTTTCCCGATGCTCGAGTGCTCGTCTCGAATAACGAGCCCCATTGAAGTCAATGGGAGACTCGAGCATTTTTCAAGGGGACCAAGGCTCTGCACAGGGAAGCTTGGCCAAACACCTGGGAACCTCAGAAAAGGATGGAAACACCACGGAAATGGACAGGAAACAGCAGAAGCAGCATGCATGGATGCCTCTGAGGCTGCTTAAACGCACCATTATGCCAAAATTATGGGCAACAGCATGGCCATGACAGAGTGACAGAATGAAGCTAGATAGCATCTAAAACATCCAATAATTGACCCTGACACTATAGGGGACGGCATGCAGAGGCAGCGGCAGCAGCGGCAGGCTAGAGAGTGGCATGGCGACATACCCTAAATGGACTCAGGCTTCAAACCAATGGGTGGCAGAGAGGAACCAAAGGAGGTGAGCAAGAAGCGCTGAAATTATTTCCTCTGTGAACAAAAGGTTGACGGTATATTTAGTCGATAACACAGCATGGTGGCGACATAGTGACCAAGTTCCATAACGTATCTGGTGAAACACCCGAAAAATGAGCCTGACACAGCTCGTTTGATAAGGGGACGACATTTGGAGGCAGCCATGGAGAGGACTTCCATGATTAAGAGCGACAGTATGGGGCATCCATATTGCGCTTCTATGATTGCAACTGCAGGTCTCCAGCATGGCGGCGACAGACGCGCCGAGTTCCACTATGTATCTGGTGAAACACCTGAAAATTCTGCCTGACACAGCTCGTTTGATAAGGGGATGATGTGCTGCATATCCTCTCATGCTCCAGCGTCTGGGGTATAGACAGTTGAAAGTTGCGCATGGAGACATTGTTGGACGCTGTGGAGGCGAAATGGACGGGAAACAGCAGGGGCAGCATGCATGGATGCCTCTGAGGCTGCCTAATCTTGGGATGGAGCTGGCGGTCCGCTGCCATGCGAGCTTTCGCCTGTCCAAGCCCCTGTCTCTCGGCTCCTCCCCACCCAAAATGGGCCTGGGGGCCAGAAGCGTTTACTTTGAAAAAATTATCATTTTCAAAGCAGGCGGGGTCGTTTGAATATTTCACCTAGGAATAATGGAATAGCATAGTGGTTCTATTTTTAATTGTTTTACGGAAATGGTTCCATGATTAAGAGCGACAGTATGGGGCATCCATATTGCGCTGCTATGATTGCAACTTCAGGTCTCCAGCATGGCGGCGACAGATGGGCTGCGTTCCACTATGTATCTGGTGAAACACCTGAAAATTATAGTAGGCCTTTGAGACCTGGACCGAGGTAGGCCCCGCAATCCTCGGCGTCGGCAGTATATGACCAGCCCCAGGGTCAGACTCGGTCCCAGCCTCCACCAAGTTAAGTGTAGTAGCGTTCTTATAAGTTTGGGATATGGCGGGTGAGGGGAATGTAAACAGATGCGCAAGAAGCGCTGAAATAATATCGGTAAATGGTAAAAGTTTGGCAGTATATTTTGTGGATTACACAGCAGTGTAATCAACAGATGCGCAAGAAGTGCTGAAATAATATCGGTTAATCATAAAAGTTTGCCAGTATATTTTGTGGATAACACAGCAGGGTGGCGACAAAGTTAACAACTTTGATGTGGAATCCATGAAAACAACCCAAATTTCTGCCTGACACACCTCGTTTGATAAGGGGACGATGTATGGAGGCAGCTATATGGACGACTTTTGGAGGTAGCAATGGAGACAACGTGTGGAGGCTGCAATGGAGACAATTTAATTTGGATAGTGCCTGTATGTGGCAGTCCAAAAAAGTTTTCAAACCAGAGGAGCAGGTAGGTGGCCCTCCAGAAAAATGAAATAGATTGAGTGCCTGTATGTGGCAGTCCAAAAAAGTTTTCAAACTAGAGGAGCAGGTAGGTGGCCCTCCAGAAAAATTGAATAGATTGAGTGCCTGTATGTGGCAGTCCCAAAAATTGTTTAAAACAGAGGACCGGGTAGGTGGCCCTCCAGAAAAATTAAATGCATAGAGTACTATAGCTAGAGCCAGTGGGCCCTGTCAAAAAATAGAGTTTCCTCTGCTTTAGTGTACAAAGAGGAGGAGAAGGAGGAAAATGAGGAGGAGGAGTGCATAAATTATTCAGGTTGAGCTTCCTTCACCTGGTGGAGATTGGAAATTATGAGAAATCCAGGCTTTATTCATCTTAATAAGCGTCAGCCTGTCAGCGCTGTCAGTCGACAGGCGTGTACGCTTATCGGTGATGATGCCACCAGCTGCACTGAAAACCTGCTCGGACAACACGCTAGCGGCAGGGCAGGCAAGAACCTCCAAGGCGTACAGTGCCAGTTCGTGCCACATGTCCAGCTTTGAAACCCAGTAGTTGTAGGGAGCTGTGTGATCATTTAGGACGATGGTATGGTCAGCTACGTACTCCCTCACCATCTTTCTGTAAAGATCAGCCCTACTCTGCCGAGACTGGGGACAGGTGACAGTATCTTGCTGGGGTGACATAAAGCTGGCAAAAGCCTTGTAAAGCGTACCCTTGTCAGTGCTGGACAAGCTGCCTGCTCGCCTACTCTCCCTCGCTACTTGTCCCGCAGAACTACGCACTCTGCCGCTAGCGCTGTCAGAAGGGAAATACTGTTTCAGCTTGTGCACCAGGGTCTGCTGGTATTCATGCATTCTCACACTCCTTTCCTCTCCAGGGATGAGAGTGGAAAGATTTTGCTTGTACCGTGGGTCCAGGAGAGTGAATACCCAGTAATCGGTGCTGGAATAAATTCTTTGAACGCGAGGGTCACGGGATAGGCAGCCTAGCATGAAATCTGCCATATGCGCCAGAGTACCAACGCGCAAGAATTCACTCCCCTCACTGGCCTGACTGTCCATTTCCTCCTCCTCCAACTCCTCTTCTTCTGCCCATACACGCTGAACAGTGAAGGACTGAACAATGGTCCCCTCTTGTGTCTCGCCAACATTCTCCTCCTCTTCCTCCTCATCCTCCTCCACCTCCTCCGATATGCGCTGAGAAACAGACCTGAGGGTGCTTTGGCTATCAACAAGGGAATCTTCTTCCCCCGTCTCTTGTGACGAGCACAAAGCTTCCGACTTCATGCTGATCAGAGAGTTTTTCAACAGGCCAACCAGCGGGATGGTGAGGCTGACATATGACATCTGGCAGTCTACAATCGCTCGGCGCTGCTGGTAAACTCTGGATAACATGGTTAATGTTGAATTCCACCTCGTGGGCACATCGCACAACAGTCGGTGAGCGGGCAGTTGGAGGCAGCGCTGCGGTGCCCTGAGAGTGGCAGCATCTGTGCTGGACTTCCTGAAATGCGCACAGATGCGGCGCACCTTCGTGAGCAAATCAGACAGATTGGGGTATGTCTTGAGGAACCGCTGAACTATCAGATTTAACACATGGGCCAGGCATGGCACATGTGTCAGTCTGCCGAGTTGCAGAGCCGCCACCAGGTTACGGCCGTTGTCACATACAACCATGCCTGGCTTCAGGTTCAGCGGTGCCAGCCACAGATCAGTCTGCGCCGTGATGCCCTGTAATAGTTCTTGGGCGGTGTGCCTTTTATTGCCTAGGCTCAGCAGTTTGAGCACCGCCTGCTGTCGCTTAGCGACGGCACTGCTGCTGTGCCTAGAGCTAGCGACTGATGGCGCCATGCCCACGGATGGTAGTTCGGAGGAGGAGGTGGAGGAGGGGTGGGAGGAGGAGGAGGCATAGTAGGCCTGAAAGACCTGGACCGAGGTAGGCCCCGCAATCCTCGGCTTCGGCAGTATATGACCAGCCGCAGTGTCAGACTCGGTCCCAGCCTCCACCAAGTTAACCCAATGTGCCGTCAGCGACACATAGTGGCCCTGCCCGGCAGCACTCGTCCACGTGTCCGTGGTCAGGTGGACCTTGTCAGAAACGGCGTTGGTCAGGGCACGGATGATGTTGTCTGACACGTGCTGTTGCAGGGCTGGGACGGCACATCGGGAAAAGTAGTGGCGGCTGGGGACTGAATACCGAGGGGCGGCCGCCGCCATGAGGTTGCGAAAGGCCTCGGTCTCTACCAGCCTATAGGGCAGCATCTCCAGGCTAAGCAATCTGGAGATGTGGACATTAAGGGCTTGGGCGTGCGGGTGGGTTGCACTATATTTCCTTTTCCGCTCCAGCGTCTGGGTCATGGAGAGCTGAACGCTGGTGGATGCTGTGGAGGATCGTGGAGGCGACGATGGGGTTTTTGTGGCAGGGTCCTGGGCAGGGGGCTGACTATCAGCTGACACAGGGGAAGGAGCAGTGGTGTGCACGGCCGGAGGTGAACGGGCTTGGTGCCACTGAGTGGGGTGTTTAGCATTCATATGCCTGCGCATACTGGTGGTAGTTAAGCTAGTAGTGGTGGAACCCCTGCTGATCCTGGTTTGGCAAATGTTGCACACCACAGTCCGTCGGTCATCCTGTGTTTCCTTAAAGAACCTCCAGACTTCTGAAAATCTAGCCCTCGCCGCGGGAGCCCTCGCCACGGGAGCTTCACTACGTGACACATGTGGCGCTGATGCACCAGCTCTGGCCCTGCCTCTCCGTCTGGCCCCACCACTGCCTCTTCCAACCTGTTCTGGTCGAGTACTCTCCTCCGTCTCAGAAGCACTGTGTTCACCTGGCCTCTCAACCCAGCTTGGGTCTGTCACGTCATCATCCTCCGATCCCTCAGTCTGTTCCCCCCTCGGACTTCCTGCCCTGACAACAACTTCACCACTGTCTGACAACCGTGTCTCCTCATCGTCGGACACCTCTTTACACACTTCTTCCACTACGTCAAGAAGGTCATCATCACCCACAGACTGCGACTGGTGGAAAACCTGGGCATCGGAAAATTGCTCAGCAGCAACCGGACAAGTGGTTTGTGACTGTGGGAAGGGTCCAGAAAACAGTTCCTCAGAGTATGCCGGTTCAAATGCCAAATTTTGCTGGGAGGCGGCAGACTGGGGGGGAGGAGGCTGAGGTGCAGGAGCTGGAGGAGTGCCGATTTCGGTGACATGGGTGGACTGCGTGGAAGACTGACTGGTGGACAAATTGCTCGAAGCATTGTCGGCAATCCACGACATCACCTGTTCGCACTGTTCTGGCCTCAACAGTGCTCTACCACGAGTCCCAGTAACTTCAGACATGAACCTAGGGAGTGTAGCTCTGCGGCGTTCCCCTGCTCCCTCACCAGCAAGTGGTGTCTCACCCCGCCCAGGACCACGGCCTCTGACCCCTGCAGTAGTTGGACGCCCACGTCCCCGCCCTCGTCCTCTACCCCTAGCCCTCGGGTTAAACATTTTGAAAATGAAAGTTATAACTTTAATTTTTTTGTACTTTTTTTTTTTGTTTTTTTTTGTGTTTTTTAGTTTTTAAAACCAAACGATGCTATTGCAACACCCTCGCCGATGCAATGGCGAAGGAGTGCTTGCGAATAAGCCCCATAGCATGTCACCACATCACACAGGGGACATTGCAGTGGGTAATCCTGCCTGGCAAGGCAGAAGTTAATCTGTGTATGAGGTAAGAGTCCATTATCCAATGATCTGTGTTACATCCTGTCTCTGTGAGCTGAGAGGTAATTGGAGGAGCAGCCACCACCTGACCAAGGGGAGATAATAAAAGCCCTGGCCAAGAATATTCTAGGGAGCAGTTAGCTGAGCAGTAGCTCAGAAGGAGACTGGAGTCTCTCCAGTACAGACTCTTCGGAATCTGTACAGCTAGCACACCAGACCAGAGCAGGAAGAGCCTAGCCCCTGCCTGAAGTGGAGCTAATAGCTAGGTAGTGAGGAAAGGGGTATCATCCTACCTTCAAGGGTGATACCTGAAGATATCCAGGATCAAGCTGAAGCTTCCTATTAGGACACAGCTATCTCCCAGCCTGCCATTGCATCCAGGCTGGTGATCTACATCCTGTGGCTCCCTCCAAGTACCTCTCCAGTACTCCACCATCTTGTTAAAGGCACGTTGCTGATGTTCCTGTCGGTTTGGGAATAAAGAACTGTAAGTGTTTTTGTTCAACCTCTGCCTCCGTCTGGTCCCTGCTACTCCGGCTAGCACCATCACGGGCACCCTGTCCCCCACACAGAGACTCATACTCTAGACACCAAAGGGTTGCCCCAGGGAGATCCGCTATAGTAGCCTCTCCCTCGTCATTTCTTGCCAACACCACCCTGCTGGAGACCTGCCAGGCTGTAGGACAGCCCTCCGGTTCCCCATACCAAGCACCGTGACACTAGTGGCCTAGGCCGCAACTGCCAGCCACTCAGGTACTGCGGGCCCCGGCTGACTCCAGGCCCCGAGAAAAGGCTAGGCCCCGGTGGGGGATGTTGCAAGTGGCGTCACGATCACAGGATTGATACTTCTGTGCCTTATTACGGCATTAAAGACTTTCCTTTATTAAAGACTGTGCTGCCTAACCCTGCTGCCATTCGGGTTTAGGCCCAAGTGATTGTGTGTTTCTGGATTGAACTGTGTTAATGCTGCCACGTGCTGTCGAGCGCCGCTCCAGCACTCAAGAGGTTAATACCTGCAAGAACTGTACCAGCTCTGCTACATCCGGCGCTGCCGCGCCTAAAGATTTTACCTCAGAAACTGTGGCGCAGCAAGTAATTCCAGCCCGCCAAAACCTTCACTGGCGGGAAACCCAGACGACACACCAAGCTCCACCCACGCGCGAAGGGCGCGAACCCCGCCTCCTGTGGCGCAGGAAAAATTAGAGCCCGCCACAGCTCTTGGCGGGAAGGACTTGGACTCCTCCCTCTGGCACGACGCGGACTTCCTGCCCCGCCTCAACAAAACGCCAGAACTCGTGTGGATCTTGGACAGTGAGGTCAGCATCATGTGGGGTCCTCCGCCATTCCCTTCTGTGGAGCGTCCCGAGTTTTTCGAAGTTCTGGAGACCATGGTTGTGGTCTCTGCGCAGCCGGTCCGGAGGCCCTTTGCTGGGCACCGGCTGCATCGAGGACTGACCCGAGCCTTCGTCACCCGGAGGTATGTCCAGACGGTGACGGAGTATCAAGTACCACCCGGGCGGTTCCTCGTGCCTCTCCCGGTTACCATGCCGGTACCGCGGGCCCACGTGGAGGCGCCACGTGGGGAGGCCCCGACTCCTGTCGAGCCAGCGCCTGGGCCTACTGCTGCCGTGCCACCTGCTACGAGGCCTACTGTCCCTGCTGTTCGGCCTGCCAGCCCTGCTGAGACGGTTCCTGATCCTCCGGCTGCTCCTGATCCTGTTCCGGCACCTGCCCGACAAACACGGCGATCCGAGCCTACACCGGAGCCACGAGCCCCAGCACCGGCACCTCCGCAGCCTCGAGGCCGAGGTGAGGCCGTCCGCCAGAGACTCCGAGACGCTGTCTCAGAACAGCGACGCCGCAAGAAGGAGGCCCAGCGTTACATGGCCGGCCGGTCTGCAGCTGGAGCCTGGGTGGAAAAGAACCGCACCACCGGCATGGTCCGGTTCTTCGACAAACAACGCGGCTATGGCTTCGCCACCCAAGACTACACCGGATGGGAGGTATTTATTCCCCGCCGGTCTGTTAAGAGGCCTGACTTGCCAGAGAGCCTGCACAACCTGAAGCCAGGAGAGTGTATCGAGTTCTCCCTGCAGGAGGGCCCCCGAGGACCATGGGCGGCTGGTGTGATCCGGATCCCCGACTCCGATGAGGACCGCTACCCACCGTATGACGAGCTGTATGAGGACGACGAGTGGCCCGAATCCCCGAACACTTCCTCTTCCTCGGCTGCGAGTCCCCGGGCGGTGACCCACGTGAATGCTCCGTCCACGGTAATCGTGAGTACGGGTCCCATTGCCATCCATGGGCCGGGCATGATACAGGGCACCACCCCCACTGTCTCCCCTGCCGGGAGCATTGCCAGGTCCCGCGGCTCTTCTGTGGGAGAAGACGTCCAGGCTAGTGAAGCTTGTCCGGAAGTTCCGACGAGGCCCACTTCTCCCCTTGCCGGTTACCAATGGGGTGATGACCCGGCCCTGGAAGAACCGGAGCTAGAAGGAGCCACGGCGCTGCCGCAGGCCGCTATTTATTTACTGCTGGACCCCTCTGTGGTCCCTGGCTCAGTTGAGCCCCCGGCTGGAACAGCCGACATCCCGGGCGACAGCGCTCCTCCCCCTGAAGGCCAGGAGGATGTTGCTGCACCTGCAGTACCCGCTACTGCCACCGGGTGTCCCCAGCCGGCACCTACTCCCGCTGAGGATGCACAGGATTCCCTGCTGGAGCTGGATCCTGTCCCTGCTAAACCCAGCGATGCATCTGACTAACCCCTGAAGGGCTGTAGCCCACTACAGGTACTGTACAATGTGTATATATGTGTATCTATTCCTCTTTTCCCTAAAGAGCCAGAAACTGTCCTGAGACTCTTACCCTTATTTATCTCAATGAAGAGAGTTTCCACTATTATGTGCTATGGTAGCACCCCTTCCTCTGCCACAGCAGAGATTCCCTACAAAGGACTCTGTCCCTCTACACATAGAGGAGACCCTTTGCTTCTTTATTGCACTTTTCCCCACATCAAGGGCTGTGCCCAGAAGATGGACTTTGCCATTAAAGAGCTTCTGGGAGACTTTTGCCAACTCCAGGGAAAAGTTGCTACTTTATTGACTTCTTATATTGCACTTAATGCCTTCCGTTTTAGGTATGGACATTCTGCATGCACTATTATGCCTTTTCCTTTTCAGGTAAAGAGACATTTGATCCTGCTACCCTGAGTAGCCTAACTACCTATGTAACGTTTGTAACGTTCAAGATGTGTACCCATTGAGCTCCTAAGCCAATGTGAGTTAACCTGTTTGCACACTGTCAAAGTATATGCCAGTAGTCTGCATTAACCCTTTCATAGGCTTTACAGGTTGTAGTGTGGCTGTGTCGGACCGTCTTTTTGTAAAACACTGACCGCTACCTTATCCCCCAAACCGAGGTTTGCACATGGGGGTAGTCCGTAAACTGCGGGTCCTTCGGGGACCGGGGGTGTTACAGAGCTAGCACCTGGATGCCGCTCATACTATGGGTAAGGATGTCAGTCAGGAGGTACTCGTGTCGCATATGCTAACGCAATGCAGATATACACATTATATATTTGTCGCCAGGGAAGAAGTGTTTACATAACAAATATACAGGCCTTGGTGCAAGGAGTGGATTACAGTACATGACACCACACCTTTCCTACTGTACAGTTCGGTTTAATGGCGTCAGCGACCAACTGTCAAGCACTTACACGTTTTTGTCTTAGTCCGACACCAACCCAGGTGCCTGTCTCCAGGACCATGGGCGGTTTGTCCCTACACCTCACATAGCCTGCACTTCCACGAAGTGCCCGTATCCACCTCTGCGCCCCCAAATCATCTGTAGTCGAGCCGAGGGCGGCTCTTTCAATTGCCCCGGGGGTATGCAACACCCTCGCCGATGCAATGGCGAAGGAGTGCTTGCGAATAAGCCCCATAGCATGTCACCACATCACACAGGGGACATTGCAGTGGGTAATCCTGCCTGGCAAGGCAGAAGTTAATCTGTGTATGATGTAAGAGTCCATTATCCAATGATCTGTGTTACATCCTGTCTCTGTGAGCTGAGAGGTAATTGGAGGAGCAGCCACCACCTGACCAAGGGGAGATAATAAAAGCTCTGGCCAAGAATATTCTAGGGAGCAGTTAGCTGAGCAGTAGCTCAGAAGGAGACTGGAGTCTCTCCAGTACAGACTCTTCGGAGTCTGTACAGCTAGCACACCAGACCAGAGCAGGAAGAGCCTAGCCCCTGCCTGAAGTGGAGCTAATAGCTAGGTAGTGAGGAAAGGGGTATCATCCTACCTTCAAGGGTGATACCTGAAGATATCCAGGATCAAGCTGAAGCTTCCTATTAGGACACAGCTATCTCCCAGCCTGCCATTGCATCCAGGCTGGTGATCTACATCCTGTGGCTCCCTCCAAGTACCTCTCCAGTACTCCACCATCTTGTTAAAGGCACGTTGCTGATGTTCCTGTCGGTTTGGGAATAAAGAACTGTAAGTGTTTCTGTTCAACCTCTGCCTCCGTCTGGTCCCTGCTACTCCGGCTAGCACCATCACGGGCACCCTGTCCCCCACACAGAGACTCATACTCTAGACACCAAAGGGTTGCCCCGGAGAGATCCGCTATAGCAGCCTCTCCCTCATCATTTCTTGCCAACACCACCCTGCTGGAGACCTGCCAGGCTGTAGGACAGCCCTCCGGTTCCCCATACCAAGCACCGTGACACTAGTGGCCAAGCCGCAACCGCCAGCCACTCAGGTACTGCGGGCCCCGGCTGACTCCAGGCCCCGAGAAAAGGCTAGGCCCCGGTGGGGGATGTTGCACTATCCTATTGCTATGGCTATTTTCTAGCCAACTATGAAAGCACACTGCTATGCCAGATGAGATGACGCTGAGTTATGAAAAAATAAACGTAAAATAAAAAGTAAATGGCAGACTGTGCCTAATTGAAATCCAACCCCTAATAAATTGTCCCACTTCGGTCTTTGCGATGGATATGTGCGTCACTAAGCGCTAAACACAACGGTCGCAAGTCTCACTGCAAATTCCTCACAATATGGTAGTAGATGCACTACAGCAAGGCCAGCCACCAGCAGATCAACCAGAAATAAAATATATAACGCTATTGTAGGCCTAAGTAAGCCATTTGGATTCTCCTATGGCTATTTTCTAGCCAAGTCTGAAAGCACACTGCTATGCCAGATGAGATGACGCTGAGTTATCAAAAAATAAACGTTAAATAAAAAGAAACTGGCAGACTGTGCCTAATTGAAATCCAACCCCTAATAAATTGTCCCACTTCGGTGTTTGAGGTGGATATGCGTGTCACTAAGAGCTAAACACAACGGTCGCAGGTCTCCCAGCAAATTCCTCACAATAAGGTACTAGCTGCACTACTAGTGCCAGCAAGCCCAGCCACAAGCAAACAAAAAAAAGGAAAATATAACGCTATTGTAGGCCTAAGTAAGCCGTTGGGGTTCTCCTATGGCTATTTTGTAGCCTACAATGAGAGCACACTGCTTTGCAAGATGAGTTTGAGCTATAAAATGAAATACAGCTAAAAAAAAAATAAATCAGCAGACTCTGCCTAATTCTACTCAAACCCCTAATAAATTGTCCCACTTTGGTGTTTGAGGTGGATATATGTGTCACTAAGAGCTAAACACAACGGTAGCAAGTCCCCCTGCAAATTCCTCACAATATGGTACTAGCTGCACTACTAGTGCCAGCAAGCCCAGCCACAAGCAAATTAAAAAAAAAAAGTATAACGTTATTGTAGCCCTAAGAAGGGCTGTTGGGTTCTTGTAGAATCACTCCTGCCTAACACTATTCTAATAGAACAGCCTAACGCTTTCCTTGACCAGCAGCAGCTCTCTCCCTAGCGGCATCCAGACAGAGAATGATCCGAGCAGCGCGGGCAGGGGCTAGTCTATTCCAGGGTCACCTGATCTGGCCAGCCAACCACTGCTATCAACATGTAAGGGTACCACGTCATGCTGGGTGGAGTGCAGAGTCTCCTGGCTTGTGATTGGCTCTGTTTCTGGCCGCCAAAAAGCAAAACGTATATTTACATGTATATCTTCCAATGGAGTCCCTTGAACTGTTAAACCATTAACGCCTCAGACGAAAAATAAGGCACCATCCAGACACGGAACCTCTTAGATGTTAGTCCTTAAAATTCTCCTAGTAGCATATCCCGCTATGTAAAGAAAAATATACGGACATAGCGTAGACAGTTCCAACAATTCAGTAATTTATTTTCAAATCTACTCATAAAATCAGATAAAATGCGCATAACAAATCCACGAGGACGCCAAAACATCATAAGAATTATAGATATACATATAAGGATGCTATAATAATAGTATAGTAATAGTATAGTAGAGACTACACATTTCAATGCTGTCTATTGTTTAGTTATGATAGAATTTGTTGTGTGTTTTTTTGAATAACTCATGCCGATTCCTATTACTGAGTGTACGTACTTCTTACCATTTATTATCCGGTTAATTTTAAATAATATGTCTAAATTATGAATTTGGTTCAAAAGTAAGATCTAAGCTTACTATAACAAGTTTATATGTATATCTATAATTCTTATGAGGTTTTAACTATGTTTTTATAATGTATACTCCTCCATAGCCTTGTCCGGGTCCGGTCATACCACTGGGTTAAAGTTCTGGTCACATGACTCTAAACACGTGATTGTTTTGGCACCACGTCATCCCTGGGGGACACATCGGTAATGGACGAAGTGCATTTATTTTTATCCATGTTATATGCATCTGCAGCGCTAAATAAAGGATAACTTTTTTGCACAAGTACCTTCATAGTTCTCATGAGTGTCACAAACCGTTTTTGTATTTGGTAGTGTGCACCGCCACATGGACTGTTTGCAGGAGGACACTTGAGTGATTGGGTGAGCGAACCGATTGTTTTTTCTATATACCACAGTTTCACATGTTACAGGGTAAAAGACCTTAGATAACATCATTCTATTCATGTAACATGAATTGCTTAATAGTGAGGAGGCATAGTGTGTGGGTAGATTTGAGGTGCTGTCCAAGCAGTACACGCACCCTCTGATGCCAGTTAATATAAGATAAAGTTGACTTATGGGCGGGAAAAACAATTTTTAGCTAAAAGAAGGAAGTCATTTAGTTAATAGGTCTCTATGGAAACCTGTCACCAGCTGTGTCTCCCTTTAAGGTATTATAAGACTCCGGGAATTTCTACATTGTGATGGAGGAAGACTAGAGATGAGCGAACACACTCGTCCAAGCTTGATGCTCGTTCGAGCATTAGCGTACTCGTAACTGCTAGTTGCTCGGACGAATACTTTGCCAGCTCGAGAAAATGGCATCTACCGCCGTTGTGATTTTTGGCGGCCAGAAACAGAGCCAATCACAAGCCAGGAGACTCTGCACTCCACCCAGCATGACGTGGTACACTTACATGTCGATAGTAGTGGTTGGCTGGCCTGATCAGGTGACCCTGGAATAGACTAGCCCCTGCCCGCACTGCTCGGATCATTCTCTGTCTGGATGCCGTTAGGGAGAGAGCTGCTGCTGCTGCAGGGATAGCGTTAGGCTGTTATATTAGCTTACTGTTAGGCAGGAGTGAGTCTACAAGAACCCAACAGCCCTTGTTAGGGCTAGAATAGCGTTATATTTTATTTTTTTTTTGTTTGCTTGTGGCTGGGCTTGCTGGCACTAGTAGTGCAGCTAGTACCATATTGTGAGGAATTTGCAGGGGGACTTGCTACCGTTGTGTTTAGCGCTTAGTGACACACATATCCATCTCAAACACGGAAGTGGGACAATTTATTAGGGGTTTGATTGAATTAGGCACAGTCTGAGGATTTTTTTTTTTCTCCAAAACTTAAAGTGACATAAAATCCAGTTGTTGTGTGCTGTCAGTGTAGGTTAGAAACTAAGCATACAAGGACCCAACCAACTTTTTTAGGCCTACAATAGCGTTATATATAAATATATATATATATATATATATATATATATATATATAGTTGATTTGCTTGTGGCTGGCCTTGCTGGCACTAGTAGTGCAGCTAGTACCATATTGTGAGAAATTTGCAGGGAGACTTGTGAACGTTATATTTAGCTCTTAGTGACACACATATCCATCTAAAACACCTAAGTGGAACAATTTATTAGGGGTTTGATTCAATTAGGCACAGTCTGACGATTTTTTTTTTTTCAAAACTTAAAGTGACTTAAAATCCAGTTGTTGTGTGCTGTCAGTGTAGGTTAGAAACTAAGCATACAAGAACCCAACCGGCTTTCTTAGGCCTACAATAGCATTATATATATATATTTTGTTGATTTGCATGTGGCTGGCCTTGCTGGCACTAGTAGTGCCGCTAGTACCATATTGTGAGGAATTTGCAGGGAAGCTTGCAAATGTTATATTTAGCTCTTAGTGACACACATATCCATCTCAAACACCTAAGTGGGACAATTTATTAGGGGTTTGATTGAATTAGGCACAGTCTGACGATTTTTTTTTTTTCAAAACTTAAAGTGACTTAAAATCCAGTTGTGTGCTGTCAGTGTAGGTTAGAAACTAGGCATACAAGAAACCAACCGGCCTTCTTAGGGCTACAATAGCGTTATATATATATTTTCTCACCGGCCACTTTATTAGGTACACCATGCTAGTAACGGGTTGGACCCCCTTTTGCCTTCAGAACTGTCTCAATTCTTCGTGGCATAGATTCAACAAGGTGCTGGAAGCATTCCTCAGAGATTTTGGTCCATATTGACATGATGGCATCACACAGTTGCCGCAGATTTGTGGGCTGCACATCCATGATGCGAATCTCCCGTTCCACCACATCCCAAAGATGCTCTATTGGATTGAGATCTGGTGACTGTGGAGGCCATTTGAGTACAATGAACTCATTGTCATGTTCAAGAAACCAGTCTGAGATGATTCCAGCTTTATGACATGGCGCATTATCCTGCTGAAAGTAGCCATCAGTTGTTGGGTACATTGTGGTCATAAAGGGATGGACATGGTCAGCAACAATACTCAGGTAGGCTGTGGCGTTGCAACGATGCTCAATTGGTACCAAGGGGCCCAAAGAGTGCCAAGAAAATATTCCCACACCATGACACCGCCACCACCAGCCTGAACCGTTGATACAATCCATGCTTTCATTGTTGACGCCAAATTCTGACCCTACCATCCGAAAGTCGCAGCAGAAATCGAGACTCATCAGACCAGGCAACGTTTTTCCAATCTTCTACTGTCCAATTTGGATGAGCTTGTGCAAATTGTAGCCTGAGTTTCCTGTTCTTAGCTGAAAGGAGTGGCACCCAGTGTGGTCTTCTGCTGCTGTAGAACATCTGCCTCAAAGTTCGACGTACTGTGCGTTCAGAGATGCTCTTCTGCCTACCTTGGTTGTAACAGGTGGCGATTTGAGTCACTGTTGCCTTTCTATCAGCTCGAACCAGTCTGCCCATTCTCCTCTTACTTCTGGCATCAACAAGGCATTTCCGCCCACAAAACTGCCGCTCACTGGATGTTTTTTTCTTTTTCGGACCACTCTCTGTAAACCCTAGAGATGGTTGTGCGTGAATATCCTAGTAGACCAGCCCTTCTGGCACCAACAACCATGCCACGCTCAAAGGCAATCAAATCACCTTTCTTCCCCATACTGCTGGTCGGTTTGAACTGCAGGAGATTGTCTTGACCATGTCTACATGCCTAAATGCACTGAGTTGCCGCCATGTGATTGACTGATTAGAAAAGTGTTAATGAGCAGTTGGACAGGTGTACCTAATAAAGTGGCCGGTGAGTGTATATTTTGTTGATTTGCTTGTGACTGGCTTTGCTGGCACTAGTAATGCAGCTAGTACATATTGTGCCGAATTTGCAGGGAGACTTGCGAACATTCTATTTAGCTCTTAGTGGCACACATATCCACCTAAGTGGGACAATTTATTAGGGGTTTGATTGAATTAGGCACAGTCTGCCTTTTTTTTTTTTTTCAAAACTTTAAGTGACTTAAAATCCAGTTGTGTGCTGTCAGTGTAGGTTAGAAACAAGGCATACAAGAACCCAACCAGCTTTCTTAGGCCTACAATAGCGTTATATATATATATATATATATATATATATATATATATATATATATATATATGTATAGTTGATTTGCTTGTGGCTGGCCTTGCTGGCACTAGTAGTGCAGCTAGAACCATATTGTGACGAATTTGCAGGGAGTCTTGCGAACATTCTGTATAGCTCTTAGTGACACACATATCCATCTCAAACACCTAAGTGGGACAATTTATTAGGGGTTTGATTGAATTAGGCACAGTCTGCTTTTTCTTTTTTTTTTTTCAAAACTAAAAGTCATCAGGCACAGCACAAAATCCTGTTGTGTGCTGTCAGTGTAGGTTAGAAACTAGCCATAGCAATTGGATAGCATTGTTTTCTTAAAAAAACAAAAACACAAAAAAACACAAAAAAAATTTACAGTTAACACTTTAATTTTGAAAATGTTGAACCCGAGGGCTAGGGGTAGAGGATGAGGGCGTGGGCGTCCCACTACTGCAGGGGTCAGAGGCCGTGGTCCTGGGCGGGGTGAGACACCACCTGCTGATGAGGGAGCAGGGGAACGCCGCAGAGCTACACTCCCTAGGTTCATGTCTCAAGTTACTGGGACCCGTGGTAGAGCACTGTTGAGGCCAGAACAGTGCGAACAGGTGATGTCATGGATTGAGGACAATGCTTCTAGCCATTTGTCCACCAGTCAGTCTTCCACGCAGTCCACCCATGTACCCGAAATCAGCACTCCTCCACCTCAGCCTCCTTCCCCCCAGTCTGCCCCCTCCCGGGAAAATTTGGCATTTGAACCGACATACTCCGAGGAACTGTTTTCTGGACTCTTCCCAGAGTCACAAACCACTTGTCCGGTGGCTGCTGAGCTCTTTTCCGATGCCCAGGTTTTCCACCGGTCGCAGTCTGTGGGTGATGATGACATTGTTGACGTAGTGGAAGAAGTGTGTAAAGAGGTGTTGGACGATGAGGAGACATGGTTGTCAGACAGTGGTGAAGTTGTTGTCAGGGCAGGAAGTCCGAGGGGGGAGCAGACTGAGGGATCGGAGGATGATGAGGTGACAGACCCAAGCTGGGTTGATAGGCCAGGTGAACACAGTGCCTCTGAGATGGAGACGAGTCCTCGACGAGAACAGGTTGGAGGAGGCAGTGGTGGGGCCAGACGGAGAGGCAGGGCCAGAGCTGGTGCATCAGCGCCAAATGTTTCACGTAGTGAAGCTCCCGTGGCGAGGGCTAGATTTTCAGAAGTCTGGAGGTTCTTTAAAGAAACACCGGATGACGGACGGACTGTGGTGTGCAACCTGTGCCACACCAGGATCAGCAGGGGTTCCACCACTACCAGCTTAACGACCACCAGTATGCGCAGGCGCACACCACTGCTCCTTACCCTGTGTCACCTGCTGCCTCTGCTAGTCAGCCCCCTGCCCAGGACCCCGGCCCAAACACCTCCCGTGCGAAAACCACACCTTCGCCTCCACGATCCTCCACAGCATCCACCAATGTCTCTATGCGCAGCTTTCAGCTCTCCATACCCCAGACGCTGGAGCGCAAGAGGAAGTACAGTGCTACCCACCCACATGCCCAAGCCCTCAACATCCACATGTCCAAACTGCTTAACCTGGAGATGCTGCCCTATAGGCTGGTAGAGACCGAGGCCTTTCGCAACCTCATGGCGGCGGCCGCCCTTGGTATTCGGTCCCCAGCCGCCACTACTTTTCCCGATGTGCCGTCCCAGCCCTGCATCAGCACGTGTCAGACAACATCATCCGCGCCCTGACCAATGCGGTTTCTGACAAGGTCCACCTGACCGCGGACATGTGGACGAGTGCTGCCGGGCAGGGCCACTATGTATCGCTGACGGCACATTGGGTTAACTTGGTGGAGGCTGGGACCGAGTCTGACCCTGGGGCTGGTCATATACTGCCAACGCCGAGGATTGCGGGGCCTACCTCGGTCGAGGTCTCTCAGGCCTACTATGCCTCCTCCCACCCCTCCTCCACCTCCTCCTCTGAATTACCATCCGTGGGAATGGCGCCATCAGTCAGTAGCTCTAGGCACAGCAGCAGTGCCGTCGCCAAGCGACAGCAGGCGTTGCTCAAATTGCTGAGCCTAGGCGATAAAAGGCACACCGCCCAAGAGCTATTACAGGGCATCACGGCGCAGACTGATCTGTGGCTGGCACCGCTGAACCTGAAGCCAGGCATGGTTGTGTGTGACAACGACCGTAACCTGGTGGCGGCTCTGCAACTCGGCAGACTGACACATGTGCCATGCCTGGCCCATGTGTTAAAACTCATAGTTCAGCAGTTCTTCAAGACATACCCCAATCTGTCTGATTTGCACACGAAGGTGCGCCGCATCTGTGCGCATTTCAGGAAGTCCAGCACAGATGCTGCCACTCTCAGGGCAGCGCAGTGCTGCCTCCAACTGCCCGATCACCGACTGTTGTGCGACGTGCCCACGAGGTGGAATTCAACATTAACCATGTTATCCAGAGTTTACCAGCAGCGCAGAGCGATTGTAGACTGCCAGATGTCAACTTCCACCAGAACTGGTAGTCAGGTCAGTCAGCTTCCTCAAGTCTACAATGAGGAGTGGATGTGGATGTCTGATATCTGTCAGGTGCTGAGTAACTTTGAGGAGTCAACACAGATGGTCAGCGGTGATGCCGCCATCATCAGCCTCACCATCCCGCTGCTTGGCCTGTTGAAAAACTCTCTGGTCAGCATGAAATCAGAAGCTTTGCGCTCGTCACAAGAGATGAGGGAAGAAGATTCCCTTGTTGATAGCCAAAGCACCCTCAGGTCTGTTTCTCAGCTCATAACAGAGGAGGTGGAGGAAGAGGAGGAGAATGTTGGCGAAACAGAAGAGGGGAGCATTGCTCAGGCCTTCACTGTTCAGCGTGTATGGGCAGAAGAAGAGGAGTTTGAGGAGGAGGAATTGGACAGTCAGGCCAGTGTGGGGAGTGAATTATTGCGCGTTGGGACTCATATGGCAGATTTCATGCTAGGCTGCCTATCCCGTGACCCTCGCGTTCAAAGAATTTATTCCAGCACCGATTACTGGGTATTCACTCTCCTGGACCCACGGTACAAGCAAAATCTTTCCATTCTCATCCCTGGAGAGGAAAGGAGTGTGATAATGCATGAATACCAGCAGGCCCTGGTGCACAAGCTGAAACAGTAGTTCCCTTCTGACAGCGCTAGCGGCAGAGGGCGTACTTCTGCGGGACGAGTAGCGAGGGAGAGTAGGCGAGCAGGCATCTTGTCCAACACTTGCAGGGGTATGCTTTACAAGGCCTTTGCCAGTTTTATGTCACCCCAGCAAGACACTGTCACCTGTCCCCAGTCTCGGCAGAGTAGGGCTGATCTTTACAGAAAGATGGTGAGGGAGTACGTAGCTGATCATACCATGGTCCTAAATGATCACTCAGCTCCCTACAACTACTTGGTTTCAAAGCTGGACATGCGGCACGAACTGGCACTGTACGCCTTGGAGGTTCTTGCCTGCCCTGCCACTAGCGTTTTGTCTGAGCGGGTTTTCAGTGCAGCTGGTGGCATCATCACCGATAAGCGTACACGCCTGTCGACTGACAGCGCTGACAGGCTGACGCTTATCAAGATGAATAAAGCCTAGATTTCTCAGGATTTCCATTCTCCACCAGGTGAAAGGAGCTCAACCTGAATAATGTATGCACTCCTCCTTCTCATTTTCCTCCTTCTCCTCCTCTTTATACACTAAAGCAGAGGAAACTGGCTATTTTCCAGGGCCAACTGGCTCTAGGTATAGTACTCTATGTATTTAATTTTTCTGGAGGGCCACCTACCCGGTCCTCTGGTTTGAAAACTTTTTTGGACTGCCACATACAGGCACTCAATCTATTTAATTTTTCTGGAGGACCACCTACCTGCTCCTCTGCTTTGAAAACTTTTTTGGACTGCCACATACAGGCACTATCCAAATTTAATTGTCTCCATAGCAGCCTCCACACATCGTCTTTATAGCTGCATCCACACGTTGTCTCAGACATAAAGGGGCACATTTACTTACCTGGCCACTGGAGTTCATCCAAAGTGCATTGTCCAACGATCATGCACATCTGCCGCCATTCACATAAGATCGTGCTCCTGATATCCTGCATGTGTCGCTTCCCCACTCAGGTCCGCCGGAGTTCACCTTCTTCTTGCCAGTACATGTAAGTGCATTGTCTTGCGACACAAATTGAAAGTTCCCACAGTCAGTCCGAATCCATTGGATCGTCCTACGGCCTGCCCCCCCAATTTCTGACACATGAAAGCCAGAGCAGCTGTGCCACAATCCGATCACATGCGACACAATCCCCTGCTAAATACCTGTCAAAGCTGCGCAAATCCCGAAAACCAAGAACAGTCCCACAAAAGTGCAATCTGCGACCCTTAGTAAACAAGCCCCAAAAACTCCAGCAGTACACAGGGCTTTCTATTATTTCCCCCTGTACCCCACCTCCATGCTATGGGTGTGTGAAGGGGGGGGGGGGGGCGCTGGACCGGGCAGAGGGTGGACGCAGCTGGCGGGTAGCAGGATGGCACTATCACTCCTGTCCCCAAGCCTGCACACTCGCTGCAGCTGGCCAAAGCCTCTTCATGTATTTGGCTGCATCGGGGCTATCCTACACCGGCGCTTGTGTATGATAAATATCCCTTACCTCATTATGTTACACTTTGAGAAAAGTCTCAAGACCCCAAAACTATTCCAATATATCTCAAATAGCGAGAAATGCTAGAAGAGAAGGTGATATTAAATTTAACACATTACTCCCCATCTTGTTTTTCTTTGATTTTAAAATGCTGGCATTTTTTTGTAAGATTATGTGATCATTTAGGAATCTGGTGACTGAAAAATAACATTTATCTCCAAGTTCATATCTTTATCTCGCTGGTGGTTGAGAAAAAATATAAATAGAACAAATTCAATGGATTTAAATATTTGATTTTCTGCACCAAACACCTGCAAATCTCCCAACAATATAAATAAGTGGAAGCGGTGGGGAGGGGGGAGTGTCAGCTCACTATAAATTAGGTTCTAACTAGAGAATATTTCTGTCTTCAGATGGTGCCATGTCTTCCTGGGCTGTGCCAGCAACATCATCCGGGACTCATGGAGTTACAGTAAATGACTTAGTGATTATAAATTGCTGCATAAAGATGAACCCCAGGGAAACGTAATAAAAAGCAAATTTCATTAGTTCATAAATACACTTGCTTACGAGAGGTTTTTAGCAGATTTAGGAGAAAGTTCAAATTTGCATATCAATGTGAGAATACTTCAGAAGAAATTACTGCATATCAGCGGCAATTATCGCTCTGGTGGAGGGGTGGCCCGTACAAACTTCCTCGCAAACTACAGACTGAAGGCCCATCTCCAGCTGCGGCACAGAATCCCTGCATCTTCTATACCTTGTCCTGTGTGTTTTATCCTTAAGCTGTAAGATTTCATGTACAATCCTCCCTATCCTCCTGCCTTAATTGAAATACTTAAGGGAACTACAGTACAATGTTTTATGTTGTACATATTGATGTGCGAGTCCTACAGAATCTACAATGAATATTCTATTAGGTGAATTCATTAAGACTGGCATTTTATATGCTTTTCCTAATAACAGAATCGCTAGAGGGAGATGTGCTAAATTTATTAAGAGGAATGCTGCATCTGCTGGCAGTGTCACAACTGCAAACCTAGGTTTAGATGTGAGCTATAATTTATGTCATTTTATAAGATAAATGAAAGGATATCTATTTATTCTCCCCCCCCCCATGTATCTAGCGGGGGTATCAACTGTTATTGATGCTACCAATTTCCCCCAGTGTCTGCTGCCTGAGCATTCTAACCTGCTTCAGCATTTTGTAGAGAATTGAACTGTGATTTCAATAATACTTTTATTATTTCTGTCCATTTTTCTCTTTTTAATCTGTATGCTAATCGGGCAGTTGGTGCTCCATGGGTGTGTCCTTAGCACCTCGAGCAATGCTATTCCTGCCTGGACTACAACCCTCTTCTCATTAGAGAAGGAGGAGATTTGTGTTGTGAGAAGCAATGATGAAGATGGAATTGACTTAGGGGGAAATAGCAGTTCTCAAGGTGCTGAGGACATAACCTGGGTCCACCCACTTCCTCATTAGCATACAGAATATACTGAGAATATCTGGGAAATGGCTTAATAAAGGTGTATTTCTCTACAACATGATGTCAGCAGATTATGATACTTGGGCAAGGTGGTAGACTTCCTTTAATGTGATGTATAGTAAAATATGAAACGATCAGAATGCTCAGTGACAACAGATTGTTCGGGGAATGGAAACAAAGAGGTAAGATCACAGTAACACAGGATTCCTGCCTCTATAATGGCACAGCTTTATATCTATAACACAAGGGGATCAATACTGGAGCTGATTATTGATGGCAGACAGGACAGGAGCTAAAGAGCTGCCATGTACTGGTGGCTTCAGAGACCTTGTAGTGAGGTAAACCTATTAGTACCTGTCATTTCATGATTCGTGTGCGATAATATAGATCTATTTATCTCTCTATCTATAAAATAAAGGCCCTAGAATTTTCAAGATCACTGCTTGCTTCTAGTGATCTAGTGTATTCTTGTACTTCATCGAGGCTGAAAGGAAATATTTCCAAAATGGATTACTTATTACAGTTTTCTTCAGCCTGTCTGATAAATAACTTGGTCTTCAGACTCGTTTAATATAATTGTACTGATACATTGTAACAAACTGACCAATTAGGTCACAATTGTGATTTCTCTCTGTTGCGTTTTCCTCTGTAATTGGATTTCTACTGTAAATTCTATCAGTAACAAGCAGGTGCACAAATATTTCCAATATATTTGGGTTTCCACCATGTGTCACACAATCATAATTATCATATGCCGAATGTTCAGTCTTTATTGTACAGATGGAGCTGACTTATGTTATGGTCTTCTCAGGGATTGCATTCAGAGCAATCTGTAATAAGGTATCTTTCATATACATATATGCCCTATAGCTTGGATACTTGACACACGCATCTCTAAATTTCCCACTGTATCTAAACCATTATTAGACATCTTCATACAATAGAAATATAAGATATTATTTTACTGGTAGTTTTAATGGTAAATCAGCCAGAACTGTTCTGTTTTATGCTCCCTCTTGTTTCCCATTTATTGCTGAAAGTATAAGAACCATCAAAGGGCACGCAACTCGATTCTTCTTTATTTGTGGTGACTGAAGAAGGACAAGAAGATGATTTGTGTGATCATTGATCGCTGTTATTGTGATTCATGGCAATCGGCGACAATACAACCTGTACATAGTATTACACAGCCAGCCCTGAAGACATGTAAAATAATTAAGGAGACTAGAAACTCATTAGCAGCGCATCTACAATGACTAATTGCCCTCACAATGTGGGTGACATGGGGTTAAACAGGAGCCATTACTAGTTTAAGGAGACAATTTAGCTGCAAATGGCTTTTATATCACTTTTCTAGTTAAAACGTTAAAAGTCAGGCCACTGGGTCCAACAATGTCAGCTAGAATTGGGGAACTCCCTTCTTTGTTCTTTGGTTGATCACCAATGGGAACAGATGTATAAAGTGGTAGTTGAGATGGCACCCTGCACAATACTCTATAAGAGATATGTTTTCCTTTATGGGTGCTCAGATTAAGATGGAATTTAAAGTTAAATGTGCATTCTTCAAACCATTCCTGAAATTTTTTTCAGTGTGACAGGACTTTGGCTCATTATTTTTATCTCTATTTGGGTCATGCTGTGGTCCTGTGATTGCTGTGGTCGCTTGAGGGATACAGCAGCTTTCATCAGTAGCATCAGCAGCTTTCAACATCATCAGCATTTTCTCTCCTGTGACTGCTGAGGAAAGAAATACTATTACCATGAAGGAATTTACTTAATCTGTAGGATCTATGTGTTGAAGTAACCTTGTAGTGCAGATTTGTACCGTGTTAGCCATGGAGAGCAGAAGAAGAGTGAAGAAATCAGGCAATACCTTTTTGAGGCTAACTGAGTATATTAGATGGTGAGCTTTCGAGAATACAGGCAGTCCCCGGGTTGCATACAAGATAGGGTCTGTAGGTTTGTTCTTAAGTTGAGTTTGTATGTAAGTCGGAACTGTATATTTTATCATTGTAAACCCAGCCAGAACTTTTTTGGTCTCTGTGACAATTGGATTTTAAAATTGTTGGGTTGTCATAAGAACCAGGATTAACACTAAATCTTCATTACAGACACCTGTGATAGCTGTTACAGCTGATCAATGTAGCCTAGGACTAAAGTACAATAAATTACCAATATCCAGGGGTCCGTTTGTAACCATGGGTCGTATGTAAGTCGAGTGTTCTTAAGTAGGGGACCGCCTGTACTAGTTCTCTTCGCGATGTTAACATCATGTCTAATGAAGAGAACTAGTATTCTCGAAAGTTCCCCATTAAATATACTCAGCCTCAAAAAGGTATCGTCCCAATTTCTTCACTCTTCTTGTAACCTCCACCTTAAGGCCAGGATGAAAGGTCCCAGCACATCACACTACCTTCTTACCATCTTCTCAATGTGAAATCAACATATTCAACTCTACACTACATGGGGAATAAAGTGTTATCTAACTCATGACACCTTCTTCCGTTACGTTATGGTCGAGTACCAATCTTCTCATGGCAAGTGGACAGTGGTCAACAAGGACATTTTAACTGGTCTTCTGCTATATTATACTATATACTTTACAGTTACACATTGCTATAGTTATGCACTGTAGCTTTTTTCAGTAATTTGTAAATTTGTAGCTTTTCTGTTCCATCAGAATACAGAAGAAAGCCTTTGCTGTATTTGAGCACAAATGAGGTCACAGGAACATCGGAGGTTCTTTCTTGCACCCCTTGGTGGGTACTGATCACTGCATACCTGGAACACTTCATATTACTTGCTGATTTGGAGTTGTCCTGACCAAGTTGTGCTGTCTTCACAACTTGGCCCCTTTCAAAAATGCTGGGATACTTATGTTTGAATTCCAAAGTTTGCCCCCACCCAATCCATTTGCATCCACAAATGGTGCTGGTCCAATTGTGGATGTTAACTCTTTAAATGCTGCCACTTGACAGCAACATTTATATTGCACACCAGCACTAACCTGCCATCATTTTGGGTAGGATTGTTGCTCCCCAATTACATCATCTATAGCAGTGATGGCGAACCTTTTAGAGGCCGAGTGCCCAAACTACAACCAAAATCCATTTATTTACCATGAAGTGCCAATACGGCATTTCAAGCAGTAACTTATTGCTACCTGTTCTTCAACAGCATTCAATTGTATTGGATCTCCTAAGGCCACCAATAAAGTTGAAAGAAGGTGGGCAAATTCAGACCATCATTGTAGCTTCTCTCCAGGAAGAATGGTGGATCCAGCAGGAGGACCTCCAAAGACAATGTAGTTCTGTCCACACCTTCTTACTTTTCCCACAGTTCAAACAGCCAATGAAATATTGCTTTAAAATAGCTCTGAGAGCAGCATCTCTTAAGTTGTTTGGGACTGCAGGAAGATTTGGTGGATTTGGTCCTGTTTGGTGAAATTGGGACAATGGCCTGAGTGCCAACAGAAAGGGCTCTGAGTGCCACCTCTGGCACCAGTGCCATAGGTTCGCCACCACTGATCTATAGCAACGACCCTCAAAAAAAAGTTTACACCTGTGTGTTACTGGCTGGGGTTTGTTCTGAACCTAGACCCAAAGCAAGTTTTTAAAATTCGATTTTTTGCCAAACTCATCCCAACTTGCATTTTACCACGCTTCTCCTAAATCCTTCACACACACCATAGGTCACATGCAAATCAAAGTTATTCTTTTCACCTAAGTTGTAATTCATTCAAGAAAACTTTTTGATAATTTTCTTCTAAACTCATATCTTGAGTGCAGAGGAACACGCAAGTTCATGGACGTGATATTAAGATGACAGGTCACTGATGCAAACGGCAGTGTCACAGAATAGAGAATATGTGGCCATTAAATCCGTTAAGGATAATTAGTGACATTAACCGCGACATTTCTCTGACTTGTAAAAAGTCACCTTTATAGACGATACCTCCCAATAAAACCTCCATCCCAGATCCTCCGCAAAGTTTCCGTTGTGCCGACCGTAAAATGTATCCATGAAAACACAGCTCATCTGTCCCATGAATCATTAATTACACAAGAGACCTCATAAGAGACAAATAATAGGATGTGCGCCCACCCTGTGATTAGCTGAGCTCACCTCCTGGCAATACAAGCAGCTGCCATCTAACCAGGGCAAACCGACTTGTCACTTAGTTTTCATTTTTTCGTATCAGAAGAACTTCATCCGATCCCAATGATTAATTGATAAATTCTTTATTGTTTGCCTCCTCTTAGCTGCTTTTGTAGATGTCAAGTGAGGCCGTGCAGAAAACAAGCAGAATCGATTGATTCCATCCCTGGCGGCTTCTCAGCTTCAACTTTATTGTTTTGACTTATTTTCCTGTACTGTAATGAAGTTTTCATTTTCCTTTGTTTTATGTATAAGAAGAGACATAGAATTAGAGATGAGCGAGCACTAAAATGCTCGGGTACTCGTTATTCGAGACGAACTTTTCCCGATGCTCGAGCGCTCGTCTCGAATAACGAGCCCCATTGAAGTCAATGGGAGACTCGAGCATTTTTCAAGGGGACCAAGGCTCTGCACAGGGAAGCTTGGCCAAACACCTGGGAACCTCAGAAAAGTATGGAAACACCACGGAAATGGACAGGAAACGGCAGGGGCAGCATGCATGGATGCCTCTGAGGCTGCTTAATCGCACCATTATGCCAAAATTATGGGCAACAGCATGGCCATGACAGAGTGACAGAATGAAGCTAGATAGCATCTAAAACATCCAATAATTGACCCTGACACTATAGGGGACGGCATGCAGAGGCAGCGGCAGCAGGCTAGAGAGTGTCATGGCGACATACCCTAAATGGACTCAGGCTTCAAACCAATGGGTGGCAGAGAGGAACCAAAGGAGGTGAGCAAGAAGCGCTCAAATAATATCGGTACATGATAAAAGTTTGCCAGTATATTTTGTGGATTACACAGCAGGGTGGCGACAAAGTTAACATGGAAGCCATGAAAACAACCTAAAATTCTGCCTGACACAGCTCGTTTGATAAGGGGACCATGTATGGAGGCAGTGAACTAGTAGTAGATTAAAGGTGCTGCAGTTAAAACTATGTTAGTTGGATCTTGGCATGGAGCTGGCGCTCCGCTGCCAGGCGAGCTTTCGCCAATCCAAGCCCCTGTCTCTAGGCTACTCCCCAAACAGCACTTCTAAGAACCTTTTGTATAAGATCAAGTGTAGTAGCGTTCTTATAAGTTTAGGATATGGCGGGTGAGGGGAATGTAAACAGATGCGCAAGAAGCGCTGAAATAATATCGGTAAATGATAAAAGTTTGCCAGTATTTTTTGTGGATTACACAGCAGGGTGGCGACAAAGTTAACAAGTTTGTTGTGGAAGCCATGAAAACAACCCAAAATTCTGCCTGACACAGCTCGTTTGATAAGGGGACCATGTATGCTTACAGTTCATGCCAGTCGCTGCACTGGCTGCCAGTATCCATTCGAATAGTTTAAAATAATAACCCTCATCCATAAAGCTCTGTATAATGCTGCACCCCCCTACCTCTCCTCTCTTATCTCTTAACTCTTCTACTAACCCGTCCTGTGTTGTCCTCCCATCTGTTATCCAGCAACCAACAGGCACCAGACTTCTCTACAGTCCCATTCACCCTGGACCTGGTATATAAGATGACGGCTGAGTGGTTCAAGCGACAGCAATTCCATTTATTATATTTTGTTCTATTCCCTAAGAAGAATGGCTTGACCATTAAATATTCTTTTACCTCGTGTTACCCCATCATCTTCATAAACCGTAAGCTCTGGCGAGCAGGGACCTCACTCCTGTTGTTCCATACAAATGTTGTGCTCTGTTACATTACATTTGTATTTGTTTCCTATGATTTGTAAAGCGCTACGGAATATGATGGCGCTATATAAATAAAGATTATTATTATTATTATGGAGGCAGTGAACTAGTAGTAGATTAAAGGTGCTGCAGTTAAAACTATGTTAGTTGGATCTTGGGATGGAGCTGGCGCTCCGCAGCCAGGCGAGCTTTCGCCAATCCAAGCCCCTGTCTCTAGGCTACTCCCCAAACAGCACTTCTAAGAACCTTTTGTATAAGATCAAGTGTAGTAGCGTTCTTATAAGTTTGGGATATGGCGGGTGAGGGGAATGTAAACAGATGCGCAAGAAGCGCTGAAATAATATTGGTAAATGATAAAAGTTTATTAGTATATTTTGTGGATAACACAGCTGGGTGGCGACAAAGTTAACAACTTTGATGTGGAATCCATGAAAACAACCCAAATTTCTGCCTGACACACCTCGTTTGATAAAGGGACGATGTATGGAGGCAGCTATATGGACGACTTTTGGAGGTAGCAATGGAGACAACGTGTGGAGGCTGCTATGGAGACAATTTAATTTGGATAGTGCCTGTATGTGGCAGTCCCAAAAATTTTTCAAACCAGAGGAGCAGGTAGGTGGCCCTCCAGAAAAATTGAATAGATTGAGTGCCTGTATGTGGCAGTCCCAAAAAGTTTTCAAACCAGAGGAGCAGGTAGGTGGCCCTCCAGAAAAATAGAATAGATTGAGTGCCTGTATGTGGCAGTCCCAAAAAGTTTTCAAACCAGAGGAGCAGGTAGGTGGCCCTCCAGAAAAATAGAATCGATTGAGTGCCTGTATGTGGCAGTCCCAAAAAGTTTTCAAACCAGAGGAGCAGGTAGGTGGCCCTCCAGAAAAATAGAATAGATTGAGTGCCTGTATGTGGCACTCCCAAAAATTGTTTAAAACAGAGGAACGGGTCGGTGGCCCTCCAGAAAAATTGAATAGATTGAGTGCCTGTATGTGGCACTTCCAAAAATTGTTTAAAACAGAGGAACGGGTCGGTGGCCCTCCAGAAAAATTGAATAGATTGAGTGCCTGTATGTGGCACTCCCAAAAATTGTTTAAAACAGAGGACCGGGTCGGTGGCCCTCCAGAAAAATTAAATGCATAAAGTACTATAGCAAGAGCGAGTGGGCCCTGTTAAAAAATAGCCAGTTTCCTCTGCTTTACTGTACAAAGAGGAGGAGAAGGAGGAAAATGAGGAGGAGGAGGAGTGCATAAATTATTCAGGTTGAGCTTCCTTCACCTGGTGGAGATTGGAAATTATGAGAAATCCAGGCTTTATTCATCTTAATAAGCGTCAGCCTGTCAGCGCTGTCAGTCGACAGGCGTGTACGCTTATCGGTGATGATGCCACCAGCTGCACTGAAAACCCGCTCGGACAAGACGCTAGCGGCAGGGCAGGCAAGAACCTCCAAGGCGTACAGCGCCAGTTCGTGCCACATGTCCAGCTTTGAAACCCAGTAGTTGTAGGGAGCTGTGTGATCATTTAGGACGATGGTATGGTCAGCTACGTACTCCCTCACCATCTTTCTGTAAAGATCAGCCCTACTCTGCCGAGACTGGGGACAGGTGACAGTGTCTTGCTGGGGTGACATAAAGCTGGCAAAAGCCTTGTAAAGCGTACCCTTGCCAGTGCTGGACAAGCTGCCTGCTCGCCTACTCTCCCTCGCTACTTGTCCCGCAGAACTACGCACTCTGCCGCTAGCGCTGTCAGAAGGGAAATACTGTTTCAGCTTGTGCACCAGGGCCTGCTGGTATTCATGCATTCTCACACTCCTTTCCTCTGCAGGGATGAGAGTGGAAAGATTTTGCTTGTACCGTGGGTCCAGGAGAGTGAACACCCAGTAATCGGTGCTGGAATAAATTCTTTGAACGCGAGGGTCACGGGATAGGCAGCCTAGCATGAAATCTGCCATATGCGCCAGAGTACCAACGCGTAAGAATTCACTCCCCTCACTGGCCTGACTGTCCATTTCCTCCTCCTCCAACTCCTCCAACTCCTCTTCTTCTGCCCATACACGCTGAACAGTAAAGGACTCAACAATGGTCCCCTCTTGTGTCTCGCCAACATTCTCCTCCTCTTCCTCCTCATCCTCCTCCACCTCCACCTCCTCCGATATGCGCTGAGAAACAGACCTAAGGGTGCTTTGGCTATCAACAAGGGAATCTTCTTCCCCCGTCTCTTGTGACGAGCGCAAAGCTTCCGACTTCATGCTGATCAGAGAGTTTTTCAACAGGCCAAGCAGCGGGATGGTGAGGCTGATGATGACGGCTTCGCCACTGACCATCTGTGTTGACTCCTCAAAGTTACTCAGCACCTGACAGATATCAGACATCCACGTCCACTCCTCATTGTAGACTTGAGGAAGCTGACTGACCTGACTACCAGTTCTGGTGGAAGTTGACATCTGGCAGTCTACAATCGCTCGGCGCTGCTGGTAAACTCTGGATAACATGGTCAGTGTTGAATTCCACCTCGTGGGCACGTCGCACAACAGTCGGTGAGCGGGCAGGTAGAGGCGGCGCTGCGCTGCCCTGAGAGTGGCAGCATCTGTGCTGGACTTCCTGAAATGCGCACAGATGCGGCGCACCTTCGTGAGCAAATCTGACAGATTGGGGTATGTCTTGAGGAAACGCTGAACTATCAGATTTAACACATGGGCCAGGCATGGCACATGTGTCAGTCTGCCGAGTTGCAGAGCCGCCACCAGGTTACGGCCGTTGTCACACACAACCATGCCTGGCTTCAGGTTCAGCGGTGCCAGCCACAGATCAGTCTGCGCCGTGATGCCCTGTAATAGCTCTTGGGCGGTGTGCCTTTTATCGCCTAGGTTCAGCAGTTTGAGCACCGCCTGCTGTCGCATAGCGACGGCACTGCTGCTGTGTCTAGAGCTACCGACTGATGGCGCCGTGCCCACGGATGGTAGTTCGGAGGAGGAGGTGGAGAAGGGGTGGGAGGAGGAGGAGGCATAGTAGGCCTGAAACACCTGGACCGAGGTAGGCCCCGCAATCCTCGGCGTCGGCAGTATATGACCAGCCCCAGGGTCAGACTCGGTCCCAGCCTCCACCAAGTTAACCCAATGTGCCGTCAGCGATATATAGTGGCCCTGCCCGGCAGCACTCGTCCACGTGTCCGTGGTCAGGTGGACCTTGTCAGAAACGGCGTTGGTCAGGGCACGGGTGATGTTGTCTGACACGTGCTGGTGCAGGGCTGGGACGGCACACCGGGAAAAGTAGTGGCGGCTGGGGACCGAATACCGAGGGGCGGCCACCGCCATGAGGTTGCGAAAGGCCTCGGTCTCTACTAGCCTATAGGGCAGCATCTCCAGGCTAAGCAATCTGGAGATGTGGACATTAAGGGCTTGGGCGTGCGGGTGGGTTGCACTATATTTGCGTTTCCGCTCCAGCGTCTGGGGTATGGAGAGCTGAACGCTGGTGGATGCTGTGGAGGATCGTGGAGGCGACGATGGGGTTTTTGTGGCAGGGTCCTGGGCAGGGGGCTGACTATCAGCTGACACAGGGGAAGGAGCAGTGGTGTGCACGGCCGGAGGTGAACGGGCTTGTTGCCACTGAGTGGGGTGTTTAGCATTCATATGCCTGCGCATACTGGTGGTAGTTAAGCTAGTAATGGTGGAACCCCTGCTGATCCTGGTTTGGCAAATGTTGCACACCACAGTCCGTCGGTCATCCGGTGTTTCCTTAAAGAACCTCCAGACTTCTGAAAATCTAGCCCTCGACGCAAGAGCCCTCGCCACGGGAGCTTCACTAGTTGACACATTCGGCGCTGATGCACCAGCTCTGGCCCTGCCTCTCCGTCTGGCCCCACCACTGCCTCTTCCAACCTGTTCTGGTCGAGGACTCTCCTCCGTCTCAGAAGCACTGTGTTCACCCGGCCTATCAACCCAGCTTGGGTCTGTCACCTCATCATCCTCCGATCCCTCAGTCTGCTCCCCCCTCGGACTTCCTGCCCTGACAACAACTTCCCCACTGTCTGACAACCGTGTCTCCTCATCGTCGGACACCTCTTTACACACTTCCACTACGTCAAGAAGGTCATCATCACCCACAGACTGTGACTGGTGGAAAACCTGGGCATCGGAAAATTGCTCAGCAGCAACCGGACAAGTGGTTTGTGACTGTGGGAAGGGTCCAGAAAACAGTTCCTCAGAGTATGCCGGTTCAAATGCCAAATTTTCCTGGGAGGGGGCAGACTGGGGGGGAGGAGGCTGAGGTGCAGGAGCTGGAGGAGTGGCGATTTCGGTGACATGGGTGGACTGCGTGGAAGACTGACTGGTGGACAAATTGCTCGAAGCATTGTCGGCAATCCACGACATCACCTGTTCGCACTGTTCTGGCCTCAACAGTGCTCTACCACGAGTCCCAGTAACTTCAGACATGAACCTAGGGAGTGTAGCTCTGCGGCGTTCCCCTGCTCCCTCATAAGCAGGTGGTGTCTCACCCCGGCCAGGACCACGGCCTCTGACCCCTGCAGTAGTTGGACGCCCACGTCCCCGCCCTCGTCCTCTACCCCTAGCCCTCGGGTTAAACATTTTTAAAATGAGAGTTATAACTTTAATTTTTTTTTTAACTTTTTTTTGTGTTTTTTGTTTTTTTTTTGTGTTTTTGAGTTTTTAAAACCAAACGATGCTATCCTATTGCTATGGCTATTTTCTAGCCAAGTATGAAAGCACACTACTATGCCAGATGAGATGACGCAGAGTTATGAAACAAAATAAACGTAAAATAAAAAAGGACAAATGGCAGACTGTGCCTAATTGAAATCCAACCCCTACTGAATTTTCCCACTTCGGTCTTTGCAATGGATATGTGCGTCACTAAGCGCAAAACACACCGGTCGCAAGTCTCACTACAAATTGCTCACAATTGGCTAGTAGATGCACTGCAGCAAGTACAGCCACCAGCAGATCAACCAGAAATCAAATATATATAACGCTACTGTAGGCGTAAGTAAGCCGTTTAGATTCTCCTATGGCTATTTTCTAGCCAAGTATGAAAGCACACTACTATGCCAGATGAGATGACGCAGAGTTATGAAACAAAATAAACGTAAAATAAAAAAGGAAAAATGGCAGACTGTGCCTAATTGAAATCCAACCCCTACTAAATTTTCCCACTTCGGTCTTTGCAATGGATATGTGCGTCACTAAGCGCAAAACACAGCGGTCGCAAGTCTCACTACAAATTGCTCACAATTTGCTAGTAGATGCACTGCAGCAAGTACAGCCACCAGCAGATCAACCAGAAATCAAATATATATAACGCTACTGTAGGCGTAAGTAAGCCGTTTAGATTCTCCTATGGCTATTTTCTAGCCAAGTATGAAAGCACACTACTATGCCAGATGAGATGACGCAGAGTTATGAAACAAAATAAACATAAAATAAAAAAGGAAAAATGGCAGACTGTGCCTAATTGAAATCCAACCCCTACTAAATTTTCCCACTTCGGTCTTTGCAATGGATATGTGCGTCACTAAGCGCAAAACACAGCGGTCGCAAGTCTCACTACAAATTGCTCACAATTTGCTAGTAGATGCACTGCAGCAAGTACAGCCACCAGCAGATCAACCAGAAATCAAATATATATAACGCTACTGTAGGCGTAAGTAAGCTGTTTTGATTCTCCTATGGCTATTTTCTAGCCAAGTATGAAAGCACACTACTATGCCAGATGAGATGACACTGAGTTATTAAAAAAATAAATGTAAAATAAAAAGTAAATGGCAGACTGTGCCTAATTGAAATCAAACCCCTAATAAATTTTCCCACTTTGGTGTTTGAGGTGGATATGTGTGTCACTAAGAGCTAAACACAACGGTAGCAAGTCCCCCTGCAAATTCCTCACAATATGGTACTAGCTGCAAATAAAAAAAAAAAAGTAGAACGTTATTGTAGCCCTAAGAAGGGCTGTTGGGTTCTTGGAGAATCACTCCTGCCTAACAGTAAGCTAATAGAACACCCTAACGCCTTCCCTGACCAGCAGCAGCTCTCTCCCTAGCGGCATCCAGACACAGAATGATCCGAGCAGCGCGGGCAGCGGCTAGTCTATCCCAGGGTCACCTGATCTGGCCAGCCAACCACTGCTATCGACGTGTAAGGGTACCACGTCATGCTGGGTGGAGTGCAGAGTCTCCTGGCTTGTGATTGGCTCTGTTTCTGGCCGCCAAAAAGCAAAACGGCGGTAAACTGCCATTTTCTCGAGCGGGCGAAGTATTCGTCCGAGCAACGAGCAGTTTCGAGTACGCTAATGCTCGACCGAGCATCAAGCTCGGACGAGCATGTTCGCTCATCTCTACATAGGATGTTAAAGAAGGGCCAAGGTCATAACACTTATGTAATAATAGATCATTCTAATGACCCCGCAGGCCTTATACTGCTATTTTATATAAAATTTGAGGTTTATGGAATCATTTTATATTTTAACTACATGATGGGAGAGATCAGCTTACTGTATTGGCCTCTATCCTCATCTCTGATCACATACAGTCTGGTTTTAAGTATAGTCTAAAATGATATATGTTTTATCCAGAAATAGACTGTACATACTAACTGTTTCCAAAGAGACCTTATTAAAAAGAAATTCTCAGAATAATATTTGTAATAATAATTATAATCTGGTTATAATAACCATAATCTTCATCATATAATCATTATCTATCAGTGCTGCTAAATTTCAAGCTGTCCTAATAGCTCATTTTCTGAGGATTTTCTTAAATAGCCACTGTCATTTCAAAAAACATAGTATGAATATAATTAAGTTTGTAATACATTTTATCAGTGAAAAGTACCACTTCCTCTGAAGTCTTTTTCCATTCTTTTATTAACTACTCACTCACTTTGATTTTATTGCTTAATGCATTTTAGACAAGACAGCCTTTCAAATCAGTTAAACCTCTGCCCGCAGAAGTCTATAGAGAGGGGAGGAGTACAGAGAGGCTGCTGGGAAGAGGCATACAAACAGGGGCAGACACAGAAAAGGCTGCAGCTTCTAATGCAGAAAACTGCTAACTAATAAAATTCTAAAGTCCTAAGAAAGCAGAACTAGGGTCTACACACAGAACAGCTTATTCTGAATAATAAATTGAAATAAAATTGTGTTAAAAGGGGTTTATACAGATAGAAAACCAAAAGGTTTTTATAAAGGGAACCTCTCACCTAATTTTCACAAATACAGCTAGTGACAGGTTCCTATAGAGGTCTATTTACTAACTGACATCATTCTTTTAGATAAAAATGGTTTCATTTACATCCCCATAAATCAACTCTAAGTTATACTCCCTGGCATCTGAGGGTTTTTTTCCTGTTTGACCAGTCACTTCTGTTTAGTCCTCCCATGTACAATGCCTCTTTTCAGCATGTCATGTGACCAGAGCGATGTCATCTTAGGCCATGTTACATTTTAAATGTCTACCCCATGTATATATTTGATCACATGAAATCACCTCATGCTCCCATAGACTTCTACTCCTCCTTATCCTCCATGAAAGTCTACTCCTCCCCATTCTCCATGAAGGTATGCTGTGAATCCATGGGATCAGAAACATACATAGGGTTTGCTGCTTCAATTGCAACAGGACCTTAAATTACATCAATCTGGTCACATGACATAAAGTGCCTAATGATGTAACAGAGCTCTCTCGCAATGTTTCACACAGCAGCATGTCAGTGAGTCATGTGGCAGTGAGACCTGTCAATTAGGTACAAGAAGGTATGGCAATGCAAGTAAGCATTGAATATGCAGGGCCTCATGGGAGCCATGGAAAGAAACCATTTAGGGATAAGGCAGTGATTTTAATCATATTTTTTAATAAAATATTTATATTTTTGTGGGTTAATTTGGCAGGTTCTCTTTATCAACTAATTTTGCAATTTGATGCCTTCTGTCAGTATTGAAACAGCAACCAATATAAAAAGATTCACCTATTGAACATATATTTCTGGTCAATGTGGAACTTCTTGTACTAAAAAAATACAAAGTTCTCATGAAAAGAAAAACTGTGTAAACATAGCCTTATGCAGTAATCTAAATCAGTGGTCTACAACCGCAGCGCAAGACCGGCTGTGAAACACCTGGTACCGGGCCATGGCTAAAAGCTTAAACTTGAAAAAAAAATGTGGTACTTACCTCCAGTGCTCCTCTTCACCCCACGGCTCTGACTTAATCTCCCCTCATGTTCCGAGCAGAGTCAAATCTCGGCTTTCTGCCGGCGCGCACCTTCTATGACACTATCACATTACTGACAACTGATTACTTCACAGCGGGTGCACGCTGGCAGATGGCAGAGACGTGCTTTGCCCGGGATGTTAGGGGATGTGAAGTCAAATCTGCAGGATCAAGAGGAGTGCCGGAGCACTGTTGGAGGCATTTCATTAGAGGGGAGCACTGCTGGGGGAATTACATGGGGGTGAGAACTCCTGGGGGCATTTCATTAGGGGGAGCACTCCTGGGGGAATTTCATTTGGGGGAACACTGCTAGGGTCATTTACATTGGGGGGAGCACTGCTGGCTAATTATATGGGGGAGCACTGCTTGGGTCATTTCATTTGGGGAGAACATTGCTGTGTGTATTATATTAGAGAGAACTGTTTGGGGCATTTGATTAGGAGTGGGGAGCACTGCTAGGGACATTTTATGGGGGCAGAGAACTGCTCAGGAAATTCATTAGTGGAGGGGCACTGCTGGGGGCGTTTCATTAATGGGGGAGCACTGCTTGGGGCATTCTATCTGGGGGAGCACTACTGGGAACATTTTATTAAGGGGAGCACGTCTGGGGACATTTTATGGGACCTTCGCTGTGTACAATTCATGGGGGCGACACTGCTGAGGGCATTTCATTAGTGGGGGGTGGCACTGCTGAGGGCATTTCATTAATGGGGGAACACTGATCCGGGCATTACATTGGGAGAACTACTGAGGGCATTTCATTAATGTGGTGAGCACTGCTGTGGGCATTTCATGGGGTGGGGGGCTCTGCTAGGCACGTATCATTGGGTGGGGGGTGCACTGCTGGGAATGTTTCACTGGGGGACCACTGGTTGGGCATTGTATTGGGGTGCTCTGCTGTGGACATTTCAGTGAAAAGCCCAATGACAATGTGTGTGGGGATTTCTATAGAAAAATGGGTATAACAATGTCCCCTTTTCTGAAGCTGTCTTCTTATCAAGACATTAATAGAGGACTACAGAAAAAGCAGCACTATAGAGGTGTTTGCAGGGGGTCATTATATGGGATGGGGTTAGATATCAAGGAGGTGTGGGGGACACAATTATTTTTTACCAATGACCATAGTAAGAGCGTTACCTGGCCCAGATCCCTGGAAAAAAAATTTAGGCACGACCAGTCCCCAGATACCAAAAGGTTGGGAAACACTGACCTGTATCATATCTCATTATCATACAGTAATGTTTATTAAATAATTGGGTAGATAGCTGGTCCCCCTTGGCTCATACACTTTTGTCTTGTAACTTGAGTCAGTCAGTGATGACCTGAGTCATTGTAGGGTGTAGTTATAGGGTTTTCCTATATGGCAGTCATCCAGCAGCATTTATAACTATGTCTGGTAATCAGGATTTCTCTATAGACCCTGAACAATAGATAGGACATTGCTTAATGACAGATGAATGATGATATGACACTGGGTCTTAGAGGAAACCATGTCCTATCAGCTTCCAGGAATTGTAACATCTCTACCAGAAGACGAAGAGCCGTCCATCAACCCTAGAAATATGTAACAATTGGGCGTCAAAAGCAAAACAAAGATATAACCAACTCATAAATTACAATTGGAACGAAGCAGGAAGTGTTACAATGTATCAGTAAGGATCAAGCTTGTGCCGTAATGTTTCACTGTAATTTAGTCACTTTAAAGAGACAGTAACACTTTCATTTTGCACCGTGATAACCGTCTATTCAGTAAGACTATCAGCTGTGTATCCACCTGACTTCTGCACAACACAACTGATTGTCCCAACCCATTTATAAGGCAAGATATCCCACTTATTAAACCTGACAGGGCACTTGTGATGTGAAAACCTTTTCTGGTGACTACCTCTTGAAGCTCATCAAGAGAATGCCAAGAGTGTGCAATACAGCAATCAAAGCAAAAGGTGGCTACTTTGAAGTACCTAGAATATAAGACATAATTTCAGTTGTTTCACACTTTTTTTGTTAAAAGGGTATTCCAGGACATAATTCATATCCAAATAAGTCAGGAAAATATAATTCAATATGTAATTAGTAGTTATTTAAAATTTTGCTCATCTTAGCAGAAAAATGCTGTGAGATAGACTGTAATGAAGAATTAAAATGCTACTGGCCCTTTTATCAGTCCGTTAATTTCCTCCGTGCGGAGGATACACAGGACAGAAGATGGCCGCTGGTCACATGTCCACATCACATGTCCTGCAGCTGCCTGGGCAAGTCATGTGATCACCACTACATTTGGCTGTAGTCGGTTGGTTGCAGTGCATCCAGTATGGCCAGTGTTTTGGTGATGGCAGTTACACATCATTACTATGGTAACAGAGCAAGAAAACCTGTTAAATCATCACTGGGAGCACAGTATAAGAGGGAGGAGGAGTTACTGAGAACTAAAGGATCTTGGGACTTGTAGTTTCCAGTGGAGGCCATCTTGGTGATAACTCCGCATACTTTAGAGAAGCCATAACATTTTGTGAATCATAAAATCAAACTATTTAAGCTCCATTTTGTGACTAATGACATTGAGTTTTGTTGTATTCATTTATTTATAGCATCATGGGTTTTTGTATCAGATGTTCATATTCCCGGAATACCCCTTTAAGTATATAATTCCACATGTGTTAATTCATAATTTTGATGCCTTCCGTGTGAATCTACAATTTTTATAGTCAGGAATATACAGAAAACTCTTTGAATGTGAGATGCGTCCAAACTAGAGATGAGCGAACATGCTCGTCCGAGCTTGATGCTCGTTCGAGCATTAGCGTACTCGAAACTGCTCGTTGCTCGGACGAATACTTCGCCCGCTCGAGAAAATGGCAGCTCCCGACGTTTTGCTTTTTGGCGGCCAGAAACAGAGCCAATCACAAGCCAGGAGACTCTGCACTCCACCCAGCATGACGTGGTACCCTTACACGTCGATAGCAGTGGTTGGCTGGCCAGATCAGGTGACCCTGGGATAGACTAGCCGCTGCCCGCGCTGCTCGGATCATTCTGTGTCTGGATGCCGCTAGGGAGAGAGCTGCTGCTGGTCAGGGAAAGCGTTAGGGTGTTCTATTAGCTTACTGTTAGGCAGGAGTGATTCTCCAAGAACCCAACAGCCCTTCTTAGGGCTACAATAACGTTCTACTTTTTTTTTTTTTATTTGCATCTAGTACCATTTTGTGAGGAATTAGCAGGGGGACTTGCTACCGTTGTGTTTAGCTCTTAGTGGCACACATATCCACCTCAAACACCAAAGTGGGAAAATTTAGTAGGGGTTGGATTTCAATTAGGCACAGTCTGCCATTTTTCCTTTTTTATTTTACGTTTATTTTGTTTAATAACTCAGTGTCATCTCATCTGGCATAGTAGTGTGCTTTCATACTTGGCTAGAAAATAGCCATAGGAGAATCCAAACGGCTTACGCCTACAGTAGCGTTATATATTTGATTTCTGGTTGATCTGCTGGTGGCTGTACTTGCTGCAGTGCATCTACTAGCCAATTGTGAGCAATTTGTAGTGAGACTTGCGACCGCTGTGTTCTGCGCTTAGTGACGCACATATCCATTGCAAAGACCGAAGTGGGAAAATTTAGTAGGGGTTGGATTTCAATTAGGCACAGTCTGCCATTTGTCCTTTTTTATTTTACGTTTATTTTGTTTAATAACTCAGCGTCATCTCATCTGGCATAGTAGTGTGCTTTCATACTTGGCTAGAAAATAGCCATAGGAGAATCCAAACGGCTTACGCCTACAGTAGCGTTATATATTTGATTTCTGGTTGATCTGCTGGTGGCTGTACTTGCTGCAGTGCATCTACTAGCCAATTGTGAGCAATTTGTAGTGAGACTTGCGACCGCTGTGTTTTGCGCTTAGTGACGCACATATCCATTGCAAAGACCGAAGTGGGAAAATTTAGTAGGGGTTGGATTTCAATTAGGCACAGTCTGCCATTTGTCCTTTTTTATTTTACGTTTATTTTGTTTAATAACTCAGCGTCATCTCATCTGGCATAGTAGTGTGCTTTCATACTTGGCTAGAAAATAGCCATAGGAGAATCCAAACGGCTTACGCCTACAGTAGCGTTATATATTTGATTTCTGGTTGATCTGCTGGTGGCTGTACTTGCTGCAGTGCATCTACTAGCCAATTGTGAGCAATTTGTAGTGAGACTTGCGACCGCTGTGTTTTGCGCTTAGTGACGCACATATCCATTGCAAAGACCGAAGTGGGAAAATTTAGTAGGGGTTGGATTTCAATTAGGCACAGTCTGCCATTTGTCCTTTTTTATTTTACGTTTATTTTGTTTAATAACTCAGCGTCATCTCATCTGGCATAGTAGTGTGCTTTCATACTTGGCTAGAAAATAGCCATAGGAGAATCCAAACGGCTTACGCCTACAGTAGCGTTATATATTTGATTTCTGGTTGATCTGCTGGTGGCTGTACTTGCTGCAGTGCATCTACTAGCCAATTGTGAGCAATTTGTAGTGAGACTTGCGACCGCTGTGTTTTGCGCTTAGTGACGCACATATCCATTGCAAAGACCGAAGTGGGAAAATTTAGTAGGGGTTGGATTTCAATTAGGCACAGTCTGCCATTTGTCCTTTTTTATTTTACGTTTATTTTGTTTAATAACTCAGTGTCATCTCATCTGGCATAGTAGTGTGCTTTCATACTTGGCTAGAAAATAGCCATAGCAATAGGATAGCATTGTTTGGTTTTAAAAAGTCAAAAACACAAAAAAAAAAAAAAAACACAAAAGAAAGTTAAAAAAAAATTAAAGCTATAACTCTCATTTTAAAAATGTTTAACCCGAGGGCTAGGGGTAGAGGACGAGGGCGGGGACGTGGGCGTCCAACTACTGCAGGGGTCAGAGGCCGTGGTCCTGGCCGGGGTGAGACACCACCTGCTTATGAGGGAGCAGGGGAACGCCGCAGAGCTACACTCCCTAGGTTCATGTCTGAAGTTACTGGGACTCGTGGTAGAGCACTGTTGAGGCCAGAACAGTGCGAACAGGTGATGTCGTGGATTGCTGACAATGCTTCGAGCAATTTGTCCACCAGTCAGTCTTCCACGCAGTCCACCCATGTCACCGAAATCGCCACTCCTCCAGCTCCTGCACCTCAGCCTCCTCCCCCCCAGTCTGCCCCCTCCCAGGAAAATTTGGCATTTGAACCGGCATACTCTGAGGAACTGTTTTCTGGACCCTTCCCACAGTCACAAACCACTTGTCCGGTTGCTGCTGAGCAATTTTCCGATGCCCAGGTTTTCCACCAGTCACAGTCTGTGGGTGATGATGACCTTCTTGACGTAGTGGAAGTGTGTAAAGAGGTGTCCGACGATGAGGAGACACGGTTGTCAGACAGTGGGGAAGTTGTTGTCAGGGCAGGAAGTCCGAGGGGGGAGCAGACTGAGGGATCGGAGGATGATGAGGTGACAGACCCAAGCTGGGTTGAGAGGCCGGGTGAACACAGTGCTTCTAAGAGGGAGGAGAGTCCTCGACCAGAACAGGTTGGAAGAGGCAGTGGTGGGGCCAGACGGAGAGGCAGGGCCAGAGCTGGTGCATCAGCGCCAAATGTGTCAACTAGTGAAGCTCCCGTGGCGAGGGCTCTTGCGGCGAGGGCTAGATCTTCAGAAGTCTGGAGGTTCTTTAAGGAAACACCGGATGACCGACGGACTGTGGTGTGCAACATTTGCCAAACCAGGCTCAGCAGGGGTTCCACCACTACTAGCTTAACTACCACCAGTATGCGCAGGCATATGAATGCTAAACACCCCACTCAGTGGCAACAAGCCCGTTCACCTCCGGCCGTGCACACCACTGCTCCTTCCCCTGTGTCAGCTGATAGTCAGCCCCCTGCCCAGGACCCTGCCACAAAAACCCCATCGTCGCCTCCACGATCCTCCACAGCATCCACCAGCGTTCAGCTCTCCATACCCCAGACGCTGGAGCGGAAACGCAAATATAGTGCAACCCACCCGCACGCCCAAGCCCTTAATGTGCACATCTCCAGATTGCTTAGCCTGGAGATGCTGCCCTATAGGCTAGTAGAGACCGAGGCCTATCGCAACCTCATGGCGGCGGCCGCCCCTCGGTATTCGGTCCCCAGCCGCCACTACTTTTCCCGATGTGCCGTCCCAGCCCTGCACCAGCACGTGTCAGACAACATCACCCGTGCCCTGACCAACGCCGTTTCTGACAAGGTCCACCTGACCACGGACACGTGGACGAGTGCTGCCGGGCAGGGCCACTATATATCGCTGACGGCACATTGGGTTAACTTGGTGGAGGCTGGGACCGAGTCTGACCCTGGGGCTGGTCATATACTGCCGATGCCGAGGATTGCGGGGCCTACCTCGGTCCAGGTGTTTCAGGCCTACTATGCCTCCTCCTCCTCCCACCCCTCCTCCACCTCCTCCTCCGAACTACCATCCGTGGGCACGGCGCCATCAGTCGGTAGCTCTAGGCACAGCAGCAGTGCCGTTGCTAAGCGACAGCAGGCGGTGCTCAAACTGCTGAGCCTAGGCGATAAAAGGCACACCGCCCAAGAGCTATTACAGGGCATCACGGCGCAGACTGATCTGTGGCTGGCACCGCTGAACCTGAAGCCAGGCATGGTTGTGTGTGACAACGGCCGTAACCTGGTGGCGGCTCTGCAACTCGGCAGACTGACACATGTGCCATGCCTGGCCCATGTGTTAAATCTGATAGTTCAGCG
Organism: Engystomops pustulosus; assembly: GCF_040894005.1. Classification (NCBI taxonomy): domain Eukaryota; kingdom Metazoa; phylum Chordata; class Amphibia; order Anura; family Leptodactylidae; genus Engystomops; species Engystomops pustulosus. Next base: position 73,354,613 of record NC_092417.1, on the reverse strand, counting down.
TTTCCTCAAGACATACCCCAATCTGTCAGATTTGCTCACGAAGGTGCGCCGCATCTGTGCACATTTCAGGAAGTCCAGCACAGATGCTGCCACTCTCAGGGCAGCGCAGCGCCGCCTCCAACTGCCCGCTCACCGACTGTTGTGCGACGTGCCCATGAGGTGGAATTCAACACTGACCATGTTATCCAGAGTTTACCAGCAGCGCCGAGCCATTGTAGATTGCCAGATGTCAACTTCCACCAGAACTGGTAGTCAGGTCAGTCAGCTTCCTCAAGTCTACAATGAGGAGTGGACGTGGATGTCTGATATCTGTCAGGTGCTGAGTAACTTTGAGGAGTCAACACAGATGGTCAGTGGCGATGCCGCCATCATCAGCCTCACCATCCCGCTGCTTGGCCTGTTGAAAAACTCTCTGATCAGCATGAAGTCGGAAGCTTTGCGCTCGTCACAAGAGACGGGGGAAGAAGATTCCCTTGTTGATAGCCAAAGCACCCTTAGGTCTGTTTCTCAGCGCATATCGGAGGAGGTGGAGGTGGAGGAGGATGAGGAGGAAGAGGAGGAGAATGTTGGCGAGACACAAGAGGGGACCATTGTTGAGTCCTTCACTGTTCAGCGTGTATGGGCAGAAGAAGAGGAGTTGGAGGAGTTGGAGGAGGAGGAAATGGACAGTCAGGCCAGTGAGGGGAGTGAATTCTTACGCGTTGGTACTCTGGCGCATATGGCAGATTTCATGCTAGGCTGCCTATCCCGTGACCCTCGCGTTCAAAGAATTTATTCCAGCACCGATTACTGGGTGTTCACTCTCCTGGACCCACGGTACAAGCAAAATCTTTCCACTCTCATCCCTGCAGAGGAAAGGAGTGTGAGAATGCATGAATACCAGCAGGCCCTGGTTCACAAGCTGAAACAGTATTTCCCTTCTGACAGCGCTAGCGGCAGAGTGCGTAGTTCTGCGGGACAAGTAGCGAGGGAGAGTAGGCGAGCAGGCAGCTTGTCCAGCACTGGCAAGGGTACGCTTTACAAGGCTTTTGCCAGCTTTATGTCACCCCAGCAAGACACTGTCACCTGTCCCCAGTCTCGGCAGAGTAGGGCTGATCTTTACAGAAAGATGGTGAGGGAGTACGTAGCTGACCATACCATCGTCCTAAATGATCACACAGCTCCCTACAACTACTGGGTTTCAAAGCTGGACATGTGGCACGAACTGGCGCTGTACGCCTTGGAGGTTCTTGCCTGCCCTGCCGCTAGCGTCTTGTCCGAGCGGGTTTTCAGTGCAGCTGGTGGCATCATCACCGATAAGCGTACACGCCTGTCGACTGACAGCGCTGACAGGCTGACGCTTATTAAGATGAATAAAGCCTGGATTTCTCATAATTTCCAATCTCCACCAGGTGAAGGAAGCTCAACCTGAATAATTGATCCACTCCTCCTCCTCCTCATTTTCCTCCTTCTCCTCCTCTTTGTACAGTAAAGCAGAGGAAACTGGCTATTTTTTGACAGGGCCCACTGGCTCTAGCTATAGTACTTTATGCATTTAATTTTTCTGGAGGGCCACCGACCCGGTCCTCTGTTTTAAACAATTTTTGGGAGTGCCACATACAGGCACTCAATCTATTCAATTTTTCTGGAGGGCCACCTACCTGCTCCTCTGGTTTGAAAACTTTTTGGGACTGCCACATACAGGCACTCAATTGATTCAATTTTTCTGGAGGGCCACCTACCTGCTCCTCTGGTTTGAAAACTTTTTGGGACTGCCACATACAGGCACTCAATCTATTCTATTTTTCTGGAGGGCCACCTACCTGCTCCTCTGGTTTGAAAACTTTTTGGGACTGCCACATACAGGCACTCAATCTATTCTATTTTTCTGGAGGGCCACCTACCTGCTCCTCTGGTTTGAAAAATTTTTGGGACTGCCACATACAGGCACTATCCAAATTAAATTGTCTCCATAGCAGCCTCCACACGTTGTCTCCATTGCTACCTCCAAAAGTCGTCCATATAGCTGCCTCCATACATCGTCCCTTTATCAAACGAGGTGTGTCAGGCAGAAATTTGGGTTGTTTTCATGGATTCCACATCAAAGTTGTTAACTTTGTCGCCACCCAGCTGTGTTATCCACAAAATATACTAATAAACTTTTATCATTTACCAATATTATTTCAGCGCTTCTTGCGCATCTGTTTACATTCCCCTCACCCGCCATATCCCAAACTTATAAGAACGCTACTACACTTGATCTTATACAAAAGGTTCTTAGAAGTGCTGTTTGGGGAGTAGCCTAGAGACAGGGGCTTGGATTGGCGAAAGCTCGCCTGGCTGCGGAGCGCCAGCTCCATCCCAAGATCCAACTAACATAGTTTTAACTGCAGCACCTTTAATCTACTACTAGTTCACTGCCTCCATAATAATAATAATAATCTTTATTTATATAGCGCCATCATATTCCGTAGTGCTTTACAAATCATAGGAAACAAATACAAATGTAATGTAACAGAGCACAACATTTGTATGGAACAACAGGAGTGAGGTCCCTGCTCGCCAGAGCTTACGGTTTATGAAGATGATGGGGTAACACGAGGTAAAAGAATATTTAATGGTCAAGCCATTCTTCTTAGGGAATAGAACAAAATATAATAAATGGAATTGCTGTCGCTTGAACCACTCAGCCGTCATCTTATATACCAGGTCCAGGGTGAATGGGACTGTAGAGAAGTCTGGTGCCTGTTGGTTGCTGGATAACAGATGGGAGGACGACACAGGACGGGTTAGTAGAAGAGTTAAAACTTCATGCAGTTAATGAGTGTTATAGGCTTGCCTAAAGAAATGGGTTTTAAGAGCACGTTTGAAACTTTGGAGGTTAGGTATTAGTCTGATAGTCCAGGGCAGAGCATTCCATAGAATTGGTGCAGCTCTAGAGAAGTCTTGGAGACGCGAGTGGGAGGTCCGCACTAGGGTAGAGGTTAATCTAAGATCACTGGCGGATCTAAGAGCACGGGTTGGGCGATAGACTGAGATAAGAGAGGAGAGGTAGGGGGGTGCAGCATTATACAGAGCTTTATGGATGAGGGTTATTATTTTAAACTATTCGAAAGGAGACTGGCAGCCAGTGCAGCTACTGGCATGAACTGTAAGCATACATGGTCCCCTTATCAAACGAGCTGTGTCAGGCAGAATTTTGGGTTGTTTTCATGGCTTCCACAACAAACTTGTTAACTTTGTCGCCACCCTGCTGTGTAATCCACAAAAAATACTGGCAAACTTTTATCATTTACCGATATTATTTCAGCGCTTCTTTCGCATCTGTTTACATTCCCCTCACCCGCCATATCCTAAACTTATAAGAACGCTACTACACTTGATCTTATACAAAAGGTTCTTAGAAGTGCTGTTTGGGGAGTAGCCTAGAGACAGGGGCTTGGATTGGCGAAAGCTCGCCTGGCAGCGGAGCGCCAGCTCCATGCCAAGATCCAACTAACATAGTTTTAACTGCAGCACCTTTAATCTACTACTAGTTCACTGCCTCCATACATGGTCCCCTTATCAAACGAGCTGTGTCAGGCAGAATTTTGGGTTGTTTTCATGGCTTCCATGTTAACTTTGTCGCCACCCTGCTGTGTAATCCACAAAATATACTGGCAAACTTTTATCATGTACCGATATTATTTGAGCGCTTCTTGCTCACCTCCTTTGGTTCCTCTCTGCCACCCATTGGTTTGAAGCCTGAGTCCATTTAGGGTATGTCGCCATGACACTCTCTAGCCTGCCGCTGCTGCCTCTGCATGCCGTCCCCTATAGTGTCAGGGTCAATTATTGGATGTTTTAGATGCTATCTAGCTTCATTCTGTCACTCTGTCATGGCCATGCTGTTGCCCATAATTTTGGCATAATGGTGCGATTATGCAGCCTCAGAGGCATCCATGCATGCTGCCCCTGCTGTTTCCTGTCCATTTCCGTGGTGTTTCCATCCTTTTCTGAGGTTCCCAGGTGTTTGGCCAAGCTTCCCTGTGCAGAGCCTTGGTCCCCTTGAAAAATGCTCGAGTCTCCCATTGTCTTCAATGGGGTTCGTTATTCGAGACGAGCACTCGAGCATCGGGAAAAGTTCGTCTCGAATAACGAGTACCCGAGCATTTTAGTGCTCGCTCATCTCTAGTCCAAACTTTTGGTCTGTACTCTGTATATTGACTGAAATGTTCAGCACTGGATTATGTTCTTCTTCACACCAAGTCTCACACATTTCCTCCACACTTTCTTCATAAGAATACTGCGTGCATCTGTAACATCCTGCGAGACACCTCAAGTACACTGGCCATTGAGATTCATCCATGTGATTAGACTTCTTAGTGAGGATACATTGTATCTCCTAATCAAGTGTCCTTCTCGTCCGTCTCCCTGATAGGAGTGTCCTCTCTTGTCAAGTGTCTTGTGATGAGAGCTCTAAATCACACATAGCCTTCTAACTGAAGATCTAAGAACATTATTTGCCATATGAGATCCATTCACATGCGCCATATCTATTACTAATCAAAGAGAAAAAGATTGTCCATAAGGACACATGAACCCATTGGTCACTAAGAATTAACTTTTATTGATATTAATTAAAAGATGGGACTAGCATCATCCAATATTGTATGTTAAAATTGCCAGAGTACAGAGGGCGGCAGTTCTTATTATATCAGAGCGGTGAGTGATTTACAAGTTAGAGCACATAGGTTAGTGGTTAGATCTCGGACGCTGATGGTACGTGCAAACACTGCGTTAGATATACCGCAGGTCGTAGTCTATCTTGTATTGCCGGGGGACCCGTGCAGATTTAATGGGTTCCATCAATTGGCCATTTCGGCATCGTAATATCCCTATAATGCACAGGTCGGGCTCCCCAATGTGAGTAGTGCTGCGCTCACACGGTGCAATATAATACTTTATGAGCATAGACTAACCAAGGACTCAGATTAAGTACTAATGTCGCTAGTTAGCTGTATGGTACTACTCCCTAAATAAGCTGCCCGTCCGCTGCCTCTGTATTAAAATTTAACAAAATAGCCCCCCCGACATGTTTCGTCACATGCCGTGGCGTCCTCAGGGGGATCGGGGCTAATAATGCGGCACATTGGACCCGTCGGTAGGCTATATAGACTTTGGTAGTGACATCACTAGGGGCCTGCTCACGCCATCCAATGGTAGCGCGGCAGGCTCGATTCTCCTGTCCAATCCACTAAACGCCCATTTAAAAGTCAGGCATTAGGGGCACACCCCTTATTCTGGTTGGTTAATTCTCGTCATATGGTATCGCCTCGATAGTGAGTCAAAAGGTCCAGTGCGCATGACAATGGACTTAGACCACATTGTATATGTTGCGTCCGGTGCGCATGACAGTGGACTTGGGTTTTTTACACAAATGGAACTACCCCGATGGCTTGGGCTTATACCACATCGTAAGTGTTATTCCAGTGCGCATGACACTGGATTTTGTCTACAGCGTGAGTAAAGACATTAAAGCGCATGACTGTGGACTCTGTCTAAGTTTTTTGTCACTTGAGTGCGCATGACAATGGACTTAGTTTATATCGTGCGCGAAGAACTCCGGCGCACGGCGGTGGACTCAGGCTGAGATATGGTGAGTAATAATATCCACTGTCTGTTTTCAGGCGCTTAAGCTATTATTTGGATACGGGCTAATGGACAGTTGACTACAAACTTAATCGAGGTTTACCTAGAATGTAAATATATATGATAAATGCCTATGCACTTAGGGAGTGTATGTCGGCAGAATGTTAGGTCCCAAATACGTATTAAGGTGGGATTTAAGTTATAAAAAGAGAGCATGGCCGTACCGAAGATTAGTCGCCACGCGGTTCTCTTTAGTCAAGTTATAGGTACAATAATTGCCAATAGTGGAGAGGAAGTGTGATTGGCACTTAAAGGGGTTTTCCCCATGAAAGAAAATTCTCAAATCTCAACCCCCTAGTGATGTTTACACAATAAAGATAATTTGTAACCCATTACTTTACAATTATGGGTGTGGGAGGGAACTCTCTAAGCAGACACATTAGGGTCCATCTAGTTCTGTGGGGTGACAATGTGGTTAGATTATCAGGGTACAGGTATATATACACTTTCATCTGGCTTCTGACATTGTACTAACTCACTGACATATAGAAAGAGAGATAAGACAGATGAGGGATGCCCATTACACAGAGGCATGACAGACAGAGATGAGAGATGCCTCTCATGACAGACAGACTTTTACACTGTCAGCTCTGCTACATTTCACAGATATGTGCCTGCCTCCCTCTACCCCCAGACCACTTGATGCATGTAAAACCAGCCTGAGGTATCACTGATGTTTGAAGCGGTTGGTTATAATGAAAAGTTGTGCAACTAATATAATTTTTTATTTTGTGCAATTTCTCACCATTTGTAAGATCTTTGCATGTTGCCAAAATATTCTGCTATCCACATTGAGATGCTATGTGCTACAGCCCAGGTCCACTCATCTAACAGTAGAACACCTAATTAGCATATTTCCAGGGTACATTGAGGATTTATTTAGCAGCATGCTAATTAGCCCCTATACTGTCAGGTGGGTGGTTCGTGAATGGAGTTTACATCCTATTTAAGGATGTAAAGAGACAACTCTAATGGAGGTGTTGAGAAGTAATCTTCAAATCCCTAGAACAAAGTCCATTTTATTTGCAATTTACACCAAGAAATTGGCTCCTACATTGTCAATGCAGCAGAGGGCCTGGTCTGGCCACTTATTGGCTGCTGACGCTATGGTCATGTGGGCTCCAGCTAAAAGTTGGCTGTGAGGCCCTTCAATTCTAGTCATGCCCCTGATTCTTATATATTTAATTACTAAGGTTTGGCAGCACATAACACACATAAAGATGTAGCAGTGCTGAATGTGTCACTGTATTTCATTATAACACTGGTGGTTTATCAGCTTGTGCAGCTGGTTAATTGAATTCCAGATGGTGTTAAAGAACCCAGCAATAAAATGACCCACGACCCATATTTTCCCTCTAGTGTTTGTCACTAGACTCCCTTACAAAAGATGGATGGCTTCTTCAGGCTGAAGGTCACAGTCTTTTGCCTGCTAAGGGACAAACTCCAAGGTGACTTCAAGTGGTTTCCTGCAGACCATGGCCTCTGATTGTCACATGTGGCTCTTCCTGACTCTTGTGGTGAGGATCAGTCATTAATCCTTATTATGTCATAGACATGTGCCAAAAAGTAAGAATAATAAACACTGGGGGAAAGGGGGAGGTGGAGGAGACTATTGAAACTGATGGTTGGGGGCCATAGAAAGAAATATAGTACATCTTTGACCTCTTGACTGTTCATCCAAAACATCACGTCCTATCCCTGATGCAATCACACTGCATTGTCTGGAATCTATTCCCTGTCTATCTTTCTATCTATATCTAGTTCTATCTACTTTTATCTCATGAATAGCTATGTATTTATATATCTACTTAGGGAATATTCAGCATATAATTCTGGTGGAGCCATCCTTTAACAATCCAAGGTCTTCTTGTTCACAGATTCTTTTTTTTTTTAATTTTATTTTTAAAATAAAAGGGAACAAAGAATGTAGTACCAACATACCGTATATACCGGCGTATAAGACGACTTTTGAAGACAGAAAAATCTTCTGTCTTCTCTGGGGTCGTCTTATACGCCGGTAATCGTCTTATACGGCGGGTCCCGGTGCATGGAGAGGGCTCACGGGCTGAGCCCTCTCCATAGCCGGTAATCTTTGCTGCATATTGCAGCAAAGGCTTACCGGTAACACCCGCGATCGGTGCTAGCACCGATCGCGGGTGTTTGCACAGCGATGGCTGCCGGCAGCCTCAAAAAGACATCGGGGCGCATACTCACCCTCCATTGGCCCCGATGTCCGCGCTGTGCTGTCTTTAGTCTTCCGCGCCGTCTTCTTTCTTCTGCTGGGCGCCGCCATGCTTTTCCCCGGGGCGGCGCCTAGTATGACGTCAGCAGCGGCGTGTCATACTAGGCGCCTGCCGGGGAAGATCAATGGCGGCGCCCGGCAGAAGAAAGAAGACGGCGTGGAACACTGAAGACGAGCCGCGCAGACATCGGGGGAGCAGCGCAGCACATCGGGGCCACCGGAGGGTGAGTATATAAGTTTTTTTTTTTTTTTAATGCTGGGCTGGGCTGGGCTGTGCTGTATACTACTGGGGGCAGTGCTGTATACTACTGGGGGCAGTGCTGTATACTACTGGGGGCAGTGCTGTATACTACTGGGGGCTGTGCTGTATACTACTGGGGGCTGTGCTGTATACTACTGGGGGCTGTGCTGTATACTACTGGGGGCAGTGCTGTATACTACTGGGGGCAGTGTTGTATACTACTGGGGGCTGTGCTGTATACTCCTGGGGGCTGTGCTGTATACTCCTGGGGGCTGTGCTGAATACTACCGGGGGCAGTGCTGTATACTACCGGGGGCAGTGCTGTATACTACTGGGGGCAGTGCTGTATACTACCGGGGGCAGTGCTGTATACTACCGGGGGCTGTGCTGTATACTACCGGGGGCTGTGCTGTATACTACTGGGGGCTGTGCTGTATACTACTGGGGGCTGTGCTGTATACTACTGGGGGCAGTGCTGTATACTACTGGGGGCTGTGCTGTAATGGTAATGTTGTTGTTGTATGCCTTATGTTTATGAGCGACAGTTTTCCTGCTATATACCTGCATGTCATAAGAATTTACATTAAAAAAAGGACCATGTTAAATTCAAATCTGTTTTTTTTAAAATTTTTACCGGTGTTTTGTATGCGTTGGAAAAGGGGTAGTCTTATACAGCGAATATATCTTAAACTCTATATTTTAAACAGGAAAGTAGGGGGGTCGTCTTATACACCAGGTCGTCTTATACGCCGGAATATACGGTACATCACATCAAATAAAGATATACATCCAAGCTCTAGTCAACCTATCTAGTGATGATCATTTTTGTTGTAGTCCGGCCGTATTCCTTGTTCACAGATTCTGTGCCTACACCTCTGGTACAGACGTTGTAAACAAGAAGACTTTGGATTGGATGACCATCATTGTGGTTTGGTCACTTTTCTGCCGTACAAATGTCTAAAAATGATCTTAATTGCTGGTTTGCGGCTAAATTTGCAGCTTCTTTGTAACTTTTTAAAAATGTCTCAAACGCAGTGTAGTGATTAACCACTTATGGACGCAGCCAATTTTAAGGTTTAAGGCTCAACGCCATTTTTTGAATTCTGACGTGTTATATGGTTATAACTTTTGAACACTTTACTTTTCAGGTTTTTTTTTTCACCACATGTTGTTCTGGTAAAATTTGGTTTATGTGTTTAATGTTTGTTTATTAAAAAAAAGGCAACATTTTTTGTAAAATTTGCCATTTTCAAAATTCTAAATGATCCCTTTTTCACCCAAATGAATTGCTAACTAACATTTCCCATCTGACTGCTTTATATTTTCATCATTTTAAAAATATCTTTTATTACAAAGTCACACGGCTTTTAAATCTATCAGCGATTTTCCGGATTTTCAAGAACTTTTGACGTTTTTTGGGGATCATTTTTGCTTTTAATGAGCTTTGAAATATATAATATTAGAAACCATCTATATATCACTCCATTTTCATTTCAAATCTGCACCCTCAAACTATCCGCAATAGCTTTTAGGAAGATTGCTAACCCTTTGACATCTCCATGGCTCATTTTGTCAGTAATATGTTTATTCAACACTTAAATTTACACTTTCACAAAAACTAAAAAGAGAAAACCCATAATTTGTTATATGATTTCTCCCAATTATGAAGATACCCAACATGTGGACGTTGCTGTATGGATGCGCAGCGAGGTGCAGAAGTGAAGGAGGGTCATGCAGAAGCTAGTTTTACCCAACAGGATTTAGCGGTTCTTAGTTTGTTCAATGGTGCACTTGTGAAGGTTTACTTTTTGCTGCATGAGATGCATTTTTCAGTGATACTATTTTGGGGTGGCTACTCCTTATTAATGAAAATTAACTAACTTAATTTGTGGGAAGGGAGTAGAAAAAACATGAATTCTGTAACTGATTTCGAGCTTTTTTAGATGACCAATGTATACCCAATGTTTATCCAACATTAACATGTTATTTTTATTCTATTGGTCAGTTACATTTTACAAATTTTGCTGAATAAAACCTAACGTTGCATCGCCAGGGCCACAACACTTTTATTTTTTGTCTATGGATAGAGAAATATCATTATTTTTTGGTTAAATTTCTTTTTTACAGCATTTATTGTATAATTTAGTTTTATTGCATGGGTCACTACAGATGTAATGATGCTATATATTTGGGGTTTGTGTGCTGATTTTCACTTTTTTCCAATGTATGACACTTTTAAAAGTTATCAGGGCTTATGGGGAATTTTATTTTTTTTTATTTTATTTAGTTCTATGGGATATAAACAATCATTTGCTCTTGTGTTGTTTATAATACCCTTTGATAGTAATGTATTACAGGGTATAAGAACTTTCAGCCTATGCTAATAAGTTATTATGCTAAGATCTGTTAAGAAGTAGCAGCATATTTCATTATGGAGTACAGATTCTTTATTTATTTGTATTCTGTTAGTTTTCTAGTTGAGTGCTCAAGTTTGGGAGATGTAGCTGATCCCTGAGGTCTCTCTCTCTGTAAATAGCTTCCTCTTGTGATGTCACTAGCTTTGCATTTAGTGCTCACATTGCCTTGGTCTTCTTGTTGTTATGTAACTTTAAGAAATAATTGGCATCTTGCATTTTTCACACACAGTGGTGGCTCTGAGGTTCTAAAATATCCATAAATCATATGCAGAGCACCTTGGAGAACGTCCTCGCGTCACCCCCCCTCTTCCTCAATGCCTCTGATTTGCTATTGTGCCTGGTTCCTTGTGTGTTTATAATCGACACACAAATCACAGTGTCAGACAATATATGATGATGTGCACAAATGAACCATTGAATATTCCCAGTCTCATTCATTGGAGACCAATTGCAGTGTTACAGCAGTAGCGCACACTTTCTTCTCTCGCCATCTCCGTATTAACCACAACCCTCAGCATATTTATGATTCCAAGGCTGGATTCCCAGCTGTCCTCCAAAATTAATTACTGGAAATATTTAACCCCATTGTATAATCTTATTAAAGATGCTATGAAAATAAGGAATCTGAAGTGATGTGAAGGTAAGGACTTGTGAGCCTATTGAGCAGAATCCCATAGTAATATTCAAAATGAAGCTCAATGCTATACCACAGACCTTAATGATACAGTGCTACGAACCACTTAAATCCTTTGACGCTGACAAATCGCTCATCGATTTCCAATGGTTGTTTCATCATTCAGAAATGAGGCTCACACAGTCAATATCAAAAACGGATAGGATTAGTATAACATTAGGGCCCTTTCATCTAATAGGTCCCATAGAATTGTATAAGAAGCCTCTCTGGTACATACACCTTAAGCTTACTGAGTATAAAAATGTTCCTTAATGCACATTTTGAGAGCTAATGAATCTCACCTTTTGACTGGAGTTCTACCTTAATTATTGTAGTTAACATAGTTTTGTAAATTTACTCCATGCAAAAAAGGTATACCAGCGTTAAATATACTGCTCTAGAAAAAAAAAAAAGCATACCAGCAATAAATATACCACATGGATATATATCAGCAGTGAACAAAGTGCATACAGAAATATAAGCTAAAAATAAATGGACCATGTACATAAATATCAGCAGTGCATAAACATAACAAATAAATATATACCAGCAGTAAATATACCATACCCATAAATATAAATGAACTGTTAATATACTGTATGTATTTATAAACCCCAGCATTAATGATACAATACACATATTAATATGAGCCAGAAATGGATATATATGGTACATACAAATATATACCAGCAATGAATAATAGGCACACATAAATATATAAATCAGTGAATGTACAATTATCCCTGTACTGTGACGTCACTGTGTGCATTATTCCTTGTGATATTTCAGAACCCTTAAGGGTACACAAGGTGAATTGCTTATTGTTTTTCATAGACACTCCCTGAATGCATGGGTTCTGGGAGGCACAGAAAGTGAGATAGAGTTGTCCATGCAACTACTGCAATGGCACAACACTTGCCCACAATCAAAAATATCTGAAAGTCCCCTTTCACTAGCCTCTGTGAAGCAGAGCCTTTCAAACATGGTAGATTGCCCCCAGTTTATATTGGGCCAGAAGTTAACCCAGGTAGTATATTTATAAGCAAGGCATGGAAGTTGGGATTCGTGGATCGAGATAAAATAACAATGCAGGTTGTGGATAGTAGGGACCTGTGTGATGCACTGATAAACACGACAAAACCTGAAAACCCCACTGTATATTGCTATATATTCATCACAATCCTGTACTATGACATTGCAGTGTACTGCAGTGTACTGTGTACTGTGCAGTGTAATGTGTCCATTATTCTTGCAGTGTAACCTCACTTTGTATAGTATTCCTGTAGTATGACATCACTGTGTGTATTATCTGTGTACTGTGGCATCATTATTATTATTCCTGTATTATGCATTGCTGTGTATTATTCCTGTGCTGTTGCATCACTGTGTGCATTATAATATATGCTGTGACATCGCTGTGTGCATAACTCCTGTTTTGTGAGATCCCTGTGTGTATTGTCCCTGTACTGTGATATTGTTGTGTGCATTATTCCTGACATCACTGTGTGTATTATCCTTGTACTGACATCACTGTTTATGGTATCTCTTTACTGTAAGATCACTGTACATGGATTACTTTTATTTTTAATGGTAAGATCAGCTCAGCTGAGCCCTATGTTTTTATAGTTGCCCAGACATTACTGCTATGTGAATCAATTCAAGCCATTAAACCTGTTACCTCACCTTGTGCAAGTATTTCAGTTCAGCTGCTGTGCTTGAGTTTCTTTGCCATCATTAAGCAGGGCCCCAAATGTACCACTGTGATCTCCTTACAAAAAGGTAAAAAAAAAAAAGTGTCACACCCTGGGTCAGAATTAATAATATAAAAATGAAATGATGAGTTCAGCTCTGCTACATCCAGAGCTTATTATGTGCCTATGAGACAGAAGATGTAAGCAGTAAACAAGGGCAGGTGTCTGGAGGAGAGGTTGGGAAGGCCGCCTTTGCAGCAGACATGTTGGAGAGGTTGGGCGCACCTTCAGCCCACCTTTCCCCACAGTCATCAGCCGCGTGTTCTGAGTCTTCAGAAGATGTTATGTGTTTTTTCTTTGAAGAGGAAAAATGGACTAACAATCCAAGGAGCCCAAATCACTTTGATATTTTTCTTCAAACACTTCTGTCCTACTGATTCCTAATACCAGCACCGTCTACAGGGACTCGTGCATCTTATCTCGCTGCAGGGTGATGCAATAACATGTTTTGATCCTTCGTCCAGCTTTTATCAGCAAAAATGTTTTTATGGAACAGCGACAAATTATGTAACCCTGCGTATGCCACCAGGAAAATAGCAACATCTCATTCAATAAGAAGATGGGGTCCTTTCAGGGGAGGTGATTCTTTTAGATATTACCCTAAAGATGTGCATTTAAAAAAAACAAGTAGATCACAAACATAATGCAAACATAATCAATACATTGGCCTGCGTAGCCCTCTAATATAACCTCTCTCCCATGGGGCTCCATATTACTATCCACAACCTAGAATAGACTCAGGTGCCAGGATCTGTTTCATCTCTTAATGCAAAACATAAATGGTGTTACTTGCGTCTTATTCCGGCCTTATATACTATGATACTACGAAATGGCAGAAAAACAAAAAATAAAAAACATTGTAAACTAATGCTTTCACAAAACCAAGAGAGAAGTGTGATGTCTTTTTTCGTCTACAACTCTGCTATGAGTTTTCCATCTACTCTAGCATCGGCTGACAGCACTTTGCTTCCGATACTTTACTGTCTGACTCCCAAGCTGTTTTTGTGAATGAGAATGTCAGGTTAGGTCCAGTGGATATACTTGATCCATTGATCCAGTTGGGTGTTGAACTATCAACCATTTCCCTTTGGCTAGTTTTGACCTGACTTTTGAAGTGAAAACCTTCTATTTATGACCAGGAACCAGAAGAGTTTTTTATCTTTCTACTTTGAGACAAAGATCTGTCTATGCCATGGGGAAAGAGGCAAGATCTTAAAGATCTTTAAAAGACATGGCTTAGAAGGGAATAGTCTGTATGGCCAAAATTATGCTAATGACCCAGAACTATGGAACAGTTTCCTGTTATAAATGAAGCCAACAAATAGGAGGTGAAAAGTCTGACTAGACAATATTACACAAGATTTATGTCTAGGATTAGATGCTAATAAATGAGAGTAGCACTGTCTTGCCTAATTGTGCACTGTCTTATGCTACTTGCACACGAGGTTTGCAGTGCGTAGTGCTGTGGACAGTACAGCTCGTGTGTCATTGGGGTGTGCATGCTGCACAGCCGCCAATGACGATTTTAACCCCTTAAGGACGTAGCCCATTTTTGTTTTTGCATTTCCATGTTTCACTGCCCACCTTCAAAAATCCATATTTTTGAATTTTCCATGCGCAGAGTTGCATGTTGACTTGTTTTCTGTTTCCTAGTGATGGTATTTAATATTCCATGACATGTACTGGAAAGCTTGAAAAACATTTCTAATGCGGTTAACTTGACTAAAAAAACACATTTTCTTTTGGACCTTGTTTATACGGCTTTCAATAGGCACTCAAAATGTCTCCTTTTTATATGAGCTCTAAGTAAATGGGGGTGATTTGAACTTTTTGGTTTGTAGTAAAAATAGATTCTTTACTTTTTTTTTACTATTTAAGTTCAAATACGCTAGGGGGTCTGATCAATCCTAACATATATGGCAATACTACAGCAAACAGAGGGCTCAGCCTGTAAGCTCTCCCCACACAACCAATGCCACACCATGACGTTGCGGATGCGGCAAGAGGTTAAAAGACTGCAGGGTAATAGGATGTGCTTTATCTTTTGCGGCTCAGGCACTCGGCTCATGCACAGGGCCATGGAATCCGCGCAAAAGAATAAGGACGTGTGCTAGCTGTACAAAATATGGCTAGCACATGTCCAAAATTCCTAAGCATGTACAGAGGACCTTACTGTGAAACTCTTTCAATAAATCTGATAGATAGAACCTCAACTGCTCAACTTCATTCCTTTGAGAGAATATGTAGTTGTTGAACATTGCACCTATCAGAAAGTTAGTTTAAAACCAGATATATTGGTATTCCTTTACTTGTATAACACGTTTAATGAGGGTTTCACAATGTACAGTAACTGTTTACTGCTTGTATAAGTAATAAGAGGGGGCAGCGTCTTATTGAGCAGGACAAGATGTCACCATGAGTCACTATTTGTGTCTATTCTAATGATTTGTTGTAGAAAACAACCCTGAGTCATAGCCTCCTAATTATCCCAGACACGTGGAAGACTATGGACGCTTATTCACTATCAGTGATCACCAGGCAACAAGAAGCTTCTCTATAAGGCCACCAGGGGCAGCATTCTATCATAATTTCTCTACAAGGATATGATGGAATGGATTTACTTCTCATTATTTACTAGCTCACACAAAATGGTTAAATTGGTTATTGGAAATGCCATGTGGGTTAAGAACATGACAGTACATGCACCACTTAATATAATTTTACTGCACACCATGAACTCCATACTTTCCTACTATTTCACAAAGAAGTTGAGGTTATCCATCATATCCTCAGATCAGATCCTTGTCCACCATGTCCACCAATTCAGTACTGCCGTACCACCAAGAACTCTATGCTGTCTGTATATTACTTTAACACTTGGCTCTAAGTTACGACAATGACTTGATTCTATACTACACCTCTACACCCTGAACGGTGGCTCTACATCCTTGCAGTACTGGGGTCCTGGGTTCAACCCCAGGTCAACATCTGCAAAGAGTTTGTATGTTCTCTCTGTGTTTGCGTGGGTATCCTCCGGATTCCCACACTCCAAAAACATACTGGTAGGATGATTAGATTGTGAGCCCCATTGGGGACAGGGACTGATATGGCAAGCTCTGTGCTGCGCTGCGTAATCTGTGTGTGCTATATAAATAAAGGAATTATTATTATACTGCATCTCTACACCACAGGGAATCAATGGCAGCTTGTGCTATCATTGTTCTATACTTGCCCAATATGGAGAAGCAACTGTGTCTCTATAGAATACATACCTTGGGGTCACCATGGATTTGGCAATGTTTCTCATGTTTTATTCTGTCTGCACAGATATCCTCTGGATTTTTAGTTAGCAAAACGTTGATTATATCTCAAGACTGTAGCAGACATTAATGACTTGGTTGGACTGCAGAGCTCCTGTGCCCCGTTCCAGAGCTGCCATTTTCCGGTGACACTTTGCACTGTTGTCAATTAATTAGTCATCTCCTGTAAAGTAATCGCTCCATGTGGCAGAGGAGCCGGGTGACCTCACTCATGGAATCCCGATCATCTGCATCTAATATGCAATTATCAGCCACTTTGACAGTGAGATTTGTAGAAGTATTTATAACAAAATGAAGGCATTTGTTCGGACACGTGCAGAAAAATGATGTGTCACAGATATAGCATGCAGGAATCTTCTTTCTACCTCCCCTGTGACCCTTTTTCATGAAATTAGTGAATGATACATGAGCACTTTCCGCTCCTGTCCTGGACATCCAGGTTTTCTAGACTCCTGAAAGGGAAATCTTCCTAGTTAAATAGTAATGTTGGGTTGAAGCAGATGTGCTCCTTCCAGTTCTAGGAAAGCTGGGTGGTAATCAATATGGCCTCCTTCCCATTCTCCTCAGCAGGTTGTAACATTGAATGCAGTCCAGCTGAGAATACACACACCCTAACAACAATCATATTTGGCAACAAGTCAAGTGACATAAAGCAAGGAAATATGTGAAGCGTACAATAAAATGACAAATAAAATCTTTTATTGCCAAATTTATAGAGAATTAAAGCAGCAGCCAAATCTATCCCTCAGTCAGTAACTAAGAATACATGTACACTGCTAACAGGGATGGGACTCCATTTCACATGGTCAAGCATTGTGTAGGTGGTTGTAACAATGTGGTGTTGGGTGCTCTGTTATCTTAGTGTTGTGTAATATTGTATTGTGTTATGTTGTCTATTGTTTTATTGTCAATGCCTTCAGAAATTAGAGCTAGGGCTTCCTTGCTTTTAGGATAAAAGGGGTCCCAGCAGCCCCCATCAACAACATGCTTCCAGTGTGCTTATCTACATATTTATAGTGAAATAGTTATTCAACTCTAGAAATGGAGGAGCAAGGTCAGATGAAAAAATGTAAAATACCTAATCTAATATATAAAGCTGAGTGTATATGTGTCTATGTATGTATGTATGTATGTCCGCTAAAGGAATCTGCACTATTGCATTTTCAATCACCAAATTTTGTACAGCCACTTTCATGCCTCAGGGCACGTTATAGAAGCCATTGTCTGCTGCTGCTGCTGTGGCAGTTAGAAGCTGATTCGTGATTGGTTGCTATTCTTCCACAGGTCATTTATATGAGCTCTGAGTTTTGGTTGGTTACTATAGGCAATGAGTATAAGACGCCTATGTGAAAGGTAAGATGGATAGGGATACAGAAATAGGGGGAGATTTATCAGAAATGTCTGAGGTAAAACCAGTTGCCCATGGAAACTAATCATAGATCAGCTGCAATTTTATAAAAATCTGTGGGGAAACGAAACTTGAGCTCTGATTGGTTGCCGTGGGCTACTAGAACAGTTCTGCCTCCAGACACTTCTGATAAATCCCTCCATAGACAAATTGACAGTCAGAGACAGACAGAAAAAACAGAGACAGACAGAAACCCATAATCAGAGACAGAGATAGCCTGAGACAGTCGGAGACATAGACAGACAGAGACAGTCAGAGACAGAGACTAACACAGACAGAGACACTCAGAGACAGAAACATTCAGAGACAGAAGAAGAGAGAGAGATACAAATAAAATATTTTTTGTTAACCCATTCCATTTTGTTATAACAAAGAGCAGCTATTTACAATCCCGGGAAACGCAGGAGCTACAGCTAGTACATGAATATGTATGGGTCATTCTTGGGCAAATTTATTTTTCACATCCACATACTTTCCAATGTTACATTTTGGTAAGATTTGTATGATGAATGTAAACAAAAGAGAGGTCCCTCTAACTTAAGAAAATTATTTTGGGGGAGCTTAAAGAAAATCTAGCATTAAAATCAAGAAGGGGCTCTGATAACACCCACCAGGAGACTTTCTGGCTCATTAGCATAATCATAAAAGTTAATTTTCGAAGGAAGGAGGCCATGGAAAACAAATATAAGAAGATTAGTCATGGTGCCTGGATCTATGAGTAACAAAAAAAAGAGAAAAGACAGAAACCTCCGTAGCTTCTAGACATTAGATGGTGCACGCAGCCTAAAATCCCGTCCCATTGACGCTGCCTATCCGTAATGTCTGACGAGGATTTGGAGCTGCCGCGATTGACTAAGATCGTGCGTTCAATCTCCTGCATGTGTCGCTTCCCTGCTCAGGTGCGCCGGAGTTCACCTTCTTCTTCCCGGTGCATGTAAGTGCTGATCTTGCAATACAATTTCGAAAGTTAAATTCTGCGGTTTGTCGGAATCAGTCGGGTTGTCCGACGGCCACGCCCCCAATTTGCGTAGCATGTTTGTTAGTGTTACTTTTTTGTACAGGTGCTATGGGGCATGTACATATTTCTCCCTGGGAGGCTGCTTGAAGCTGTGGACAATAGTAGTTTTGATGCAAATGGAAGGAGGTAGACAGTGAGATTATCTGGGATTTGGTTTATGGCAAATGCAAATGAGAGACTGGGGGGAAGGAGCTTAGTATAAAGCTGGCAATGGCCTGTGGAAAAATCACATAGTGGGTCACCTGGATTACTTAGATGTGCCTTTGGCCTATTGCCCATAGAATAATGGAAGGTTGGCTGCCCAAAGGCCATGTATTCAGTCCTACGTTTTTCTGAAATGAATGGTAGAATGGAGCTCAGAAGTAGAGCCAGATGTGGAGAGTGGCCATTCTACGGATTAAAGAACGTTATAACATATGTCCTCATTATGCTGGTTACCCTGTCATGAGGGACAAACAGAATAGGCTCTTGAATGAGATATGAAGCAGATAATAACTAGCTGCCCCTGTGCTATAGGAATCTCAAAGTAACTTTCATTTCTCCATTACTGAGATAACAGACTCAGCAAGACTCCAGCCGCCATGTGAATGCCTCACCCACCGCAGCTGATAAGACCTGTGCTGACTCTGAACATGGCAATGAGATCTGAGCTTCTTTATCTTCATTTCCTTGAAGGTCTAAAATACTTTACATGATGGAGGAAAAAAAAAAAGAGGGGGAAGATAAAACTGACAGGAAGCCCCTCGGCTGAACATGGAAGAGATGAATCGCTCCTTGTAACAGTCTTAGATAGAGCTTCTTCAGAGAATGACGCGGGAGGTGAGATTTGCTGCTTGGTGCCCTGAAGACACAAATCCCACCTGGAAATGGTTATTATTGCCATGCGCCCGTTACATGATTTTAATATCATCTCACAGGAAACGTACATTGTAGCAATTCTGAAATGGATGGAGGCGTCGGATGCAAATCATAGGCCCAAAGTTTGTCTCATCTCAGATTCATGGTTATTGAGAGACATTAGATAAGTTTATATATTCTGAGACTTCAGCTGTAGAGACAGGATACACCACTGCCACAGGGCCCAGGAAAGAACCCAGTGATGAAAACCCCTCCCGTACCTGCGCCCACCACCCATCATGTTAGTTAATTTTGCATCCTGAATGGACAGAGACACCCAAGAGCCGTAGCCAAAAAAAGGAATATACTCATGAATATGCAAAATTGTACATCTAGGAACAATTTACATAATTTAAATCATTTCCTCCTGTCTTACTTCTGTCGCATATTCATAAGATGGAGCACAGTGGTGATGATGTGACATAACTGAAAAGGACAGAACCCAGTCTCCTGTAAATACATCTTTCTCATTGTGTAATATAAAGTTCTGTGACTTTCTACTAGACTTTGTGTTTCCATTATTGATTATTTTCAAGATCTCTGCCTACTCTACAGCCTATATGGATTAATTTCATTATATGCACAGGTTGTAAACCTGTAACGAGAATGGGAACCACCAGGCCTAGGGTTTAAATGGAGAAAAAAATGGATGCTTTCTTTGATTTTTCATTTGCTATCAGTCTGGCATTCTGAAAAACAGTTCTGACTATGACATGTTCTACTTTTTAACCCCTTAAAGAGGACCTGTCACCCTTAAAAAACGCACTAGGAATTGCTTACTTCTGCCCCATTTTTAGCAGTGTACCCTCCAAAAAAGCTAGCAAACACTGCAGCGCTATGGAATCAGAAAACCAGACTGAGCTCACAGCGGTCCAGCGTATTCATGAGGGGGCGGTCTGAGACGCTGTTTCTTCCCCCCGACCACCTCTACCACCCCGTAAGCTGGCGGTGACTGCCAGGCTTCATGTGCTCCTAGTGCGTTTTTTAAGGGTCCTGTTTAACAACGTGGCCATTTTTCACCTTTCTGAAACGGACCATTTTTTTCAAAGCTGACATGTGTCATAAGTGGTTGTAACTTTGGTACGCTTTGACACTTCCAGGTGATTTTTAGACGGTTTTCTCGTATCACATTGCACTTTGC
The DNA here is from genome assembly GCF_040894005.1 of Engystomops pustulosus. Classification (NCBI taxonomy): domain Eukaryota; kingdom Metazoa; phylum Chordata; class Amphibia; order Anura; family Leptodactylidae; genus Engystomops; species Engystomops pustulosus. The sequence continues at coordinate 73,333,835 of NC_092417.1, read as the reverse complement.
ATTAGTTGAAAAATTTGGTTGATATGTTATGCGTTTATGAAAAATTTTATTTTTGGCAAAAATTTAGAAAAATTCAAGATTTTCTAAATTCTAATATTTTTTACTTTTCCGACACATAGTCATGACACCAAAATAACTTGATAGCTAACACTTACTGCTTTATGCTGGAATGGTTTTGTAGTATGCTATGAGGCTTCGAACTAGGTGCAATTACTCACATTTTCATTCAAAACGCAAAATCATACTTTTGATGTAACCGCTCAGGCTTCAAATCACTTTGAGAAGCCTAAATATTAGGATAAAATACCAAAACGCTCCACAAAGTTCAGTTCCCAATTTCTTCCTATTATGCCTATACCCCATATGTGGTAAACTACTGTATGGGCACACACCCAGGCACTGAAGGGAAGCTGTGCCTTTCAGAGCAGATGGGACCATGTCCAATGTTCATCTGCACTAATAGTGAACCTGTGGAGTTGTGAATGCAGCTGTGGATATGACTGGAGAATACTGCTGTACATTTACATTTAATCTTGTTTTCCAGGCAGTGTCTTCTACATTCCGGACATAGTCTTCTTCTACACATGCCTCTAATAGCAGCAGATTATTCATATTGCATAATTTATTTACTAAATGAGGAAAGTTATATCTTGGGAGTTGCCAGTTCTGAGTAATTGAATTTTATAGTTTGTTCTGAGACTTCTAATTTACACGAGACAACTAATAAATGCCTCCTGGGTGACTCGCCAGAAATGGGGGGCCTCAGTCTGGTCGTCCTGACACCTTGCACGATGGAACCTTTTCACTTTCTGCAGGTCGCTGTCTCCACTGTCAGGCATGTTCAGAGACAACCACATGCTCTGGGTGTGTCAGTAATGGCTGATCTCTGGCTGCTGACATCTCACACTAATTATATGCGGTGGGAAATGTCATGACGTTGACTTGAATGAATTATTTAAAGGCCATGGGAATTGCATGTCATTAGGACTGGGCCTCATGATGTCAGTGCAGACACCTCTGAATTGTGTGCTGTCCATTCTAATACAGTGAGTAAGATCATCATTCCACCTGTCAGGAGGGTGCAATGCTCTGCACGAGACAAAACAACAAACAATGTTTTGCAATCTCCAGAATGGATCAGATATAAGGAGGTGATGACGGGAGGCGACAGGTTTCTGTTCTGTTTCTGGATTGTTGCTATAGGAGCACAATTTTCACAATAGGAAAGAATTAACCAGAACAAGTAAGATGGTAATGGAGAACTAAGACCACATTACACATTCCAGGATGCAGAGTATTGCCCTCAACCACCAGAGACTCTATAATTAACTCATACATTGGCATAAACATGGGCCAATTGGCATAAACTGCATTAAACCCTTTACTTCTTATACCACACTCCAACATTAACCCATTTGCTAAAGACCTACAGAGATTCTAGAATTAACCTCTGCACTGCTACTCCACAAAGAGCTTTAAAGGGGTATTCCCACGTAGAAAAGTTTCTTAAATGTACTCATTCTCTAATTCACTGTTATTAACAAAAATACAGCATTTCACAGATATAAGTCCAACCTGTCTCTATCAGACTTGCTGTAAACAATTTCAGTTACCCCTGGTTTCCGACCCTGGATCTTTCGACTTTAGGGTCAGCAAACATCTTGTCTGATGCTGTGGAACTGACCTCTTCTCTTCCCTCTGCCTCTAGCCCCCTCCCCTCTGCATTCCTGGATGAGCTCACACTGATACACACTCAATGACTTCCTGTAGTGATGGGAATTTGGGCTCTTCTTAGTGAGCTGGCTCATTATGCTCCGCTCACTAAGAAGATCCGGCTCTTATGGCTCCTGAACGGCTCCCTATTAAATATATAATAGGGAGCCACAGGCTATTCAGTCACCCCACACCACTTTTAACCTGATTTTATCGGGTTAAAGGGGGTGTGGTGAGCCATTTAGGGCGGGGTTTAGTGAGCCATTGTGTCACTGAGATGACCTGGCTAGCAACGTCCACACAAATAAGCCGGCTCTTCATGCAGCCTCATTCGCAAACGACCCTTCACTAAATTCCTGTCAGTAAACAACACATAACAGCATAAGGAGAGCCACAGGCTACAGGCAGATAAGTTCTTTTTCCGAGGATATTGGGGGGGGGCTCTTCAGATCTGACAGTGTGTTATGGCAGAGCTAAGAATGTCATTGTGTGTTATGCATCTCATGGATCTCATCATCTCTGATCTGTCTCATCTCCCTTTCTATGTGTCAGATACTAGTACAATGTTCAGAAGCTAATTGAAAGTGTATATAAGCTAAATGAAAGTGTATGTAAACCTTGTACCCTGATAATCTAACCACATTTTCAGCTCACAGAACTAGATGGATCATAATGTGTTTGATTAGAGAATCCCCACCCACACCCTGGAATCTTACACTGACCATCACTGAGTGATAGGAGCTAAAACAGCAATGCAACAGTAAAGTAAAACTGTAGAGTAAAATTTAAAGTAAAGGGTTAAAATGATCACTATTGTGTAAACATCACTAAAGACTGATCTGCTAAGCTCTGTGTAGCGCTGCGGAATCCGTGTATGCTATATAAATTAAATGAATTATTATTATTAATAGGCGATTGATAGTTGAGAATTTGCATTCATGGTCAAACCTCTTTAATATCAACCTGTACTAGACAACTAGGATTTATTCTTAAGCAATGCCCTGTCTTAGATAATCAGGGTTTTTACCATTAAAGGGAGAATTAGAATTGATAAGCAATCTGCAGGATAAGCTATCAATGTCTGATCAGAGGAGCCCAGCCTAATTGAAGCTAGAAGTAGTTGACTCCATGCTCTTTGTCGTGGCCAGGAGCTTTAAATGAATCTGTGACTCCCCCTAAAGTGAATAGCAGTCACCTGCTTCTGAGTACATGCTCATTGTTTACTCTGTGATGAGCAGAAGATTGGTCGGGGGGCTGGATGTTAGATCAGCCATAAATATCTATTCCCAGAACACCCCTTTAACTCTTCCTTTAGCATAGCCCACCAGGGACATTAATATTACCCTCTTTAATGTACTTGGTGTCAATTAACATTGCCCGTTTGCTTAGTCTCATTTTACCCTGTCACTGCCAGGGCTATAACTTTAGGGGCTGCAAACCGGCCCACTGGGCCTCTACGTTGTCCCTTTCACACATGAGAAGACTAGTAATATAAACCATAAATTATAGTCGGGAGCCTGGCACATACTTTGCACTGGGGCCCATCAACTTCAAGTTATGCCACTATTTACTACCCCATAACCAAGGAGGCTTCATCTTTATTTTACTGCTATAGATTCAACCAAGGGCTTGACCATTAACCAATTTACGGTCTTAGGCCCATGCACATAAGCAAAGGGCATAGTATCATAGTCATATATGATGCAAGGAGTAGCGCTGGCCGTGCAGCCAGCAGACAAAAACTCTTTGTACCATAATACACTATGATGCAAGGATTCCTTTTAACTGTTCACAGTCCATGGGATCTGACCAGCACAATGGGTTTGTTTCCACATTTTTGTGAAAGTAGCCTAACACACCCATGATTGTCCTGCCTAGACCACCTGGTATTGACCTTTTCGCTATTTATTTTTAGGACGCTGAATAGAAGTTACATGAGGCATTGCAAATTGCCTTCATACATATATATGTTCTGGAATTATTAGCACAACAAAATGAAGATGCCACAGATGGAATTTGAAGACATTTTCTATAGATATACCATGTCTATGATATACTGTATACATGTAGTCTTCAGGCTGCTACACTTTAGCTGAGCTGATCCATTGTAAGAGATGTGGTCTGCTGATGTGTTTACTGCTTAGTCTCCTATTGTGTGATGACCCAGCCCCCCCACCCAGTATGTGACCACCTTCTCTTTTATGGCACCCTGCATCCCGCTGCCCTTAAATAAAGTGTTTGTGCAGATATTAATGTTCCATTGCTGTAAATATTGTTGCTACGATCCAGGCTCCTTTGAAGCACAGCAGGGATTTGTTTGGCAGTAATTTGTTCACAGCGTCGACGACTTGTCTATTTCTCAATGATTTTTAGCAAACAGTAAAGTTACATCTATTTATTACATTGACAAAAAGATACCCCACAGGGATGACTGGCATTAACCAGCGATCCTGAGAATGTGGCCAATGCAGAAACTGGGCACAGCGTATTGATGTACTGATGATGAGTGATTAGTAAATGCCCTCATCTATAGGTGAGTAGTGACAAAAATAAAGTTATCAAGACTGCCGCACCATAGATGGAGGCTTCTACCTGGCCTAAACTTTTAATCAATTAAAACACACTTAATGGCCCTTTCCAAGGAATCCTGGTGAACCACACTGAGATTGGCATAAGGGTACCAAAACAAATGTCTACCTAACCTGCACCATCTCCAAAGACACAATGGTTATGGAACCCACTTGGGCCACTGAGTAGCCTCCATGGAACACAGGAACTTCCATTTGATGTAATAGGAAGCAACATACCTTGAGGAGGCCACTGTTTGGCCCAAGCAGGTCCAGTGCCCCTGGTACTTCTGTCTGTGCTGCCAGTAAGTACATATTTTTAATATGTCTGCCCAAGCCCCAACAGGGTTTTCATGGATTTCTGGAAAACCACTTGAAGTCTTTTTTTACACTGGCTTCCGCAGCTAGCATGTTCTTAGATGATATTACTGTATCTGTTATTGAAAGGCCAAGAACAAGTATGGACACTGCTTACACATAAGGTATCATGGAAAGACTTGCACATGTTCTTTGTGTTTGCTTCCCACTCCTAGTCTTGGCTCAGAATAAGAGCAGATTCAGAAGACCATGAATCACAGACTTTCCACTGGCTGGATTTCATGGACCGACCATCGTGTAGAGGAAAGGACTCGATGAAAGGAGTCCCTTCTTCCACAGAACATCAGGGACTAGCTGTTATCTTGCTGCTGTTTAGCAGGGAAGCAGAGAGTCCTTACAATCATTATTATTGTTATAATTCTTATAATTTATATGTGGGAAAGAGACACATTAGGGTTTGGTCACATGTCACAGTCAAAATGTATCTTTTTACTGTGTTTTTTTTTTTTTTCTCCATAGCGTTAAAATATGTAATAGCAGTACCTATGACATGACCACACCATATGCACAAATCCTTATTGAAAACCATGAAGGGGTTTCCAAAAGCTCCTGAAAGCCAGGGCATCTTCTGAGAGTTTAGGCATAAACAGCCTTGCAGCTTTTATGGCGACGTGACCAGCATGGTTGTTCTGTGTGTAGCAAACTGTGATTGAAAGGACACATTAAAGTGACATAGCGGCAGTGTTCTGGGGTCACCACTGACAACTAGTCAGGGAGCTAGGAGCAGCGGGGGACATTTCACAATCACCAAGCTTCAGCATCAACAGACAAGAAAATACTATGAAAAAAGGGGAATATTATCAGCTCCTCCCCAGGGACTGTGCAATGTTTACTGCACTCCAGGGTGAAGCGGTTCCCTCCCCTGACCTTCCCGTGCGCCCTGTTGTTTTATCAGCGGGTTCAGGCATATATTACTAGCAATTGACTTGTATTTTCACTCAATAAACAATTACCTGCTGCTCAAACCAGAAAACGGATTTCTTTTATTCTGTTTTTACAAACAGAAATAGAATCACAACGCAGTACTTAGATTTACACAGTACACAGGTCTAAAAATATACACATTAAAAAAACACACACAATACATAAAAAGCGCAAATGTATCAACAGCAAGGTACACAGATTCACAAGGGTTATATACACCATGGTATACTCAAACACAGATATATAGACATATTTTACATTGGTTGTAGACGTATGTACACAATGTACAAGCATGAATATACACAATACATTAAACATAAGTCCACAAACTGCAATACATTCACACACAGTACAGTAGCCCTATGTACATAATACACACCAATAAGTTCAAATAGTTTTGCACCCATGAATAAACAGCAACAAATACATTGTACAATACAATACATAGCACAATACACAAACATACAGTACAGACCAAAAGTTTGGACACACCTTCTCATTGTGTTGTGCAGAAGTTATGTGAATACAAAACTGATAGTCCTACTGAATAGAATTTGTATTATTATGGCTAGAAAAAAGCTAAGAAAAACAAGGAGCTATCATTACTTTAAGAAATTAAGGTCAGTCAGTCCGAAAAATTGGGTGCAGTTGTAAAAACCATCAAGTGCTACAAAGAAACTGGTTCACAAGAGGACCACCCCAGGAAAGGAAGACCAAGAGTCACTTCTGCTGCGGAGGATAAGTTCATCCAAGTCACCAGCCTCAGAAATCACAAGTAAACAGCAGCTCAGATGAGAGACCAGGTCATTGCCACACAGAGTTCTAGCAGCAGACATATCTCTACAACACCTGGTAAGAGAAGACTGTGTGCAGCAGCCTTCATGATAAAATAGCTGCTAGGAAACCACTGCTAAGGACAAGCAACAAGCAGAAGAGACTTGTTTGGGCTAAAGAACACAAGGAATGGACATTACACCAGTGGAAATCTGTGCTTGGGGATTTATTCAAAATTGAAGGTATACTGAACCAGCATGGTTACCACAGCAATTTGCATTGGCTGCTATTCCATCCGGTTTGCGTTTAGTTGGACCATCATTTATTCTGCAACAGGACAATGACCACAAACACAGCTCTAAGCTGTGTAAGGGCTATTTGGCCAAGAAGGAGAGTGACGGGGTGCTACGGCAGATGACCTGGCCTCCACAGTCACCAGACCTGAGCCCAATTGAGATGGTTTGGGTTGAGCTGGACCGCAGAGTGAAGGCAAAAGGGCCAACAAATGCTAAGCCTTTCTGGGAACTCCTTCAAGACTGTTGGAAGACCATTTCAGGTGACTTCCTCTTGAAGAGGAAGAGTGTGCAAAAAGCATTAATCAAAGCAAAAGGTGGCTACTTTGAAGTAGCTAGAATATAAGACATATTTTCAGTTGTTTCACACTGTTTTGTTAAGTTTATAATTCCACATGTGTTAATTCATAGTTTTAATGTCTTCAGTCTGAATCTACAATTTTTATAGTCATGAAAATACAGAAAACTCTTTGAATGAAATGGTGTGTCCAAATTTTTGGTCTGTACTGTATATATTACATAATATATATACAATATATATAGATACATGAAAGGGGTATAGATGTATGCAAATATGTAAAGGGATTTCACGTATGGGATTGATCAAACAAGAAAAAATCTCATTACTAAACTGTGCATAACTATTATTATTTGTGACTGTAATAAATAACATTTGCCCAGGTCTTTGGAGCTTGCACATGTACAGTTGGGGCCAGAAATATTTGGACAGTGACACAATTTTGGCGAGTTGGGCTCTGCATGCCACCACACTGGATTTGAAATGAAACCTCTACAACAGAATTCAAGTGCAGATTGTAACGTTTAATTTGAAGGGTTGAACAAAAATATCTGATAGAAAATGTAGGAATTGTACACATTTCTTTACAAACACTCCACATTTTAGGAGCTCAAAAGTAATTGGACAAATAAACATAACCCAAACAAAATATTTTTATTTTCAATATTTTGTTGCGAATCCTTTGGAGGCAATCGCTGCCTTAAGTCTGGAACCCATGGACATCACCAAACGCCGGGTTTCCTCCTTCTTAATGCTTTTCCAGGCTTTTACAGCCGCAGCCTTCAGGTCTTGCTTGTTTGTGGGTCTTTCTGTCTTAAGTCTGGATTTGAGCAAGTGAAATGCATGCTCAATTGGGTTAAGATCTGGTGATTGACTTGGCCATTGCAGAATGTTCCACTTTTTTGCACTCATGGACTCCTGGGTAGCTTTGGCTGTATGCTTGGGGTCATTGTCCATCTGTACTATGAAGTGCCGTCCGATCAACTTTGCAGCATTTGGTTGAATCTGGGCTGAAAGTATATCCCGGTACACTTCAGAATTCATCCGGCTAGTCTTGTCTGTTGTTATGTCATCAATAAACACAAGTGACCCAGTGCCATTGAAAGCCATGCATGCCCATGCCATCACGTTGCCTCCACCATGTTTTACAGAGGATGTGGTGTGCCTTGGATCATGTGCCGTTCCCTTTCTTCTCCAAACTTTTTTCTTCCCATCATTCTGGTACAGGTTGATCTTTGTCTCATCTGTCCATAGAATACTTTTCCGGAACTGAGCTGCTGCGTTGAGCTCACTCAAAAGTTTTTTGCAGCATCCCCTTATTTATTTGTCTAAGAATTTACTTTCCCTCACTGCAGTGACTTGCCGCATGCAAAGATGGTGAAGACATTGGAAATAAATGATGTTTCATCCCCCTTGTTCTGTAAATGAAGCAGGGTTAACCATTTCTGACGCACAGACTGACATAAGAAAGGGTCCAACAGAAGAATACATTTACTAATACTATCATAGTGCGCTTTGGAGTGTGGCTCGGCTTTTCACAAATTGTATAAGACATATATCATAAATCTCAAACATCTTTTCAATTTTCTACCTATTTTTCAGTTTTTTGATAATTAGGGCTGGTGTGGTATCTTTCTTTTCCAGCAGGGGGCATTTGTTGCCTTGTGAGTTGTCTGGTGTCTGGATGTCACATAGTTGTCACTGTTGTCATCTGGAAGGATAATTGTGTTCTGAACATTCGAGTTTTTCTAGTGCATTTTTAATCAAAAACAATTAACTTGAAGGATACTATTTGGTGCTCCTCCCTGGATATCACTGAAAATGTCTGGATTATATCAGGATGGTCTCACTGCTGATCTCCAAATCATGTCAGGATGGTCTCACTGCTGATCTCTGGAAGATATCTGAATGACTTTACTACTGATTTCTTTGGGATCTCAGAATGCTATTACTGTTGATCTTAGAGTATCAGGATGGTCTGATCTCTGGAAGATTTCAGTGTGGTAACACTGTTGATCTCCAGATGATCTCAGGATGGTCTCAATGCTGTTTTTTTGGTGATCTGCATTTGAATTAATGCTGATTTCTGGATGATCTCACTACTGATCTGTAGATATCTGTATGGTCTTTCTGCTGATCTCTGAAAGACCTCTCAATTTTTCACTGCTAATCAATATATTAGTATGGTGTCACTGATGATTTTTGGATGATGTCAGGATGCTCTCACTGCTGGTCTCCAAATTATCTCAGCACAATCTCACTTCTTATCCCCTGATGATCTCTAGATTGTCTTACTGCTGATCTTTGGATGATCCCAAAATGGTCTCATTGCTGATCTCTGGATGATTCCACTGTTGATCTCTGATGATATATGGATAGTCTCACTGCCTATCTGTAGATATCTGGATGGTCTTCCAGCTGATCTCTGGAAGACCTCTAAATTTTGCAGTGCTGATCTCAGGATATATAAGGATGCTGTCACTGCTGATTTCTGGAGGATGTCAGGATGCTAGTACTGCTGGTTTCCAGATGATCTCTAGATTGTCTTCTGCTGATCTCTGGATGATCCCCAAATAATCTAATTTCTGATCTCAGGATGATCTCACTGCGGATCTCTGATAATCTCTGTATGATCTCAGTGCTATCACAGTTGACCTTTCTGCTGATCAGCATTTGATCTCATTCCAGATCCCTGACTGACCTTGCTACTGATCTCTGGAGGATAACCTAGTTAAAGAGAACCTGCCACCATATTTTTCACAAATACAGCTAGTGGCAGGTTCCTATAGAGCCCTAGTATCTGACACCCTTCTTTTAGCTAAAAATTCCCTCACAATGCCATAAAATCAGAGTTATAAACATGCCTGGTATGTAGGGATCAATACAGTGAGTTTCCTAATGTCATGTGACCAAGGTGACATCATCACAGATCTTTTAGCCTTTTAACATTAGCAAACTGTACCCCATGCAGATATCTGACCACATAAAAAATGACAGCATGCCTGCATGGACTTAATTATTAATAATGTGATTTAATGTGATATTATGTGATGTGATTTATGAGATATATGCTTGGTGTACATTTTGGTAATGTAAGAAAGCTAAAGGACCTGCGATGATGTCACCCTGCATACTTGACATTACTGCTGCATGAGGTATGAGCTGCTGGAGTAAGCTAGAGGAGGCCACAACCTCCTCAACTCACTGTAAACATCCTTGGATACTAGGTAAAAGTTGAGTATATGGGAATCTGAGGTGAACATTTTTAGCTAAAATAAGGGTGTCAGTTACCAGGGCCACTAGCTGTATTTGTGAAAAATATGGTGACTGGTTCCCTTTAATTTATGGATAAATTTTAGGAATCTCTAAAGACCTGTCACCCAACACCTTACCTTAGCTCCCCCCATGCTGATAAAGGTGACCATTTGAATGACCTTTTTGTTTCTCTGTGGTGAATGACTAATCGCATTGCTGTTCTCACAGTAAATCTCCAGATGATCTCATACATGATTCCACAGTTAATCTCTAGATGATCTGATCGATGGATGATCTAAGAGTTATTAACTGATCTCTGGATATATCACTGTTATTCTGTAAATTGTCTCATATATGACCACAGGATGGTTTCACAGCTGATCTTTGGATGATTTTATTGTTAATCTCAGGATGATCATGCAGATGAACTCTGGTAGATCTCTATGTTAATGTTTGAGTGATTAGAAACTTAAAGGGGTTTGCCACTTTACCTCATATTTTTGTAATGCTTGTGTAATTGTGAGGGGCAGGATATTACATCATTTACCAATATATATTTATTAAAAGCCTCCTGTGTTTTACCACCTCAGCCAGACATTCCTGTCCATAAAATGGCTGCAGATGGAGGGTCATGTGATCTAACTGTCCATGAACAATCACTTTTCTAGAACCTTATGATAGTATTCATGAACATAAGATCAAGGTCCTGGGTGATTGTTAATGGACAGTTGGAGATCACATGATCCTCCATATATCGCCATTTTATGGACAGGAATCTCTGGCTGATGAGATAAAAGACATGGGATGACATAGGATTAATTTGTTTACACTCTACAACCTTACTAAAAAAAGTGACCGCTGGCCCCAAAGTTTCAGAGCCTATTTGATCGTAATAATTGTTTTAAGGTATTGTACATTAATCTCTTTTTCCCATTAAGGGGCTCCTTCCTTACTGAACCCCCAAATATATATATATGTATTCACCTCCTGTATGTTGTGGCCGTAGAAAAAAATCGCTTCTGAAATCTCTCAGATATGCAGCTTTGAAGTAAGTTAAAAAAGAAGTGGAGGATTTATATAATTTTCTGAAGTCTTTTTGATTAATATCACATTAATATTAAAGTCTTGATGAGTTCATGAGAAAAGTTATAGGTTGCGGTGCAAATATTAGTAAAAGGTAAAAAGTTAATAAATATAGAGATACAGAAGTGTACAAGGGGGTATAAAATCTGAGCATTCATTATTGGTCTTTATGTTTGATTCCACAACCCTCTTCGCAATTTCCAGGTTTAAAACCGTGAGCCCCAACAAAATCTAGGTACTTGCTCCCTAAATTTAATGTCAAACTATACATCTTGAGAAATTCTGACATTTTCTGACCTAGGATTTTAGAATAATATTTTCAGCTCCTTCATTTTGTATTTTAGGATGGAGCATAGATTCTATTAATGCTATTTTTCCTAGATTTAAAGCTGTGTTGCACATTTGTGGATGATTGATACCTACCTGAAGCAACTACTCTGGCACTTGTCCATCATTATTTCCCAGATGATGCCACTGACCGATCCTTGCTATTCCTTGTCTGTATCTTACCCGCTGCTGCTATGTGAAGATATCATAGAAACTGGCGCAGATTTTCTTCACCTCTGAATATACGAGGCCATCTGTTCCATTCCTCTGGCATCTGTTTGTCTGCTCAGGACATTTGTTCTACTCATGTAATTTAATGTAGTCTTTCCTGAGGCGACTGCACGAATAACAGGGAATATAGCATTAAAATGAAGTAACGGTGAAAACTGTGAAATGCTGCTGCCATTGTAAAGTTTTCCAAATGGATCTCATTTATTAAAAAAAAAAATGAATCTTGCAGCGCTTTGGCGTAGAAGAAGTAAAAGTCTTGTGAAAAAAAACAAACAATATATGCTGCAGGGGATGGATGGCATCCAGGAGAGCGCAATGCCACCTGTGATTTGGGAGTGATGGCAGGAAGCACAGGTGGCACGACTCATTACTTTTCCTAAGATCATGTTTTAAGCCTAGCAAGGCCTGTGTAGCGGATCCTCGATGTAATTGGCAGCCCTAATTTCGTAGCTCGTTACTTCCTTTATCGCGGCTGGCCCGGCGGTATTTCATGATTGACAGCGCTGGGAATTTTGGGGCTTGCGTTATGTTACTTAGTAACAGTGAAGAATCAGCGATAACTAATGTTCCACTGAAAGCTGAATGAAAGAAACTGCAAAGTGTGAATAGCAAAATGATGCTAAACATGATAGGTCAAGTGTTCATTGTTTGACTTACAATTTCTTCTGAACATCTTCTATGATGTAATATTAATGTGAATCTGCTGCTTCTTGTAACAGGTCATTGAAGTATTTCCCTCAATATTTATATGTCATTTTGATGAGGCCAGTAAATCTACACAGGCCAACTGGGCTGTGTACAGAAATCTAAGCTGGTCCATTGCCCGGACAAGACAGTCAATGTACACCCCCCCCCCCCCATGCTGGTTGGCCACAACATTTCTTAAATAGACAAATGCAGAACTTTAGGGTTATATGTCCAGTCAAAGTGCCTGGATCTATGAGTAAGTGGCCCTGGATTATCATGTTTGATATTGATGGTAGATTTTCTTCTTTAGGTTGCTCAGTTCTTAGAGTCTAAGGGAGGAATAGGACCAATACAGCCAGAAGGACAATAATTTATGATAATTGGTTGAGGAGAAACCTATCCTTCATTTGCATTGAAGCCTGAGAGCCATCCCCATTGTAAAGGGTACCATTTACCATGATTTCTAATGACTCCACAGAAAGTCACGACTTGCCCATGTAAGGGCCTCTATATTGATTACTGGAGCTCTGGGACATATGTAAACTGCTGTGTCCTTAGTTAGAATTGACATGGGGTGGACATGATTTTACATGAAGGTCTCTTAGCATGGCTCTCTATGTTTCCTTTAGTGATTTTCTATAAATATAGTTAAGCTATTCAACCCCCACCCCACCTCCTCGCCATGCAGAGTGCTATGAGTGGCTCTCATGTATCAGGTCTCTTGTATTCATGTCCCAGCGTCAAGAGCAGAACACGTCGATGGCTGCACCGCGGGCCTGGCCGCAAGTGTCTCTGCCATTAATTAAAGAATCTGTTTCATGTTAAACAAGTAATTAAATGGTTTTCTGGCTCATCTCTTTGTAGGAATGCAAATGTTCCTAATGTTCCATGTGATTCCCATATGAATAGAGCCGGGTAAAGTGGCCGCATATTCTTGTAGCAATTACAGGATTACTGCATTTGCACCAATGTAAACAAATCGGAAAGATCCAAAATCACAGAGGAGGAAAAGATTTTAACGAAATGTGCACCGAGACTCTGCTCACAGCCATCTTACATTTAGCATGTAGTATTTTGTCCTGTGCTTCAGCTACAATTTCATCCAGTGAGCTTAACATGGCAGGAGCATCTCTTGATTTTATCTGCATGAGACATTGGGGGGAATCTATCATGTGCTAGTGCTAGGTGCATTAGCACATGCTGCAATCCCTGCCCCTCAGCCTGATACATACAGCATGAGCTGACGTACAATTCTCCGCTGAAAAACAGAAATTGCGCTATTACCCGCGCTCATTCAGGTCTGAACCAGTGCAGGCTATAGCCAAATCTGCTGTTGGGCAGGCCCCCCTTTACACCCTTCCATGTACTAAATGGGGAAATAGTCGCAATTCCTGTCAATTTGCTAGGTATTGTGATTATTTCCGCAGCTTGAACGCCAGAAAACCTACAGGAATACAAGCCCTTATAAATGTTCCTCTTTGTGTCTGTCCGCAGATCAGAGTTGGATACAACAAAGCTTAGGACAAGTTTAAAGCCTCTTAATGTACAACAAACAAAAATATCCCTATTCACTGACAACCTGTATAAATCTTGAAAATGCAAGAGTCTGATTATATACAACTGTATTTAGAGGAGTTTGGACTAAATAGGGTTAATATCAGCCTCAACGACCAATCTCTCGCTTTTTTATTTTTATTTTCAGCTCGCTACACCGTCAGCTTCTTCCCATCGATCTCTGTTGCTCAGTCATTTCACCTTCACACAGGATAAATTCTGTTATTTGTCCCCATAACATCCTGACATTTTGCACACAGTTGGGGTCCTATGATGGTCCCAGGTTGTCCGTCCTAATGACCTGCATCTGATCGCTGTGCTCTGCCCCTGTGCACAGTGCAGTGCTGATAACTCCCAGCAAATTATCAGAGGGAGAGGAGATTTGAGACAATTAACTTGACTAAAGCAAACTCATAATCTTGGATTTCCTTGAGATTAACTGAGATTTCTGTAAGAACTTTCCAAATGTCAATGCAAAGAGACATAAAATGCTGTGATGTTGTGATGTTTTCCTGCAACTGGGAGTAGATGTGGTGGATGGGTGCCCGCTCGCTCCTTTTATTTTCTCCGTTTAATGTAGGGTGGCAGAAGTGAGGACACAAACCTAATGTCATCATTTGTCACTTAGAGACAAAAAAGCCAAAGGAAAAGAAACATTGTAGGCAAGATCATTTCTTGAAGCCAAAATAAAAGTTGCAAAAAATATACTGTATATTGTTTTAAAGGAACTCTCTAGTGAAAAATCGCATATGTTATGCCTTTGTAGAGGTGAACCAAAGTTGGATTTTGATTGTTTTGTCATCGCCTTTATCTGGTCCCCATGAAGATGCATTGTAATAATTACTTTGTATGTGAATTTTACTTTTGGTTAATATACGAGAATGTTAAAATTGTATTCAGACAACACTAAAATAGCTACAAATGAATTCAACCAAGCAACCACCTTGAAAGAAGTAGGTAGAACACACCATAATCCTGAGTTGTCACCCATAACACTGCAGAAATGATGTTTCTTTATGGGGCACACCATTTTTTGTCCCACCACCTTATTTCTTCACAGACATGATACCATGACCAGGATTATTTTAAAGATACAATACCAAACCAAATGTACTGCATGGACACAGTACATAAACCAAGCTTACTAAATAGATACAATGGCAAATTCATGACATTTTTATAAAAACAATGGGGGAAATTTATCATAAGTATCTGAGAGCAGAACTGTTCTAGTTGCCCATGGCAACCAATCAGAGCTCAGCTTTCATTTTCCCACAGCCGTTATGAGCTTTGATTGGTTTCCATGGACACTTCAGACACTTATGATAAATCTCCCCCAGTGACACAGTATCAAAATGAAGGTTCTGTTACATAATCTAATATATAAAGTTGAGTGTATGGGGGTTATTTATCATTAGTTTTCCTGGGATTTTTTTTAGCATAAAAATGTCTCAAAGTAGTCACATTTAAGGTTTTTGAGACTCTTCACTGCTAAAAAGTCTCACAGGACTATACAGTATACACCTCTTCATTAATCTGGCCTAAAGGTAGAACTCCTGTTAGTGCGACACTGTGCAAAGCCAGATTCATGACATGAGACATACAAAAAGTCTCATAAAAGGTTTCAAACTTACTCCAGTCCCCTGCTGGTTTCTGTGCTGAGACTTTCTATGTATTTTGAGAATTTTATGGGACTTTTTGAAATAAAATCCCAGACAATAAATGATTCTTAATGATAAATAACCCCCTATGTGTGTGTATGCATTTCCGCTAAAGGAATCTGCAATGTCGCGTTTACAATCACCAAATTTTGTACAGTCACTCCCTGCGACTCATAAAACATCATAGACTAGTCCAATTTTTTACCCACACTTTTTAATCACAGCTCCACGTTTTTGCCACAGGTAATTAATATGAGCTCAGAGCTTTGATTGGTTACTATAGGCAATGAGCATAAGACAGCTTACATGTGAGATAATATGGATAGAGACAGAGGGGCACATTAACTTACCTGTCCAAGTCGCGATCCCCGAGGTGTGTTCCCCGACGATGATGCACTGTGCCGTGATCCACGTAGATCGTGCGCCCGACATCCTGCATGTGTCGCTCCCCACTCAGGTCCGCAGGAGTTCACCTTCTTCTTCCTGTTGCATGTAAAAGCTTGGCTTGCAACACAAATTTGAATGTTAAATCCTGCACTTAGTCCGAATCCGTCGGATTGTCCGATGGCCCGCCCAGGGCCGGATTAAGGTTGGTGGGGGCCCCTGGGCGCAAAACCTGGTGGGGGCCCCCCATTAAATGTAGTCTAGACAGGGAACAGAAATTGCTATACAAAGGCCCCCCGCAATAACCATATACAGCCCCATATAACTATATATATCTCCCAGTAATCACTATATACAGCCCCCCAGTAATCACGATATACAGCTCCCCAGCAATCACTATATACATCCCCCCAGTAATCACGATATACAGCTCCCCAGCAATCACTATATACAGCTCCCCCAGCAATCACTGTATACAGCTTCCAGTAATCACTATATACAGCTCCCCCAGCAATCACTATATACATCTCCCCTAGCAAACACTGTATACAGCTCCCCCAGCAATCAAAATATACAGCTCCCCCAGCAATCACTGCATACAGCTCCCCCAGCAATCACTATATACAGCTCCCCCAGCAACCACTATATACATCTCCCGGCAATCACTGTATACAGCTCCCTCAGCAACCACTATATACAACCCCCTAACAATCACTATATACAGCTCCCCCAGCAATCACTATATACAACCCCCTAACAATAACTATACACAGCCCCTAGTAATCACTATATGCACCCCCAGCATTAACTATATAAAGTCCCCCTATAACAACTATATACAGACACCATAATAACTATAAACACCTCCTATAATAACTAACTATATACAGTTCCCTATTATAACTATATACCCCCATAATAACTATATGCACCCCTCTATAATAACTAACTACATACATTCCCATTATTATAACTATATACACAACACCTCCTATAACTAACTATATACCCCCCATAATAACTATATACACCACTCTATAATAACGAACTATATACAGTTCCCCTATTATAGCTATATACACAATATCTCCTATAACAATATACCCCCATAATAACTATATGCACCCCCTTATAATAACTATATGCACCCCCCTATAATAACTATATACACAACCCTATAATAACTAACTATATACAGTTCCCCTATTATAACTACATACACAACACCTCCTATAATAACTATCTACTCCCTATAATAACTATATACACCCCCTATAATAACTATATACACCACCCTATAATAACTATATACACCACCCTATAATAACTAAATACACCACCCTATAATAACTAACTATATACAGTTCCCCTATTATAACTATATACACAACACCTCCTATAATAACTATCTACTCCCTATAATAACTATATACACCCCCTATAATAACTATATACACCACCCTATAATAACTATCTACACCTCCTATAATAACTAACTATATACCCCCCAATAATAGCTATATACATAACACCTTTTATAATAACTTACTATATACCCCACCAATGATAACTATATACAGTTATATACAGTTTATTTTATAAATAAAATTGTACATCACCTTCCTCCGTTCCCCCCATGCGCGCCGTCCTCGTCTTCTTCCCTCGCGGTTATCTTCGGAGGTGTACCAAGATGGCGGCGCCCTGCTAGCAACCGGCGCAGTGGCATCACACACGGAGCCGGCGCTGTGACGTCACACACGGCGTCGCCATCTTGGTTTTACACGGATCATTAAATGGCAGAGCAGGGAACTTATTGTTCCCTGCTCTGCCATAGCATTAAGCGTTAGTATGCCCCAGTAGTGCAGTAGTAAGCCCTGACCCAAATACACAGTGGGCGAATCGGGCGGTCAAATCGCCCACATTTGGGGGAGGCCCCTTTAAGGGCAAAGTGGTGGGGGCCCCGGGGCTAGCGCCCCGTGTGCCCCCCCCTATGATTCGGCCCTGGACCCGCCCCTCGATTTGTTGCATGCGACACAATCCCCCGGGGCCAGCCCTGAAAAGTCGGGAAACCCGATGAAAATGCGGCCGCGGGAACCACGAGTAGTTAGTTAATATCTAAGGCAATGCCTTGGGCTACATCTAGACTTATAAAAATCAGAAAAAATAGCGCAGCAGTCCACACTGTTTTCCACTATTACAAACAAAAGTGTAATGGATGCTAGACTTCTGTTCACTAAAATTTATAATATAAATATAATATAAATAATATAATATAAAACCTTTAATTCACCCATCATTTTTATTTTTTTATTACTCTCTACTTAAAAGGGAGAGCATAACACAAACTCCTGATGCAGGTTTGCAGCCTTAGAGAAATGGTTCTGTGCAGTGGTAATTTATTTAGGAAAAAAAGAGAAAGAATAAAAAATCAACAATAAACTAAATGATTGGTGCAAATCGAAAGAACTTTCAGCTCAAATAACAGTCTAAAAATAAAAAAAAATTAGGCAGCACTCCAACATGTATTTAGTGAAAAATGGGTATTTATTTCACCTCATGTAGGCAATGCTGTGCTGCGGGCACCCCCTTGGGGTATGGTTACTGCAGGATAAGGACCACTCTTCTAGTTTCTTTTACTCAATATAACACTCTCATAACTCTTCATCAACTGGAAAGTTACTAACTGCAACATATGTAGCAGTGTAACACAACTTGATTATTTAGTATGTTTTTCTAAGTTGAGGGCTCTGAGATACTGCTGCTTCCTTTGCCTTTCCTCTACTGTATACTGCAGACTACTTATAATTATTTTGGGGGAGCAGCAGCTCTAATCTGCTATCTGTACTTGTCAGTGACTTGTCAGCCAGTTAATGTTAAGAATAGTGCAGTGCAATTCAATATCACAGCAACAAGGTTTCCTCGTGTGACCAGAGGATCCAGGCTCCTGCCCTACTTTCCTCCAAGAGCTGCACTATTCTGTCAGATCAGACAAAGAGCCGTCCAATTATCATAATTTAGTATTCTCGCCTCCCTGGTCAGTGGCAGCTTCCAGCAGGAACAGACATTCGGAAAGATAGTCTTGTTTTCCTAAACAAAACACCACAACAGCGGGATAAGTCAAGTGTAGCGCGATGCCAGCTGGGTGTTCTGCCCGTTAAAGATGCATAGACCAATAGACTGGCAGGTTCGCTGCTAAGGGAGACAAGGGTGATTTGTGCGTCTGTTATAAATAAACCGATGTTCTAAGACAAATCTAACAGAAAGCTTCAATTATTTCCCTTCAGTGATGCAAGAAACAGGCAGGTAGAGAATTCTAGTAAAAACAAGCGCAGGAGGGGAAAAAGAGATTGTGGAGGATTGTCGATATGCAGGGAAATAGTAAAGATTTTTTACTTAGAGACAAGCAAATCAATCCAAGCAATTCACCAATTTGCCAATTTTCCAGCTGATAGAATACAATAGTTAAATCCATTCACTGATTTTATTACTTTGGGTCAACAAAATATATAAAATCCATTTTACCGCCATCTAGGTAGGTAATCTAACATATACTAATTTGTTCTTATGTAACCAACATTTCCTTCTGCATCCAATGCATCCTAATATAATCACTGTATCCTTGTACATCTCAACGTATTTTAATCTGTTTGTCAGCTAGCAGTTACTTTATCTCTCTGTCTTTGTTTGTTGGTTGCCATGGGAATCCGTAGCTAGATGGACAAGAGGAGAGTGGGTCTGTCTTGTTGGAAGGGGTTACTAGCACATGCACGGTCATGATCAGTAGCAGGAGAATTCCCCAACAGCATCTAAAAAGCACCAGGACCTGCAGTGATGTCACTTATTATATGCTTTTGGACATTCAATTACATACCTGTAATGGGATGTAGCAGGGCTGTTTGTGTTTGAAAGGTTGAATATAGGATAAATGTGTATGCATGAAAGTGTGAATGCACAAATAAAGCCAGAGCTCCGGCTTTCCATCGGTTTTAATTAATGATGCAAATCCTGCACACACAGCACAGTGTGTATACAGTGCAACCTCTTTGAATAGATTTCCTTGTACAGGAAAGGGGTGGTCTGCAGATAGGAGGCAGCTTTCATAGTATAATGGCAAAAATTTTTTGTAAAAAATCAGAGATTGAATGAAAAAACAGACTTCAAGGGAGAGGGTCCTCTCAGGGAGGTTCTCTTCTGGAGAGGTTTCAGAAGAACAGCTAAGAAGAGGAGATTTGCATGTTTACATAGCTGTTAACATTGTATCTACAAAACGCACACATTAATGTGATGTGAACACTTGTGTTAACACAATCTTAAAGTATGTTGCTGTTAACGCTGTATTAACATATGTGTTGACTGCGTGTTACTTATTCTTCCTGTCTGTTTCTCAGTTACTCTCCCTTTCTATCTCTCTCTCACTCACTAACTAACTGTCTCTCTGTCACTCACTCACTCACTCACTCACTCTCCTTCAATGTCTCTCTCTCTCTCTCAATTACTCTCCCTGTCTCTCTCTCAATCACTCTTACTGTCTGTCCCTCTGCCTCTCTTTTCCTCAATCACTCTCCCTGTCTGTCTCTCTGTCACTCACTCTCCCTGTCTGTCTCTCTGTCACTCACTCTCCTTGCCTGTCTGTCTTTCTCTATCTTACCTCACACATGAGCTGTCTTCTACTCATTGCCTATGGTAACCAATCAAAGCTCATAGCTCATATTAATGACCTGTGGCAGAAAAACAAACAAATAATGGCTTAGCTTTTAACTGTCACAGCAGAAGCAGACAATAGCTCTTGTATTAATAAGTGAAAATTTCAGATCCAAACCTAGTCTATGTCTTTCCCTGAGTCACAGAGAGAGGCTGCGCAAAATTTGGTGATTGTAAATGCGACAGTGCAGATTCCTAGTGAATGGAGCCTAATGATCCAGCTCACTAAGAAGAGCAGGACTTTCCATCACTATTCTGCATAAGCAGTAACACTGATTCTGTGTCCTGATTGGCTGAACGGTTTGTGCACATTCACATGAATGTCCTGAATGCTGTTGGCATCATTGCCCATAGCTAATGTCACAACCAGGAAGTTCTGCATACTTCAGGCAAAGCTGAGAGTGTTTTACAGATAGCCTCATACCTATTAGCCCTATATCTCAGGATATAAAAAAAGCCAGAAGCATAATACAGGTATTGTTGGAATTGTTGTTGAAGGCTTTCTCCAACTGAACTAAAGCTTTTTTTTGTTTAACTGTTACCCTTTCTATACAAAAGATCAAACACTGGGGTCTAAATCAAGTTTTCTAACACTCACATTTTATCAGTGAACTCCTCTGACTACACAATCCACTGTATAAGATCCAACACATATGGCTGAAAACTGGTACATTGTAACTACAACCCAGATAGTTATAGATAGTGATGCCTGTTGGGCCAAGTTTACATGAGCATTAGCCGTTTCTGTTATGCTCTTCTGTTACAGAATATAACAGAAACTAAACACTGAAGGTGAACAAAGGTCTTCCATTCACCTTCCATTCCCCATAATGATATATGTGCAGAAGGTTACCTTCCACCATGCTTTCACTAATGGAAAGGTGTACCTAAAGGGACATGATGCTGATGTGAACTTAGCCCTAGAATGCATTCAATCTTATTTGTTGCTATATCAGTCTATTGGAAGTGTTTTAGACATGTTTAAGGCATTTTTATTACTTGGATGAAAAAGATTTATGGCTGCATGTGAAAAGGGCCTTTATTTTTTGTTAAAGTGGCAACGACCTGATTTACCATTCTTTGTGCCTCAAATGTGGCAAAATCAAAATGCTATTTTCAGGTGTAAACTAAGCTAACTAATAGGATGTGTAAAGCAAGAATAGGCAGTTTAATGGTGTGACAGAGGTTGTGATAGGTCTGTATTAGACAGTCTAGTCTAACTTTATACATTTGAAGTATATCTGGCTCAATTTCGTAAGAAGCTCAAGTAATTTGTTTCTGTGAGATAAGTGAAGGAGAAACTTCACAAGAACAGTGGTAGAATATTCAGACCTGTAAAGATGGAGCTATTGAACGGCTTAGATTTTAGGGCCCCCAGACTCCTCACTGCTTTACAGCATAGTGAAGGCTTGTTTAGGGTGTATGGTAGGTACATATCTTAATCTGACATTGAAAAGTTGCTCTCATATAGTACAACTTATTACAATTCAGGAAGTTTGTAACCTCCTTCATCTGGAACCTGAAAACACAGAAATGTTTATTTTTTGGATAAATCTGCATTTTCATGAAAGAGTCGAGTGATGCACGACTCCCAATCATTCTCCATAATTCCAGATTTTCAGCTTCCTTTGACCTTATAGAAGCGCTCTCACCGATCCTAATTTTAATTTCAGAGTCAGAGTGAATACTTCACGGTGACAGCGACCGTGCCAGATTCAGATTTACACTCATATCCAGCTGAATAATAAACAGGGGCTCAGGAGTAAATATGAACTGCTAACACTTCACAACACATCGGAAAAGCAATTTACATAGTCAATGAACTGACATCTCCCAGCAATCCTCCGAGATCTCAGCCTTGTTCATCATGGGAATCCAGGACCAAGACTAAGACAATATTCTTTGAAGGAAGTGCTACCTTAGGAAGCGAAAGAGACACCAACAGGCAAAAACCCAAGTGCAACAACTTAGAATATCATTACAAATGCAGGAAGGATCCCCAGATACTAAACAAAGAAAGATGTTATCAGGTAGAGTTATTTAATCTCTTTATTTAACTGTGAACAGCCCTTGAACGTGACTTGGGACTGAGCAGAGATAACATGTGGTCTAGCCCTTATGTCCAAGAATATAACAACTCAAGTACTCATAGTAATACAATGTACAAAAATATAACATATATTAGACCGTCCAATTGGAAAACAATAAAGCTACTATAATGCTATCCAATATGCCAACTACAATACCATTGCTATTTCCAATAATTTAATTACTTTAATATTCCCTCCTATGCGCAAGAATATAGCTACTAGAATATTCCTTCTACAATAGCGAGGGGCGCTATAACACAGGAATAACACTGCTATCTGCCTAAATATACTACTGTAGGACAACTAACTTAAAGGACATCTACCCCCAGATTACTAATGGTTGAGTGTCCCAATTAGACTGCTCGTTCAATCTAGGGGATGGGGGGAAGACCATTTTTAACAGGTTTTCTGCAATCTTTAGTAATCAAATAATAAAGCTGCCAGAGGCGCTAAGGCTGACGGCGCCTGAGCGCCTATCGGCTTCCCCAGCTTTTAATTTATGCACGTCCACTGCTGCAAGCCGCCTCCTGCTCCCCAGCCAGTGACATCAAAGCCGGGGCGTGAACATGTGCTCTCTCCTAGTTCCCTGGCCGGGAGCAGGAGGTGGCCTGCAGTTAGGAGGGGGGGGAGGGGGGGTTTGGCATGAATAAATTAAAAGCCGGGGAAGCCAAGAGGCGCTTTACAAAGTTACTATTTCATTATTAGAGATGGCAGGAAACCTTTTAAAATGGTCCCCCATCTAATACTGTCCCCCTATATGCAAGAATATAACTTCTATAATACAACTCCTTATATGCAAGAATATAATTACTATAATACTGCCCCTATGTACAAGAATATAGCTTCTACAATACTGCCCCCTATGTACAAAAATATAACTACTATAACACTGCCCTGTATGTACAAGTATATAACTACTATCATACTGCCCCTTATGTACAAGAATATAACTACAATAATGCTGCTCCCTATATACAAGAATATAATTAATATAATACTGGACCTATGTACAAGAATATAGCTACTATAATACTGCCCCCTATGTACAAAATGTAACTACTATAATACTGCCCTGTATGTACAAGTATATAATTACTATAATACTTCCCCCTATGTACAAGAATATAACTGCTATAATACTGCCCAATATGTACCAGAATATAACTACTATAATACTGCCCCCTATGGACCAGAATATAACTACTGTAATACTGCCCCCTATGTACCAGAATATAACTACTATAATACTGCCGCCTATGTACAAGAATATAGCTACTATAATACTGCCCCATATGTACCAGAATATAACTACTATAATACTGCCCCCTATGTACCAGAATATAACTACTATAATACTGCCCCCTATGTACAAGAATATAACTACTATAATACTGCCCCCTATGTACAAGCATATAACTACTATAATACTGCCCCCTATGTACCAGAATATAACTACTATAATACTGCCCCCTATGTACAAGAATATAACTACTATAATACTGCCCCCTATGTACAAGAATATAACTACTATAATACTGCCCCCTATGTACAAGAATATACCTACTATAATACTGCCCCCTATGTACAAGAATATAACTATTCTAATACTGCCCCTTATGTACAAGAAAATAACTACTATAATACTGCCCCCTATGTACAATAATATAACTACTATAACACTGCCCTGTATGTACAAGTATATAACTACTATAATACTGCCCCCTATGTACAAGTATATAACTACTATCATACTGCCCCCTATGTACAAGAATATAACTACTATAATGCTGCTCCCTATATACAAGAATATACTTACTATAATACTGGACCTATGTACAAGATTATAGCTACTATAATACTGCCCCCTATGTAAAATAATGTAACTACTATAATACTGCCCTGTATGTACAAGTATATAATTACTATAATACTTCCCCTATGTACAAGAATATAACTACAGTACTATGATAATGTCCCCTATGTACAAGAATATAACTACTATAATACTGCCCCCTATGTACAAGAATATAACTACTATAATACTGCCCCCTATGTACAAGAATATAACTACTATAATACCGCCCTCTATGTACAAGAATATAACTACTATAATACTGCCCCCTATGTACAAGAATATAACTACTATAATACTGCCTCCTATGTACAAGAATATTACTTCTAAAATACTGCCCCCTATGTACAAGAATATAACTACTTTATTACTGCCACCTATGTACAAGAATATAACTACTATAATACTTCCCCCTATATACAACAATATATTTACTATAATACTGCCCCCTTTGTACAAGAATATAACTACTATCATCATAGTTTGTACGGTTGAAAAAAGACATGTACATCAAGTTCAGCCAAGGAAAGGGAAGGGCTTGGATAAGGATTCTATATAACAATTCTATATAGCATAACTGTCAATGTTATTTAGGTGTAAACATAAACACAGTGCTATTAATTCCTACCTCTATATCATTAATAAATATATTAATTAGTAGTGGGCCACAGAAACCTGGAGTACACCACTCATAACTGGTGACCACTCTCTGGACCACTCTCTGGATACTCTCCTTTTCAATTGAATTGCAAATAATTCCTGCCAAACCACTAGACCTTATTTTACCCATCAGGCGTCTATGAAGGACAATGTCAAATGCCTTTGCAAAGTCCAAGAACACAGAATATCCACAGCTGCTCCTCCATCCAGGCACCTGCTCACCTCTTCATAGAAGCAGATCAGGTTAGTCTGACAACTTCTATTCTTAGTAAGCCCATGCTGGCTGTCACTTATTATACTATTTGATGTCACATACTCCTGTATGTAGTGTTTTACTAACCCTTCCAATTTTTTCCCCACAATGGAAGTTAAGCTTCCAGGCCTGTAATTGCCGGCAAAGTTCTAGAGCCTTTTTTTTTTTATTGGCACAACATTCGCCTTGCACCAGTCACTTGGCACCACACCAGACATTAGGGAATCCCTGAAAATTTCAGACAGCGGTACAGCAATAACCGCAGCAAAAATAAGCAAACAGAGTGAAACATAAGTGAAAAGTCGCACAGAACATCTGGAAAAAAAAGATACACAAGGTGCAGACCAAGGCGTACTTGTAAAAACGATGAGTGAAAAGTCGCAAAAAACGACAAAAGTCGCAAAAATGAGATAATTTGACTAGCAGAAATAATGATACATGTCCCCCATTGTCTCTGAAAGCAAATAAAGGGGCTCCTAGTGGTATAAACCTGCACTGCAGGGGTTCTGGGTTTATTATTACATTTCTAAGTAACCCCTTTCCTCTGTGCCTTTTCCCAGTGACAGGTAGGCCCAGAAGAAATTAAAGTTCCAGAGAAATCTCCATTTTAATATTCAAAACTGAAGGGAAAGTTTCACTTTCTCATTTTCGGCTTCAGTACAAGACAAGTATCTGTTCCTCGGAATGACTCCTCTCGCCGGCAGCGCGCAGGCAGCGTTTGATTTTTAATGACATTAAAATAGAAAGATGGGGGAGATCTGTCCTGACACAGACTGTCACACTGCAATTAAAGCAAGAGAACGCTTTTCAAAAAGCTTGATGTATGAATTGGAGATTGAAGCTTCCTAAAAATAGAACAGAGACAGCGGAGAAATATTTCTTTACTTTTTTATAACAATTTCTCAGTTCCTCAAAATTGTTGTCTTCATCATTTTTTGGAGAAGTAAAATGAAGGAACAAACATTCTGCCATATCATGAACTGGTGTATCTAAGCTCAGACCATGTGTTATACTGCCAGCTAAGCCACTGTATGTAAGCCGACTGATAATTGTCATTTTGTCAGATGAGTGGCTTTCATAAGCCTATCATACAGACTTCTCAAGATCTCAAAATCCATTATAGCAGAAGGTGAAGGCATATTTCTGGATTTTTTTTTTTGTAATGCAGTAAATCGTTAGCATAATAGTCATATTATTAATGTTTGAAACAAAACTGTCTCCTGTAATGTATCTGGTCATGTCTCTGACACTTCCACTCCCTGTGACTTCTTATCCAGCAGGGACCAGAGATGGTAAATTCTGGATTAAAGAGAACCTGTCACCACATTTTCACAAATACAGCGAGTGACAGTTTCCCATAGAACCCTATTAACTAACTAACTTCTTTATCTAAGAATTCTTTCCCTTACATCCCCAAAAAATACCTTTATATTATATTTTCTGGCATCACACGGGGGGCGTGTCCAGGTCAGCCGACCCCTCGCATCTAATCCTTCTCATGTCAGGTTATTGCCAAGTAAGATTTGCAACTTCTATCCCAAGTATATATTTGATCACATCAAATCACAGCAGCTTCCATGGACTTCTAATCTCCCCTCCTCCATGGAGGCATGTGGTGATTTCATGTGATCAGATACATACATGGGGTAGACATTGCAAATTTAACAGGACTCTAGATGATATCACCCAGGTCACATGGCATGAAATTCCCAATAAAGTAACAGAGCTCTCTTTTGCATACCCCCTTATTATCATTGGAAAAAATGAAACACGGTAGCAGACAACAAGTGTCCTTAACCCGGTCTAACCACCGCTTTGAACGAATCACCTTGAATGGAGTGCACGGACTGGTCTGGAGCCCGACCACGCTGACAGGAAACATAGGAGAGAATCATAGGTCCAGCACAGCGTTTTTCGGTGATATAAAAATGCAATCTTTATTTTCCGAAGGCTAAAATCCACATCAGGAACATACAGAAAAAGCGTCACAGACCGACGTGTTTCAACACTTGCGTGTCTTTATCAAGGTCTAAGTGATATGTGTTAACAAACACTATTTGAAGGAGCCGCGTGCAGGAAGCACGCAGGGCAGGAAAGCTAGCCGCGTGTCCGGAGTCAACTGCACGGGTGTCAGGCTTGCGGGTAGTGGATCCACTGGACCACTGCAGACGATGACTTTAGCCACTACCTGGGACCAGAGTCTAAGTGGTACCCGGTTTTCACCAGAGCCCGCCGCAAAGAATAGAATAGAATAGAATAGAATGCTTTATTGTCCCCATAGGGAAAATTGACTTTGTCACAACGACAACAACAACACCTCCATTCATGATCACAATTATACATATACAAACAAGTAAAATACAACATACATATACAAATAGATAATAAATTTTTTTTTAAAAAAGTAAAAAAAAAAAGAAAAGCACCATGGTTACAGATATTAATTACTTGCCCATGTTAACTAATGCAATTGCCCTAGGTATAAAGGAGTTTTTAAAACGATTCGTTCTACATTTAATATGCAGAAACCGTTCACTAAATGTGCTACGTTGACCCATCAGTGTGTTATGTAATGGGTTTTTCTCATTACATACAATGGACTTAAATTTGGAGAGCATACTTGCACACAAGATTGACTCCCAATCCTCTGTCTTAGTGCCAACAATTGAGTTCACCATCCTAACCAATTTCTTAAATTTGTTTAAGTCAGTCGTGCGGGCATGGTTTCCCCAACATACCACCGCATAAAATAAAACACTTCCAATTACAGACTGGTAAAAGGACAACAACATCCTACGGTCCACATCAAAAGACCTAAGCGATCTTAAAAAGTACAGTCTCCCAGACGCCTTTTTATACAATTTCTCTGAATTTATATGCCACAACAACTTATCATCCAGATAGACGCCCAGATACTTATAGTTGGTGACGCGTTCTACTGCAACACCCCTAATCTTTGTAGGCTCACCATCAGTATCACGTTCTTTCCGGAAACTGATTACCATTTCCTTGGTCTTTGATAGATTCAATTCCAAGCCATTTGTGTCGCACCACTCCGAGAACAAGTCAATGGTTAACCAATATTCAGACAAATCTCCCTCTTTTATGCACCCTATTATCGCAGTGTCATCCGAATACTTCTGCAAGAAACACTGACTTCTATTTTTTTGAAAGTCTACAGTGTAGATGGTAAATAAAAACGGGGCAAGAACAGTTTCCTGTGGGGCTCCAATGTTACTCACAACCACATCCGACACCGTGTTTCCAATTTTCACCCAAAGCGGGTTAGACAAGCTGCGGTGTGGTACCACCAGGTCGTTCCTCAGGCGTGACTTGTCTGCAGTGGCGGCCAAGGTTGAGATACAAGAACGGCAGACAGACAATCTCGTGGTCAAAGTCCAGGCACAGGGTCAGGGCAGGCGGCAGAGATGCAACGTCAGGGTTCAATCCGGGGTCAGCAACAGGAGGTCCAAGCAGAGGGGTACGGGAACACAGAACAGCAGCACGGAGGAACACTGGTACACGGAAACACGGAGGAGCTCAGGTAACACAGGAACACGGAGGGACACAGGAACGCAGGAGACACAAGAACGCAGGAGACACAGGAACACAGGCTAATCGCAGTAAAGCTTTCTCTCAGGCTGTGAGGCACAAAGATCCGGCAAGAGATACACTAGTTTTAGTGAAAATGGCCAGCGGCAATTAGTGGCGCGCTGGCCCTTTAAATTTGCCAAAGGTGGCGCGCGCGCCCTAGAGGCGGGGACGCACGCGCCG
This sequence comes from Engystomops pustulosus, assembly GCF_040894005.1. NCBI lineage: Eukaryota > Metazoa > Chordata > Amphibia > Anura > Leptodactylidae > Engystomops > Engystomops pustulosus. The sequence goes on along the minus strand of NC_092417.1, from coordinate 73,304,376 downwards.
TGCTGCCGGAGTCGGCGTGGGAACTTGACGGGGTAAGTAAGAAGCCGGGGGACCGGGGCAGCCATGAAGCGTGGGGCTCCAATATTTGATACAGCAAAATGTAAAAACATTGACATGTAAACAAAAGAAGACATACCTTCAAATAAAAATTATTGTCGGCAACATGAGGAAGGAGAATAAACGATATTGTTATTAGTAAAAGAGAGAGGGACGACATATGTAGGTATGGAATATATTAATATAATAATTGGTGTTGCTGCTTATTAGTAACACAGAATAATGTCTTGTCTAGCGTTCAAACCCTTGGGTACTCTGGTGTCCAAAGTGAAAATCCAGAAGGACTCTCTGTTTAAGAGCTTTCTATGATAGTCACCACCTCTAATGGGGCGATTAACCCTTTCGATAGTCTGCCAAACAAACCCCGAGCAATCCTTGTTATGAAAATCTCTAAAATGTTGTGAAACCGCTGAAAACGTAAAATGCATTATTCGTAACATCCGACAAATGTCTGCGTAATCTGACCTTAAGTGGGCCAGTCGTGCATCCCACATAATGTATTCTGCAGAGTTTACACGAAACAACATATATTGCATATGTAGTATTGCAATTAATGTGAGATTTAACTGTAAATTCCTCCCCCGTAGAGTAGGATACAATTGAAATGCCTGGTTGAATATATGAGCACATTTTACAAATACGGTGGCCACATTTGTGTATGCCGGGATATGCAAGCCATGTCCATTATTTTTCTTATTTTTGGAACAAAAGAGACTAGGTGATAATTAATTGCCCAGGGTCGAGCCCTCTTAGGGATGAATCTAATTCCATTCCTCACAAGATCATATAAAACTGGGTCCTGCGCAAGAATGGGGAGATTCCTCCTTATGATGTTTTTCACTTCGTTAAATTGTCTGCTGTACGAGGTACTAAATGTGAGTGGGGTATTCTCTTGTGTAGCCCATGTTACTGTGTTACTAATAAGCAGCAATACCAATTATTATATTTATATATTCCATACCTACATATGTCGTCCCTCTCTCTTTTACTAATAACAACATCATTTATTCTCCTTCCTCATGTTGCCGACAATAATTTTTATTTGATGGTATGTCTTCTTTTGTTTACATGTCAATGTTTTTACATTTTGCTGTATTTAATATTGGAGCCCCGTGCAGTTGACTCCGGACACGCAGCTAGCTTTCCTGCCCTGCGTGGGGCGGAGCTTCCTGCACGCGGCTCCTTCAAATAGTGTTTGTTCACACATATCACTTAGACCTTGATAAAGACACGCAAGTGTTGAAACGCGTCGGTCTGTGACGCTTTTTCTGTATGTTCCTGATGTGGATTTTAGCCTTCGGAAAATAAAGATTGCATTTTTATATCACCGAAAAACGCTGTGCTGGACCTGTGATTCTCTTCCATTATTATCATTGGACTCACATCAGGTGAGTTGCATATAAGTTTACAAACTTTTTTTTAACATTGCAGCCATGGAAAGGAACAATTTAGGAATAAGGGCAATGATTTTTAACCACTTAAGGACTAAGCTCATTTCCTCCTTTAGGACACAGCCCGATTTTTCAAGTCTGCCTGTGTCACTATATGCAGTTATAACTTTAAAAAGCTTTATCTTACCAAGTTTATTTTCAGACACTTTTTTCATGACATGTTGTACTTCATATTAATGCTATATTTTAGTTTAAATATATTGAACTTATTTGTAAAAAAATGGAAATTTGATGAACATTTCAAAGATTTTCCTATTTTTATGATTTCTAAATGTTCTACTTATCATACAATTATCCTTAATGGCCAAATTGGTTGCTAAGTAACATTAACCATATATCTGCTTTATGCTGACATAATTTTTTATATGTTACGGCAATTATCGTTAGGTCCATAGAGATTAATGGAGCAAAAGAGAAATGGTTGATGAGGTTTAATGTAGATAAATCTAAAGTTATTCACTTGGGCCATGGAAACAAAAAGTATAATTATGTTCTAAACGGTCAATTACTTGGTAAAACTGGAGCTGGAAAGGACTTGGGGGTATTGGTGGATGGTAAACTTAATTTTAGTGACCAGAGCCAGGCGGCTGCTGCTAAAGCAAATAAAATTATGGGATGTATCAATAGAGGAATAGATTCTCATGATAAAGACATAGTTTTGCCCTTATACAAATCCCTGGTCAGACCACACATGGAATACTGTGTACAGTTTTGGGCACCAGTGTATAAAAAGGATATAGTAGAGCTGGAACGGGTGCAGAGGAGAGCAACCAGGATTATTAGGGGAATGGGGGGATTAGAATACAATGACAGATTACAAAATTTGGGATTATTCAGTTTCGAAAAAAGACGACTGAGGGGAGACCTCATTACAATGTACAAATACCTGAATGGACAGTACAAGGATCTCTTCAAAGATCTTTTTATACCTCGGCCTGTGACCAGGACAAGGGGGCATCTTCTACGCCTAGAGGAGAGGCGATTTTACCATCAACATAGACAAAGGTTCTTTACTGTAAGAGCAGTGAGACTATGGAACTCTCTGCCGCAGGAGGTTGTTATGGCGGACTCTATGTACATGTTCAAGAGAGGCCTGGATGCCTTTCTGGAGAGAAAAAATATTGCGGGTTATGGGGATAAAACATTTATTTAATTCTTAAAGGTTGGACTTGATGGACTTGTGTCTTTTTCCAGCCTTATATACTATGATACTATGAAAACGGTCATGCGCGTCCACATGTTCCATTACTCTGACAAAGCGACAAGGGGTCCGACGGAGGTATGTGGGACCCCATCACTGAAACCCCCACTGATTAGCAAGTTAGGCCCTATCCTGAGATAGGGCTTAACCTGTGTTTGTGGGAAAACCACTTTAAAGGGTTCCATACCAGCCTTTATCTAGTCAATTCATACATTAATCATTGTAAAATCATCTTATCTTTATTATGTAAATGAGGCTGGTCACATGGTCAAAGACAGTGATGTCATCGCTGTTACCCCTCACCTCTCCTCTCCCTGCTCATCTGTGTGTAATGTATAGTAAAGCATTAGTAGTGTCTGTGCTTTACCTTCTGACATGCTCTCCCTCCTAATACATGTGAGAGGCACAGGCATCAGCTATACAAGTACCTGACATGTTCTGCTATAACATGACTGCCTGGAGCTGTTGTATCTCTCCTATACACACACAGGCTGCAGGGGCCGCCAGCACCAAGAAGCACATGGAGGAGCCATTACACCATTATACCTCACATCATTATACAGGATGTCAGTCATGTGTATAGGAGTATCTCATACACACAGGCTGCAGAGGGCGCCAGCACCAGGAGTGTCACACCATTATATAGGCTGTCAGTCATGTGTATAAGAGTATCTCATACACACACAGGATGCATGGTGCATGGCCACCAGCACCAGGAAGCACATGGAGGAGCTATTACACCATTATACCTCACATCATTATACAGGCTGTCAGTCATGTGTATAGGAGTATCTCATACACACACAGGATGCAGGGGGCATGGCCGCCAGCACCAGGAAGCACATGGAGGAGCCATTACACCATTATACCTCACATCATTATACAGGCTGTCAGTCATGTGTATAGGAGTATCTCATACACACACAGGATGCAGGGGGCATGGCCACCAGCACCAGGAAGCACATGAAAGAGCTATTACACCATTATACCTCACACCATTATACATGATGTCAGTCAAGCAGTGGGGGTGTGGCTGTGCCTCCCACTCATGAATAATCTGGACAGCTTGAATATGATAATGACTCATTGGACATCTCACAGGTCCTTTGCATACAGCTTTAGGACCCATTGCTTAGGTTTACAGACATGTAGAAGGACAATGAAGGGATAGAGGCAATGCTTTCTAATGGCAGTTTATGAAAATATATTTAGTTTAGGGGATTAATTTGCCTGATGGGTTCACTTTAATGGTGCAGAAGAGGGACGTTTTAAACAAATGCATTTTTGTTATTTAATTTTTTTTAATTTTTTTTTTAAATTCTTTTCCAGCTGTTACCTGATTTTTAACAATTAAAGAAACCCATCTAGGATGCAATATTTGTAATACTGTCTAGTTGATCTAAGCGTCTTATGTGATACAGTCCTCGTATGATTCAATCCTCTGTATCTCAGGCTCTCATGGCTAGATATACCTTTTCACTTGTTATACGGCTTGTGATATGGTTCTTTAGATTTGAGTAGATACAGTCTACTTCATTTTCTGTTTGTTCCCGGGAGATGTTGACATTGTAGATATCAGTAAATCTATAAATCGTTTTGTGCCGGTGGTGACGTGCAGGAGTGACCTTCACTGATGGATTCTTAGCTGTATGTATAATAAGCAATTTTACTCCATACATACGGTGAACATCATCACTGCTGCTCCAGCCTGATATCACAGCCACAATTCTGTTTTACTGTCTGTCTTTCAGCTGTATATAGAAATCTGTTAAGCTCTAAAAACGTTTCATGGGTCAGAAAAAAAGCAAAAAGCCAAAACTCCTAAAAACAAAATAAAAAAGTATATTGCAAACCCTAAATAGCAGCAGGCAGCTGTGCACACAAAAGTGGATTTTTAGGAGAAGCCAATTGAGGTGTAGTCATGCAGGAAGGAATCCTAAATTGGTTTTGGTAGTTAAGATAGTGATCAATAAAACATGGAAATAAAAAAAAAGACAAGAATAAAGTGAGCACAAAAATCTACGAAGCGGAAACATTTATAGAAAAAGAAAGTGGGGAAGAAAGTCTCCATAACATGTGGGGATCATTTAGGATGAATGTAAAAAAGGAGGGGACCTGTAATTGTTAGGATCAGTGGTAGTGGATCCTCCTTACCACCGTGGACGATGACTTAAGCTGACACCTAGGACTGGAGTCTAAGTGGTACCCGGTTTTCACCAGAGTCCGCCGCAAAGCAGGTTGGACTTGTTGCGGCGTGATACCACCAAGTCGTTCCACAGGTGTGACTTTGTCCGCGGCGGCAGCCAAGGCGAGGTACAGAATCATAAGGCAAACTCGTGGTTGGGAACAGGCAGGAGGTCGAGACAGTTAGCACGGGATCAGAGTCAGGAACGTAGCAATAGGTCAGGAAAGACAGCACGGGATCGGAGTCAGGAACGGAATCGAGGTAACCATGGGAAATCAGGATAATCACAGAGGGCTTGGAAAATAGCTTTCCAAGCTATGGAAGCACAAAGATCCGGCAGGGGACATGGGAAGGGGTTGGAATTTATAATGACTGGCCAGCGCCAATTAGCTGTGTGCTGGCCCTAGAACATGGGAGTGCGCCCGCCGCAGCTCGGATATTGGGGAGATTGCTGCTGGATCCGGGAGAGGTGAGTGAGAGGCCAGGGCACACAGAGACACTAGGGTGCGCCTGCGACCCAGGACATGGGTCGCAGGGGCACCCGTGACAGTAATCCATGTGGCTACTGTCCATCATGGCAAATGTTAGTACAGGGCACTATACCATAGCTTCTGGTTAGGCACATTGATAAATGGGAATAGCTGTACCCATGGGCACCATTTTAGCTCCCTGAACCAGACTTAGGGTTGGCTACCTCTTTCAACTTTAGTGGTTTAGTTAGGACAGCTATTGAAGATCCTATTGTCTGCTGATGTGGAAACCTGTAGATCCAGAGAAGTTGTGAGGGTGAACTCAACAGCAAGAGGGTCACTATTTTGAGAGGAGCGAAAGATGGGGGAGGCATTATAAGCGGGAAATATTCAGATAAGTTGGGCATACAAGGAGGTGGGGTTATGTGTGTCAGTAACTGATTATTATAAGGGGTGGTTTGGGTGGCAGCCAGGTCCCATGAGATCAATTCTGCCCTGTTGAGATAATGAAGAGAGAACCTCTTGCCCTAAAAGTCTTTCAAGGTCCTTAAACTGCAGAACTGAATACTCTTAAAAGAAATCACCTATACTTTCCTAAGAAGTTTGGTTCTAGTACTGTCTATTGTGAGTATAAAATTTGACATGTAGTGGGCCCATAATTTGAATACACCCCAGGGCTAATGATAGTTCTAATGAGGGGAGGACTGAACATACAGGATCCATGCAGGACAAACTATAGTGGGGGATAGCTGTCATCCAGGGAGCATAATCACTGAGGGTTTAATGTCCTTATTGCCATAGTAAAGTGACTGCAATTCTATATGTAAGATGAAGATATAGCCTGTTACTATTTCAATCTTCAAAAGAATATGCCATTAACATATTACCTTTCCCTTAAAGTAACCACGCAGTTTGCTTGGGCTCTGCTGGGGTATAATAAATGTTGTCTTTTTATATAAAAATAATTCTGCATCATTTCTACAACATGACAGAAGGAGAAGGATGGGAGCAGCACTGATAACATGGAGCGGTGTCTCCGCACAGGATCAGAGGCCTGGGAACAGCATCTATTATCTGCACAGCTTTTGCTGGGAAGCTCCCACACTAGGCAGGGGGCACTTATTGAACAGGAAAAAAATGATCTCCCCGACAAGTTGAGTAACTGTCTGGTGTTATCTCCCTGGAATATGCACAGGATCCTTTAGCTGCTCATAAATCGTCATTAGGACAGCGCTATCTTAGTGGGGAGGTTAAAAACTCATTAGTAATGTCTTTGGCATTCTCATCAAACCTTCACTAAAAATCCTTTTAGCCCAATATTTACTTTCAGAGGTTATGAATCTGCTCCCCTGAAAGAGTCACCCAAAGAGATTGATGGGGGAGATCTGCCTCTTAATCCCCATAGGAAAGTAAAATTGTCACAATGGAGGTGATGAGGGCCAAAGCAAATCATAGACTGTAGGAGTCTTATCCCTGTTTGATAGTTAAAGTCTACATATAATGCTGAGGTTCTTATCTTCTGCTAAACCAGATTATGTATTATATGCAAGCAGCCAATACACATTATAAACTATTGTCTGGATCCACTGATTTGGGAGTTTTGGAGTTTGGAGTGTTGTATAGGGCTCCCTTGTCTGAAGGCAGATGTTAGAACCTTAGAAAGGTTGTGTGCAGCCTATGGTCTATAGCTGAAGCTTTCTTACATGGGCATGCATGAGTATGAGGAGAAGGAGGAATAGCTATTGGCTCGACAAGTGTCTGGCCTACAGCTAATGTTTATGGCCTGCCTTATTATCTAGCCACTTCCAGAGCTTCACTCACTACTGCTTTCATACTAGCTTTCAGTTCCACAAGTGATGAAGCCGGCTCCTTTAGGTGAACGATAGGAGTTGGTGTCCTGCAGTGAGCCAATGGCTCTTCAAACTCCACCACATGGTGGTGGTTTGGTCCTTAACAGGAATCCTCAACCCTTTTTCATAAAAAAAAAAATCTAAAAAAAATCTTGGATGGGGTGAATCTACTCAATTCAAACCCCCTACAATATATTTAGTACAGTGATGTTCAGGAAGAAGAATCTGACTTCCCATCACTACTCCCTTCTGTCCTATTATTTGTTACCTGTGCACTTCCTGGTCTGCCATTAAGTCAGAAATGCAGTGCATTGGAATACACTGGGATGCAGAGTACAGAGTAACATCTACCACTAGTGCTTTAGTGTAGTTAGGCTCGGACACAGACCTGTGCTGACATGACACCATAGCAGTGGCCTTTGACCCCGTAGAACGGCTGCTCAAGTTCTATCTTTGTTGTTGAAAGAGTCAATAGCATTGGCGTCTTTAATTGTCAATATGAATGTGAGTAATACCCCCTTATGCAAGCATCCACATATAATGTCCTCTCTTATTTGTGTTGTATCCCCTCTTTCTTCAGCCAAGTTGCCCCTTTTTCAGCCCCCACCACTTGTAATACCCCTTACATATAATGCCCCTACTTTTGTCCCCCACTTAGTGTGTTTCTATATAGCCTTGGCCCTCTTCTCCTGCCCCTTGACATTATGTTTGTATATTTTGAAATAAAAACAGCAGGCATTCACCTCTCCTCCCTCCTCCCCCCCCCCCCCCTTTCAAAGGCTGTCCCGCCAGATCGGGACGGTTGGAAGATATGTTGTATTTATAGTGTTGATTTTGGGGGGCCTACGTATGTACGGCTGATTTAGGGGGCCTATATATGTGTAGGGTAGATTTGAGTGGCATGTGTATAGTGATAATTTATAATTTTGGTGGCCTATAAAAGTAAATGAAAATAATGAATCAAATAAAATGGGGGCTTTATTTGTACAGGGTAGGCCATTTATATGGATACACCTAAATAAAATGGAAATGGTTAGTGATATCAACTTCCTATTTGTGGCACATTAGTAAATAAGAGGGGGAAACCTTTCAAGATGGGTGTTGGGGTCGGCCATTTTGGATAAAACTTTTTTTAAAATAGGAAAAGGTTCATGTAACACATCAAACTAATTGAGAATTTCACAACAAAATCAATGGTGTGCTTGGTTTTAACGTATTATTTACAGATTTATTACCACTTGTGTTCCAAATGTGTTCAAAGTTCTACCCGTTGTGTTGGATTGTCAATGCAACCCTCTTTTCATAGTATCATAGTGTATAAGGCTGGAAAAAGACGCAAATCCATCAAGTCCAACCTTTAAGAATTAAATAAATGTTTTATCCCCATAACCCGTGATATTTTTTCTCTCCAGAAAGGCATCCAGGCCTCTCTTGAACATGTACATAGAGTCCGCCATAACAACCTCCTGCGGCAGAGAGTTCCATAGTCTCACTGCTCTTACAGTAAAGAACCTTTGTCTGTTGATGGTAGAATCGTCTCTCCTCTAGGCGTAGAGGATGCCCCCTTGTCCTGGTCACAGGCCGAGGTATAAAAAGATCTTTGGAGAGATCCTTGTACTGCCCGTTCAGGTATTTGTACATTGTAATGAGGTCTCCCCTCAGTCGTCTTTTTTCTAAACTGAATAATCCCAAATTTTGAAATCTGTCAGTGTATTCTAATCCTCCCATTCCCCTAATAAGCCTGGTTGCTCTCCTCTGCACCCGTTCCAGCTCTACTATATCCTTTTTATACACTGGTGCCCAAAACTGTACACAATATTCCATGTGTGGTCTGACCAGGGATTTGTATAAGGGCAAAACTATGTCTTTATCATGAGAATCTATTCCTCTCTTGATACATCCCATAATTTTATTTGCTTTAGCCGCAGCTGCCTGGCTCTGGTCACTACCAAGTAATTGACCATTTAGAACATAATTATACTTTTTGTTTCCATGGCCCAAGTGCATAACTTTACATTTATCTACATTAAACCTCATCAACCATTTCTCTGCCCACTCCTCAAGCTTCCACAAATCCCTCTGTAATGCTAAACTATCGACCTCAGTATTTATTACTTTACACAGCTTAGTATCATCTGCAAATATTGAAACTTGACTGTGTAAACCCACTACAAGGTCATTAATAAAAATATTAAAAAGAAGTGGCCCCAATACTGACCCCTGTGGCACTCCACTGGTACCGTCAACCCAATCTGAGAATGTGCCATTAATGACCACCCTCTGTTTTCTATCACTAAGCCAATTACTTAACCAAATACACAGATTTTCTCCTATTCCCAGCAGTCTCATTTTATATACCAACCTTTTATGTGGCACGGTGTCAAATGCCTTTGAAAAGTCCAGAAATATAACATCCACAGCGTCCCCCAGATCCAGTCTTGAACTTACCTCCTCGTAGAAACCAATCAGATTAGTCTGACAGGACCGATCTCTCATAAACCCATGCTGACGCTGTGTTATAAGGTTGTGCACAGTGAGATACTCCAGGATAGCATCTCTAACAAACCCCTCAAATATTTTCCCCACCAAAGCAGTTAGACTCACGGGTCTGTAGTTTCCAGGATCGCTATTTGATCCTTTTTTGTATTTTAGTACCACATATGCTATGCGCCAGTCCTGTGGAACATAACCAGTCCTCAGTGAATCTTCAAATATAAAAAATAACGGTCTGTCTATCACCGCACATAGTTCATGCAGAATAACGGTCTGTCTACCACTCTTGACACACTGAAAGCAACACCGCAGTAGAAATGCTCACACAGGCTTCCAGTATCCAATGTTTCAGATGTTGCACATTTCCCCTAAAGGACCCCCAAAGGTCAATACTACATGAACAGTTCCCTGGAAAGAGGATTGGTTGTCCTGGGCCAGTTGAATGGACACCACTGTCTACTGATCTGACCAACTTACACTTTTATTTCTGGGGTCATCTGAAGGCAATTGTCTATGCTGTGATATGAAATGTGCAGCATCTAAAACAACATATACTGGGAACCTTTGTTGGCATTTCTTACTTCTGTGGTGCAGTGTCAAGAGTCGAAGAAGAGGGTTGCAATGATAATCCAACACAATGGGAAGCACTTTGAACACAATTTATAATTGGTCATAAACTGGTAAATAACTCCTGAAAGAACAAAGTTATGAATAAACCAAGCACACAATTGTTCTTCTCTAACATTCTCAATTAGCTTGATGTGTTACATGACCCTCTTCCCATTGGAAAAAAAAGTTGGATCCAAAATGTACGACTTCAAAATGGCCACCACGGTCAACACCCATCTTGAAAATTTTCCTTCCTCCGATTTACTAATGTGCCAGAAACAAGAAGTTGATATAAGAAACCATTCACATTTTATTTACGTGTATCAATATAAATCGTCCAACCTGTAGATTAAAGGAGTTGTCCAGGCTTTTACTTTTGTCACAACCATAGTGTATTCCAGCTACTGGCTATGTCTCTGATTTACAATGTGTCTGTTATATCTGTTATCCAGTTGATACTATACTGTAAGTGACTGTGATAGTATTAGTTGCACAGTGTGGAAATGAAAATATCTGGAGGGAAATGCTGCAGCTTCAAATAATGGCACTTCTGGTCCCAAAGGAAAAGACTAACTATTGACTAAACTAGTTTGAGCTCTCAGTCTGTATAGTATATGCATAGTGTCAGTAAGAGAAGTCTACCTATATGTGGTGCAGTAACCCCAGTAAGGGGGATGGTTAATGTCATCGATTGTAATAAATGTTATCAGCATATTCATATATTTCATATTTTCATGATGGTAACATTGCCTAACACCTTCACCCTGAAACACTTTAATCCTGAACCACAGCCCAGCCACCAGCAGAAAGTCTGGAAAACCAGGGGTAATTCTTAATCCCCAACATGTCCTGAGATAAGGTCACCTCTGCAGCCACTTATTACAAACCAAGAGCCGTGGACTGCAAGAGAGGCAGGGAGAAATGGATGACTTTACTACATCCACTGCCAGTGCCTAGAAATTATCTGATTCACCTCTTTATAGGTTATATTTCTATGTAGCAGTAGGGTGGACCCCCAGAGTCAATTTCACTGGTGGGCCCCAGGCACCCCAATCAAAGTGTAGTGCAGCACCAGACTTACTTAATGTCAATGTTAGTAAGTAAAATAGATTATTTATTAAATTACTCATTTCATATGTAAGGAAAAGTTTACCTTTGACCTTTGAATAGTGTCATTTAAAGGTTAAACAGCCGATGACAGTGATAGTCAATGTACTGTATAGGATAAGAACTAGATTAGTAATTGAAGAGAATAGTTTGGGTTCAGAGCTCTGGAGAATTTGTTGAAGAGATTGCAGATTGATCGATTGATTGCAGTCAGTAAGCTCCATTTAGATTTCTAGGCTGCTAAATGGTGTTGGGGTAAAGCCCTTTAGTCTCCAGGAGATCTCCATATTAACTATTGGAGATTCAGCTTCTTGACCTTTATCAGTGTTAGGCCGAATGCAAACAAACGTGCTCGGGCAGTGGAAAAGCTACCATTTGCTGGTCTGATCCACTGGACCAAGCACAGTGCAGGCATGTCCTTGCATCATAAAGAAACATGAAGGGAGTCCTTGCCCAGGAGCAGAAACAGAGCACTGATACTTTAATAGTTGTTACTGCATTGGTGCTGCTGTTTGTCTGTCAGGCAGGGACTTTTTGCAACATATATCACCATGCATATATGATCACTTGAAATCACAGCAGCCTCCATGGACTACTACTCCTCTCAATCCTCAATAGAATTCTTCTTCTCCCTATCCTCCATGGAGGTTGCTGTGATTTCATTTGATCAGATACATACATGGATTAGACATTGCAGATGTAACAGGACCTTTGATGATGTTATCCTTTAAGTGCCCAGTGATGTAACAGAGCTCTCCTTACAGCAGAAAATTATAGCCTGTCAATCAGGTACAAGGAGGCGGGTAATGCAATTAACTCATGAATATGCAGGACTCACTTCGTGTGCTGGACTCACATCAGTTGAGTTGCATATAAGTTTACAAACTGACTTTTGTTACATTGCAACCTCGGAAAGGAACCATTCAGGGATAAGGGCAATGACAGAACCCTTTACCCACAGAACCAATTTTCCTTTCTTTCTTAGATTCCCAGGCCAGTGGTCAGCTTTGGGATGCCACCCCTCGGCCTTTCTCCTTTAGATCACACAGTGATTCCTTTTGCTCCAATTAGCTGATGTTGTCTGACAATTTGGAATTTGTTGTCTCACCCAGTTACTATGAGTTTGAAGGAATTCTCCAGCCTCAGTAGTGACAGGATATCCTCCTTTGAAGTAAGGGCCACCGGTCAGGATTAGGGCGCAGTGCGGATTATCACAGGTCTCGGCTGCCATGTTTTCAAACAAAACTAACAATTCACATCTCGCTTGTTAGATCACATCGCGCTACTGGGCTGGAACGGACAGGAAGCCGTGTGACTACTGAATAGATGAAGTTGCATTATAGACCCTGCAAAAGAGAGAACAAGAAAACTCAGAAAAAACTTCCTTAGGTTGTCAACTTCTGTCAAGTTCAATGCACACATTTATTATATCACTAAGCTTTTCCAGACTTCTTGATGAACTTCTGAGTACAGTAATGGTAATACATAAGGGGGTGTCGCCAACCTTTTGCCCACAATAATAAATGGGACTGTGGTATCAATGAATAACTCAAAATCCATGGTGCTCACCCAATCATCCATCCATTAAAACTTTTTTACTACACCAAGAAGTTTGCAAGCCAACAGATCAGCCCAGTGGGATAAAATGCAAGGGGATTGGACTTGGTACTGGTTTAAGTCTCAAAACACTCTGAGGGGCATTTATAAATTTTGGCGCAGGGTGGCGCTGGAACCATGCTATATTTTTCAGTGCAATGTAAGTTTGTGGCGCAAGGGATTAATGAATTGGCTCATGGACTAAAAGTTTCAGAACTCTCTAGACCAGGTTTTCGCTGCTCTCTTTGTGCACCACAAATTGTTCCACAAAACGTTGGCGCCTTAAAGAGAACCCGTCGGGCAAAATAACTCCCCTAATCTAAATATATTTTCATAAACTACCATTAGAAAGCATTGCTCCTACCCCTTCATTGTCCCTCTACATGCCTGTAAACTTAAGCAATGAGGTTCTAAAGCTGTATGCAAATGACCTGTGAAATGTCCAATGAGTCATTAGCATATTCCAGCTGTCCAGCTTATTCATGAGTGGGAGGCACAGCCACACCCCCAGTGCATGACTGACAGCCTGTATAATGATGTGAGGCTGTATAATGATGTGATGGCTGCTCCATGTAATGGCTGCTCCATGTGCTTGCTGGTGGCCACGCCCCCTGCAGCCTGTGTGTATAGGAGAGATACAACAGCTCCAGGCAGCCATGTTATAGCAGAACATGTCAGGTACTTGTGTAGCTGATGTCTGTGTCTCTGTGTATTAGGAGGATGCAGCATGTCAGCAGATGCAGCACAGACACCAGCAATGCTTTACTATACATTACACACAGACATGAGCAGGGGGAGGAGAGAGGAGGGGCAACAGGGGTGACATCACTGCCTCTGACCATGTGACAAGCCTCATTTACATAATAAAGAATACATGATTTTATAATGATTAATGTATGAAGTGACTAGATAAAGGCTGGAATGGGATCCTTGTGAGCTGCTCCAACAGGTAGTAGTGACAGGACTAGTGACACAGACCTGATGACAGGTGTCCTTTAATTTTGAAACCAAAAATAGAAGTCAAGAGTGTTGCCAAACACCAACACTTCATAAATTAAGGCACAAGAGCCAGTTTTCCATTTGAAGGGCCATAACAAATGACCCCTTCTGTTCTTAGGTCTTACTCCACTTACAAAAGGTAACTCATCTAGCAATGTCAGAAGCTGTAGTAAAAGAGAGTAAACAGAAAGAGTAGGACCACAATCCACAACAACTCGTACCCGGGGATGGTGCTCGCAGCTGAGAGTTCTGGTGCTCAAAACCCCAAAACGAACATGCTTGAGAAAGATTCAATGAGAATCGAAATGTTGCTTTTTTATGCCTGGATGATGGACTAATAAAAACTTCTTGGAATTTTATTGCCTTGGTGCTGTGGCTTCCTCCATCTACTATGTAGTAAAAGAGACCTAAACTTTTCTCAATGAATTTGTGCAAATCCTGAAAGTTTTAAGTAATAGCAACATGTTAATACAGAACCTAGCTCAATCTCCATCAGTCTTATAAAAGGAAAGTGTGACGGCACCTGAAATCTGTGACTTTCCCTGCTAAATTCAGTCATTACAGTGTATATAGATTGTGTGTAGTGTGTTGTCTTTATTAAAGTTTATATTTTTAAGACATAATTTTAATTTACATAAATGTGTTAACTTAATTATAATCGTGTGATATAATTAAAGAGTATGTACCAGTATAAATCCTGTCCATTATAGAGTAATAGTGTATAGATCCTGTACTGCGCGCTATTACTCTGCATAGATGTCCAACAGCAGTGCCCCCTTGGTTTTAAGTACAAGCTACAGATTCTCCTCAGGTGTCATGAAGTGTCTTAGTGGCAGCTGTGTGCCCATTACTAATCTCTACATAACAGCTCCTTCATCTGCCAGTAATGAACACTTCTCTTGCAGAAGCTCCAGGCACTCATCCTTCCATGCCAACTGATAAATGTACTGTGCGTTCTGCTTCCTTAGAGGGCTCAAAGGTAGACAGGCTCCAGAGATGATGAAGCTCTCAGAGCCTGGAACAGGATCGGCTCAGCAGAATATGAATGAACTTCCGATGGATCCATATGTCCATGTTATATATGCCGCCAGTCACTGGCATGCAGGGCCCGGCACACAGTGCACTGTTTACCATATGTTTATCCGTGTCATCTATGTTCTAAGTACCCTCCAGGGTAAGGACGACTGTATTCTCCTGGTGAGAACATAGTAACCATTACAAAGGTAGGTTGGTGGGTGGTGTAGAGTAAGACTTGGTGGAGATGAATATTACATAAGTACTCACAAAAAACCTTTATTTTGCTTTCCAGCTTCTGGAATGTCCTTTTGTTTGACCATGTGACTTCCAATTAGATTTTCCAAATCTAACAGCAATTGCTTTTCAGGGGCATCTTCTTCAAAGGAAAAAGAAAAGGAGGAGAGAAAAAAGACAAACATTGGATAGAAATATAGAAAACAGAATGGGGGAGGTTGGATGAAAGAACAGAAAGAAAAAAGAAGATATAGGAGAATAGGAAGAAGATGGGGGAGAGGCAAAAGAGGAGGAATCAGTAGCAGGAATGGGGTAGTGAGATTGAAAAAGTCAAGTGGAAAGAAAGGGTGGGAGACAAAAAGAGGCGAGGAAAGAAAGGAAAAAAGGAAAATAGATGTCATAAATCACACAACAAAAATCTTCCACAATGAACCGCTATCACAGGAGAGCCCTTACAATTTGCAGAGGCTTACATAACAAATAGACTGTTACTAGATCAAACTCAGCAGAGCTTCCGTGCCCCTATAAACAAATAGTGGCACAGAGCCGCAAGATGGTGGCATTGGACACCGGGAGCAACGGAGAAGGTGAGTACAGCACAATTCTCGAAAGAGTCAGACAACCCCTTTAAGCTGCTTGACAAGAAACTGGTCATCATTAAGGAGGTCAATTTCTATGAAATGGTTCCCTTTAATTTAAACTGAAATATCTGTCAAAATAAGACTTTTTTTTAATCGCAAGCAATAAAGCTGGCAACACTTTACCCCGTGGATAAACCGTTCCACTGGTTTGTGATGCTGAGGTGTTGAAGTTGTGGTTGGTTCAAGCAGAGCTGAGTATGAGCCAAAGGCCCAAGGCCTTCAGTAAATAGCATCACACTGAGGATGGTGTCCAAATAGGTGAGAAATAAAACAGAACACTGTGGTCTTGGCTCCACACAAACACAAAATGTCATCATCCTCCTCCATCAAACAGAGTGATGGAAAGTGAGAGAGAAAATGAAGGGAACATTTCAAAAAGTGATTTCCTGAAATGGTCAATACGTTCTAGTGACAATTCTCTCAGCTTGAGGCAAATCTTTTCTTGGCGCAGCTATTGGCAGGACTGACAAATGGCAGCTTCAGGACTTGAGAGGGAACATGGGAGCGAGGTGCCTCATTATACCTGTAAACCCTCCAGTCATAGGAGCTATGCAATGTCCTTAACCCTGCACTTGCCAGCCACACGCTGTAACAATCTAACAATCTTATTTGTAAAATTGTACAGCATCCTGCAGGAAATCACTTCAGTCAAGTACACCCATGCTGACGATGTGTTAGCTGTCATTGTCCGTGATGCTGCAAATGTGGGCAATTTTAATGATCACTTTCCTTATATTGCGTATATTAGTGATTCACTATGCAGATTGCTGATATAACATAAGCTTAAAGTGTTTTTCACAATGCACCACAACGCCATTACTGCATTACAGTCTCTTCTAAAAATTGAGATTTCCTACAAAAAACTGGCTATAGAAATCTTCTTGATTTCTGGAGTATGAAAACTTCATCCAGCCAAGACTGTTTCTCTTGGAAAAATAAGAACAAATCTTTTGAAAATTCCAGTGTCAAATAAAAAAATAACAATGTAATAATAAGAGCTGAAGAGAGATTTGTTAAAGAAGTCAGAGGAACCAGAGACCAAACTTAAGATATCTCCAATCACTCTGCTCCTTGTGGCTCTGACATTTGCTTGACATCTTAAGAGGGTAAAGTATGTCTCTCTTTACCTTTCTGAGTCAGCAATTAGGACCTAGAGAGAGTCAGCGATGGAGCAGGAGGTCACAGAAACATCCATGTTTCTGCTGGGGGATTTCAGTAACACTTGATAAATGTAAGGGTCATGGGAAACAAGGCCAGCCCAATGATGTCACCAACATTCCAACCATCCAGATAAACAAATACAGCAATTTTTATAATTATCCCCAATTATTTAGGTATCAGTCAATCTCATTAATGTTGTGCTTATTCATTTTTATCTGTTACTGCTGACAACTAGCCTAAATATCTATACCTAAATAGCTGTCCCCTGTTACTGACATCAGTGACATAATTTTTATAATAAAAGAAGTTCAGAAGCGGAGTGCAATAGATGATCCAAGGATGGTATTATTGAGCTGGGAAAGCCCAACAAATGTGGGCTCTCCTGCTCAAGTTTTGTCAAACTACGGCTGCTGCTTTATTGTATTTGGCTGCTCATAGAAAATGGGGATAATATGCAATTTTAAAAAGAAATGAACAATAGCATTGTGAAGCTTCTCTATCATTCTTCCATGAGCATCCATACACAATAAAGCAGCAGAGTAGGAAAGCCCACAGTTTTTGGGCTTTCTAATCCTAATATTACAAGCCTGCAGCCACCCCAGTACTCTATAGAGTACTCTATAGCCATCTATAGATCGGGTTCTGGATAGCGCCAGGCTCTACCTGGAACCCCTAGTGGAGGTAGGTACCAGAATAATGATAAGGGGGGGGGGGTTATTTATCAGCTAACACCAAGCTTTGACCTGTATGTGCCATAATAGGTACAGTCTACATGACTGCTCTACAACTAAATGTTAAAAATTCAAAACATCCTGATTAACTTTTTTTTTAATAAAATGGTTAATTGATGTAGTCTGATGTGGTCCACCACGAAAAAAAAAGGTATAGTAACATTCTGGGTTTATGGGTAGATGTATAAGCTTCATAAAACCAAAATGGGGCATATACACTGCAAGTGCGTAGGGTAGCATTGACATTAAATACCGCCCTGCACTACTACTACTGCTGGTAACCAGTTTCTCTTGGCTGCCAGGTAGTCACAGCCCCACCCCCTGTTACTGACATCACTGAATAAATAATAAAATGTTATTGAGATCAGACGTGAGATCCGCACACTACAGTAACAGCTAGTATGTCTATTAGTGCTGACAACTAGTTTCTTTATCATAACTGAATGCTCATCTCCTGTTACTTACATGACTAAATGAATTCTAATAGTAGTAAAATGACAGTCCTGAGATCCACACAGCATATACTACAGTTGTTCCATCTACAGACAGGACATTTCATGGTGGTCAGACAAGCAGTGAATGTGGGATCTATCTGTGTCCTGATAACGCTTGAGTGCTGTACAGAAAACTCACTTAATCTGCAGTGATAAGGGCTGGCGGTGAGATATACCTCTGCGCGGCTGGTCGCCTGAGCACCATTACTGCGACGCTTATCATCCTCAAGACTAATGGACACATCTCTTCTCTATTCATTACTGCTAGTTGTCTATTTGTAGAAAGAGGCTGTACGTAAAAGCAGACCTTGGGGCACGTGCCTCTGAATGGTCCGACCTTCACTGAAAGGATCAGCATGGACCAGATAACTGAAGGAAATAGGTAAAGAATCAGAGGAAAAGCCGCAAAATTCACATTACACTGTACAGTTACATATCTCTGATCTGTAAATATGGGGGCTGGATATTTTCTGTATTATTGATTGGTCTTTAAAAACAAAGTGGATATCACATTTAAAAGCTTAAAATGAATAAGACTTTCTGGATTATCAGATGTAGAATTTAAGGTGTTGGGAGTACTACCTTTAGCTTTCAAGCATATTTGAAAGACCTAAATAATAGTAATACCCCATAAATTACCCCACTAAAGAAACTTCACCCCTCAACGTAAGTAGAACACTTATATAAAGTCTATTAACCCTTTTAGTGTTTCACATGGGTTAAAACATGGAAGTGCGTTTTAGAAATTTTAGATTTTTGAGGGGGAAAATACAATTAATTAAATAATGAAATGATCTGCAAAGTTTGATTCCCATTTTCTCCTGAGTGTACTGTTACCCCATATGTGGTGGTAAACTAATATATGGGCACACGGCCGGGCAAAGTATGAAAGCAGCGCCATTCCCAGCAGATTTGTATTGTCACAATGCATAGGCTATAAAGTTTTTATGTTTTTGGTAATGCAAACATATGAGGGCTTATTATTTGCGGGATGAGATACAATGTACAGATAATTCCCTTTGGGGGTCTATAGCTTATTCATGAGATTTTATTAACTATTTCAAGGGGGACACAAACAAAATTATCAATTTTTATTTTGGATATTTAGTACTTTTTTTCTCCGCTCGCCATAATATAAAAATAATATTTTGTCTTTATTCTCTGGTTCACTACGATTAGAGTGATACCTTATTTATATAGTTTTATTATTTTTGCTCAAGCTACTGAGCAAAAACAGAATTGGAGAAAATCACATGTTTTTAGTATCAACAATTTCTGTATTTTTCTGTTGACAGATCTGGTTGAGGGCTTATTTTTTGCAAAAAGAGTTGTTCTTTTCAATTGTATCATTTTAGGGGGGAACCTTGTTTTGATCGCTTGCTTTTCAGAAGATTTTTTGTGAGGGTATTTGATGAAAAATTATATACGACAGGAAGTTTTTTGTGTTTTTTTTTTTACATCGTTCACCGTGCTGATCCTAATCAATATTTAGGATTTATTGTACAGATTAATATAGAAGCAGTGATATCAAACTTGTATGTTTTTTGTGTTTTATATACTTTTTTGGTTTCTATATGTAACTGTGGTGATTAGGGGACTTTTATTTATTTATTTATTAAATCATTATTATAAAATGATTTTTACTTTTCTTTTTTAATTTTTAAATTTACCCAGACTTGGTCTTGAACAAGCAATTTACAGTGTAAAATGTATGTAGCTGAGCATGCTGAGCATGCTCATTTAGTTACAGCCGGGTCCTGTCAGGAGGCAGAACCTGGCGTGAAAAGGAGCTAGTAGCCTCGGGGCACATTCCGGATCTCGCAGCAGGAAGGATCGAATCCCCCGGTAAGCTCAGTGGTGGGCGAGGGTTGTTCCTATCCACGGTGGATACACTTACAAGCCACGGTCATGCTTGACTTCTTTGAATAGGGGTTGAACACCCAGGAACAGAGTTTTTCTGATCCCAGTTGCTAGTGCAGGGTCGAGCCCAACAACAGCACTAACAGGATCCAATGTCCCGCAATCTTCTTCTGATGTGCCGGCGTAGAAAGGTGGCGCGTCAGAAGAAGTACCCTTAATGGCTGCCGTAAAAGCCCATTAAGCGGTCATTAAGGGGTTAACAGTCATGGAAGCCAATCTCTAACAGTGATTTCCCAGCATCAATATATGATCCAGCACCTATCAGGACCCAATAATGCTGGATTATAGGAATGTGACTATTCATATGCCTCTGACCAGTGTTTTTACAACAAGTCTCTTGTTTCCACTATAGAAGTGGTACAAGATATAACTTATATATGAGCCCCTTCCCCCCTCTGTTAATTCTCTCTTTAATTAATCTTATCCTCTATGAAGCAAGTAACCAAGTTTAATATCTTTTTTCGGATGCGTCCTGCGTGCCAGGGCCACTCGGGTTGGAGATTGAGAGATCCCCAGAAGAGCGGCTCTGCCTCCATCCCCACTCTGCTCACCGCCCGCTCTATTACATGCTACCGCCAAATCTGAGCTGTAATTAGTTTATGTATTAATTACTTTTTCCATCTGTGTTCATGAATGGGAAGTCGACGCTGAAATGGAGGATAATTAAGAATCATGAACTGCTCTGAGCCCAGTGTTCAGGATAGTGAAGCTCAATCCTTGTATAGAAGACCCAGAATCTGACCTGCAATAATAGATATTACGCCATAGAGATGCTATGGTGCCCGTCCATAGGTCCAATCACCCACTCCTGTGCAGAACTTTACTATCCATAGACGTAGAGTAAGGGGCTTAGGAAGGAGATGGGGTATAAGGGAGTATATTGTATGCTTCAAATAGGGCAATCCAACTACGTGGACACTTTCAACTAGTGAGATGTCCCGTATATTTTTCAGCCCTGTTTATGGCCCTGGGAAGAAATGGTCTTTTTTCATCTTTGCAAACTAGACATGAGGAAGCTTAGGGTTACGAAGGACAATTTTATTCTAATAATACATAACACTGAACCTTTACACACCAGTCAGAAGCCGCAGCTGTGTGATGTCATTGTGATCTAAATCTTGATGTTTTAATGGCACATTTGTCACATTGGTGTCACTAGGAGGCGACATGACCAGAGGAATTTATTAGGCAGTAAACTCCAGTTAGTTCATTGTCATGAGACAAATTAGATGCTTTGGTTGTGAGTTAATACTTTAAGTTTCCTCTTCTTCATCATTTTATCATTTTATTTTTAGCGTTCTTATTATATCCTCAGTTCCTCAAAAAAAGGTAACCTTAAAGAGGACTTGTCACTCTAAAAAACTACGCAGCTCCTAGTCCTACCCCATTTTTAGCAGTGTTAAATTTCTAGCTTTATCAGAAGCCTCCGATAAAGCTAGTAGACACTGCAGCGCCGTACAATAGGAAACCCCTGGACCAAACTCACAGCGGTCCGAGGTGCTGCTTCTTCCCGGGAACTTCCCTCTCATGGCTGGCTGCTGTGAGTCCGGCGTCCTGAGGCTATGGTAGTGCAGTGTCTGCTAGCGTTATCGGAGGGGTCCGATAAAGCTAGTAGTATATCACTGCTAAAAATGGGCTAGCGCTAGGAGCTGCTTACGAGCTTTTTTTAAGGTGACAGGTTTAAAGGGGTTGGCCAGGAAATAGTATTGATGGCCTATTCTCAGTATATCCATCAGGAAATAATAGATGCGGTGATGGTTTTGACTGGACTTCTGCAGAGAACATCTGAAATCTGCAGAGGACAACAACCTGCCATGCAGAATTTATTTTCATGGCATATCTCTATGTTGCAGATTTCCACAGTGGATTTTATCCCCAGAAATGCATGGGTAAGTTCTCTAACATGAAATCTGCCTAAGGCCTTATGGACATATCTGTTGTATTTCTTCCTGTTATCCAGCCATACAAACTGTGGCTAACTCACAGTCTCACGGCACCATGCCTTACCGTATCAGTAACATGCGGACTACCTGCACCGCAGAAGTCCTATTCCTGCTTCCCATTGTCACATAGGCTACAAGCAACAGCACAAAGCTAGGAAAATGCACACATATTCATGTGCTTTAGGCCTATGTGTGAAGTCCATCTGAAATGTCTCCTCATTGTCACTATTCCTCTCTCTCTTTTGACCTATTCCTATTTACCATAATCTAACCAGATCAAAATGTAAACTATAAATCGTTTATACATTGTTCCTGAATCGCATCCAACTAATACAGTACATCTGAACCTATGTTTTTTATCTGAAGTAGAAACTTATCCCTCGGGGGATCCCAAGATGAGCCGATGCTCATCCTTGCTGTACACCAGGATTGTCAGTGGTCCCACAGATAAGTGTTCCCCTCAGAACTGCCATGGATCCCTCAGTTTTGGATGAGTTATTACTTGAGCACTGTTACGCCATAGAAGAAGAAGATCACTACTTTTTGTTTATATGAGTATTGTGTTTTATTACATTATTCTCCTAAAAATTAGTGTTAAAAAAGCCTTGTATGAAAAACAAAATTGCATTCTCAGCACAACAAGCTCCTGCCAACGCAAGCTGGATTTTTATAAAATATATAGTCCCACTTTTTCACCACTTTTCTGTCTGATTTTACACTAGAAACAACGTGCAAACTGCTTGCACAGGGGGCGCCAGATTCATGAAGATCGTGCACCACAACTCCTGAATCTGCCGCACCCTGCACGCGCAAAGTGCACATGGTGCAGTTTACACTGTTTTTATAAATGTGGGACACAAACTATTTCTTATGGACTTGATTCCGGTGTTTGTGTGAGAAACTATCACAGTTTTTTTCCCCAGCTCTGTTCTCTTATTGTGAGAAGATTGCAATATTTCAGGGAGGCTGGTAGCTTACCACTGGTTTTAACTGGTAGTTCACTATTTTTTGTCTTTGTGCATTTTTTCTCAGATCTATATATAGCTGTCCTCTCATGTTCTTCACAGCTAGAAACGGGTGAATCATTCAAGATTTTCAGAAGATTTGGTTTGGGCCCAAATTAAATTGGTCTGAAATGATGTTGCACTAATTATTCTGAAAATTGGAATTTAACCCCCTTAAAAATGTAATCTTGTTTCTTTCATTTTCTATGAAAAGTTTAGTAATGGCAGGCCAGGGACACACACAGCAAACAGAGATATTCAAAAACTCATGGTTCCTTTATTAGAAGAACTCCAACAGCAGAAGGTAACAGGCTGATAACAAACAACTCGTTCTTAGGCAGTGGTTCTCAACCTTTCTAATGCTCAGACCCCGCAATACAGTTACTCATGTTGCGGTGGCTCCAAACCATGTACAAGAATATAACGACTATAATACTGCCCCCTATGTACAAGAATATAACTACTATAATACTGCCCGCTATGTACAAGAATATAAATACTATAATACTGCCCGCTATGTACAAGAATATAAATACTATAATACTGCCCCCTATGAACAAGAATATAACTACCATAATACTGCCCCCTATGTACAAGAATATAACTATTATAATACTGCCCCCGATGTACAAGAATATAACTACTATAATACTGCTCCCTATGTACAAGAATATAACTACTATAATACTGCCCCTGATTTACAAGAATATAACTACTATAATACTGCCCCCTATGTACAAGAATATAACTACTATAATAGTGCCCCCTATGTACAAGAATATAACTACTATAATACTGCCCCCTATGTACAAGAATATAACTACTTTAATACTGTGCCCTAGTTCTAGTTCCCCCTCCCTTCTGCCCCCAGTTCTAGTTTCGCACCCTTGCTGCCCCCAGTTCTAGTTCCCCACCCTGCTGTCCCCAGTTCTAGTTCCCCACCTTTGCTGTCCCCAGTTCTAGTTCCCCACCCTTGCTGTCCCCAGTTCTAGTCCCCCACCCTTGCTGCCCCCAGTTCTAGTCCCCCACCCTTGCTGCCCCAGTTCTAGTCCCCCACCCTTGCTACCTCCAGTTATAGTCCCCCACCCTTGCTGCCTCCAGTTATATTCCCCCACCCTTGCTGCCCCCAATTCTCGTCCCCCACCCTTGCTGCCCCCAATTCTAGTCCCCCTCTTTGCTGCCCTCAGGTCTAGTTACCCCCCTTGTTTAATTTGCACCCGCTGACCTTAGGTCTACTTTGCCCCCTCATGCTGCCCCCAGTTCTAGTCCCCCCTCATGCTTCCCCCAGTTCTAGTCCCCCATCATGCTGCTTCCAGTCCTAGTCCCCCCTGCTGCCTTCAGTCCTAGTCCCCCCTTGCTGCCTCCAGTCCTAGTCCCTACCCCCTTGCTGCTCTATTTTCTCCTCACTGTGAGCAGAGCAGCCTGTTCCACAGGAGGCTGCATAGAGGAGAAGCCGGAGGTTCATGTGATGATAACATCATCACAGGTCCTCCACCTTCCCCTCTGTGCAGCAGCCAGACAGGTCCTCATGGAGTGTATGCTTACTGCACACTTGTCTTATTCCGTTTTTCCTGTGAATCGCGTCAAAAACTAAATAGGACCATGACCCCTGTGTTTTGGTCGTTCAACCACCGCCGAGGTCGCGACCCACAGGTTGAGAACCGCTGTTCTGAGGGATAGCAGAGCTGTGGGTTGGTTGGGGTGAGTCACTAAAGACACACAAACACACACAAAACTGTGTGAGCTTATACTTATAGACCTTTTTCAGTTCTGGAATGTTCAGGGGAAATACAAAAATACTAAATTTTATAAATATAATTTAAATAAAACAATTAACCCTTTCAAGTTACACATACAGAAACTCAATTAAAGCACAATGCAATGGCCTATGCTCACCACTTAGGCTGCATGATACAGTACCACCACTAACAAGGGGATTACATGTTATAAAGTGGATCCTGGGATGCAAAGGAAGGGCCCATAATACCTGGATACCTGAGTTGGGATAACCTGATAGGGTGATCAGTCCCACCAGATCCCTATGGCAAGAATTCCAGCGTTAGATTTAGTAATGGCCCAGATCTAGGATGTTACAGATCCAGTTCAGAATCTGTAATAACTTAATCAATTTGTCAACTTGAATTTTTACTTTGGCTGTAATTCTAAAATCAATGTGAATCAAGCCTTGTCTCCTTCACTGAACACAAGAACAACTGAAGACTCATGTCTCTAGTCTGCTCACATGCAAAACTATACAAGGTGAGGGTCAGAAAATAGCTTGTTATGGCGTTGCCAATGGTGCAAACGTCAAAATCAAGGCACCGTCTGACAAAAAACTGCTTCAAAAGCATTAATACAATCCCCCCATAATGTCTATATTACAGCTCCTATGTTCAGGAATATAACTGCTTTAATACTGCCTCCCATGTACAAAAATATAACCTCCATAATACTGCCTAAGTACAATAATATATCTATAAAAAATGTTCCTCATTACTACAGCAAGAATCTACTACTACTATACTAATGGAGTCTATTAAGCCACTCACAACTTAGTTTTAGGGGACTTGTAGATGACAATCATAGTATATAAAATGCTTCATGAATCATAATTACTAATTGTGTAGTTATCTCATCTCCTAACTCCAGGCCGCTGTTATTCTTCTATCAGTCAGTGCTATTGTTATAACGTATCAAGTTGTTTATAAACAATGTATTGTCGTGAATCGTTGCTGACATTTCAGTGTGCAGTGAGCACATTCTGAATGATACTGAATAGATATTAATTCCATGTGACAATCGCCGCCAAGGACGTTTAGTATGCAGAGTGCTCTCGTTGTAAAGCAATTTTTACAAGTGTGCAGCAACAATGAGCTGCTATTATGTTATTACCGAGGAAAAGAGATACTTAACGATAATGTGCAGATTGGAGCAATGGATGAGGGATAAGCGGCTGACATGCAGCTAAAACTATTGCTGCAATAAAAAGCAGAGGAAGCCGCACCAGGGAGCTGGGGCTGGAGTTAGGAGGAACAACGGATGGATGTCTTTGGACGGAACTTTTCCTGATTTTTAAACGTCACAAACATAGGTCTCATGTGCACATTGTTTATTTCTATGTGCATTCTGTTAATTTTGTTTGGCATAATTATTGACCGAGGCCGGATGTGGAGGGGGCTAGAATTTGACTGATGTAGGTCACTTAAAGGGGTTGGCCACTTTACTTCATTTTTTTTGTGATGTGTGTATACATGTGGGGGCAGGATATTCGGTAAGTTACAATATAAATATAGTATAAGTCCTGCTCTTCTTTCTTGATATGTGGCTTGAATCCTCCTGTCTTTTACCTCATCAGCCACACATTCATGTCCATAAAATGGGTGCAGATGGGGGGGTCATGTGATCTCTAATTGTCCATGATCACATGACCCTCCTTCTGCAGCCATTTTATGGACTTCACTTTTATGGCTTCACTTTACATAACAAGAAAGCAAAGCAGTACTATTAATAGATGTATATCCACTTACATACACATTACAAAAAGTATTAGGTAAATTGGCAAACCCATTTAAGCAGGTGTTGACACCGGCCACCTCAGAAAAAAATCTATGTGAGAGAGACCTTTGCCATGACCCAGGCATGCGTGATGGTCATAGGTGGTATATCAGAAGGCAGGAGGTCAGATCTATACATGCCTTAGATCTGATTTGCTGGAACTGCAGGTTGGGTGCATGGAAAAATTGTTCTCTCTTGAGAATCCATGAGCATCTTAAGGCCCAGGGTTAGATTTGCTATGTGTAAGTCTTCTTTTCCAACTGGTGGTCTAGGAAAAGTGTTGGGAAGTTTTGTCTGCATTCCTTAATGGTTAGTCCACCATTCCTGAAGTAATCAAAGACCATTACCAGAAGAACAGAAATTTATCACAGGGAAGGAATGCTCTGATGTGTCTTCCCTAGAGGAGATTGAGGAAAGCCACCATCTCCTCAACCTGCAGCGTCAGGTCATTCTTTTTCTTCTTTTCTAGAGCAGGTTCCTAGTGAATTATCCAACTGTCTCTTCACCATCAGGATCGTTTGTTCTCCTTTAGGAACTTTAGAGCTCTTCTGGTCTTCCTCTATTCTTCCTTGATTCCTAGTCGGTGTTAGATTTTCTAATTTGGTGATGTAGGTCCGGGCTTAGAATTAATTAATTAAGTCCTAAATTGCTTGGTGCCCAAAATGGATCATTGTCTTATCTCTGTAGGAGAGCTCACAGACTGCCACCAACTAAGGTTTTTTTTTTTTCCTGCATTGAAATAATGCCCTGGTACTCAGGTGCTACCCACACAGCAGCAAGTCTTAAAGGGAAATCACGCATCTTTAACCCCTTAAGGACGCAGGGTTTTTTTCGCTCATTTCTCGCTCTCCACCTTCAAAAATCCATAACTTTTTCATTTTTACGTGTACAGACCTGTGTAAGGGCTTATTTTGTGCATAACAAATTTTACTTTCCCGTAATGTTATTTATTTTAACATGCCGTGTACTGCGAAGCTGAAAAAAAATTCAAAATGTGGAAAAATTGAAAAAAAAAAACGCACATGCATCACGTTCTTGTGGGCTCAGTTTTTACAACTTTGACTGTGCACTCAAAATAGCACCTCAGCTTTATTCTTTGGTTTGGTGCAATCGCGGTGATACCAAATTTATACAGGTTTTATTGTGTTTTAATACATTTTCAAAAATTAAACGAATGTTTACAAAAAAGAAATTTTTTTTTACCATATTCTGACGCTAATAACTTTTTCATACTTTGGCGCACGGAGCTGTGTGAGATGTCATTTTTTGCGAAATGAGCCGACGTTTGCATTGCTACCATTTTGAGGTCTGTGCAACATGTAAAAGTCGCGTTTCGGACATTTGGGAGCCATTTCCTGTCTCTGTGATGTGTCTGTGATTTTTACTGTTTATTATGTTTTATATCAGTTCTAGGGAAAGGTGAATTTGAATTTTTAATATTTTATTAATTTTTTTTTATTTTTTAAACTTTTTTTTTTTCACTAATTCTTAGACCATCTAGGGTACATTGGGTACATTAACCCTAGATGGTCAGATTGTTCCTACCATATATTGCATTACTTCTGTATTGCAATATATGGCATTTTTGCAGCACATTCATTACAATGAGCCACTGGCTCACATACATTCCCTGTACCTCTGCGCCGTAGAGCTACGGCGCAGAGCGTTAAGGGGTTAAAGTAAACATGTCCCCAGGAATGGTGTCAGGTTCCAATAGCCTTCGCTATGCTGAATTTAAAAATTCCTTTGTCGGCTTACTAAATCATCACAGTACTTAAAAGTGTTTTTATTCAAATTACCTTGTCCCCTGCCAGAAGTGAGTGGTTAGTCCTGTGGAGGGTCACCCTGCAGCCTGTTTGTGCCTGTGTCTCTTCCTGCATTCTTCTTCTCCTCCACACCATCCCCCTCCCCTGCCTTACACATTATTGTTTAATAATGTGTAAAGAAAACAGTTTGTTTCACTTTGTGCTTTGTGTGCTTTGTTTTCATTCCTGACATTTCAATGGTATTTATTCAACACTTCACCTTAGAAAACAGAGATTTAAACACTATTTTGTCGTTATTGTGCTCTGTAAGTAATATTATATACAGCTGTGAGCTGATGTAAGATATATATATGATATACTCACCATAAATTATACATTTACTAAGGTCCCTGCGCCAGTTTTATGGTGGACTTTATGATGGTTCTTTTAGGTGCAAACTGTTTGCATATATATTTAAGAAGTGCTGCTCCACAATTTGTTTTGCGGCGCAGCTGCACTATTCTTCATGTGGCACAAAATTCTGCTCTGAAATGGGCGTTTCAGTGCTCAGCGCCAAATTAATCATGCAAAGTCCGACAGAATTGTGCCGCATGACCAAAAGAAAAAGTGGCGCACTCTGACGCTCCTATCATCTAAAAGCTAAAATACACTTTTTGCACTGTGCCGCGATTCACCAACATCGTCCACCCGATAACCTGCATCTGTCCCTTCTCCACTCAGGTCCGCCGGAGTTCACCATCTTCTTCCTGGTGCATGTAAGTGCATTGGTTGCGACACAATTTTAATCTTAAATTCTGCACTCATTCCGAGTCAATCGGATCGTCTGACGGCACGCCCTCCTGATTTCTGTCACATGAAAGCCGGCACCGCTGCGCCAAAATCCGAGCGCCTGCGACACAATGCCCTTCTAAATACCTGTCCCAGCGGCGTAAATCCCGAATACCATAAACAGTTCCACAGAAATGCGATCCGCGGACCCTTAGTAAATAAGCCCCTATATGTCTATATATGAGAGAATATATATCTATAACTAACATACTTTTGCACCTGTCAAAATTAATTAGTTTCTGGATACAAATCGATTGATTAAATTTTAATATTATTGTAAAGTGATTTTTAAATATTGAAATAGTTGTTAGAGAAGGCATATTGTTTTCACGCCCCGAAATATGACAGACTCGCTTACAAAATAAGGAGTTTTTATCCTACCCCTGACAGTAACTTTAATTGAAGCCGATTTAACAAGACATTTACATTATAGGATTCAGCCACTTATACTTATGATTAATGTGACCAGACACAGATGATAATGAGAAGATGTGCAGCACAGTGGGCGGCAATGTAACTTAATTGTTGAGAGGTAATGGTGACATGTAACATGTGGAAAGGTGAGGGTGACATCACAGCAAAGTTATAGTTGAAACAGGGCCGGTTCTAGACAAAGTGGGGCCCCAAAATAAAACTATTTTATGACCAGTCACAGTCAGTAAGAGGCTCCCTCTAATATGGTAAAACAAAATGTAATATGGGAGAATTTTATAGGAGATAAATGATAAGGAGATTGATGGGCAGTACAGTGGCTCCCAGGGCCGGCGCTATGTGTAGACAAAGTGGAAAATTGCCCAGGGCAATGAGAGAGGAGAATCTCTTCTTTCAAATGATTTTTGAATTTTGTTTCTAGGTGCCATGGATCCAGAGATATTCAGGTTTAAAGTGAGAATTTATATATAAAAATAACTCCCAATGGCATTTTAACAGTTAATATCTCCGTTTTCCTGACACTTAGAAACACAATTTAGATTCATATAAAAGAGGAGACCCTCTTCTTTCATAGGAAAAAATAAGTGAGGTTCAATGTGTCACAGAACCAATGATACAGCTCTCTGAAGTATCCCCCCTCCTCCAGATTCTTAGCCATCATGTTACAGGGAGAATTTGCTGCACCTCACAGATAATAGAAATATTCTCTTTATATTTGAGAAGGAATAATATCAACTAATATTTATGTATTTAACCCTTCTCTATGCAGAACTATCTAAGAACACACTTTCTCTCTTATTGCCTTTTACTTCCTGAAGTTATATGTAACACCAAAAACGCACATATGTTCCGGAATGAAGTTTTTATTTCACACCATTCTCCATTATTTACACCTATGTTATGACTTTCTCACTCAAATTCTTATGAAGCGCAGAGGGTTCTGTTATTTTGCAGATAATACATTGGCACACATCGAAAAGTGACTTTTGCTATCTCATTAGAGGGGTTTATAGATATGTAGATATTTATTTGGGTTACCATTGTGTAAGGGAGTATGCAGTGATAGATCTGTGTGACGCTCAGTGCAATTTTCTGCAAAAGTAGTTTGGTGTCCCCTGTAGATTTAACGTTCCCTTTGCTGCATATTTTGGTAAATATCCACATGTGGGGACTGTATGATCTCCTCACATCTTGCTGTTTCCTTGCCTTTACTTTTTAATCTGTTTTATTGCTATATTTTGCAGGTTGTGACTGTCTTAACATTTTAGCTGAAAAGCAGATATCTAGTTATTACAGTTTTAGTGATATTATGTGGATTTATTTATGTGAACATATCAATATGAGACATTTGTGACCTCTACACATGTCCAGCTATTACATTTAGGAGATGTGAAGGTAAATATTTTCTGTTTAGAGCACATTTTTTCCCATCAAAGTAAAATTTTAGTTATTTTTTATAAAATATTTCAGTTTGACTCAAAATTGCATGAAGGCTCCTGTGTAGAGATGAGCGAGCACTAAAATGCTCGGGTACTCGTTATTCGAGACGAACTTTTCCCGATGCTCGAGTGCTCGTCTCGAATAACGAGCCCCATTGAAGTCAATGGGAGACTCGAGCATTTTTCAAGGGGACCAAGGCTCTGCACAGGGAAGCTTGGCCAAACACCTGGGAACCTCAGAAAAGGATGGAAACACCACGGAAATGGACAGGAAACAGCAGGGGCAGCATGCATGGATGCCTCTGAGGCTGCTTAATCGCACCATTATGCCAAAATTATGGGCAACAGCATGGCCATGACAGAGTGACAGAATGAAGCTAGATAGCATCTAAAACATCCAATAATTGACCCTGACACTATAGGGGACGGCATGCAGAGGCAGCGGCAGCAGGCTAGAGAGTGTCATGGCGACATACCCTAAATGGACTCAGGCTTCAAACCAATGGGTGGCAGAGAGGAACCAAAGGAGGTGAGCAAGAAGCGCTCAAATAATATCGGTACATGATAAAAGTTTGCCAGTATATTTTGTGGATTACACAGCAGGGTGGCGACAAAGTTAACATGGAAGCCATGAAAACAACCCAAAATTCTGCCTGACACAGCTCGTTTGATAAGGGGACCATGTATGGAGGCAGTGAACTAGTAGTAGATTAAAGGTGCTGCAGTTAAAACTATGTTAGTTGGATCTTGGCATGGAGCTGGCGCTCCGCTGCCAGGCGAGCTTTCGCCAATCCAAGCCCCTGTCTCTAGGCTACTCCCCAAACAGCACTTCTAAGAACCTTTTGTATAAGATCAAGTGTAGTAGCGTTCTTATAAGTTTAGGATATGGCGGGTGAGGGGAATGTAAACAGATGCGCAAGAAGCGCTGAAATAATATCGGTAAATGATAAAAGTTTGCAAGTATATTTTGTGGATTACACAGCAGGGTGGCGACAAAGTTAACAAGTTTGATGTGGAATGCCCTGTAATAGCTCTTGGGCGGTGTGCCTTTTATCGCCTAGGCTCAGCAGTTTGAGCACCGCCTGCTGTCACTTAGCGACGGCACTGCTGCTGTGCCTAGAGCTACCGACTGATGGCGCCATGGCCACGGATGGTAATTCGGAGGAGGAGGAGGTGGAGGAGGGGTGGGAGGAGGAGGAGGAATACTAGACCTTTGAGACCTGGACCGAGGTAGGCCCCGCAATTCTCTGCGTCGGCAGTATATTACCAGCCCCAGGGTCAGACTCGGTCCCAGCCTGCACCAAGTTAAGTGTAGTAGCGTTCTTATAAGTTTGGGATATGGCGGGTGAGGGGAATGTAAACAGATGCGCAAGAAGCGCATGATGCGCATGGAGCTGGCGCTCCGCTGCCAGGCGAGCTTTCGCCAATCCAAGCCCCTGTCTCTAGGCTACTCCCCAAACAGCACTTCTAAGAACCTTTTGTATAAGATCAAGTGTAGTAGCGTTCTTATAAGTTTAGGATATGCCGGGTGAGGGGAATGTAAACAGATGCGCAAGAAGCGCTGAAATAATATTGGTAAATGATAAAAGTTTGCCAGTATATTTTGTGGATAACACAGCAGGGTGGTGACAAAGTTAACAACTTTGATGTGGAATCCATGAAAACAACCCAAATTTCTGCCTGACACACCTCGTTTGATAAGGGGACGATGTATGGAGGCAGCTATATGGACGACTTTTGGAGGTAGCAATGGAGACAACGTGTGGAGGCTGCTATGGAGACAATTTAATTTGGATAGTGCCTGTATGTGGCAGTCCAAAAAAGTTTTCAAACCAGAGGAGCAGGTAGGTGGCCCTCCAGAAAAATGAAATAGATTGAGTGCCTGTATGTGGCAGTCCAAAAAATTGTTTAAAACAGAGGACCGGGTAGGTGGCCCTCCAGAAAAATTGAATAGATTGAGTGCCTGTATGTGGCACTCCCAAAAATTGTTTAAAACAGAGGACCGGGAAGGTGGCCCTACAGAAAAATTAAATGCATAAAGTACTATAGCTAGAGCCAGTGGGCCCTGTCAAAAAATAGCCAGTTTCCTCTGCTTTACTGTACAAAGAGGAGGAGAAGGAGGAAAATGAGGAGGAGGAGGAGTGGATAAATTATTCAGGTTGAGCTTCCTTCACCTGGTGGAGATTGGAAATTATGAGAAATCCAGGCTTTATTCATCTTAATAAGCGTCAGCCTGTCAGCGCTGTCAGTCGACAGGCGTGTACGCTTATCGGTGATGATGCCACCAGCTGCACTGAAAACCCGCTCGGACAAGACGTTAGCGGCAGGGCAGGCAAGAACCTCCAAGGCGTACAGCGCCAGTTCGTGCCACATGTCCAGCTTTGAAACCCAGTAGTTGTAGGGAGCTGTGTGATCATTTAGGACGATGGTATGGTCAGCTACGTACTCCCTCACCATCTTTCTGTAAAGATCAGCCCTACTCTGCCGAGACTGGGGACAGGTGACAGTGTCTTGCTGGGGTGACATAAAGCTGGCAAAAGCCTTGTAAAGCGTACCCTTGCCAGTGCTGGACAAGCTGCCTGCTCGCCTACTCTCCCTCGCTACTTGTCCCGCAGAACTACGCACTCTGCCGCTAGCGCTGTCAGAAGGGAAATACTGTTTCAGCTTGTGAACCAGGGCTTGCTGGTATTCATGCATTCTCACACTCCTTTCCTCTCCAGGGATGAGAGTGGAAAGATTTTGCTTGTATCATGGGTCCAGGAGAGTGAACACCCAGTAATCGGTGCTGGAATAAATTCTTTGAACGCGAGGGTCACGGGATAGGCAGCCTAGCATGAAATCTGCCATATGCGCCAGAGTACCAACGCGTAAGAATTCACTCCCCTCACTGGCCTGACTGTCCATTTCCTCCTCCTCCAACTCCTCCAACTCCTCTTCTTCTGCCCATACACGCTGAACAGTGAAGGACTCAACAATGGTCCCCTCTTGTGTCTCGCCAACATTCTCCTCCTCTTCCTCCTCATCCTCCTCCACCTCCACCTCCTCCGATATGCGCTGAGAAACAGACCTAAGGGTGCTTTGGCTATCAACAAGGGAATCTTCTTCCCCCGTCTCTTGTGACGAGCGCAAAGCTTCCGACTTCATGCTGATCAGAGAGTTTTTCAACAGGCCAAGCAGCGGGATGGTGAGGCTGATGATGGCGGCATCGCCACTGACCATCTGTGTTGACTCCTCAAAGTTACTCAGCACCTGACAGATATCAGACATCCACGTCCACTCCTCATTGTAGACTTGAGGAAGCTGACTGACCTGACTACCAGTTCTGGTGGAAGTTGACATCTGGCAGTCTACAATCGCTCGGCGCTGCTGGTAAACTCTGGATAACATGGTCAGTGTTGAATTCCACCTCGTGGGCACGTCGCACAACAGTCGGTGAGCGGGCAGTTGGAGGCGGCGCTGCGCTGCCCTGAGAGTGGCAGCATCTGTGCTGGACTTCCTGAAATGCGCACAGATGCGGCGCACCTTCGTGAGCAAATCAGACAGATTGGGGTATGTCTTGAGGAAACGCTGAACTATCAGATTTAACACATGGGCCAGGCATGGCACATGTGTCAGTTTGCCGAGTTGCAGAGCCGCCACCAGGTTACGGCCGTTGTCACACACAACCATGCCTGGCTTCAGGTTCAGCGGTGCCAGCCACAGATCAGTCTGCGCCGTGATGCCCTGTAATAGCTCTTGGGCGGTGTGCCTTTTATCGCCTAGACTCAGCAGTTTGAGCACCGCCTGCTGTCGCTTAGCGACGGCACTGCTGCTGTGCCTAGAGCTACCGACTGATGGCGCCATGCCCACGGATGGTAATTCGGAGGAGGAGGAGGTGGAGGAGGGGTGGGAGGAGGAGGAGGCATAGTAGGCCTGAAACACCTGGACCGAGGTAGGCCCCGCAATCCTCGGCGTCGGCAGTATATGACCAGCCGCAGGGTCAGACTCGGTCCCAGCCTCCACCAAGTTAACCCAATGTGTCGTCAGCGATATATAGTGGCCCTGCCCGGCAGCACTCGTCCACGTGTCCGTGGTCAGGTGGACCTTGTCAGAAACGGCGTTGGTCAGGGCACGGATGATGTTGTCTGACACGTGCTGGTGCAGGGCTGGGACGGCACATCGGGAAAAGTAGTGGCGGCTGGGGACCGAATACCGAGGGGCGGCCGCCGCCATGAGGTTGCGAAAGGCCTCGGTCTCTACTAGCCTATAGGGCAGCATCTCCAGGCTAAGCAATCTGGAGATGTGGACATTAAGGGCTTGGGCGTGCGGGTGGGTTGCACTATATTTGCGTTTCCGCTCCAGCGTCTGGGGTATGGAGAGCTGAACGCTGGTGGATGCTGTGGAGGATCGTGGAGGCGACGATGGGGTTTTTGTGGCAGGGTCCTGGGCAGGGGGTTGACTATCAGCTGACACAGGGGAAGGAGCAGTGGTGTGCACGGCCGGAGGTGAACGGGCTTGTTGCCACTGAGTGGGGTGTTTAGCATTCATATGCCTGCGCATACTGGTGGTAGTTAAGCTAGTAGTGGTGGAACCCCTGCTGATCCTGGTTTGGCAAATGTTGCACACCACAGTCCGTCGGTCATCCGGTGTTTCCTTAAAGAACCTCCAGACTTCTGAAAATCTAGCCCTCGCCGCAGGAGCCCTCGCCATGGGAGCTTCACTAGTTGACACATTTGGCGCTGATGCACCAGCTCTGGCCCTGCCTCTCCGTCTGGCCCCACCACTGCCTCTTCCAACCTGTTCTGGTCGAGGACTCTCCTCTGTCTCAGAAGCACTGTGTTCACCCGGCCTATCAACCCAGCTTGGGTCTGTCACCTCATCATCCTCCGATCCCTCAGTCTGCTCCCCCCTCGGACTTCCTGCCCTGACAACAACTTCCCCACTGTCTGACAACCGTGTCTCCTCATCGTCGGACACCTCTTTAGACACTTCTTCCACTACGTCAAGAAGGTCATCATCACCCACAGACTGCGACTGGTGGAAAACCTGGGCATCGGAAAATTGCTCAGCAGCAACCGGACAAGTGGTTTGTGACTGTGGGAAGGGACCAGAAAACAGTTCCTCAGAGTATGCCGGTTCAAATGCCAAATTTTCCTTGGAGGGGGCAGACTGGGGGGGAGGAGGCTGAGGTGCAGGAGCTGGAGGAGTGCCGATTTCGGTGACATGGGTGGACTGCGTGGAAGACTGACTGGTGGACAAATTGCTCGAAGCATTGTCGGCAATCCACGACATCACCTGTTCGCACTGTTCTGGCCTCAACAGTGCTCTACCACGAGTCCCAGTAACTTCAGACATGAACCTAGGGAGTGTAGCTCTGCGGCGTTCCCCTGCTCCCTCATAAGCAGGTGGTGTCTCACCCCGCCCAGGACCACGGCCTCTGACCCCTGCAGTAGTTGGACGCCCACGTCCCCGCCCTCGTCCTCTACCCCTAGCCCTCGGGTTAAACATTTTTAAAATGAGAGTTATAACTTTAATTTTTTTTAAACTTTTTTTTGTGTTTTTTTGGTTTTTTTTGTGATTTTTAGTTTTTAAAACCAAACGATGCTATCCTATTGCTATGGCTATTTTCTAGCCAAGTATGAAAGCACACTACTATGCCAGATGAGATGACGCTGAGTTATTAAACAAAATAAACGTAAAATAAAAAAGGAAATGGCAGACTGTGCCTAATTGAAATCCAACCCCTAATAAATTTTCCCACTTCGGTCTTTGCAATGGATATGTGCGTCACTAAGCGCAAAACACAGCGGTCGCAAGTCTCACTACAAATTGCTCACAATTTGCTAGTAGATGCACTGCAGCAAGTACAGCCACCAGCAGATCAACCAGAAATCAAATATATATAACGCTACTGTAGGCGTAAGTAAGCCGTTTGGATTCTCCTATGGCTATTTTCTAGCCAAGTATGAAAGCACACTACTATGCCAGATGAGATGACGCTGAGTTATTAAACAAAATAAACGTAGACTGTGCCTAATTGAAATCCAACCCCTAATAAATTTTCCCACTTCGGTCTTTGCAATGGATATGTGCGTCACTAAGCGCAAAACACAGCGGTCGCAAGTCTCACTACAAATTGCTCACAATTTGCTAGTAGATGCACTGCAGCAAGTACAGCCACCAGCAGATCAACCAGAAATCAAATATATATAACGCTACTGTAGGCGTAAGTAAGCCGTTTGGATTCTCCTATGGCTATTTTCTAGCCAAGTATGAAAGCACACTACTTTGCAAGATGAGATGACACTGAGTTATTAAAAAAATAAACGTAAAATAAAAAAGGAAATGGCAGACTGTGCCTAATTGAAATCCAACCCCTAATAAATTTTCCCACTTCGGTCTTTGCAATGGATATGTGCGTCACTAAGCGCAAAACACAGCGGTCGCAAGTCTCACTACAAATTGCTCACAATTTGCTAGTAGATGCATTGCAGCAAGTACAGCCACCAGCAGATCAACCAGAAATCAAATATATATAACGCTACTGTAGGCGTAAGTAAGCCGTTTGGATTCTCCTATGGCTATTTTCTAGC
Organism: Engystomops pustulosus; assembly: GCF_040894005.1. Classification (NCBI taxonomy): domain Eukaryota; kingdom Metazoa; phylum Chordata; class Amphibia; order Anura; family Leptodactylidae; genus Engystomops; species Engystomops pustulosus. Next base: position 73,266,621 of record NC_092417.1, on the reverse strand, counting down.
CAAGTATGAAAGCACACTACTTTGCAAGATGAGATGACACTGAGTTATTAAAAAAATAAACGTAAAATAAAAAAGGAAATGGCAGACTGTGCCTAATTGAAATCCAACCCCTAATAAATTTTCCCACTTCGGTCTTTGCAATGGATATGTGCGTCACTAAGCGCAAAACACAGCGGTCGCAAGTCTCACTACAAATTGCTCACAATTTGCTAGTAGATGTACTGCAGCAAGTACAGCCACCAGCAGATCAACCAGAAATCAAATATATATAACGCTACTGTAGGCGTAAGTAAGCCGTTTGGATTCTCCTATGGCTATTTTCTAGCCAAGTATGAAAGCACACTACTATGCAAGATGAGATGACACTGAGTTATTAAAAAAATAAACGTAAAATAAAAAGTAAATGGCAGACTGTGCCTAATTGAAATCAAACCCCTAATAAATTTTCCCACTTTGGTGTTTGAGGTGGATATGTGTGTCACTAAGAGCTAAACACAACGGTAGCAAGTCCCCCTGCAAATTCCTCACAATATGGTACTAGCTGCAAATAAAAAAAAAAAAGTATAACGTTATTGTAGCCCTAAAAAGGGCTGTTGGGTTCTTGGAGAATCACTCCTGCCTAACAGTAAGCTAATAGAACACCCTAACGCTTTCCCTGACCAGCAGCAGCTCTCTCCCTAGCGGCATCCAGACACAGAATGATCCGAGCAGCGCGGGCAGCGGCTAGTCTATCCCAGGGTCACCTGATCTGGCCAGCCAACCACTGCTATCGACGTGTAAGGGTACCACGTCATGCTGGGTGGAGTGCAGAGTCTCCTGGCTTGTGATTGGCTCTGTTTCTGGCCGCCAAAAAGCAAAACGGCGGGAGCTGCCATTTTCTCGAGCGGGCGAAGTATTCGTCCGAGCAACGAGCAGTTTCGAGTACGCTAATGCTCGACCGAGCATCAAGCTCGGACGAGCATGTTCGCTCATCTCTACTCCTGTGTCTATAAACTCTTTTATGCAATTTTGAAAATGGGGCAAGTTTCTGCTTTCAGAAATTATTTGGTTTGTTGGGTTTTTCTTTTTGCTGTAATTTCAATTTTATTTTTAACCATCAGAATTGTAAAAATTCTAGTCTAGTTATTATCTCCTATAATCTGACCATTTATAAATCTCACTTTTTCTCTTCATCTTTCATATTTATCTTCTATCATAATAACTATAATTAATAATTCTTTATTTATATAGCGCACACCGATTACGCAGCGCTGTAGAGAACTTGCCAAATCAGTCCCTGTCCCCAATGGGGCTCACAATCTATTCAACCTACCAGTAATTTTTTGGAGTGTGGGAGGAAACCAGAGGACCCGGAGGAAACACACGGAAACACCGAGAGATGCAACATGCAAACTCTTTGCAGATGTTGACCAGAGCTGCAAGGCTGTAGTGCTAACCACTGAGCCACAGTGCTGCCCATCAATCTCCCTATCATCTATCTATCTCCCATACAATTCGCCCATATTACAGTTTGTTTTACCATACTAAAGGGAGCCTCTTGCTGACTGTGACTGGTCATAAAATAGTTTTATTTTGGGGCCCCACTTTTAGTTTTGCCCAGGGCCCCACTTTGTCTAGAACCGGCCCTGGTGGCTCCATAGTTAGCACTACAGCCTTGCAGCGCTGGTCAACATTTGCAAAGAGTTTGAATGTTCTCTCTGTGTTTGTGTGGGTTTCCTCCGGGTCCTCCAGTTTCCTCCCACACTACAAAAAATTACTGGTAAGTTGAATAGATTGTGAGCACCATGGGGCAGGGACTAATCTGGCAAGCTCTGTGCAGGAATGGATAATCTGTGTGCACTATATAAATAAAGGATTATTAATTATAATTATTATGATAGAAGATAAATATGAAAGATAGAGATTTCTAGATGCAGAATATAAAGTAGATGAAATGAGAGATAAATACAGTAGAAGAGAAATAGAAGATTGATAAATAGAGAAAAAGTGAGATATATAAATGGTCAGCTTATAGGAGATAGTTAACTAGACAGATAGATATATAGACAGGAGAAATATGATAAGCATCTTCACCCGGGAATTCAACCAAGGGGTATTAATTCCAGGCATTTCTGGATTTTTTGTCCCGGTATTGACCAGAGCAATTTTTGCAATTTTGACATTTAAAAATAAAATCAAAATTACAGCAAAAAGAATTTAAGAAGTAAAGCAGACACTTGCCCCATTTTCAAAATTGCATTAAAGAGTTTATAGACATAGGCACCTTCATGCAATTTTGATTCAAACTGAAACATTTTATAAAAAATACTTAAAATTTGACTTTGATTGCAAAAAATGTGCTCTAAACAGAAAATATTTACCTTCACATCTCCTAAGTGTAATAGATGGACATGTGTAGAGTTCACAAATGTCCCATATTGATATGTTCACATAAATAAATCCACATAATATCACTAACTATAATAACTAGATATCTGCTTATGAAATAAAAGGCAATAAGAGAGAAAGTGTGCTCTTAGATAGTTCTGCAGGGTTAAAAACATGAATATTACTGTAGTTGTCAAAATGTAGTAACATATAAAGTGAATATTTCCATTATCTGTGAGGTGAAGCAGCTCCTGTGTGCAGTGGATTCTCCCTGTATCCTGATGGCTAAGAATCTGGAGTGGGGGGGACACTTCAGGGGGCTGTATCTCTGGCTCTGTGACACATAGAACCTCACTACTTATTTCTATGAAAGAAGAGAGTCTCCTCTTTTATATGAATCTAAACTTATGTTTCGGAAAACAGTGTCAGGAAAACGGAGATATTAACTGTTAAACTGCCATTGGGAGTGATTTTTATATATAAATATATGATATTCTCACCTTAAACCTGAATATCTCTGGATCCCTGGCACCTAGAAACACAATTCAAGATTCATTTGAAAGAAGAGATTCTCCCCTACCCATCGCGCCGGCCCTGAGTTGAACTACTTCCTTCTCAGCTCCAGTAGCTCACAGCTATGATCAGGAACTTCATTGCATTTTCTTGTGGTCATAGTTATTGTTGCAGAGGTTACATTAGCAAGTGATGATGACAGGAGCTTGAGTGCAGCTATAAGGGGTAGGGGGTAAAATAATTATTTATGGACGATACTATGGAGTGCTCTATCCTGCATGTACCTCCCTCCTGCCATTGGTGGCATGATAATATCAGGATTTTTTTATGCGGGAGCTAGAACAGAGGAAACCAAAGCAACTGTGGGGGGTGCCCAGTGGAAAACAATTATTTTTTCCCTATGGACCACCGTCCAGCTATATTCTATCAGTAAGTGGCATACGTATAATAGTATACAACAGTGGATAAATTCGTTAGGGGAGTCCAGTATAAATATGATTAACCCCTCACGCACCACAAAGTACTATGATGTGGTGCTGTAATGGGGTGGGTGGAGAGAGATCACGACAAGAGTACCTAATACTGCTGCTTTGTGCTCTGTAATAGCCACTTTTTTGCCATTTTGCAAATAAATGGTACCAATGAAAATGTCAGCTCACCCGCACACCCAAATATATAAAAGTTATCAACTCCAGAAGATGGTGGAAAAGAAGGTTTCATCTTTAAAAATCTATTAAAACATTAGAAAACCTATACAAATTTGGTATGCCTGTGATTGTACCAACCCAAAGAATAAATGGGAGGTGTCAAGCGCAAAGGCAAAGCCGTAAAAACAGAGAAAATGGTGCAAATGCATTTTTTTGCCAATTTCACTACATTTGGAACTTTTTTCCAGGTTCCTTGCAGGTTGCATGGAATATAAAATACAGTCATTAGCAAGTACAATTGGTTATGCAGAAAGGAAGCCCTTATATAGCTCTGTACAGTGTAAAGTTAATTCAGGCGACTTGCACATAATATTTTTATACAGAGTGCTTTACATAATCAATTATTCAGAAGGAATAGTTTATATTACAATATATTAGGAGTAACAGTTTTTTTTATTAAAAGCTCGATCATTTGTGTGTGCTAAGGGGAGTTTTCTAGGAGCACATAGTGCTATACATCTATACGATATATATATATATATATATATATATATAATTCCTTTATTTATATAGCGCACACAGATTATGCAGAGCTTGTCAAATCGGTCCCTGTCCCCATGGGGCTTACACTCTAATCAACCTACCATACCTACCAGTATGTTTTGGAGTGTGGGAGAAAACTGGAGGACCCAGAGGAAGCCTACACAAACACAGAGAGAACATACAAACTCTTTGCAGATGTTGACCCTGGGACATGAACCCAGGCGCTACAAGGCTGTAATGCTAACCACTAAGCCACTGTGCTGCCCAGATTATAAGAGATCATGGTGTTTTTAGGGGTACCCTATGAAGATTCTGCAGAATCCTAAACAGGACAAGTTGTCATGAAGGTCTCTTCTTGATGGAGCAGATTGTCCCATTTGAGCTGCTAGATAACTCTTATACCTGGTCTGATCAGTACTGGAGTCACTGACTAACCTTTCAGTTTGTTTGACAATTTTTAGCATGTACCTATCAAATCACTAGTGGCTTCATGTAGTCACAGTAGTCATCAATTATAATCAATATTTTAAGAATTTCTTGATTGGGGTGCGCATGATTGTTTTCAAGACTCACCTGATTAATTTCAAGGACATGAAAAAGTATGATATATGACAGCGCCCAGATAAGATTGTTGACTCCAGATTATTTACCTGCTACGTTGGAGTCTGATGTAGTCCTAATTTCACCTCCATTTCATCTATGAATTAGGTTGATTTTTCCATTTATTTTACTACGCTGCTACATTCATTAATAAAACCAGAATTCATATAAAAGTCTCTGACATAGACTTGAAATTCTCTGCATGGACATATATGGCAAAAATTTTACTCCAATAGGCATTTAGGCGTTATGTAATTCAGTAAGCAGCCAGCTCCCCCTAGTGGTGGCTGCTGCTAGGTAGAATGTTCTAATTTAACTAAGGCTGCATTCACACTAATGTATGTCCCGCCCGGCTACGGGACGCACACTGGAGAGTAGAAGGGGTGAGTGCTATGCACCTCTCTCCATTGGGATGCATGGCCGTGCACATAGGGAAAGGTAGCACATGCGACATGAGTGTGACACCGTACTGTCAGCGGGAGCCTTTTGCCATATATATTCACCGGCCACTTTATTAGGTACACCATGCTAGTAACGGGTTGGACCCCCTTTTGCCTTCAGAACTGCCTCAATTCTTCGTGGCATAGATTCAACAAGGTGCTGGAAGCATTCCTCAGAGATTTTGCTCCATATTGACATGATGGCATCACACAGTTGCCGCAGATTTGTCGGCTGCACATCCATGATGCGAATCTTCCGTTCCACCACATCCCAAAGATGCTCTATTGGATTGAGATCTGGTGACTGTGGAGGCCATTTGAGTACAGTGACCTCATTGTCATGTTCAAGAAACCAGTCTGAGATGATTCCAGCTTTATGGCATGGCGCATTATCCTGCTGAAAGTAGCCATCAGATGTTGGGTACATTGTGGTCATAAAGGGATGGACATGGTCAGCAACAATACTCAGGTAGGCTGTGGCGTTGCAACGATGCTCAATTGGTACCAAGGGGCCCAAAGAGTCCCAAGAAAATATTCCCCACACCATGACACCACCACCACCAGCCTGAACCCTTGATACAAGGCAGGATGGATCCATGCTTTCATGTTGTTGATGCCAAATTCTGACCCTACCATCCGAATGTCGCAGCAAAAATCGAAACTCATCAGACCAGGCAACGTTTTTCCAATCTTCTACTGTCCAATTTCGATGAGCTTGTGCAAATTGTAGCCTCAGTTTCCTGTTCGTAGCTGAAAGGAGTGGCACCCGGTGTGGTCTTCTGCTGCTGTAGTCCATCTGCCTCAAAGTTCGACGTACTGTGCATTCAGAGATGCTCTTCTGCCTACCTTGGTTGTAACGGGTGGCGATTTGAGTCACTTTTGCCTTTCTATCAGCTCGAACCAGTCTGCCCATTCTCCTCTGACCTCTGGTATCAACAAGGCATTTCCGCCCACAGAACTGCCGCTCACTGGATGTTTTTTCTTTTTCGGACCATTCTCTGTAAACCCTAGAGATGGTTGTGCGTGAAAATCCCAGTAGATCAGCAGTTTCTGAAATACTCAGACCAGCCCTTCTGGCACCAACAACCATGCCACGTTCAAAGGCCTCAAATCACCTTTCTTCCCCATACTGATGCTCGGTTTGAAATGCAGGAGATTGTCTTGACCATGTCTACATACCTAAATGCACTGAGTTGCCACCATGTGATTGGCTGATTAGAAATTAAGTGTTAACGAGCAGTTGGACAGGTGTACCTAATAAAGTGGCCGGTGAGTGTATACGGTTGTGTGAATGCAGGCGACTAATGTCTAAGTGAAAAGAAGTGGGGGGTTCAGATGTCATTGTGTGAAAAATAGAAGATTATCCCCTTGTATAGATGTACAATAAAACAAATCTCTACAGAAGTCTGATTAAGAAAAAAAAAACCTAAGCGAAGATGTTCCTCATTTGGCTTAATTTTAAATCTCTGCTGCATAAATTTGGGGCCTGTGAATCAGCCATACTTTCCTCAGATCTCCAGTGTTTATAGATCTGCCCCAAACTCTTCTGATTTCTTTCATTTAATCTTGGATGAAGATCTGTGAAACGATGATGAAAAGAATCTGACAGAACGGGGCGATAAAACAGAAAATAAGGGAAACAAGTCCCTGTGAGAGCAGTTTCAGGATTGGTGTTTATGTTCAAGGTTTCACCATTTTTAACATCACTGCTTGCCATGAGAATACTAGAATTATGTACATAATACTTGCCACAGCTGAACATTAGCCACACAAGTCTACACGTCTTGTTAGGTACATAACTGTGGCTCCGGACCTATTCCCCCTCATATAGTAGCTTTTGTTACACTGTGTCAGTGTGCGTAGGTGATGCAATGATTCACAAATGAAAGAGTTAAATAAGCGCAGTGTCAGCTTGGAGCTGAGTCCACATAACTGCCCTTCCAATGGCTTTTTTAGTGTGAAGTGAATTACCGCTGACTAATAATCATTTACAATCGTGTAATAACATTGCCATTAATTTTAACATTGTGCTGAATGTAATTCCCTCATCATTACTCATTAGATCATTTTGGGTAATAAAAGGAATAAGTGGCACAGCAGAGGTGAGGTGTAGCGGCACAGCAGAGGTGAGGTGGAGCTGGCTCCATGGGGATGACAGAGTTAAGAAATAAATGGAGGTTCTGCGCTGTGCAATTATATCAGCAGGCAATGGAGTCATGAAAGATACAGATTTAGCTCAGATCTGTCATGTTCATCTGTACAATGACACCGCTGTCAATTTCGGGGCGCTGCGCGGGCAGGATCTGCACCCCTGGCAGGAAACGTGCACATTTCGGAAGATTTTATTCAGATTTTTCTAAATTAAAAATCAAATTGAAAAGACAAAAATCTCAACATGAAAAGGTAAATGATGAAGAGTAACGAAAAGAGGTCACCCAGGATCATGAATATGAGAATCCACAGCAAAGAACCCATAATGTACAGCTCAGCTAAATCTATAGAAATAGACCCCGAGCTGCAGGAGGGAGGAAAGGGGGTCAGCACAGTGTCTCCATAAAACTAAGCTCCACTAAATACCTATCTCTATATCTCATCACTATCTATATCACATCTATCAATCCCATAACCAGGTCCTTGTTCCAACCAGTCACATGCAGAATATTAATATCCTCTACTTAGAATTAAGCTGCTTCTGTTTTCTCTACTTTTCTACAACATCAAAGCTTTATAAATCTGTGCCCCTTGTACTCTGACCTCCAAATCCTTATGGTGACCCTCTGGGCAGCTGTACCAGGGGGAACACACCTCGGGCAGGATGTATCAGACCCGTATGACTGTCTGATGACAGATCTATAGCAATCACAAACACCTGCACCATGTCATCGAGTGAAAGTGACCAGCCGCCCGGAACCGCACTTCATTTAATACTTCCAAATCCCTTGCTGGGAATTCTAATAATTAACGGTCTCATTAAAAGTGTAATGTGATTGGGCAACTGGAATAATATTAAAGAGGACAGGCTGTCAGGCATTGATAAGCTGGTTACATGATCTAGCTCCATCAGGAAGGGCTGAGTCTACTGTACAACTCAGCTCAGATAAAATGAATGAAATCTCCATTATGGTGGTCAGCACTTCAAAGTTTAACACAATTATTCAGGACCAAAGACCAATAGTCTGTGATATTAAAAAATTTAGCCCATTTTGCTGCATTGACGCATTTTCCAAGCTGCATAATAACAATAATAATAATCTTTATTTATATAGCGCTATCAAATTCCGGAGCGCATTACAAATCATAGGGGGCATATACAACATTTACTAAAGGTTGCACTGCTCACTTTCGTCAGACTGTGCACCTTTTTCGGGGATTACATGGCTTGCAGGGGTATTCAAGTGTCTGTGCTGGGCTTTGGCGCATGCAACACAATTTAGGGGGTGTGCCGTCGGACGATTCGACTGATTCGGAGCGCGGGATTTAACTTTCAAGTTGTGTTGCAAGCCCAAGCACTTAGATGCACCACTAAAAAGATGGTGAACTTTGTCGGACCTGAACGGGAAGCGACACATGCAGGATATGGGGCGCACAATGCACAGTGAACTACAGTGGGAATGAGAGTAAATGTGCCCCATAGACTTGTTTTAAATGTTGCACTATACACTTCCTCGTTATTCTTTAACAACCTACTGTATAGTGCACTGTATACATGTATACTGATATACTGTATAGTTCCTTCTAAACATAAAGATGCAAATTTACTAATGTGTCAACAGCTCTGACAGTGCAGACCTCGACAACACTAGTCATACGCTGCACCAGATTGAGATGATGAATTCTGGTGCAGTTTAAGACTGTCGGGTTCTATTTCAGACCTTCCTTTAGCTCATCTAAACTATGCACAACAGTATGGCTCATAGGCTACTTTTTTGGTGCACTAACTATGCTACTTTTTTGGCAAGGAGGGAAAATAGTGTAAAAGCTTTTAGAAATGTGTCACAAGACATTTTTTGCCAGAAGTCTGGCCAAATTGCCTTACTAAAATCCCCACTGGATGTATCTGCTGGACAGTATCTCACTTCTGAACATCCTTGTTTTATCTGCTGTATAGTTTTCTTCCAATGCTATAAAGACTTCAGTACAGTAGCTTTTCTTTACATGTATCATAGTTTATACGGTTGAAAAAAGACACATGTCCATCAAGTTCAACCAAAGAAGAGAAGGGATTAGATGAGGAAGCAATCCCCTATAACTTAACTGTCAATGTTATTTAGATGTAAAAAGCCTTCTTGAAGTTCTCTGCTGTCCCTAGTATGCCCAGCACCTGTGGAAGGCTATTCCACAGATTGACCGTTCTCATAGTAAAAAAGCCCTGTCTCCTCTGGTATTCAAACCTTGTTTTTTCTAGGCTGGCACCATAGTTTTTGTATGAACCATTCATATATTTATTTAAATTAATCATGTCCCTCGAAGTCGTCTCAACAGAGCCCGCCTCAAAGCAGGTTGGACTTCCTGTGGCAGGGTACCACCAGGTCGTTACACAGGTGCGACTAGACCGCAGTGGCAGCCGAGGTCGAGGTACATTAATGGAAGTCTCGTGGTCGGGTCCAGGCACAAGGTCAAGGCAGGCAGGAGAGATGCAGGGTCAAGTCCAATCCGGGATCAGCAGCTGGAGTTTGCAGCAGATGGGAACGAGAACACCGCCCACTGGACACAGGAACACAGCGACACAAGAACACAGCAACATGGAGGAACTCTGATAACATGGGAACACGGCAACACAGGACTCAGGAGCAGGAACACACGGGAGCAGGAACACAAGATACACAGGAACTAACAGGAATGCTGGAGGCACAGGAACGCAGGGGACACAGGAACACAGGGTAATTGCTAGGTAGCTTTTTCTAAGGCTGTGAGGCACAAATATCCGGCAGGGTGTGATGGGACAGGCCGGTTTAAATAACCTTATAGGAAAATGGTCAGCACCAATCAATGGTGCACTGGCCCTTTAAATTTCCTGAAGCCGGCGCGCGCGCCCTAGGACACAGGGACGTGCGAACGGAGCGAGGCCGGGACTCGGGAGTGGGGACAGGTGAGAGGAGCTGGCACTGCGCCTGCGGGGAGCGAGGGGCACCTGTGATATGGGTCGCGGGACCACCCGTGACAATTGCGTCCCTATCCCTAAATGAAAAGAAAAAGACAGATGTACATGGAAAAATAACTAATCTGTAATTCAAAAAATAACAAGACATATTAATAACACTTAAAACACACACAATACGGGTGAAAGCTCAATTCTCCCCAAAAGAATGATCAAATATAGAGTATAAACAAAATGGAGGTAAGTACAAATCATGCACAATAGTTGTTTATCCTGTATAAGCTGAATTGGGCAAAATTAATAACTACCTAAATGCTAGTGCAGAGCATGCTATACCAGTCTCCTAAAGTGCGGTTAATAATGCATGAAAATAAAGAACAATAACATTACCATATGAAAAGGTCCTGGGGAGAGGGAGTAGAGATGCCTTACATCCCTATCGATACCACTTTTGATACATGACAAAATGTTGCTGGCTTTAGAGGCAGCAGAGACATTGCATGCTGTTATTTAATTTATGATCTATTAGTACCCCAGGTCCTTCTCAACAAGGGACTCTCCAAGATTTACTCCTCCAAGGACATATGTTGCCTGTGGATTATTAGCCCCCAGGTGCATAACCTTACATTTATCTACATTGAAGCTCATTTGTCCCTGCAGCCTATGAACATCCTCCATAGACTGTATTACACTACACAGCTTGGGGTCATCTGCAAAAACAGACACAGTGCTATTAATTCCTACCTGTATATCATTATAAATATATTAAATAGTAGTGGGCCAAGCACAGAACCCTGGGGTACACCACTCATAACTGGTGACCATTCCAAGTAGGAATCATTGACCACAACTGTCTGGATACGATCATTCAGCCAGTATTCAATCCAATTGCAAATGATTCCTGCCACACCACTAGACCTTATTTTACCCATCAGGCGTCTATGAAGGACAGTGTCAAATGCCTTTGCAAAGTCCAAGAATACAATATCCACAACATCTCCTACATCCAGGCATCTGCTCACCTCCTCATAAAAGCAGATCAGGTTAGTCTGACAACTTCTATTCTTAGTAAACCCATGCTGGCTGTCACTTATTATACCATGTGATGTCACATACTCCTGTATGTAGTGTTTTACTAACCCTTCCAATATTTTCCCCACAATGGAGGTTAAGCTTACAGGCCTGTAACTGCCTGGCAAAGTTCTAGAGCCTTCTTTAAATATTGGCACCACATTCAACTTGCGCTAGTCACTTGGTGATTAGGGAATCTCTGAAGATTTTACACATCAGCACAGCAATAACAGAACTGAGTTCTTTAAGAACTCTGGGGTGTAACCCATCTGGTCCAGGAGCTTTGTACACATTGATTTTATTGAGCTTAGATTGGATAATGTCTACATTCAGCCAATCTAGTATATTACAGGATGCATGGCAAAACCCATGTCAGAAGTTCTTTATTCTATTGTATAAACAGAGCTGGAAAACCTATTAAGTATCTCCGCCTTCTCTTGGTCTCCAGTCACCGATGCCCCATTTTCAGAATAAAAGGGTCCTGCTCTGACCCATTTTTTTTCGCATCGAAATGCCTA